>NC_140589.1:513388415-514116187 GCF_964204655.1 Triturus cristatus
CTACATTCTGTCCATCAATTGTTGATTTTGCATTTGTCACCCCGACTGGAAAGGGTATGCCCAGACGTTGGTCCCTTGCTCTCCATGCCACTGAAAATCAAGCAAGCCTGGCTGAAGACGGCTGAAATGCCAGAAACCTGTCCTAGGATGCTTGTTTCCAGTCCAGGGAGGACCTGGCTTGGCAGTTCGGTCAGGACTGTTCCCATGAGGCACAGGGTCAAGACTGATTTGCATATGGCTGGGTTCAAACTGGAACGGCATGGTGAGCAAAAAAACGATGGATTTAGGCCCAGATCTCTGTACTGGGGTGAATGTATGACATTGTTCTACATTCTGTCCATCAATTGTTGATTTTGCATTTGTCACCCCGAGTGGAAAGGGTATGCCCAGACGTGGGTCCTTGCTCTCCATGCCACTGAAAATCAAGCAAGCCTGGCTGAAGACGGCTGAAATGCCAGAAACCGGTCCTAGGATGCTTGTTTCCAGTCCAGGGAGGACCTGGCTTGGCAGTTCAGTCTGGACTGTTCCCATGAGGCACAGGGTCAAGACTGATTTGCATATGGCTGGGTTCAAACTGGAACGGCATGGTGAGCAAAAAAACGATGGATTTAGGCCCAGATCTCTGTACTGGGGTGAATGTATGATATTGTTCTACATTCTGTCCATCAATTGTTGATTTTGCATTTGTCACCCCGAGTGGAAAGGGTATGCCCAGACGTGGGTCCCTTGCTCTCCATGCCACTGAAAATCAAGCAAGCCTGGCTGAAGACGGCTGAAATGCCAGAAACCGGTCCTAGGATGCTTGTTTCCAGTCCAGGGAGGACCTGGCTTGGCAGTTCGGTCTGGACTGTTCCCATGAGGCACAGGGTCAAGACTGATTTGCATATGGCTGGGTTCAAACTGGAACGGCATGGTGAGCAAAAAAACGATGGATTTAGGCCCAGATCTCTGTACTGGGGTGAATGTATGACATTGTTCTACATTCTGTCCATCAATTGTTGATTTTGCATTTGTCACCCCGAGTGGAAAGGGTATGCCCAGACGTGGGTCTCTTGCTCTCCATGCCACTGAAAATCAAGCAAGCCTGGCTGAAGAAGGCTGAAATGCCAGAAACCGGTCCTAGGATGCTTGTTTCCAGTCCAGGGAGGACCTGGCTTGGCAGTTCGGTCTGGACTGTTCCCATGAGGCACAGGGTCAAGACTGATTTGCATATGGCTGGGTTCAAACTGGAACGGCATGGTGAGCAAAAAAACGATGGATTTCGGCCCAGATCTCTGTACTGGGGTGAATGTATGACATTGTTCTACATTCTGTCCATCAATTGTTGATTTTGCATTTGTCACCCCGAGTGTGAAGGGTATGCCCAGACGTGGGTCCCTTGCTCTCCATGCCACTGAAAATCAAGCAAGCCTGGCTGAAGACGGCTGAAATGCCAGAAACAGGTCCTAGGATGCTTGTTTCCAGTCCAGGGAGGACCTGGCTTGGCAGTTCGGTCTGGACTGTTCCCATGAGGCACAGGGTCAAGACTGATTTGCATATGGCTGGGTTCAAACTGGAACGGCATGGTGAGCAAAAAAACGATGGATTTAGGCCCAGATCTCTGTACTGGGGTGAATGTATGACATTGTTCTACATTCTGTCCATCAATTGTTGATTTTGCATTTGTCACCCCGAGTGGAAAGGGTATGCCCAGACGTGGGTCCCTTGCTCTCCATGCCACTGAAAATCAAGCAAGCCTGGCTGAAGACGGCTGAAATGCCAGAAACCGGTCCTAGGATGCTTGTTTCCAGTCCAGGGAGGACCTGGCTTGGCAGTTCGGTCTGGACTGTTCCCATGAGGCACAGGGTCAAGACTGATTTGCATATGGCTGGGTTCAAACTGGAACGGCATGGTGAGCAAAAAAACAATGGATTTAGGCCCAGATCTCTGTACTGGGGTGAATGTATGACATTGTTCTACATTCTGTCCATCAATTGTTGATTTTGCATTTGTCACCCCGAGTGGAAAGGGTATGCCCAGACGTGGGTCCTTGCTCTCCATGCCACTGAAAATCAAGCAAGCCTGGCTGAAGACGGCTGAAATGCCAGAAACCGGTCCTAGGATGCTTGTTTCCAGTCTAGGGAGGACCTGGCTTGGCAGTTCGGTCTGGACTGTTCCCATGAGGCACAGGGTCAAGACTGATTTGCATATGGCTGGGTTCAAACTGGAACGGCATGGTGAGCAAAAAAACGATGGATTTAGGCCCAGATCTCTGTACTGGGGTGAATGTATGACATTGTTCTACATTCTGTCCATCAATTGTTGATTTTGCATTTGTCACCCCGAGTGGAAAGGGTATGCCCAGACGTGGGTCCCTTGCTCTCCATGCCACTGAAAATCAAGCAAGCCTGGCTGAAGACGGCTGAAATGCCAGAAACCGGTCCTAGGATGCTTGTTTCCAGTCCAGGGAGGACCTGGCTTGGCAGTTCGGTCTGGACTGTTCCCATGAGGCACAGGGTCAAGACTGATTTGCATATGGCTGGGTTCAAACTGGAACGGCATGGTGAGCAAAAAAACGATGGATTTAGGCCCAGATCTCTGTACTGGGGTGAATGTATGACATTGTTCTAGATTCTGTCCATCAATTGTTGATTTTGCATTTGTCACCCCGAGTGGAAAGGGTATGCCCAGACGTGGGTCCCTTGCTCTCCATGCCACTGAAAATCAAGCAAGCCTGGCTGAAGACGGCTGAAATGCCAGAAACCGGTCCTAGGATGCTTGTTTCCAGTCCAGGGAGGACCTGGCTTGGCAGTTCGGTCTGGACTGTTCCCATGAGGCACAGGGTCAAGACTGATTTGCATATGGCTGGGTTCAAACTGGAACGGCATGGTGAGCAAAAAAACGATGGATTTAGGCCCAGATCTCTGTACTGGGGTGAATGTATGACATTGTTCTACATTCTGTCCATCAATTGTTGATTTTGCATTTGTCACCCCGAGTGGAAAGGGTATGCCCAGACGTGGGTCCCTTGCTCTCCATGCCACTGAAAATCAAGCAAGCCTGGCTGAAGACGGCTGAAATGCCAGAAACAGGTCCTAGGATGCTTGTTTCCAGTCCAGGGAGGACCTGGCTTGGCAGTTCGGTCTGGACTGTTCCCATGAGGCACAGGGTCAAGACTGATTTGCATATGGCTGGGTTCAAACTGGAACGGCATGGTGAGCAAAAAAACGATGGATTTAGGCCCAGATCTCTGTACTGGGGTGAATGTATGACTTTGTTCTACATTCTGTCCATCAATTGTTGATTTTGCATTTGTCACCCCGAGTGGAAAGGGTATGCCCAGACGTGGGTCCCTTGCTCTCCATGCCACTGAAAATCAAGCAAGCCTGGCTGAAGACGGCTGAAATGCCAGAAACCGGTCCTAGGATGCTTGTTTCCAGTCTAGGGAGGACCTGGCTTGGCAGTTCGGTCTGGACTGTTCCCATGAGGCACAGGGTCAAGACTGATTTGCATATGGCTGGGTTCAAACTGGAACGGCATGGTGAGCAAAAAAACAATGGATTTAGGCCCAGATCTCTGTACTGGGGTGAATGTATGACATTGTTCTACATTCTGTCCATCAATTGTTGATTTTGCATTTGTCACCCCGAGTGGAAAGGGTATGCCCAGACGTGGGTCCCTTGCTCTCCATGCCACTGAAAATCAAGCAAGCCTGGCTGAAGACGGCTGAAATGCCAGAAACCGGTCCTAGGATGCTTGTTTCCAGTCCAGGGAGGACCTGGCTTGGTAGTTCGGTCTGGACTGTTCCCATGAGGCACAGGGTCAAGACTGATTTGCATATGGCTGGGTTCAAACTGGAACGGCATGGTGAGCAAAAAAACGATGGATTTAGGCCCAGATCTCTGTACTGGGGTGAATGTATGACATTGTTCTACATTCTGTCCATCAATTGTTGATTTTGCATTTGTCACCCCGAGTGGAAAGGGTATGCCCAGAAGTGGGTCCCTTGCTCTCCATGCCACTGAAAATCAAGCAAGCTTGGCTGAAGACGGCTGAAATGCCAGAAAGAGGTCCTAGGATGCTTGTTTCCAGTCCAGGGAGGACCTGGCTTGGCAGTTCGGTCTGGACTGTTCCCATGAGGCACAGGGTCAAGACTGATTTGCATATGGCTGGGTTCAAACTGGAACGGCATGGTGAGCAAAAAAACGATGGATTTAGGCCCAGATCTCTGTACTGGGGTGAATGTATGACATTGTTCTACATTCTGTCCATCAATTGTTGATTTTGCATTTGTCACCCCGACTGGAAAGGGTATGCCCAGACGTGGGTCCCTTGCTCTCCATGCCACTGAAAATCAAGCAAGCCTGGCTGAAGACGGCTGAAATGCCAGAAACCGGTCCTAGGATGCTTGTTTCCAGTCCAGGGAGGACCTGGCTTGGCAGTTCGGTCAGGACTGTTCCCATGAGGCACAGGGTCAAGACTGATTTGCATATGGCTGGGTTCAAACTGGAACGGCATGGTGAGCAAAAAAACAATGGATTTAGGCCCAGATCTCTGTACTGGGGTGAATGTATGACATTGTTCTACATTCTGTCCATCAATTGTTGATTTTGCATTTGTCACCCCGAGTGGAAAGGGTATGCCCAGACGTGGGTCCTTGCTCTCCATGCCACTGAAAATCAAGCAAGCCTGGCTGAAGACGGCTGAAATGCCAGAAACCGGTCCTAGGATGCTTGTTTCCAGTCCAGGGAGGACCTGGCTTGGCAGTTCGGTCTGGACTGTTCCCATGAGGCACAGGGTCAAGACTGATTTGCATATGGCTGGGTTCAAACTGGAACAGCATGGTGAGCAAAAAAACGATGGATTTAGGCCCAGATCTCTGTAATGGGGTGAATGTATGACATTGTTCTACATTCTGTCCATCAATTGTTGATTTTGCATTTGTCACCCCGAGTGGAAAGGGTATGCCCAGACGTGGGTCCCTTGCTCTCCATGCCACTGAAAATCAAGCAATCCTGGCTGAAGACGGCTGAAAAGCCAGAAACCGGTCCTAGGATGCTTGTTTCCAGTCCAGGGAGGACCTGGCTTGGCAGTTCGGTCTGGACTGTTCCCATGAGGCACAGGGTCAAGACTGATTTGCATATGGCTGGGTTCAAACTGGAACGGCATGGTGAGCAAAAAAACGATGGATTTAGGCCCAGATCTCTGTACTGGGGTGAATGTATGACATTGTTCTACATTCTGTCCATCAATTGTTGATTTTGCATTTGTCACCCCGAGTGGAAAGGGTATGCCCAGACTTGGGTCCCTTGCTCTCCATGCCACTGAAAATCAAGCAAGCCTGGCTGAAGACGGCTGAAATGCCAGAAACCGGTCCTAGGATGCTTGTTTCCAGTCCAGGGAGGACCTGGCTTGGCAGTTCGGTCTGGACTGTTCCCATGAGGCACAGGGTCAAGACTGATTTGCTTATGGCTGGGTTCAAACTGGAACGGCATGGTGAGCAAAAAAACGATGGATTTAGGCCCAGATCTCTGTACGGGGGTGAATGTATGACATTGTTCTACATTCTGTCCATCAATTGTTGATTTTGCATTTGTCACCCCGAGTGGAAAGGGTATGCCCAGACGTGGGTCCCTTGCTCTCCATGCCACTGAAAATCAAGCAAGCCTGGCTGAAGACGGCTGAAATGCCAGAAACAGGTCCTAGGATGCTTGTTTCCAGTCCAGGGAGGACCTGGCTTGGCAGTTCGGTCTGGACTGTTCCCATGAGGCACAGGGTCAAGACTGATTTGCATATGGTTGGGTTCAAACTGGAACGGCATGGTGAGCAAAAAAACGATGGATTTAGGCCCAGATCTCTGTACTGGGGTGAATGTATGACATTGTTCTACATTCTGTCCATCAATTGTTGATTTTGCATTTGTCACCCCGAGTGGAAAGGGTATGCCCAGAAGTGGGTCCCTTGCTCTCCATGCCACTGAAAATCAAGCAAGCCTGGCTGAAGACGGCTGAAATGCCAGAAACCGGTCCTAGGATGCTTGTTTCCAGTCCAGGGAGGACCTGGCTTGGCAGTTCGGTCTGGACTGTTCCCAAGAGGCACAGGGTCAAGACTGATTTGCATATGGCTGGGTTCAAACTGGAACGGCATGGTGAGCAAAAAAACGATGGATTTAGGCCCAGATCTCTGTACTGGGGTGAATGTATGACATTGTTCTACATTCTGTCCATCAATTGTTGATTTTGCATTTGTCACCCTGAGTGGAAAGGGTATGCCCAGACGTGGGTCCCTTGCTCTCCATGCCACTGAAAATCAAGCAAGCCTGGCTGAAGACGGCTGAAATGCCAGAAACCGGTCCTAGGATGCTTGTTTCCAGTCCAGGGAGGACCTGGCTTGGCAGTTCGGTCAGGACTGTTCCCATGAGGCACAGGGTCAAGACTGATTTGCATATGGCTGGGTTCAAACTGGAACGGCATGGTGAGCAAAAAAACAATGGATTTAGGCCCAGATCTCTGTACTGGGGTGAATGTATGACATTGTTCTACATTCTGTCCATCAATTGTTGATTTTGCATTTGTCACCCCGAGTGGAAAGGGTATGCCCAGACGTGGGTCCTTGCTCTCCATGCCACTGAAAATCAAGCAAGCCTGGCTGAAGACGGCTGAAATGCCAGAAACCGGTCCTAGGATGCTTGTTTCCAGTCCAGGGAGGACCTGGCTTGGCAGTTCGGTCTGGACTGTTCCCATGAGGCACAGGGTCAAGACTGATTTGCATATGGCTGGGTTCAAACTGGAACAGCATGGTGAGCAAAAAAACGATGGATTTAGGCCCAGATCTCTGTAATGGGGTGAATGTATGACATTGTTCTACATTCTGTCCATCAATTGTTGATTTTGCATTTGTCACCCCGAGTGGAAAGGGTATGCCCAGACGTGGGTCCCTTGCTCTCCATGCCACTGAAAATCAAGCAATCCTGGCTGAAGACGGCTGAAATGCCAGAAACCGGTCCTAGGATGCTTGTTTCCAGTCCAGGGAGGACCTGGCTTGGCAGTTCGGTCTGGACTGTTCCCATGAGGCACAGGGTCAAGACTGATTTGCATATGGCTGGGTTCAAACTGGAACGGCATGGTGAGCAAAAAAACGATGGATTTAGGCCCAGATCTCTGTACTGGGGTGAATGTATGACATTGTTCTACATTCTGTCCATCAATTGTTGATTTTGCATTTGTCACCCCGAGTGGAAAGGGTATGCCCAGACTTGGGTCCCTTGCTCTCCATGCCACTGAAAATCAAGCAATCCTGGCTGAAGACGGCTGAAATGCCAGAAACCGGTCCTAGGATGCTTGTTTCCAGTCCAGGGAGGACCTGGCTTGGCAGTTCGGTCTGGACTGTTCCCATGAGGCACAGGGTCAAGACTGATTTGCATATGGCTGGGTTCAAACTGGAACGGCATGGTGAGCAAAAAAACGATGGATTTAGGCCCAGATCTCTGTACTGGGGTGAATGTATGACATTGTTCTACATTCTGTCCATCAATTGTTGATTTTGCATTTGTCACCCCGAGTGGAAAGGGTATGCCCAGAAGTGGGTCCCTTGCTCTCCATGCCACTGAAAATCAAGCAAGCCTGGCTGAAGACGGCTGAAATGCCAGAAACCGGTCCTAGGATGCTTGTTTCCAGTCCAGGGAGGACCTGGCTTGGCAGTTCGGTCTGGACTGTTCCCAAGAGGCACAGGGTCAAGACTGATTTGCATATGGCTGGGTTCAAACTGGAACGGCATGGTGAGCAAAAAAACGATGGATTTAGGCCCAGATCTCTGTACTGGGGTGAATGTATGACATTGTTCTACATTCTGTCCATCAATTGTTGATTTTGCATTTGTCACCCTGAGTGGAAAGGGTATGCCCAGACGTGGGTCCCTTGCTCTCCATGCCACTGAAAATCAAGCAAGCCTGGCTGAAGACGGCTGAAATGCCAGAAACCGGTCCTAGGATGCTTGTTTCCAGTCCAGGGAGGACCTGGCTTGGCAGTTCGGTCTGGACTGTTCCCATGAGGCACAGGGTCAAGACTGATTTGCATATGGCTGGGTTCAAACTGGAACGGCAATGTGAGCAAAAAAAGATGGATTTAGGCCCAGATCTCTGTACTGGGGTGAATGTATGACATTGTTCTACATTCTGTCCATCAATTGTTGATTTTGCATTTGTCACCCCGAGTGGAAAGGGTATGCCCAGACGTGGGTCCCTTGCTCTCCATGCCACTGAAAATCAAGCAAGCCTGGCTGAAGACGGCTGAAATGCCAGAAACCGGTCCTAGGATGCTTGTTTCCAGTCCAGGGAGGACCTGGCTTGGTAGTTCGGTCTGGACTGTTCCCATGAGGCACAGGGTCAAGACTGATTTGCATATGGCTGGGTTCAAACTGGAACGGCATGGTGAGCAAAAAAACGATGGATTTAGGCCCAGATCTCTGTACTGGGGTGAATGTATGACATTGTTCTACATTCTGTCCATCAATTGTTGATTTTGCATTTGTCACCCCGAGTGGAAAGGGTATGCCCAGAAGTGGGTCCCTTGCTCTCCATGCCACTGAAAATCCAGCAAGCTTGGCTGAAGACGGCTGAAATGCCAGAAAGAGGTCCTAGGATGCTTGTTTCCAGTCCAGGGAGGACCTGGCTTGGCAGTTCGGTCTGGACTGTTCCCATGAGGCACAGGGTCAAGACTGATTTGCATATGGCTGGGTTCAAACTGGAACGGCATGGTGAGCAAAAAAACGATGGATTTAGGCCCAGATCTCTGTACTGGGGTGAATGTATGACATTGTTCTACATTCTGTCCATCAATTGTTGATTTTGCATTTGTCACCCCGACTGGAAAGGGTATGCCCAGACGTGGGTCCCTTGCTCTCCATGCCACTGAAAATCAAGCAAGCCTGGCTGAAGACGGCTGAAATGCCAGAAACCGGTCCTAGGATGCTTGTTTCCAGTCCAGGGAGGACCTGGCTTGGCAGTTCGGTCAGGACTGTTCCCATGAGGCACAGGGTCAAGACTGATTTGCATATGGCTGGGTTCAAACTGGAACGGCATGGTGAGCAAAAAAACAATGGATTTAGGCCCAGATCTCTGTACTGGGGTGAATGTATGACATTGTTCTACATTCTGTCCATCAATTGTTGATTTTGCATTTGTCACCCCGAGTGGAAAGGGTATGCCCAGACGTGGGTCCTTGCTCTCCATGCCACTGAAAATCAAGCAAGCCTGGCTGAAGACTGCTGAAATGCCAGAAACCGGTCTTAGGATGCTTGTTTCCAGTCCAGGGAGGACCTGGCTTGGCAGTTCGGTCTGGACTGTTCCCAGGAGGCACAGGGTCAAGACTGATTTGCATATGGCTGGGTTCAAACTGGAACGGCATGGTGAGCAAAAAAACGATGGATTTAGGCCCAGATCTCTGTACTGGGGTGAATGTATGACATTGTTCTACATTCTGTCCATCAATTGTTGATTTTGCATTTGTCACCCCGAGTGGAAAGGGTATGCCCAGACGTGGGTCCCTTGCTCTCCATGCCACTGAAAATCAAGCAAGCCTGGCTGAAGACGGCTGAAATGCCAGAAACCGGTCCTAGGATGCTTGTTTCCAGTCCAGGGAGGACCTGGCTTGGCAGTTCGGTCTGGACTGTTCCCATGAGGCACAGGGTCAAGACTGATTTGCATATGGCTGGGTTCAAACTGGAACGGCATGGTGAGCAAAAAAACGATGGATTTAGGCCCAGATCTCTGTACTGGGGTGAATGTATGACATTGTTCTACATTCTGTCCATCAATTGTTGATTTTGCATTTGTCACCCCGAGTGGAAAGGGTATGCCCAGACGTGGGTCCCTTGCTCTCCATGCCACTGAAAATCAAGCAAGCCTGGCTGAAGACGGCTGAAATGCCAGAAACTGGTCCTAGGATGCTTGTTTCCAGTCCAGGGAGGACCTGGCTTGGCAGTTCGGTCTGGACTGTTCCCATGAGGCACAGGGTCAAGACTGATTTGCATATGGCTGGGTTCAAACTGGAACGGCATGGTGAGCAAAAAAACGATGGATTTAGGCCCAGATCTCTGTACTGGGGTGAATGTATGACATTGTTCTACATTCTGTCCATCAATTGTTGATTTTGCATTTGTCACCCCGAGTGGAAAGGGTATGCCCAGACGTGGGTCCCTTGCTCTCCATGCCACTGAAAATCAAGCAAGCCTGGCTGAAGACGGCTGAAATGCCAGAAACAGGTCCTAGGATGCTTGTTTCCAGTCCAGGGAGGACCTGGCTTGGCAGTTCGGTCTGGACTGTTCCCATGAGGCACAGGGTCAAGACTGATTTGCATATGGTTGGTTTCAAACTGGAACGGCATGGTGAGCAAAAAAACGATGGATTTAGGCCCAGATCTCTGTACTGGGGTGAATGTATGACATTGTTCTACATTCTGTCCATCAATTGTTGATTTTGCATTTGTCACCCCGAGTGGAAAGGGTATGCCCAGAAGTGGGTCCCTTGCTCTCCATGCTACTGAAAATCAAGCAAGCCTGGCTGAAGACGGCTGAAATGCCAGAAACCGGTCCTAGGATGCTTGTTTCCAGTCCAGGGAGGACCTGGCTTGGCAGTTCGGTCTGGACTGTTCCCATGAGGCACAGGGTCAAGACTGATTTGCATATGGCTGGGTTCAAACTGGAACGGCATGGTGAGCAAAAAAACGATGGATTTAGGCCCAGATCTCTGTACTGGGGTGAATGTATGACATTGTTCTACATTCTGTCCATCAATTGTTGATTTTGCATTTGTCACCCTGAGTGGAAAGGGTATGCCCAGACGTGGGTCCCTTGCTCTCCATGCCACTGAAAATCAAGCAAGCCTGGCTGAAGACGGCTGAAATGCCAGAAACCGGTCCTAGGATGCTTGTTTCCAGTCCAGGGAGGACCTGGCTTGGCAGTTCGGTCTGGACTGTTCCCATGAGGCACAGGGTCAAGACTGATTTGCATATGGCTGGGTTCAAACTGGAACGGCAATGTGAGCAAAAAAACGATGGATTTAGGCCCAGATCTCTGTACTGGGGTGAATGTATGACATTGTTCTACATTCTGTCCATCAATTGTTGATTTTGCATTTGTCACCCCGAGTGGAAAGGGTATGCCCAGACGTGGGTCCCTTGCTCTCCATGCCACTGAAAATCAAGCAAGCCTGGCTGAAGACGGCTGAAATGCCAGAAACCGGTCCTAGGATGCTTGTTTCCAGTCCAGGGAGGACCTGGCTTGGCAGTTCGGTCTGGACTGTTCCCATGAGGCACAGGGTCAAGACTGATTTGCATATGGCTGGGTTCAAACTGGAACGGCATGGTGAGCAAAAAAACGATGGATTTAGGCCCAGATCTCTGTACTGGGGTGAATGTATGACATTGTTCTACATTCTGTCCATCAATTGTTGATTTTGCATTTGTCACCCCGAGTGGAAAGGGTATGCTCAGACGTGGGTCCCTTGCTCTCCATGCCACTGAAAATCAAGCAAGCCTGGCTGAAGACGGCTGAAATGCCAGAAACCGGTCCTAGGATGCTTGTTTCCAGTCCAGGGAGGACCTGGCTTGGCAGTTCGGTCTGGACTGTTCCCATGAGGCACAGGGTCAAGACTGATTTGCATATGGCTGGGTTCAAACTGGAACGGCATGGTGAGCAAAAAAACGATGGATTTAGGCCCAGATCTCTGTACTGGGGTGAATGTATGACATTGTTCTACATTCTGTCCATCAATTGTTGATTTTGCATTTGTCACCCCGAGTGGAAAGGGTATGCCCAGACGTGGGTCCCTTGCTCTCCATGCCACTGAAAATCAAGCAAGCCTGGCTGAAGACGGCTGAAATGCCAGAAACCGGTCCTAGGATGCTTGTTTCCAGTCCAGGGAGGACCTGGCTTGGCAGTTCGGTCTGGACTGTTCCCATGAGGCACAGGGTCAAGACTGATTTGCATATGGCTGGGTTCAAACTGGAACGGCATGGTGAGCAAAAAAACGATGGATTTAGGCCCAGATCTCTGTACTGGGGTGAATGTATGACATTGTTCTACATTCTGTCCATCAATTGTTGATTTTGCATTTGTCACCCCGAGTGGAAAGGGTATGCCCAGACGTGGGTCCCTTGCTCTCCATGCCACTGAAAATCAAGCAAGCCTGGCTGAAGACGGCTGAAATGCCAGAAACCGGTCCTAGGATGCTTGTTTCCAGTCCAGGGAGGACCTGGCTTGGCAGTTCGGTCTGGACTGTTCCCATGAGGCACAGGGTCAAGACTGATTTGCATATGGCTGGGTTCAAACTGGAACGGCATGGTGAGCAAAAAAACGATGGATTTAGGCCCAGATCTCTGTACTGGGGTGAATGTATGACATTGTTCTACATTCTGTCCATCAATTGTTGATTTTGCATTTGTCACCCCGAGTGGAAAGGGTATGCCCAGACGTGGGTCCCTTGCTCTCCATGCCACTGAAAATCAAGCAAGCCTGGCTGAAGACGGCTGAAATGCCAGAAACTGGTCCTAGGATGCTTGTTTCCAGTCCAGGGAGGACCTGGCTTGGCAGTTCGGTCTGGACTGTTCCCATGAGGCACAGGGTCAAGACTGATTTGCATATGGCTGGGTTCAAACTGGAACGGCATGGTGAGCAAAAAAACGATGGATTTAGGCCCAGATCTCTGTACTGGGGTGAATGTATGACATTGTTCTACATTCTGTCCATCAATTGTTGATTTTGCATTTGTCACCCCGAGTGGAAAGGGTATGCCCAGACGTGGGTCCCTTGCTCTCCATGCCACTGAAAATCAAGCAAGCCTGGCTGAAGACGGCTGAAATGCCAGAAACAGGTCCTAGGATGCTTGTTTCCAGTCCAGGGAGGACCTGGCTTGGCAGTTCGGTCTGGACTGTTCCCATGAGGCACAGGGTCAAGACTGATTTGCATATGGTTGGTTTCAAACTGGAACGGCATGGTGAGCAAAAAAACGATGGATTTAGGCCCAGATCTCTGTACTGGGGTGAATGTATGACATTGTTCTACATTCTGTCCATCAATTGTTGATTTTGCATTTGTCACCCCGAGTGGAAAGGGTATGCCCAGAAGTGGGTCCCTTGCTCTCCATGCTACTGAAAATCAAGCAAGCCTGGCTGAAGACGGCTGAAATGCCAGAAACCGGTCCTAGGATGCTTGTTTCCAGTCCAGGGAGGACCTGGCTTGGCAGTTCGGTCTGGACTGTTCCCATGAGGCACAGGGTCAAGACTGATTTGCATATGGCTGGGTTCAAACTGGAACGGCATGGTGAGCAAAAAAACGATGGATTTAGGCCCAGATCTCTGTACTGGGGTGAATGTATGACATTGTTCTACATTCTGTCCATCAATTGTTGATTTTGCATTTGTCACCCTGAGTGGAAAGGGTATGCCCAGACGTGGGTCCCTTGCTCTCCATGCCACTGAAAATCAAGCAAGCCTGGCTGAAGACGGCTGAAATGCCAGAAACCGGTCCTAGGATGCTTGTTTCCAGTCCAGGGAGGACCTGGCTTGGCAGTTCGGTCTGGACTGTTCCCATGAGGCACAGGGTCAAGACTGATTTGCATATGGCTGGGTTCAAACTGGAACGGCAATGTGAGCAAAAAAACGATGGATTTAGGCCCAGATCTCTGTACTGGGGTGAATGTATGACATTGTTCTACATTCTGTCCATCAATTGTTGATTTTGCATTTGTCACCCCGAGTGGAAAGGGTATGCCCAGACGTGGGTCCCTTGCTCTCCATGCCACTGAAAATCAAGCAAGCCTGGCTGAAGACGGCTGAAATGCCAGAAACCGGTCCTAGGATGCTTGTTTCCAGTCCAGGGAGGACCTGGCTTGGCAGTTCGGTCTGGACTGTTCCCATGAGGCACAGGGTCAAGACTGATTTGCATATGGCTAGGTTCAAACTGGAACGGCATGGTGAGCAAAAAAACGATGGATTTAGGCCCAGATCTCTGTACTGGGGTGAATGTATGACATTGTTCTACATTCTGTCCATCAATTGTTGATTTTGCATTTGTCACCCCGAGTGGAAAGGGTATGCCCAGACGTGGGTCCCTTGCTCTCCATGCCACTGAAAATCAAGCAAGCCTGGCTGAAGACGGCTGAAATGCCAGAAACAGGTCCTAGGATGCTTGTTTCCAGTCCAGGGAGGACCTGGCTTGGCAGTTCGGTCTGGACTGTTCCCATGAGGCACAGGGTCAAGACTGATTTGCATATGGCTGGGTTCAAACTGGAACGGCATGGTGAGCAAAAAAACGATGGATTTAGGCCCAGATCTCTGTACTGGGGTGAATGTATGACATTGTTCTACATTCTGTCCATCAATTGTTGATTTTGCATTTGTCACCCCGAGTGGAAAGGGTATGCTCAGACGTGGGTCCCTTGCTCTCCATGCCACTGAAAATCAAGCAAGCCTGGCTGAAGACGGCTGAAATGCCAGAAACCGGTCCTAGGATGCTTGTTTCCAGTCCAGGGAGGACCTGGCTTGGCAGTTCGGTCTGGACTGTTCCCATGAGGCACAGGGTCAAGACTGATTTGCATATGGCTGGGTTCAAACTGGAACGGCATGGTGAGCAAAAAAATGATGGATTTAGGCCCAGATCTCTGTACTGGGGTGAATGTATGACATTGTTCTACATTCTGTCCATCAATTGTTGATTTTGCATTTGTCACCCCAAGTGGAAAGGGTATGCCCAGACGTGGGTCCCTTGCTCTCCATGCCACTGAAAATCAAGCAAGCCTGGCTGAAGACGGCTGAAATGCCAGAAACCGGTCCTAGGATGCTTGTTTCCAGTCCAGGGAGGACCTGGCTTGGCAGTTCGGTCTGGACTGTTCCCATGAGGCACAGGGTCAAGACTGATTTGCATATGGCTGGGTTCAAACTGGAACGGCATGGTGAGCAAAAAAACGATGGATTTAGGCCCAGATCTCTGTACTGGGGTGAATGTATGACATTGTTCTACATTCTGTCCATCAATTGTTGATTTTGCATTTGTCACCCCGAGTGGAAAGGGTATGCCCAGACGTGGGTCCCTTGCTCTCCATGCCACTGAAAATCAAGCAAGCCTGGCTGAAGACGGCTGAAATGCCAGAAACCGGTCCTAGGATGCTTGTTTCCAGTCCAGGGAGGACCTGGCTTGGCAGTTCGGTCTGGACTGTTCCCATGAGGCACAGGGTCAAGACTGATTTGCATATGGCTGGGTTCAAACTGGAACGGCATGGTGAGCAAAAAAACGATGGATTTAGGCCCAGATCTCTGTACTGGGGTGAATGTATGACATTGTTCTACATTCTGTCCATCAATTGTTGATTTTGCATTTGTCACCCCGAGTGGAAAGGGTATGCCCAGACGTGGGTCCCTTGCTCTCCATGCCACTGAAAATCAAGCAAGCCTGGCTGAAGACGGCTGAAATGCCAGAAACCGGTCCTAGGATGCTTGTTTCCAGTCCAGGGAGGACCTGGCTTGGCAGTTCGGTCTGGACTGTTCCCATGAGGCACAGGGTCAAGACTGATTTGCATATGGCTGGTTTCAAACTGGAACGGCATGGTGAGCAAAAAAACGATGGATTTAGGCCCAGATCTCTGTACTGGGGTGAATGTATGACATTGTTCTACATTCTGTCCATCAATTGTGGATTTTGCATTTGTCACCCCGAGTGGCAAGGGTATGCCCAGACGTGGGTCCCTTGCTCTCCATGCCACTGAAAATCAAGCAAGCCTGGCTGAAGATGGCTGAAATGCCAGAAACAGGTCCTAGGATGCTTGTTTCCAGTCCAGGGAGGACCTGGCTTGGCAGTTCGGTCTGGACTGTTCCCATGAGGCACAGGGTCAAGACTGATTTGCATATGGCTGGGTTCAAACTGGAACGGCATGGTGAGCAAAAAAACGATGGATTTAGGCCCAGATCTCTGTACTGGGGTGAATGTATGACATTGTTCTACATTCTGTCCATCAATTGTTGATTTTGCATTTGTCACCCCGAGTGGAAAGGGTATGCCCAGACGTGGGTCCCTTGCTCTCCATGCCACTGAAAATCAAGCAAGCCTGGCTGAAGACGGCTGAAATGCCAGAAACCGGTCCTAGGATGCTTGTTTCCAGTCCAGGGAGGACCTGGCTTGGCAGTTCGGTCTGGACTGTTCCCATGAGGCACAGGGTCAAGACTGATTTGCATATGGCTAGGTTCAAACTGGAACGGCATGGTGAGCAAAAAAACGATGGATTTAGGCCCAGATCTCTGTACTGGGGTGAATGTATGACATTGTTCTACATTCTGTCCATCAATTGTTGATTTTGCATTTGTCACCCCGAGTGGAAAGGGTATGCCCAGACGTGGGTCCCTTGCTCTCCATGCCACTGAAAATCAAGCAAGCCTGGCTGAAGACGGCTGAAATGCCAGAAACAGGTCCTAGGATGCTTGTTTCCAGTCCAGGGAGGACCTGGCTTGGCAGTTCGGTCTGGACTGTTCCCATGAGGCACAGGGTCAAGACTGATTTGCATATGGCTGGGTTCAAACTGGAACGGCATGGTGAGCAAAACAACGATGGATTTAGGCCCAGATCTCTGTACTGGGGTGAATGTATGACATTGTTCTACATTCTGTCCATCAATTGTTGATTTTGCATTTGTCACCCCGAGTGGAAAGGGTATGCCCAGACGTGGGTCCCTTGCTCTCCATGCCACTGAAAATCAAGCAAGCTTGGCTGAAGACGGCTGAAATGCCAGAAAGAGGTCCTAGGATGCTTGTTTCCAGTCCAGGGAGGACCTGGCTTGGCAGTTCGGTCTGGACTGTTCCCATGAGGCACAGGGTCAAGACTGATTTGCATATGGCTGGGTTCAAACTGGAACGGCATGGTGAGCAAAAAAACGATGGATTTAGGCCCAGATCTCTGTACTGGGGTGAATGTATGACATTGTTCTACATTCTGTCCATCAATTGTTGATTTTGCATTTGTCACCCCGAGTGGAAAGGGTATGCCCAGACGTGGGTCCCTTGCTCTCCATGCCACTGAAAATCAAGCAAGCCTGGCTGAAGACGGCTGAAATGCCAGAAACCGGTCCTAGGATGCTTGTTTCCAGTCCAGGGAGGACCTGGCTTGGCAGTTCGGTCTGGACTGTTCCCATGAGGCACAGGGTCAAGACTGATTTGCATATGGCTGGGTTCAAACTGGAACGGCATGGTGAGCAAAAAAACGATAGATTTAGGCCCAGATCTCTGTACTGGGGTGAATGTATGACATTGTTCTACATTCTGTCCATCAATTGTTGATTTTGCATTTGTCACCCCGAGTGGAAAGGGTATGCCCAGACGTGGGTCCCTTGCTCTCCATGCCACTGAAAATCAAGCAAGCCTGGCTGAAGACCGCTGAAATGCCAGAAACCGGTCCTAGGATGCTTGTTTCCAGTCCAGGGAGGACCTGGCTTGGCAGTTCGGTCTGGACTGTTCCCATGAGGCACAGGGTCAAGACTGATTTGCATATGGCTGGGTTCAAACTGGAACGGCATGGTGAGCAAAAAAACGATGGATTTAGGCCCAGATCTCTGTACTGGGGTGAATGTATGACATTGTTCTACATTCTGTCCATCAATTGTTGATTTTGCATTTGTCACCCCGAGTGGAAAGGGTATGCCCAGACGTGGGTCCCTTGCTCTCCATGCCACTGAAAATCAAGCAAGCCTGGCTGAAGACGGCTGAAATGCCAGAAACCGGTCCTAGGATGCTTGTTTCCAGTCCAGGGAGGACCTGGCTTGGCAGTTCGGTCTGGACTGTTCCCATGAGGCACAGGGTCAAGACCGATTTGCATATGGCTGGGTTCAAACTGGAACGGCATGGTGAGCAAAAAAACGATGGATTTAGGCCCAGATCTCTGTACTGGGGTGAATGTATGACATTGTTCTACATTCTGTCCATCAATGGTTGATTTTGCCATGCGAGCACCAGCACGTCCTCCTTTCGAGGGGTTCGCTTTTAGTGGGCACATAATCCATAATCTGCAGTAAAGAAAACCAGCAGACGAGTAGTAGTGCAGGTGAGAGAGCAGTCGACAAGAGCGCCCGAAATGGTCAACGGCGAGCAGCAAAACCTGGAGTGGAACCCAGTCAGCCAACAGGATCATACGAGCAGACCGCAATATCCTCAAAAGTAGAAACAAATCTAAAGACGAATCTCCCGTCTCGTTTTATCCGTTCTATCCGTCTGTTGTTCAGCCCATCAACACTCCAAAATCCCGGCAGCCCGCTGATCCGCTGATCTGCCGGTCCACCGCATCGCTCGGCTTCTCCTTTGACTCGAGGGAAAACGTCAGCTCGGAACGGAGCAAGGCAGAAGGGCTGGAAACCAGTAAAGCGTCTCTTTTTCTCAGGCTAATCCAATTACAAACTCCTCATGTATTTCCTCACATTCTCCTTTTAATTAGGTTGTTCTACGGCTATCATCACCACCGTCTGTGTGCCTTTAGCAGATACGTTTCACAGGGGAACTCCGCAGCGACCTCCCAGCGGCGGTGTTAGTCCGCCATCTTCCTTTCCCCTCCCATCCCTGGTAATCCTTTGTATCTTTCTATCAGTCAGTTTTAAGATTTTCACATCAGAGCCACTGGCCATGAATCTAGTCTTTGAATTTTCTATATTGGCAACAAATGTATCATATTCACTACAGTTCCACCTCATACAGATAATTTCTCTGTACGGTTTGTTGTTGATAACTCATTTTGAATGGGCACTTGATGCGTGCAGAGTGCTATTGCATGCTGTGGTTTTTCTGAGCATTGTACTCTGAATTGCACCGCCGTAACAACATAAAACTGAAGATCTAAAAATCTATTCTGTCCCTACTGTGATTCATAGTCAGGTTGATGTTACAGGTGTTATCATTGAGCTATCCATAACAAACATTTAACTGGTCCTCAGACCCAATCCATTGCACAATGATGTCATCTATATACCTTCCTCAAACGACTATGTATTCAGTACAGGGGGAGGCATGTAGGCCCCAGGCATGCTTCTGCTCATACCAGACAGTAAAGAGGACGGTATAAACAGGGAGCAAACTGTGAGCCCATCGCAGTACCCTGGATTTGGTGGTACCAGTATCCATTATGTAAAAAAACTGTTTAGATAAGATGATGTCAATCATTGCCAAAATCATTACATTTTGTTAATAGTAATCTGCTTTTCTGGTATTTGAAAATTATTAGACTGTCAAAAGTCCCAACGTTTTATGAATACAGGTTTAGAGACTGGTGATATCAAATATTATGAACATCAGTTCTTCTGACCAGGATATACTGTTACATTTATTTAAAATGTCCTTACCATCCTGTATATGCAAAGGGAAATTACAGTCAAAGCCTTGAAGGTGTTTATTCACATACTCTGAAAGACGTTCAGTAGGTGACTCTATATCTGATACAATCAGACCTTCCTGGTCGGAAGACCCATTTTTTGTGAACCTTAGGACGTATTTTGATTTTTTACAAGTAGATATCTAAATTCATCATCTGATATCAGACATGTTTCCTTCCAATCATTCAATTTCATACTGATAAAAAGGAATAATTCATTCATAGGGTTATGGGCAATATGTTAATAACAATCAATATCAGCATTCAAGCAGTCAGACTTGTTCATGATTACCATGTTCCGGCCTTTATCGGTCTCCATGATGGCTTTGGTCTTATCATGTAGCAATCCCATGGGTTTGTTTACCTGCCCATGTTAAATTCTGTTTATATTTCGATTGTCTCATAGCCTTTTCAAACAATTGATATAACTCTGATGTCACATTCTTTTTTCAAATATCAATATTATTATAATGGGTACCAAGTGGTTTAAATTTGAATTGTTGTTTCAATCTACTCTTTACTAACATTTTCCTTGTTGATGTGGTGGCAGACAATCAATTCTTAGCATGAGATCTGTCAGGTCCGCTGACCCTCTGCGGCACAATATTTACAGAGTTTATGAGCCTTAATTGCTCAAGCACTACTGAACAGATTTACACCACATTACAAAAAGCTGTCAAGATCTAGCTTTCTGCCAGATTTGGTGCAAATCTGTTCAGACGTTTGGTCTGTGGCTATGTCTAAAGTTTCCATGGAAAAATTAATGTTGAAAATGCATAAAAGGTTAAAGTAACATTATAGTTAGGTGGAAATTTGAGTGACAATGTAACGTTCTCAAAGTATAAAACTACTGAAATTCACTAGTTTTAGTAATCTCAATTAACTAAAATCTGTGACCTAAGGTAGCTATAACTCGTGCCCCCACCATGCACTATTTTTATTATAATTTTTTTATGTAAAGTAAAATGTTATAACCATACATATAACCAATCTCACTCAATGCATGATCTTTGCCCATGCACAGCGGTGAATTGGCCACAGGGCCTGAGCTGCAGCTAGATCCTGATTCCAACCCCTGCTTGCTGCCAACCCCACATTGGGCTTGACCTTCTTGGGGCCGGCTGCGGGTCCTGGCTGCAACCCTTTGGCACAGTCCCCTCCCCACTCCCCTCAGCTCACCAGCTCCCTGCATGCACCCATCTTTGGTGCTGTGGGAGCTGCCATTGCTCCCGCCCTGCAGGAGCAGCTGTTTTTTTTTGCTCGTGCCAAGTGAGAGCAATATGAGTTTCCCTGACTGAAAGATGGGAGCCCTGGGACCTATTGAGGCTCAGGATAGGAGGACCTTGTGCCCCACAGTTTTTTTATTGCTCTTTGGCCCTCGGGATAGGGCATACGGGGGCCTGTTCAGGCTTTGGGAGGGGCAGCCCACCCCCTGTCATTTAATATGACATCGTCCCTGGGGGATGAGGTACCCGTGACCTATTGAGGCCTGGGGAGTGCAGCCAGGTGCCTCCTCCCATTTCTATTCATGTCAATCCTGGGGAATGGTATCCATAGGGCCTCCCAGAGGCTTAGGGAGGGGAGCCACACACACCCCCATACCCTAAAAAAAAATGTTGTGCCACCCCAGGTCCTGGGCCACCACACTTTGTTTTTAAATTGCCACAGATCCTCTACAAGTTTGCATCAACATTTTTAAAGAGAACCATTTTTTGGCCCCAGGCAGGGTCCTTCTGGAACCCCCCCATCCGACCTAGGGGTCTGGGTATCCCTACCCTGCCCCCTTATGTCTTTTTAAAATCTTTTTTGTAGGACTTAGGACTGAGTCCAGAGTCCTGAGATGGCTGCCCCGCATCCTTGCTGATGAGGTGGCAGCCATACAGATCACAGCATGAGATCTGTCAGGTCCGTGGAGTCTCCACGGAATGTTATATACAAAGTTATTGAGCTATTAATTACTCGAAAAGATTCACAACACATCACAAAAAGCACTCTTTCTGGAGCAAGATATGGTGTAAATCTATTCAGGTGTTTGGTCTGCAGCTGTGTCTGAACTTCCCATCGAAAAATTAATGTTGGAAATGTGTCCAAGCATCCTAGGACCGGTTTCGGGATTTAACCCAGGTCTCTTGACTGGGGTGAATGTTTTGATTTGTTCTGCATTCCGTCCATCAATTGTGTGTCTTTTGCTTTCTTGCCCTAAGTGCGCCAGGTATGCACAGATGTGGGTCCTGGGCTCACTGTGCCACTGGAATCAAGCTATCCTGGCTGAAGAGGGATGCTTGTTTCCGGTCCAGGGAGGACCTGGTTTGGCAGTTGGGGCTGGATTGTTACCATGAGGCACAGGGTGAAGACTGATTTGCATATGACCAGGTCTAAACTGGGGTGGCATGGTGAGTAAAAGAATTATGGATTTAATCCAGATCTCTTGACTGGGGGTGAATGTTTTGATTTTTTCTGCATTCCGTCCATCAATTGTGTGTCTTTTGCTTTCTCATACACCATATTGTTGATTTTTTAAAAATTGAGACTGGCTGAAGGTGCTTGTTGTTCATTTACTGATCCCGTACCCACACTTGTGCTTTAGCTGTAAACATCGTAAGCTAAAGCGCTGGTGCCGCAATGGCTTAAAAAGTAAAGAAATAGAGAAACATCTTTTTTTTATTTCTTTACTTTTTAAGCAACCGCGGCACCCGCGCTTTAGCTTGCGATGTTTGCAGCTAAAGCTCAAGTGCGGCTATGGGATCAGTAAATGAACAATAAGCACGGCGTTGTACATAAAACATATGCGTGTGGCCCATGAACTGGGCGCCAGGTTAAACCAGTGGTGTGCACGCACTGAAAATAAATAAAACAATCAATAAAGTTAACATTTGTTAAGAACCAGCCATGGCTCTTCGGCGAGCAGCAGGCCATCCCATTGACGGAAGGAAATATACCGGGTTTTGTGGGGAAGAGGTCCCGACTAATCTCACAAAAACTTGGCTCTATACGGACCCGCCAACCGAGACGATGACAGCAGAACCCGCCCCAACAGCAAAACGCATGACAAATGACGGAATGTACAACGGTTGACAACCTAACAAGACTGTGAGCCCGGCGTGAAGTGTGTTGGAAAAGAGTGCGTACGGACCATTTAAAGGAGACAGTATCACGCCGCATGTGAAAGATCCAGTCTGGGTGGTGGGGGCCAAAAGTGGACAGGGCGGTAACCAGGAGGGACTAAGAAGCCTCCTTTACAATGAGAAGCCTGCATTTACCATGCCCTATAACGAAAGCCAATAGGAATCATAGGCGGGGCTTCCATTCCCCTTCTAAAACTGTATCGATCACAATAAACCTCGCAGAGCGAGGAGCGCATGTGCGCTCCAGCGCTAGATCTGAGAGACCTAAAAATGGTGTGGAAAAGCACCTTGCGATAAAGGCACACAACTGCCTACTCCTCAATAATAGGTCCCTCATCAAGCACAAGCTTGAATTTGCTGACTTAATGACCCAGCACAACCCAGATATCACTTTCCTTATGGAGACCTGGGCTGATAAGGTATCGGACCCAGATTTTAAGGTGGCGGTTCCAGACGGATATAATATTGAAAGACTGGATAGACCAGCCCGCAGAGGAGGGAGGCTAGCAATTATTTATCGTAGTGCGCTTGTGGCCAATTTTACTCCAGTACTTCATTTAGATTGTGAGGCTCTCAGGTTTAGCCTCAGTCTGACAAAATCCTACACCTTCCAACGACTATTGGTATACCGTCCCCCTGGGCCCAGGAGGAGCTTTATCGACAAACTACAGACGTTTATGGAATCGAGTATTACCTATGCCAACTTTACCTTGGTTGGGGATTTTAACTTCCATCTGAAGTCCACCTCTGATGTGGATACAGGACATCTGGTGGAAATTCGTAAAAGCTTTGATCTATTCCAATGCATTGATGCACCAACTCTTACTGCCAATCACACTCTGGGCGGCATTTTTACGAATAATGCTGAATTGGGCTCAATTAAGACCCTCTCACTTCCCTGGACAGATCATTCAGCGATCTTCTTTTCCATTTTGACCCAGTGGCAGGGAGTAGAGCGGGGCAACTCAGCCAAAGTGTTTTGAGTTCCGGCCTTGGAAAAGTGCGAATATAGAGGCACTACAGGAGGCTCTCTCTAATTCCACACCAGGCCTTGACCAGGATAATAACAAAGCTGCGATCAGCCTCACTCAATGGTGGAGACTGCATGCAGTAAAATAGTACCTATGAGAACAATAAAAACCCATAGGAAATGTCCCTCTGCGCCGTGGTTTTTCCCTAAGCTGAAGGAAGCACAACTCAGCTGTAGACGGGAAGAGCGTCTCTGGAGAGTAGATTACTCCCCCGGGAAAAGAGCTAGGTACAAAAAGATCCTTGCAGGGTACAAAGAGCTTATTAAAGCTAAAAAGACCAAATACTTCTCAGGCAAAATGAAAACAGCTGGGAATTCCTCCATGGAACTGTTTAAAACAGTTAATGATCTGTCACACTGGAGTAACAATAAGGTTTTTGAGATGGACAAAGCATTTGGTGGCATGCTGGCAGACCACTTTCAATCTAAGGTCAATTCCATCTTTCAGGCTTTTTCTCAGCAGCCTCCCAGTGCCAGCCCCAGCTGGAACTCGGAGGGGCCTGGGCTTCAGACTCAGACAGTGGTCAGGAAGTCTCCGCCACATTTGAGGAGTTCTCTCTTCTCACGCAGGAAAAAACCATCAGCCTGATGAGCTTGATTAAGTCTGGTGCTCCTTCTGATCCATGCACCCCCGGGATCATCAATAAGTTGACCAATCAGGTGGCGGGACCACTTAATGACCTTCGGAACCAAGTTCTGAGTTATATCCCGACATCTGGAAGAAGACCTCTATTCTCCCTCTTCCCTAGGTCAGTGGACAGTTATAGACCTATTTCTCGTCTCCCGTTCCCAGCTAAGGTCCTGGAGAAGACTATGAACGCAGAACTACAGACCTTTCTGGATGCCCGCCGATTGTTGGACCCTGCTCAGCACGGGTTCCGAGCCCAACATTGCACCGAGTCCCCACTGGTGGTGGCGGCGGAGGACATTAGAGGGAGAGTGGACAAGGGCGGCAGAGCGGCATTAATTATACTCGATCTCTCTGCTGCCTTTGACACAGTCCACCATGTGCTTCTGAGAAAACGCCTACATACGTTGGGCTTGAGGAGCACGGCACTTTCGTTGCTGAACTCCTTTTTAGAAAATAGGCAACAGTGGGTTGAGTTGGGTGGGGTTAAATCCAGCCCCTTCTCTCTCCCATGTGGGGTCCCACAGGGCTCAGACCTCAGTCCAATGCTTTTTAATGTTTACGTTACCCCTCTGGTTCAGCTTATGGTGAGTTTTCTAGCTGTACTCTCTTACGCTGACGACACACAGATTGTGGTGTCAGTAACATTACAGGTTGAATATGACGCTCATAACTTCCGCAGCTGCATGTCTGCAGTGGCAGGCTGTATGAAAGAGAATTGCCATAAGCTAAATTCTGGGAAGACGGAGGTATTGCTATTCGCGAATGAAAGCTCCTTCTGGAATGCGTCGTGGTGGCCCCAGGAGCTGGGGGATCTACCGAAGCCAGTTCTGAAGGCTAAAAATCTTGGAGTCATTTTTGATACCAAGTTATGCTTCAGTGCTCAGATCAATGCAGTAACCTCAGGGGGTTACTATTTGCTACGGATTCTGAAAAAAATACTTCAGTTTATTCCTATGGAACTGCAGAAGACCGTAATGCTGGCCCTAGTCGGGTCAAAGCTAGATTACTGTAACACTCTTTATCTATGCATTCCAAATTACTCCATAAAAAACTGCAGTCTCTCCAGAATGCGGTGGCAAGAATACTTTTGAACTTTCCCAAGTCCAAACCTGTGTCGCATTTACTACATGGCCTGCACTGGCCCCTTGTCGAGAGGAGAATCTCGTTCAAAGCCTTGTGCCTAATGCATAAGGCCCTTCATGGAACCGGCCCCCTTTACTTTCAGGAGCTATTTACATGGTATACGCTGAGTAGAATGTTGAGATCCAGCACAGAACACAAGGTGCAGATTCCGAGAATCAAGCGAATAAAGTGGGGCGGGAGGACTCTGACATTTCAGGGGGGAAAGTTATGGAATTCCCTCCCACTGGCCCTCCGCTCTCAACACAGCCTGCAGTTGTTCAGAAAGCAGCTGAAGACCTGGCTGTTTCCACAAACTTAGCCCCAGGGTCTGGTGATTCACCTGCCTGGCTGCTGCTTCCTCTTTTCGTCTTGTTCCGCCCAGCGCTAAGACACCCTTGGGTATTGCGCACTTTACAAACACAATTAATTAGTTAATTCATTCATTCAAAAACCTCAAAGACATAAACACAGCAAACCTCCTGGAAAACATGAACAACATGGGCCTCACCCAACTGGTCAAGAACTGCTGGACACCTCCCAAACCGGCTTCCGCATGGACCACAGCACTGTTCACTGCCACCGATGACATCAGGACCCTCCTCGACCAGGGAGAAACAGTGGCTCTGATCTTCCTCATCCTCTCAGCAATGTTTGACACCGTATATCACCACACCCTCAACAAGAGACTCCGTCACATCGGGATCCAGGGAGATACCCTGAAATGGATCACATCCTTCCGCACAGGCTAACCCAGAAAATTCACCTTTCACTTCAGGATCCAAGAGCATCATATGCCGCAACCTTCAAGGTTCATCCCCACCCTGTTTAACACGTACATGACACCTCTGGTCAACATTGTCAAAACCCATGGCCTCAACATCATATCCTACACAGATGACACCCAGCTCATCCTCTCGCTCTAGGAAAACCTTCCCACCTCTAGGAGTAACTTACACAACGACATGATGAGCGTCGCCGACTGGATGAAGATCACCTGCCTAAAGTTCAACACATTAAAGATATGTGAAGGACATCTAACATGGGCTTCAATTGGAATTCCATAGAGCATATTATCAAGCCCATTATCGCCGTTTTAGCGGCAGTTTTCTGCCGCTAAAGCGGCGATAATTTTATCGCTTGGCTTGATAATATGCCCCCAAACCTTATCCCAAAATTGAGCAACAGGAGGACAGAGAAAGAAGAGATGAAGAAGATCAGCATTAGGAGAGCGACAGGTCCAACAATTAGAATCGAGAGAAATAGAGAAACGGGATATAGAAACTGGAGCGAGGTAAAGTCTGTGATATAGAAAGAACAAAGATTGGGTAAGAGAGGCGGAGAGGGAAATTTTTTAAGGTTCTGGACCAAATTTTATCCCAAAAAGCGACAGACCAATCACATCCCAAATCCAATTCCCAAGAGAGTTCTAGCTTAGACTTAACGCGATCCGGATTGGGGAACGAGAACAATTTACAGATGAGAGAAGCTTTAGGAAGGGTAGAAAGAATTTTAAGAAGGGGTGAATGAGGAATAGGTGAAGATGAGGGAGAAAAAGAGTAATAAACGTCAAGAATAGTTGTCATAAGAATGGTGAATTTGCGTAAAAAGGAGCACGGGCAATGAAATAGAAGTTGAAATTGGGGAAAGGAGCAAGGTGAGACACCATCAAAGAGCTGATTAACCCATCTGAGACCCCTTGATCTCCAAGAGTGCCAACAAATGGGTCTGTTGTTTAGGAGAATCAACGAATTATGCCAAAGAGGGGTGTCTTAAAAAGATTCACGGGTAATAGGAGAAGAAAGGATCAAGGGTTTCAAGAGAGAAGAGGTATGTCTAAATAAAGGAAGGGAAGTATAGGAATTTTTGGCGGAAAAACGTATAACTTCGTGGAAAGAGAAGGGCAACAATAGTGTTTGCTCTATGGAGAGCCAAAGTGGAGAAAAGGGAGAAGGCTCTGATGTAAGCCATCTAGAAGCCTGACGTAACGAGAAGGACTTATGATAAAGACGAAAATCTGGGAAGTTAATTCCACCATTCGATTTTGGTTTACGAAGGGAGGCTGAAGCAATTCTAGTTTTTTTATTTTTCCATAGAAATTTTGAAAGACAGGAGTCTATACGTTTAAAATGAATATTAGGGATATGAACAGGAAGCATGGAAAAATATATATTAGAATAGGGGCTATCATCATCTTAATCGAGTCCAAACGCCCCCACCAAGAAAGAAAAAGAGGGTTCCAAGAAGAGAGTAACTTGTCAATGCGCGAGAGGACCGTAGACATATTTAGTTGAATTGAAGATGCAATGGAATTAGAGAACCATATACCCAGATATTTGATTTTCGAAGAATTCCAGGCAAACCCAGTGGAGGAGAAGAGATGAGGGAGGCAAAATTTTGTAAGAGGGAGAATTTCGGTCTTGTCAGAATTAATTTTATAACCAGAAACATGTGAAAAATAATTAAATTCAAGTAATAGAGCAGGGATAGACGTTTCAGGAGCAGAAATAAAGAGGAGAATATCATCAGCATATGCAGAAAGTTTCAGCTGACTATTACCATAAGGGAAACCAGAAATAGAATCATTATTGCGAATAGAGGTCAAAAAGGGTTCAAGGGCAAGAACAAAGAGAAGCGGGGATAAAGGACAGCCTTGACGAACACCACGCTGAAGAGAAAAATAAGAGGAAAGGTGACCATTAACTAGGACTGAAGCTTTAGGAGAAGAATATAGCAGAGAAATAAGAGATATGAATATAGGGCCAAAACCATGCCAATGCAATGAAGCAAACAAAAAAGACCAATCTACTCTGTCAAAAGCTTTCTCAGCATCAACAGAGATAGCAGATAGAGGAAAGGAGAGGGAAGAAGCTTTATTTAACACATTGAGAAAAAGACGAGAATTATCAGAAGTAAGTCTACCTTTAACAAAGCCACACTGCTCTTTACCTATAAGATGGGGCATAAAGGGATACAGGCGGAGAGCAAGCAATTTAGCAAATAATTTATAATCCACATTGATTAAGGAAATCGGACGATAATTTTTACAAAATTGAGGATCACGGCCTTCCTTGGAAATAAAGCAAATGGTGGCTTCTTGGAAAGTTCCCGCTGCCTTACCAGATAAATAAAATGATTGAAAGAGAACTAAAAGCCTAAGGAGTAAAAGGTCAGAAAAATGCATGTAAAATTCAACAGAAAGTCCATCAGGACCAGGAGATTTCCCTTTAGTGAGGTCATTCAAGGCATTGGAGAGTTCAGCCAGTGAAAGATCTCGTTCAAGATCAAGCAAATTAAGATGAGAAGTAGAGGGAGTAGGAAGCTTCTCAAAATAGGCTTGAATAAGAGAGGAAGTAGGAGGAGATTCTGGCGTGTAAAGAGACTGATAAAAGAGTTGAAATTGGTCAAGTATTTCTTGGTCCTTGTGTAAAATGGAGTTATCAGAGGAGTAGATAGAGTCTATAAAAGTACGCTCTTTGCGTGATTTGAGATAATTAGCCAAAAGCTTGCCTGATTTGTTACGACCGCCATAATAACTAGCGCTACAACGAAGGAGTATTGAGGAAGCATTATCAGTAGTAGATTTGTTGAATTCAAGTTTAGCTCGTATGAGGTCCGGTGAAACGGAATTATTGGAAGATGTGTAAAATGTATGTTCTAATGACTTAATACGAGCCAATAAAGTTTTCCGTTTGAGAAGAAAGAATTTCTTTTTCTTAGAAACAAAATCAATAATGAATCCTCTTGCAGTAGCTTTAAAGGAATCCCAAAGAAGATGAGGAGACAAGGCGGGGTCGCAATTGAGTAAAAAGAATTCATTAGTAAAGGAGCGAACAGAAGAAGAAGAGAAAAGAGGGTCAGTAAGAAGAGAGTTATTAAATCGCCAGCGTGAATACTTAGGATGTGGGGGAAGTAGATCAAGGTCTGTTACACAATTGGAGCATGGTCCGAAATAACAATGGGTTCAATAGAAGAGGATAAGAGATTTTGGGATAGAGATTGAGAGAGAAAGATGTAATCAAGACGAGAGAGAGATGCATGAGGGGGAGAGAAAAAGGAGTAGTCAAGGGTATCAGGATGTGAGAGCCTCCAAGAATCAATAAGATGTGATTGAGAAATGGTGTCAAGGAATTGTTTGTGCGTCTTATGGGGAATGAAACGGACAGGTGATTTGCGATCGAGAAACGGATCAACAATCTGGTTACAATCACCACCTAAAATAAACAAGGTATCTCGGTGTTGAATACATTTTGTTGTGATTAAAGGCCAAAAAAAACAATCTGGTTGTGTAGGACCATAAACATTGAAAACAGGTAAAGGTACAGAGTTAATTAAAAGCTTAGCTAACACCCACCTACCATCAGTATCATTATCATGGTATACAACCTTACACTTTAGTTTCTTGTGACATGGAATAGCGACACCATTTTTTTTATTGGTAGATGGAGAGAATAAAACCGTACCCACCCAGCTTCTCTTCAACTTAAGCGACTCAGCTTCCGTAAGGTGAGTCTCTTGTAAAAGAACTAAATCTGGGTTATAAGAAGCTAGGTGGGAAAGGACTCTCTGTCGTTTAATAGGATTAATAAAACCTTTTACGTTCCAGGAAATGACTTTGAATGTAAAAACAACAAAAATGTAAAAGAGACAAAAATTACAATGACAAAAGGAAAGAGAAGAAGAGAAGAATGCTAATAAGTAAAAGAAAGAAAAAGATGAGAACAGAGACGAAGATTAGAGAAAGAAGTAGAGAAGATAAGAGTAAAAAGAGCATACTTAGAGAAGAAAAGAACAAGTAGGGATAACGAGAAAGAGAAAATGCAACCAAAAGGTAACAGAAAAAGAAAGGAAAAAAAAGGGAAGGAAAAGAAAGGGGAAATACAAGAAAAGACAGTACATATCCAAAAAGGATGACTGAGGGCAACATACCTGAGGGGGAGAAAAACTACGTAAACAACGGGGCAATGGCGACACTCAACAAGATGAGTTTCCCATGTATGGGAGTCCAAACCGCACCAGGATGGAAGAACGCAGAAGGGGAGCCACGAGAATTAGAGAACAATAAACCAACCAATCTATATAAATAAACAAAAGTAACAATTGACATCAGGAAAATATAAAGGAGAGAAATAACCAGCTAGCATGCAACACTAAAGAAGATAAATCTTAAGAACAATAATAATTAAATAGCAAACATAAAAAGAAATAAACATGAGGAAAGAACAACACTAAAACTGCCTAAAAAACATCAGTAATACAAAACCGCAGAATAACAAGAAACCAAATTTGTGAGTATAGGAACACAAAAACCTGTAAGGAAAAAAGAAGGTTAAATGTTCAACCATTAGAAGAGACAGAAGTATCCATGCCCGTGGAAGTTTGAATATGAATAAAGTTTTTAAGTTCCGCAGGATTTTGAAAAGTCCATGTTTGGTTCTGGTATGTGACTTTGAAAATACATGGGTGAAACAAGCCATATCGGGCACCAAGAGATCGCATAGGAGCACGAAGGTTCAGGAATTCTTTTCTTCTAGTCGCAGTAGCATTCGAGACATCCTGTGAGAGATAGACTTTCTGACCCAACCAGGAGAGTTGACGTTTAGATCGAGCTGCAGAAAGGACTGACAGAAGGTCAGTAAATTTCAGGAACAGAATGATGACACCTCGTGGTTTAGTTGAGGTAGATGTACGAGGACCAAGCCTGTGAGCTCTTTGAATACTGAGATAAGTGGTAGATGGCATATCTAAGAGTTTCGGAAGAAAGGAGGTGAAAAAAGAGACAGGGTCGTCTCCTTCCAGGGATTCCGGCAGACCATAAACGCGTAGGCATTTCAAAGACGCGTACCGGTCTACGGAGCGGAATCCCTAAGCGGCCATCTTGCGCGGCGCCTTAGCCACGCCCCAGCATTCCGGGAAGACTCTAATGGCATTCTCCCAGCCTGACCATGCATATCGTTCCCCCAGAGAGAAGGGATAGCGAAGCAGCAGCAGGAGACGTGAGTGCACTCTGATGCCTCCCCACTGCCACCACTGACTGTGCACGGAGGCCGGTCTACTTACTACACCGCCATTGCAGCCCCTCCAGTGAATGTCAGCGCCTGCATGAGAGCTCCAGGTTCCAAAGTCTAATGAAGTTGCTGCACCACAAGCACCGAGGAAAAGAGTGGCCGTCCCATTTGGTTGCCGGTTGACACCGCTGCATGGGAGCAGAAGATAATATTAATTTCACACAGCAGCCCACCTGCTGTGCTGGAGGAGACTTTGAAAGTAGCCACATAACGTGAAAAAAAAAATCCCGAAGTGAGGACCGTATCGAAGCAGCACCATTGTGCCCCGCCATCAACCTCTTCCTAAAGACAAGCCGCCCTGCTGGCCGCACTGCTGGCCTCCTGCTTTACTTTGCAACAAATGTAAACCCCGCACCTTTATCCACAGTGCCCTTGGGAAGCGACATAAAACACATCTGAGGACGGTCACGAACAGGATCAACAGCGCACCAGTCAGTACTCACCCCCGCACTCTCTGCCTCACTTGCAGGGATTGAGTAACACGGCAGCCTGATAGGAATCGCTTCGGTAAACATCCTTCCTATGAAAATGCCCGCTGCTTCAGGGAGACAACCAAGGCTGCAGCGGCCTGTAAAGAGTGGTGGCTGCAGCACCACCCTAGCGGGGACTCATTGAAATGCAGATGCTAAAGCAAGCCGGCCCACACGGAAGAGAGGGCTCTGATTCTGAATGCCCCCAGTTACCTGTGCACCGCACGGATCATGAAGAAAGGATCATCAGCAGTGCCACCTAGTGGACTTTTGGTGGTGCTGCACCTGAATGAAGAAATGGCCCCAACAAATCTCATGCCCTGCATAAGCTGCTATTAGGGGTGAAAACACCGCACCCACATTTCCAGTGCCCTGCAAAGAGCCCCAAGTATGCTTCCACCAGTTAAGTAAGGCCAATAGCTTGCCGCCCGAAGGGCCTAACAAATTGAAAAGGAGACCTACAGGGTCTCTACAAGGTCCTTACCCCTGAAAGCAAGAACAGCACCAGAGACATAGCCAGGACTGATGCTGAGTGCACTACATGCCCCCAGTGGACTGCATCCTCTTTGGAAGGAGAGGGACTGTAATGCCTCACCAAGGGCCCCCAAGAATCTCAAAGTTGCACCAGCCCAGAGAAGCGTTAGGCTGGCAAGTAAGGTACAGCAAAGGCAGCCAAGTGGCAAGCAAGCCCCACGAAAAGCACAAGAAAGACATGCTGTGAGTGCACAACTCCCAGTGGCTGTCTGAGGCCACCGCAAGCAAGTGTTTCGCTACACACGCCCCCAGTGGTTGTCTGATTCCACCCCAAGCAAGGAAACTGTGCCACACACCCCTGATGGTGAACAGCCACCACTGCAAGAAGGAAGAGCAACCACACCAAGCGCCAGAAGAGGGCGCCTGGAAGAAGGGCTAGAGAGCGAGGCGTCTGAGGTGTGCAACGCATGTACCTAGAAAAGAGGGACAGAGAAGAAGCAATTCGGAAGGCAGCAGGGAGAGCCTCCACATCTTCACCGCACCAGCACCAGCACCAGTGAAGCCCTGCAGTGGGCCAAAGACAACACAGTGTTCTCCCTCACACTACCTCAAGACGGATTCACCAGTAGCCCAAGACAGGCAAGAGGATAGTCTCACACTCTAAGTGGCAAGCTGTCCCCACATGTGCACTGAAGGCATGCGACACAAGGACAGATGCTACATCACAAAGCAAGCGTGGGGGGGCGTGGCTAACCACCAAACATGGCGGACACACTTTAAGGGAGCTCCGTGCCCGGACCACTAAATCCTGTAAAATCCTACGTTGCTGGGGTGCATTTTTCACCAGAATGAGAGTTGCAAGATCAGGGAGGGTCAGATGTGAGACATATCCACTTTCACACCGACTGGAGGAGATTTATACGGCTGAGAGGACCGAGTGCGCTGACGCCAACTGGGACCTTGCTAGGCCACCTGACCCCGATCCTGCCAAGACGGCACCGGCCTGGGGGACCGCTGTGGTGCTGACTGCACGGAAAGGCCAACATTGACCCTGGCCTTCGCTATGGGCCCCCACGTGAGAGCCTGAAGAGATACGATTCCGGAGACACTGGCCCGCTCGCAGAGAGTGCCGACCCGGCCTACTCCTCTCCTACTCCTGAGACGGGGCAATAACTGATTCCCCCCTCACCTGCACATTGATGGAATCCTGGGCCTCCTGTGACAAGTGGTGAGTGCAGAGACCAGGGAATCGCCGTGGTCCTAGACAGGACCTTGGAGAAGTGTGGCTGAAAGCTGTGCCTCGGGCCTGCTGCGGTGGATAGAGCCGCTCACGGACTCGCTGTGGCCTCCAGTGGGCGAGAATAAATCAAGGTGCTCCATCGGGACGGGCGGAGTGCTAGATCCCCGCCGAGCGTTATCCGGTGGTGGCCCATCTGTGACTGTCCGTGGAGCCTGAGCCCTGCCCTGTGGAGCGATTGGACTGTGGACCGTGGCGGTGCTGGTGGAGCGGAGGGGTCCAGCTGACCATTTCAGTAGCGACCTCGCAGCCTTGGACTATTGTGGGGCACCCGTGTGTGGGTGGGGCCCTGTGGATTGAGTTGCCGGGGCTGCTGGCCCTCCAGCGAGACCCGCTGATCTTCTGTGGCGGTGCAATACCGAAGCCCTTGCCTCCGCCTGCACATCGCTGGAATCCTGGGGTTGCTGTGGCGGGCGGTGAGCGGGAAGTTCGGGCAGCTACTCTGGGCCTGGACAGGGCCTGGGAGGAGAGCGGCCGACGGCTGAGTCTTGTGCCTGGCTTGAAAGGTGGGGCTGCTCGCGGGCTCGTTCTGGCACCGTGCCTGCCTTTGCTGCAGCCTTTGGGGGATGAATATAGGCTGGTGTGCTGCTTGCTGTACATGCAATGGAAGTGATCCCTATCGAGTGCAGACTGGCGGCAGCCCGAGGCATAGTCTGGGCGACAACAGTGAGTAGCGCATTACAGCGCCCTCGCCCCACAGGCTTGGTGCCCTCCTTTTCCCCCTGACAAACAGCTTGAGTGTGGAGGCCAGGAGGACTCTGGGACATTGCCAGAACCTGTGGGCCCGATCTGACACTAGATGGGCATATTCCTCGCCTGTGGGGATGGGACAGCCTAGCAAGGCCCTACAGGAAGCGAGGCACCCTGCTGGATCCCCAGTAGAAATCGAAGCATTCCTTTCCCTCCCTCTGAAGAGCAGGCACTGGAGAGTAAACACAATGGCCCTGGGACATTGCACGGTCATAGCAAAACCAAGTAACAGCCACTAACTGACGGATGGCCCACATGTGCTGTACTTGAGGACAATCTTGCTGATATGTGAGTGGAGGCGAAGCTGGATACATGGCTAACTTTAATGCCTGTGTAGGCACACAGTGGGATAAAGGGCAGGTTGGACAGGAAAGACGCCGAAAGCTTTACTTTGACTCAACCGCGAGAGCCCACTCAGCATTTACAGCACAGTCCTCGCTGTACCCAAAGTAGACAGATCACACACCTGGCGGACCACAGGGAGCCAACCCCTTAAAGACAGGGCCTTACCTAACATATCAACGAAGACATCATAATCAAATAAGCACGCTTGCCAATAGGTGAATTGAACTGACTGCAGGTGCTAGGAAATAGTAAAAATGGACGCCTGAAAAGAAAAGCTCCGGAGAACACCACCGCAAGCACACAACAGGCAGAGTATATGGACGCCACCACTCAGCAGTCCTTCTCGAGCTGTGTCCCACCAACAAATATGGTCTCAGAACCCGACAAACTGGACCTAATTCTCCAGGAGGTACGATAATCCAGAAAGCAAATTGGCTCCTTGACAGCAGGACTCACTCTCCTGAAAGCAGACCATGCCAAACTTGCCACCCCCGTTAAAGATAAAAAATCGCCATTGCTGAATTAGTACTGCAACATAAGGAAAATACAACGCAACGAACACAACTACATTGCCAGGTGACGGGACTGCAGGAGCGGGTTGATAATGCAGAAGGAAGGGCTTGGCGAAACAACGTCCATGTTATAGGCCTGCCGGAACGTTGTGAGGGGCCCAACGCCACCAAATTCATGGAGCACTGGTTCAGGGAACATGTGGCCACAGAAGGCCTTTCAGACTTTTTCTGTGTAGAGAGGGCACACACAATCCCATCAGGCCGACCAACAGTGGGAGCCATGCCCGCGCTATGATTGCCCGGATATTACATTTTAGGGATTGAGCCTTGATACTTCAGAAGGCCAGAGAGGGGCCCCAATACAGTACGAGAACCAAAGAATTTCACTATACCCTGACTACACAATGCTCGTACAGCCCAGAAGGTCGTCGTACCAAGAGACCAAAAAGAGACTTAGAACTCTGGAACTTAAGTAAGTAAAATTCCAACCATCATTTGTTGGCACAGCATTTCTCTCCCTGGTTGGGATGAGTATGGCCAGACATGGGTCCCTTGCTCGCTCTGCCACTGGATTCAAGCTAGCCTGGCTGATGAGGGGCGAGACCCCGAAACCGGTCCCAGGATGATTGTTTCCGGTCCAGGGAGGAACTGGCTTGGCAGTTCGGGTAGGACTGTTCCAAAGAGGAGCAGGGTCAAGACTGATTTGCATATGGCTGGGCCCAAACTGGGGTTGCATGATAAGCAAAAGAACAATGGATTTAACCCAGATCTCTTGACTGGGGTGAATGTTTGATTTGTTCATCATTCTGTCCATCATTTGTTTGCACAGCAACTTTCTAAACAAGGCATTTTTAAAATTGCAATGATAAATCCAACTTTACCATTAAAGAGGATTTAAAATTCCAGGTCCATAGGTACCAAACATGACAGTTCCACTCCTTATCAATCAGGAATTACACTTAATAAAGGTTTTAATGAATCCCCAATGATAATCTACGAGAGGGGTAGGCTTCAAAGTAATGAAAAAGAAATTCAGAGTTTTTCACTACCAGGACATGTAAAACTAAAAAGTATGTGTCCTGCCTTTTACTTACTCCGCACCCTGCCCTATGGGCTACATGGGACCACCTTAGATGTGACTTTTATGTAATAAAAGGAGAGTTTAGGCAGGCAAGAGGGTTAAATTGCCATGGCAGTTCAAAACTGCACACACAGATTTCTGCAATGGCAGGCCTGAGACAAGTTTAAAGGGCTACTAAAGTGGGCGGCACAATCAGTGCGTTCTGCATGCTCACCAGTAACATTTAATTTACAGACACTCGGCACATGCAGTGCACTTTACTAGGGACTTATAAGTAAATTAAATATGCCCGGGGGGGTTAAGTTTAAGGTTAATGTTGTTTACAGTTGAAAGCATGACAGTGACATGATATGCAATCTATGTGATAAAAATAGGAAAATAAGAACAGAAGTAACAAATACCATATGACAAGTGCAATTGTATCCTTGTCGAACGGAAATGAGCATTAATGTAATTTTGTGATATATCTATTCGGAAATGTACTGTTACTATGCAAATGTCAATAAAAATATATTTAAAACAAAAAAAGTAAATTAAATATGCCAATTCTGAATACGCCAAGGCTACCATGTTTTAAGTAGAGAACATGTGCACTTTAGCACTGGTTAGCAGTGGTAAAGAGCACAGAGTCCAAAAGTCAACCAAAACGAATTCAGCAAAAGAGGTAGAGGAAGGCAAAACATTTGGGGGTGGCCATTCCCAACAGTGTAAATGTGTGAAGTTACATAGCAGCACTCCCTGTCATATTTTAAAAAGTTAAGCTAGCATACATGCAACCCACAATTTCTTGGGAACTGCATAGAATATATGACACTATGGGGCCGATTCCGATCCTGTAAAAAGGCCCTACGAATCGTCGTACGGAGCGTTTTCTCTGTACGACTCGCGTCCCTACAACCTAGGAAGTACGATTCGTACAGAAAGCCTATTTCCGTACTAATCGTACAAAAGACCGTACGTGGAAAAAATACCTACGATTCTGATCCGGAACAGCTTGTACGCGACGTCCGGATGTATTCAGGCGGCGGTTTCCGGCCCAGTAAGTACGATTCGTCCCTACGTCACTCCGTACGGCTCTTTTTCTACGGGAGTCAAACACAGCCGGAAAAGCAGAGTTCGACGCAAACAGCCACGCAACGGAGCCCCGGTACGTGACGTACACGCCATGAACCCCATCGTACGTGTCATCCCGGTCCTCTTGGCCTACGACCTGGTGCACCGCACCCGACGTACATGCCGCAGAAGGTGAGAACAACACCCAGGGGCCAGGGGGGGGGGGGGGGTGAGGGGCACGAAACATACCCCATAACCAAACCCAAACCTATAATATGGAGGCCATACATTACCACCAGGGTCTGGTCACTTTGGGGGGGCATGTCCAGCAACCCCTGCTTACCGCAACAACAGAAGTGGACGTGTACGGTGCGTACCACACGTACCCCTACGGCACCATTACAACAGTGGCACGGACCGTACCCACGCATGAATGCGTGGGTACAGTGCGTACCACACGTACCCCTACGGCACCATGATAACTCAGGTACGGACCGTACCCTGGGTACGGTGCGTACCACACGTCCCCCTACGGCACCATGCCAACTCAGGTACAGACCGTACCCACGCATGAATGCGTGAGTACGGTGCATACCACACGTACCCCTACGGCACCATGCCAACTCAGGTACGGACCGTACCCACGCATGAATGCGTGGGTACGGTGCGTACCACACGTACCCCGTTACGGCAGCAGTACATTTTGGATAGAATGCGTACACACGCCAGGAATGTGGGCCTAGAGGACTGGCCCAGCATGTTACCTTCATATTGGTGTGTGTGTAGGTCCAGGCCAGCAGTGTACAGCCCCAAGGGGGTGCGTGGGTGGGTGCATATGACTCCCAGCAGCGTCCAGACATATGAGGGGTGGGTGCAGAGGACTCCCAGCAGTGGACAGACATATGAGGGGTGGGTGCATATCACTACCAGCAGTGTCCAGACATATGAGAGGTGGGTGCAGAGGACTCCCAGCAGTGGACAGACATATGAGGGGTGGGTGCATATCACTACCAGCAGCGTCCAGACATATGAGGGGTGGGTGCAGAGGACTCCCAGCAGTGGACAGACATATGCGGGGTGGGTGTATATCACTACCAGCAGCGTCCAGGCATATGAGGGGTGGGTGCAGAGGACTCCCAGCAGCGTCCAGACATTTGAGGGGTGGGTGCACAGGACTCCCAGCAGTGGACAGACATATGAGGGGTGGGTGCATATCACTACCAGCAGTGGACAGACATATGAGGGGTGGGTGCAGAGGACTCTCAGCAGTGGACAGACATATGAGGGGTGGGTGCAGAGGACTCCCAGCAGTGGACAGACATATGAGGGATGGGTGCATATCACTACCAGCAGCGCCCAGACATATGAGGGGTGGGTGCATATCACTACCAGCAGCGTCCAGACATATGAGGGGTGGGTGCAGAGGACTCCCAGCAGTGTCCCATTCCCAGGAGGATGGATGTCTTACACACACTGCATGACACACCACATGTGGGTGTGAGGACATATAACACATGCATACCCACCCATGGCGGATGCAGCACAATACACACCCATATTTCATGCCAACAGACTGTATAGTCATGTAACTGCATACAAAACTAAGATAGCCAAAGGGAACACACACTCTCACGCACATCCCAGGACTGATAGGAATGTACAGGTGCTGGTCCAGCCACCAAGATGTTGTCTCTCATGGAAGGAATAGGGTTCAATTCCACCAGATACAATGCCCACAATTGTGAGTTAGGTGCCCAAATACCCTGCATAACAAGTACCATTTGTGTGGTAGGCCGTGATTACACACATGCATAGTGCTGAAAAGGGACAATTTGTCCCTGAAGACATTCCTACATATCCAAAACACAAGTACAGTGACTAGCAAGGATGGCACAGACGATTCAGCAGGAGACATAGGTGAGCAGGCATGGCCATTGTTGAAGGGATCCATCATCAACAAAGGAAATGTTGACACAGGTTAGCACAACAATTGTGCAACTGTTTGCAGGGAAGATGTCATGTGCCACAGTGGAAGGAACACTCCTTGGGACAATGTATCCAAAGAAAAGGAACACACACTACCAATGCATCTTTGCAGACACATTGTGATGGCACACAGATACCATGGTCCTCCTCATGACCATCATACAAAAACATTTCTCAGAAGCCTAACACATTACCAGAACAACAACTCCAGGAGCCCCGTCACCAACATCAAACAAAAGAAAAGGCTTTATTCAGCACACTGAAATAATAAATTAAGAAAACACTATCTACAAAGGCCAATGGCCAGTCCTTTGTTATAGTCCAAGGGTGGATGTAGGGGACTGTGTCCACCCCTACCTTGCCTGCACAAAGTAACCCTAAGGTTTGTCGACCGGGGGGGGGGGCATCATCTGTGGCAGGACCAGACACCGCAGGGACAGGAGGGGGTTGGGTAGGTGTGGTGGGTGCAGGGCTGGACGTCTGCACCACTGGGGGTGGGGCAGCGCCAAAGGTGGAGGTGAGCTTGGCGCTGCACACTGCTGCCAGGGCGTCCAGAGTAACCCCTGCACATGAAGAGACCCCAGGGCCAATGGAGGGAGGGGTGGCCGAGGGATGGGGTGCAGCGCTCATGGGGGAGGGGGTGGACATGGGGGGGACTCAACTCCCCTGCCCGGGGACTTCCTCGCCCGCTTGCGGGGTGGTGTCACAGTGGGGGTGAGGGCCAGCCCACCCATGTAGAGCTCTTTGGGTGACAGTTTGGCAGGGGAGCTAAGGGGAGTTGTTTTGGAGGGACTGGGTTGTGAGGACTGCGGACTGTGGCTGCGTGTCTGTCGTTTGCCCCCAGACCCGGTGGGTATGCCTACATCCCCCTGAGTGTGTGTGCCAGGAGGTATGCGCAGTGCCTTACTTGGGGGTGTGCTGGATGTGTCTGTTGGGGTGTGTGCCCGTGACTGTCTGTGTGTGAGTTGGGCAGGCATGGGATAGGGCAGTGTGGATGGGTCTGGGGTAGGGGGAGGGACGGAGCGACGCAGGAGAGAAACTGATTCCGTCAGTGAAGAGTCCATGGACCGCAGAATCCTGCGTTGCTCAGACATCATTGATGACATTCCCTCCACGAACAACACCAACTGTGTGAGCAGTTAAGTGTGTCCATGGAGGACATGCAGCACTGATGCCTGACCAACCTGCAATTGGCGCAGTGTGTCCACAGCCTCTTCACTGAGGGCAGCAGGGGTGACAGGGGAAGGGGGTGCGGTACCTGGTCCAAAGGAGACACGGTGGGACCCTGCGCAGACAGAAGGGACGGGAGCAACTGGGAGGGTGGAGATGTCAATGGAGGAGGCGGGTACAGATGGTGGGATGCTGCCAGTTGTTGGGGCATCCTCCGCCTCTTCAGGGAGTTCAGCCTCGGACCCGTTGGCGTCATAGATGCTCTCGCCTCCAGACAGGTCCTCCGACTGACTCCCCTCGCCCTCCGTGCCACTGGCTCCTGCTGACTCCACAGCACTGGCGGCACTGTCGCTGGGTCTCTCCTCAAGGTCCATGCAGGTGTCTCCCTCGCTTGCGGATGATGATGCTGTGGGCAAGGAGAAGAAACCAGAATGCATCAGTCACCTGTATACATCTGACACATGAGCACAAGAACAATTGGTCACAGTGCATATCAGGCAATGCATCATGAGTAACAGCTAGCTTACTCCGCACATATGTAAGCCCATTACTGCCCAGTTGTTAGACCCACCATGCCACTTTGACACCAGGAAAATACAGACACAAAAGGGCACAACTTGAATGAGAAATACACTGAGAAGCTATTGTCTGTGAACCGGTGAGCACAGCAATACAATGAAGTCATGACACCTCTTGTTTAGCCTGAAAGAAACAGTAGTGATGCACTCAAGGTAAACTAACACACCTCAATACTCAAGGTGTCACCACACTCAGAGACCTGTAAGTCCTTTGGAACACAAAACGAACAAATGTTGCTACCTTGGGACTCACAATACTTTATACAATCTACATGTTTGGAATGTGCAAATTGGCCATTTCGTGAAAACAACACTCATGTGGCTGCATGCAATATGTCGCACAAGGCAGTGCACACAAAAGTACATGTACACTGTCATTGAAGAAGCTGGCACCTTTTCTGAGAAGCCACTGTTAGAAATAAATGGTGTTGCAGAAAGTAGATATACATGGGCCCCGGAGGTCCTGATGTCTTGAGACTCGTTAGTGTGTATCACCAACAACAAAGGAGTCTCACAAAATCAAGACCACTGTGGGAACATGTATATGGAGAATCTGCAACACCATTTAATTTGAACAGTGGCTTCTTCGAATAGGTGCAGGTGTGTTCCATGAAAGTTGAAATGTCGTTTTTGTGTGCGCTTCCTTGTTAGACTTTTTTCATGCAGGCACATCAGTGTACTTAACACAAATCATCCAATTTCCACATTTAAAACATGAACAACTGTTGACAAGTGCTGTGAGTGCCAAGGTACAATTTTGTAAGAGTAACAACTTTAATTATGTCAGTTGTCACCAGGCCATCCGTCACCTGATTACACAGTTGGCTACACATATGACCTACTGCCTGTCATCTGGAGTGGCACACATGTCCACACCCAGGACAATGCATGCACTAATGGGCCTGCAATTGGCTGGTAAAAAAGCCCAGCTGTACTGTGGGGACTCCCTCATGGCAAGGCAGAATGGACACACAGATGTCAGCACACAAAGTCCAAAATGTGCTGCATCTGAACCACACACAGGTGTAAAAAATGTATGATCAGGAATCATGTTGGTAAAAAAAATTACACAGACTGCAAAGCACGAACATTGAGCACTGGCCACCATCACAGGGGCACTGCACAGTGTATTTTTGTACAGGCAATTCTCACACACAAGTCAGACCTGGCAATGAAAAATCAGGGTTGCACATGTATGCCTCTCCCGCACCCTCCCAATACCTGAGTCAATTTGAATGATACATATCAAGAACTGACACCTCTTATTCTGGGTTACAACTGTGCTTGAAAAATAGCTTCATTTACACAACATCACCTCGTGGGGCTGCAAACACATATTTGTAACAAACAACCATCAACAGATTATTGTGAATAGCCACACAGGCACTGCCCAGTGTGAGTATGCACTAGCAAAATGGTGTATCCCTGTGCAGTGGACACAGGTAGCACACATTAGCAAAATACAAACTAGGCCAGGGAACAATGCCACAGAGGCAGACCTATGCAGAACACACAGAGAAAGTGCACAGTGTTGGATGACACACATGATTAGGAGGCCAGGGTGTCTCAGGGGACTGTAGTGGGCACACTGCTCCGTGGTCCTGGAATGAGCTGACTGTACCATCTTCAACCGTCATGGCACTATGCACATCTCACACTCATGCACATCATGTCTGAGGCCACAACATTGGTCATGCATGCTGCAAGGGTGTCCAGTTGAAAGCTCACACTCCTATGTGGAGAGTCAGCATCAGTGCCAACAAATATGGACCCCCAACATAGTGAACAGGTCATGGCACAGGCAAGGTACCAACACAAGTCACAGAGCACCCTCCCACATGATGCAGAAAGCAATGTGCACTTAGATTTACTGGCACCCTAGATGACCATGTGCAAATGTGATTACACACAGACCAGGGGACACATGTCAAGGAGGGGAAGGGAAGAAAAAGAGCAACAGGGGACATTGGGGAACAGAAAATGCACTGCACATATCAACTCTGGGAGTGTATCCAGGCTACAGAGCGCTTACAAAAGCTTGCGACACATAACACGACAAACAGCCATGTACCTACCTCCTCCTTGCTGCAGTCTCTCCTGTAACTGCCTATCGGGGTCTGGGAAGACCACCGCCAGGACACATCTCATTTGAGGGGTCAGCCGTCAGCGTCCGCCGTGGGGGCGAGGAGGGGGCGATCCGCCGGGTCCAGCACCGGATGTCCTGCCACCTCTTGCAGACCTGTGGCAGCCGGCGACTACGCCCCCCCTCAGATCTCACGGCCCTGACGATGTGGTTCCAAATCACCCCCTTCTCGTAGGCAGTTACCTGTCAGGATGACAAAGTGACACACCATCAATATACCTGCTCCATGTCCCAGAGACACACATTTGAACCTCTTAGAAATGTTGAACAGGGCATAGGATGCAGACAGGAATTACATCATACACAATAAGAAATTGGCCTGTGTGCAAGCCCCAATGCAATACATGGCATTGAAAGTCAACCTGTTGGCATGAGGGTTGCGACACACTCACTGATCATGCCACACACTGTGCAACACATGCAACAGCAGGCTGAAGGCCAGCATGTGCCAAGCAGTCACATGTCCCACTCCACTGACGCACCATCAGCATACTAGACAGACACACCCAAGCACAGATCACTCGCCTGTCATTGACAACAGCAGATACAACCCTCACTCTGCACATGTGCCACTTGCCAGTGGGGTGTCACAGGTGTCATGCTAGCTATGCAAGTCAGACACACAGCATGGCCTACTTGTCACATCAGATGGGTAGATATGTTGTCACCTCCATGCAGGTGTGGCGCAACACTTCACGTAGACACTCACCCACATGTAAAGGAAGATTCACACACATCAATGTTCATGAGGTCGTACACATCATTTGGACACTCCCACCACAGGTCCACTCAACTCATACACATCTGTGGGTACAGTCACCTGCCACACCGGGGGGAGCACTGAATCACCTCAGGACAATAGGAAAAAAAGCCACCAAGGATTTCACAGGCTGCATGTGTCATGCACCATGCAGTGAAAGTCACTGTAAGCAATATGCAAGTGAGGAGTGCACACAGGGACTACATCAGGCTCTACGTGAGAGACATCAGCATGTCCCCCACCCTGGGACCCACTCTAAACAACATAGCATGTCTGTCCCACCTGGACACAATATTGACAGTCACACAACAGGTGCCTAGGCAAAGGTAGTGGACTCAGCACTCACCTGCTCCCCTGGTCTCCCATACAGGCTGGTGTACTGTGGGAGGAGGGCGTGCAGCAAGGCCTGATTCTCCTCCTGGGTGAATGGCTGGGCCCGCTCCACAGTACGCGACATGGTCCAGAGGAAGCAGAGACAGCAGCAATGTTGTCGACAGGAAAGTTGTGCAGGCAAGTGCCCTCTCATGGGTTCTGGCTGCCTTATATCTGTCTTGCTGACGGGCATTCATTTAGAGGAGTACATAGTGATTGGTCTGACTCATTAGCATCCTACGTTTACTCCAATCCCTTTAAACATACACCAATGACTTTTAACATACACCAATGACAGCATTCGCATCGTTCAAATTTTGAGCATCATGTCAAATCAACAACCACTTTGCAACATTGTATTTTGTGGCCAACTGACTGTTCCAGGACACCTGATCGACACTTTCCAACTGAAAACGCTGTCTCCATGACAACCAGCATGCATTTAGGGCCTAATACTTGTCCCTTATGTGTCCCCTATGTAATTTTGAACTCCACACACCGGTACGGTGCGTTTCACACGTACCCCTATGGCACAAGTTCAATGGTGAAACGAAGCATACACACGCGATGATAGCAGGTGTATGGTGCGTTTGACACGTACCCCTACGGCACAAGTGCAATGGTGAAACGAAGAGTACACACGCGATGATAGCGGGTGTACGGTGCGCTTCACACGTACCCCTACGGCACAAGTACAATGGTGAAACAAAGCGTACACACGCGATGATAGTGGGTGTATGGTACGTTTCACACATACCCCTGCGGCACAAGTACAATGGTGAAACGAAGCGTACACACGCGATGATAGCGGGTGTACGGTGCGTTTCACACGTACCACTACGGCACCAGTTGTACTGTGCATTTGACAGGTACGTGTACTACTAGTGCGTACACGTACTAAGGTAGTACACGTACGTGTACGCACTAGTAGTACTCGTACGGGTACGTGTACTACCTTAGTACACGTACGTGTACGCACTTGTAGTACACGTACCCGTATGTGTACTAAGGTAGTACACGTACGTGTATGCACTAGTAGTAGACGTACCCCTATGCACTAGTAGTACACGTACGGGTACGTGTACTAAGGTAGTACATGTACATGTACGCACTAGTAGTAGACGTACGGGTATGTGTACTACTAGTGCGTACACGTACGTGTACGCACTAGTAGTAAACGTACGGGTATGTGTCCTACCTTAGTACACGTACGTGTACGCACTAGTAGTACACGTACCCGTATGTGTACTACTAGTATGCATGCACTAGTAGTACAGAGCGTACCCGTACGTGTACTCATTTCACACGCTTACAATGGTAATACAGGCGTACACCTGCCAGGAATGGAGGGCTACGAGTCGCACATGGATGTCCATCAAGTACTTCTCTTTGCATACTTACATGTGCAGGTCCTAGGTGTGTTAGCCAGTGATATTGCACAGGTCATCTCATCTAGTTGCACAATTGATGTGTGATGACCTGTGGACACATGCCATGTGTGATGGGGCACTATGTGGCACACATCACCTTGCCACTTGCCACATGTGTGTCTGTAGTCCAACTGTGTCATGCACAGCAGCAGTGGGATGGCACAGTAATCAACACCCGCACCTGATGCCAGGGACAGGGACACTCTCTCAACTGACAGGTCTCGATCACCGTGCCCCTTTGGGACTATGTCAGGTGTGTGTCATGGGTTCCCATGAGCTTGATGTCAGTGTCCCGGCAACTGCATCTGCTGTTGGAGCATCCAACAGGGGTCTGTGTGGAGATGGGCATGGAACACGTCTACGCACACCATGCCACATGTGGATTCCCACGGCTGTAGGGTCTGTGTGCATCGTGCATCATATTTTCCCAGTCAGACATGTGTGCGTTGTCTCAATGGCTGTGTTTTTTAGTTGTCACGTGTACCCCTTCATCGCAATGTGTTTGATATGTACATTTGACATTCCATGTGACCTGTGCGTGTGCCTTGCAGTCAGCTGTCTGGATGAGATGACATCCTTCCAATGCAGCTATGTGGATGTGTGTCACTCTGGTGATATCTCTGGCTGTTCACTCAGACTGGCCCCCAGCTCATTTCAGGGCATGTCATGTAGACTTGACAATCAACAGGTATATCTGTATTTTTGTAGGAGTGCCAGCAAGCGTGCATATGTGTCTTGGATGTATTGCACACACCCGACTCCATAGTTACCTGATGTGCATTAGCAGTGCAGCATGTGCTATGTTCATTGACATTGATGTTGGCCGACTCTCAATCTTCATTCATCCAAACAATGTTTTGCAGGGCACCACCTGTCCCAAGACTAATGCCAGACTTGGGTGCCATGAGGGAACGTGCCTGCATCTGATGTTACAGATTCACTCAACAGTTGATTGAGGACTTGACCGACAGGCTGGCACCACACCTCCAACCGCGACACAGGTATCCTACTGCACTGACCCCAAAGATGAAGGTGATGGCAGCCCTACATTTTTTTGCCACAGGTACGTTTCAATTCACAATAGCTGATGTTGGTGGCATGTCCCAGACAATGTTCAGCCGTGTCCTGCGTGATGTTTTAGCAGCCATGTTGGAGCACCTTGATGAATTCATCACATTTCCTACTCCTGAGGAGTTGACAGATGTCAAGGCTGATTTCTATGGCCTGGGAGGGATGCCCCATGTCATTGGGTCCATTGATGGTACACATGTGGCTTTGGTACCACCACAGGCACAGGAACAAGCCTATCGCATTAGAAAACATTACCACTCAATAAATGCCCTTGTGGTGTGTCTTGCTAACATGCTGATTTCCCATGTCTGTGCACGTTTTCCAGGATCAGCACACGATGCCTACATCATGAGGCGTAGCAGGGTGCCACAAATGATGCTGCGGCTGCACAACGAACGAGCATGTCTTGTTGGTGGGTATATTCTGGTTGTCCTGTGTGTTGCGGTATCTTTGTTCTTACAGCATCTCCTGACCCTGTTTTTTACATGATGTTTCCATGTAGGTGACTCTGGATATCCCAACATGCCATGGCTAATAACACCTCTCCGCAACCCAAGAACAGCTGCAGATCACAGGTACAACGATGCACACGGGCAGACCAGGCGAGTGATTGAGAGGACGTTTGGCCTCCTGAAGAGCCGATTCCGGTGCCTGGACAAGACAGGCGGGTCCCTCCCTTATGCCCCGGAGAAGGTCTACCGAATCTTCCTCGTGTGCTGCATGCTGCACAACATGGCAGTTGAGAAGGCAGTGCCACTCATCCTGGATCCAGATGAGTAGGAACATCCACCCGTGGAGGAACAAGGGCTTGCTCACGAGGCTAGTGATGAGGAGGAGGAGGAGGAGGAGGAGGATATCCGGAGTCAGCTCATACGCAACTTCTTCTCATAATGGTGAGTCACTGGGTATGAGTGTGCAAGCTTGTAGCATTGAGTGGCATGTGTTGCAATGTGTGTGTCCAGCTGACTGACTACAAAGTGACTTGGATGTGTGTTCTGATGTGTCACTAGAGTGATGATGTCATGCCACACAGTTTTGCGGAGAGACATTCTTTGAAATTTGCATGTGTCAAACATTGTTCATGTTTGGTAAATGTTCATGTGTGCGGTGAGAATTCTTTTAGGTGACTTCTTGTGTGTTTGTCATTCCCAGGTATTTAGCGCCTGTTGTCTGCTCATGTCATCGTTGTCCTCCTGCTATTCCTCATGAGGATTGCAGCGTGTTCTGAATCAGCGTTCCATGCACGGACAAGTGGAAAGGTCAGTCTTGGTAAGGTTTGCAGCAAGGATTTTTAGTGGTGGTACGGGTTTGGAATGTGTGGGGACTGCATCTGTGCATGTTGTGGTACCATGCATACATGTCTTCTCACCATGGAGCATATAACATGTAGCATCACTCCCATGACATGATAGTCACCCTTCTTGACAGTCATCTGTAGTGGAGTGTGGCGTCTGATGAAGGCATCAATGTGTGTAAACCTTGCCTCTGAAACATTGCAGATGGGTGGACATAGTGGGGGACATCACAACAACAGGCTCCATGGGGAATTGCAGCCTCTCCGTGTGCAGCAGGATGTGTTTGGCTCATCCCCTTAACTTGTGTGCCAGTTCATTGGGATTGACATCATCCGTGTTGTGAAGGGGGTGTCCAGCGTATATCCCACATGTTCTGTCAACTGACCTGTGAGTCTGTCAATATGGATGCATATCCCTTTGTGTGTGTAAGTGGAATAAAGGTATTCAGCACAATCCAAAGTGCCTCATCTCTGTCACTGCAGCTCTCTTGACAGTTTGCATGCGTCATCTATGGCATAATTGTCGAAGATTGAGCATCTGTGTGTATGTGTACTTTGGCAACATACATGCAGTGCTTTATGGCTAATGATCTCTATTGTGCATGAAGTACCTTGTTGGGTATGTATCTGTGCAGCTTGCTCCCCACAACGGGACGTCAACGCCTGCTGATGGTGTGTTTCCTTTGCGCATCTCCGCATTATGTTGCCTGATCCAGTGGCTGTAATTTATGGTGATTTTTCATACATTTTCTCGTAGTGACCCATGAGTGACCTGACACTCCTTCCTTTACATACACCTGTTGCACTGTGCCTTTCAGACCTTGTTTGTGTATGCTACTTTTTCCCTAAGTTCTAACCCCTTCCGCCTGCTGCTGTCTCACCTGCGGCACCGCCCCACCGAGTGCCCTGATTCTGCAACCCCCATGCCTCCGACATGCTCTGCCCTTCCCCCTCCACCCATTCGAAATGCAGACAGCAGCTTTTCTGTGCCACTGTAGCCCCAGCACCGTGCCAAAGGCAGGTACGTATGCGCCTGCAACATGCACAGTGCACGATCCTCTAGTCTTTGCATGACCCACGTCACACAACAGGCTCATGCTGCAGCCACTCTCGAAGCAATGTCATCGTGACAATCATCCTCCTGCTATCAGGCAACCCCTAAGCACACACACGACATCTTCGCATGCTGAGTGTGCTACTCCAACTGCCTACACAGCGCTGCCCAGCCTACAAGACCCTGTTAGAACGACCAGGTAATGTGCCTCCTACTCCACACTCGCTCTGTCCACCAGCACGCTATTGGACTCTGTTACCTCCTCAACACGACAGCCCCACACATCACCTTCATGACAGTAACCTGGACAAAAGCATCCTCAGCACATGACGTCTTCATTGCCATCTCACACGGATACAAGACCACCCACAGGGACGGCAACACCAGTCCCGGGGGATGAATTGCTAATTATTCACAAGTACACCCTCAGAGTCACAAATCCGGGTTTTCTGCAACTCCATGGCAACCCTCAGTGTAACACTCCTCTACAGATCTGCAGGACTACATCCACTATTCCGCTAAGCCATCAACACGTACATCTGCACGCACGCCCTAACCTCCACGGGCTACATGTGGTTGTGTGCCAGTAACTTCTTGGTGGAGGGGAACAACACCACCATCCATCATTGGTCCATCAACATTTGACTCCACGTCTCCCACAAGCAACACACTGCCCCACACCCCGCTCCCAATCCCCCAAAGATGCTTGATGTAAGTCACCACAGACAAGATGTGTGGCACACTCAAAACAACACCCCCGCCACACCCTGCAACCTCACACACTGGATCAGCAACTGATCCAACAATCTTGCCACATTGACGGACTTTCCTGTGAAGCAGAACAACAGTTAAGGCACCTGGAACAAGGCAGACCTACTGGACTCCTACAGACTTAGTCGGACTCTTGTGCAAACCTTGCAACACAAAGAGCCATCATTTGCCTTACAGCCCTGGAAAACACCACACACAGCCATCACAATATCATCAGCAAGGACAAGTGGAGATCCTTCAGATAGTGCCGAGACACCCAAACACACGACATCAAAGGGCTCATCAGCATTGTGAGTGAACTGACAGCAGATCTCCATCCCTTGCAACTTTGTACCACTGCAAGCTCATGGGCATACACGACAACCTTGGCACACAGATGCAGACAGCACTATTATCCGCAGGACAAACCCCCATCAGGTTATGGACTCCCATCAGCAGCAATGACCCAACCTGGCTCATTGCAAAATACACTCTGGCTCTCCATCAGGCCTCTTCCCGCACAACATCTAAACCACATCATTCCACATCCTTGAAGCCCACGTCCAGCGTGTCCTGAATGTCTCCTTTGAGTTTGCCACATTCCGTGGATGCAGGAGGCATGCAGAGACCCAAGCCCTTCTTAGACAACGGACGGCAGTACCGCAGGATCTCCTGGTACATCACCCTGCTTCCCTAACCAGGAAATGTCATCAGGAAGACACTCAACAAGCAAATGACAATTTTCCTCCATGCAACCTTCTCCAGGCAATCGGCACCAGACCATCTTCCACATTAACCACACCACTGCTACCGTCAGCATTGCCACCACCAACGACAACTTTGCCATGCTCAACAATGGTGAGGCCACCACCCTTGACCTCTCAATGGCATTCTACACCATGTGCTACCACACTGTCAGCTCACACATCTCCAACACTGGTATACTAGGGAATTACTAGTAAATCAAATATGCCAATCATGGATCACCAATCCATAACACAATTTACAACAGGAGCATTTGCACTTTAACACTGAACAGCAGTGAGAAAGTGCGCAGAGACACTAAACCAGCAAAAACAGAGTCAAAACCGGGAGGTCAGAAAGCAAAAAGACAGGGGAAACACGCCAAAAGATGGCAAGTCTAACTGTATGTGTGATTGTTTTCCATGAGACAGACATGTTTTAGCATTCATTAAGGTTTTGCCCAAAGCAGGAACATTATTAATGCATTCTACAATCCTACCAGAGATGTTTATCATTGGCTTTAGGACGGCAGTAGTGCATTATGAATTTCAAGTTAGGTTTTAGCTTTTTATGTTCCTCCCAATCAGCACTGACTTATTAAAAATGGCCAATTTGCCCCCACCGAAAGTGTTTTAAGTTTATTTATTACTGCGTGATTGATTAAAGCCAGGGGTGGGCGGAGCTCACGGAGTTGCACTATGCAGAATTCTGCAAAGCTGCAGAAAAACTCAGTGGAATTCCGCTAAGGTCTGCGAGCGGGCAGAGTTGTTCCACTCGCCCACCTCTATCCCTACCCATAATATACTGCAGGCTTCGGCCTCCCCCATTTTCCCTGCTGCCCACAGCTTCGGACAGTTGTTGAGGAGGCTGTGAGCCTACCGCTTGTCAGCCAAACGAGAGCCTAATCTGCTTCGCAAGAACACATGCCTCTGCTGTCAACATGTAAAACCAAATAGAGGTGTGTTTTTACCACAGGTTCTGCCGTTGTCCTCTTTCCCTGAGCCATGAGGGTCCTGGCTGGGCTGAACTGCCATCGGACTACCCGAATGGTTGGAGTTAAGCCTGATGAAAGAGGGGGAAGAAAAGGAAGTGGCTCGCCCAGCAGTAACCATAGACGCAGCCATGTTGTTTTTTTCCTTAGCTCACTCCCCTGTCCAGATGAATGAAATCAAAAGCTGGCACCCTATCCCAGCCCCGGATATTATGATTGTCTGTGCAAGAAACCAAGTGTGCATGCATATAGAGACCGGGTTATCACCGACACTGCACATGATGACAGAACACGAGTATAGGATGGGAGGGGTATAGAGATCGTCAGAGCAGTGCAGAGTGCATAAGGTTTGATGCAGATCCGGGCTGCCATGTTTGTGGAATTTCCTTCTTAAGAGCAGGTAAAGAGCAAGATACAGTGTGAGTCTGGGTCTAGACTCTACACACAGAGATGCAAGGGCCGAGCACCTTATGTACAAGGACGCAACCGGCCAATTTCAGCTTTCAAAACATGCTCAGCATCAGCCTGCCAGAAGAGGTACTGATAGATGGGAAAGCAGAAGCAAGGGGGAAAATGGAGCTTGTGATCAGTCACATGATCAGCAAGAAAAGCTTCCTCCAGCGGTAGGCAGCCACAGTAATGGTGGGTGCAAACTTTGCTTCGCAGTGGAGTTAGAGTTTTTTTCTTAACTCCACTCTGCGCGTGGAGCACGGAGTTGCACACTTTTGCAAACTCCGTCCGCGGAGGGGAGTTAACCACTAACCCTTAACATTACAGAGTGTTAAAACATATAAAACAAAAAACCAGCGTGATATGGTGCCAGACACTATCATGGCAGGCATCACAGTGTAATTACAAATCAAAAGCCCATATGAAATGGTATAACTGAAATGAAAATGTAGACACTGCCACAGCACCAATTATAGTATTAAAATGGAATTTGTTCCACCATATAACAAGATATTGCCCAAGTCTTCTTTGTGATATTAGTATAAGGTACTGGTGGCTAGTTTCAGACATTCAGGTACTGATGTGCGCTATGTTAAAAGTGCCTTTTTAATTAAAAATGTCAGACACTGCCATAACACCAATTATAGTGTGATTTAAAATGTCAGTACATAATTTTTTTAAAAAAGAATTAATTCCAGAAGATGACAAGATTTTTCCCCAGACTTCTTTGAAATATTAATATTAAGTTTTAGTGGCTGGCTCCCAGCATTCAGGTGGTAATGTGCGCTTTGGTGAGCGCACGTGTTTAATTACCAGTGGATCAGTGCTTCATGCATTAGTGTTCGATCAAAGGTGCAGCCAAAGGGATAATAATTTGCATGCACTGATTCTTAAAACTAGAGAAATTTATGGACAAGAATGTAGTATGTAGCAGCTTATGACCCAGGCAAAGTTACTGATGAGGTAGAGGCTCTTACCATTTATTCTGCTTTGCTAAAAAATTTGACCAAGCCACAGATAGCTTGAGGATAAGAAGGAAGCAGGAAGTCCATGGCTGCTTGAATTGTTCGGGACCCTTGGACCTGGAGCCCCATTTGATTGAAGATGACGTAGGCGAATGGTTATTTGATTAAAAAGTATAGAATCCAAAACATTCTCCAAACAAGGACTGATCCCTTGCTCTATATACAACTCACTAGGTATCACAATATTGTTTGTCTGATCCAAATCATTACCCATATTTGAGCCGCTCACTATCTCCATATTTGGCTTGCTGGTTCTATAACACTTATAACACAGGTTTTGCTTATTCATATCTAGATTACACATGCCATACAGATTGGTAATAAACTTTACCCATTCTTCTTCCATGATATTACTACTATATGCCCTATTACCTTCCCTTTTGAGTTTATTTATTATTTTCCAAAACTCTTTTTCATTATTTTGTCTAGAGACATGATGTAATCTATACCATAGACCTGATTGATAACATGATTTAGCCAACTAGACTTCTTGTCTATAAGATCTTCTTAAAACTGTCATTTCATCTTTAAAACACAATAAAATTGCAAATATATATGTGAAAAAGCTTCCCTTACAGCTTTATTGAGTGAATGTTTTAGTTTGAGTAACTGAAATGTATGCCATTTATTGTGGTGCTGTGTTCAAATAAGACATCAAGCAGCCTTTGTAACCCCCTTGCTGTTTGGCTCAGAAGAACAACATCATCAGCAAAAAACAGGGAAGTGATAGGACGATGTCCCCGTTTTGGTGCATAGCTGACGACCTCATCCAAGGCGGGGACCAAGTCGCTCATCAATAGATTAAAAAGGGATGGGGCCAAGACACACCCTTGTTTGACTCCTTGTCGGGATCTTGTTGGAGACTGATGAGATATTGTCGAGTTTGGCTCTGGCCCGTGTTTTGGAATAGAGTTGTTGGATGCCTCGAAGTAGTGGTTCAGGAATATCCCAGTTTTTAAGTTTCGACCAGAGGAGGTCCCGTTGGACTTGATCAAAAGCCTTGCTGCAATCTACAAAACAGCTGTAGAGGAGTTGCTTTTTCTGTATCTGTTTAGTCACTATCACCCAGATTGCTACTAAGTTGTCAGTGGTGCCCAGCATGGGCCTGAATCCAGTTTGAGCAAGTGAGTTCAGATATTTTGAGCTTACTCATGCTTCTAGGTCTTCCAGTACAAAATTTTTGGCTTCGATGTCTAGGAGGACATATAAGTCAGCCCTAGAGGAGGCCATGGACCTTGTTGTGGCATAGATCCACTCAGGTAACCCTAACATTTCCACATGAGCCTAAAAACTCTACTTCCTTCTAGGTTTCCAGGTAGTGTGCCCCAGGTCATTACCTAACAAACAGTCCACAGGTCAGGCAGGGCTCACTGCAACTTTCAGAAGACTGAAAACTCTCCCCACTCAAATCGAACCCGGCCCATGGATAGTGACCTTCTTTGTTGTCAGCCACCACAACCTGGTGGAATGCATTAGGAATTACCTGCTCTGATGAAACCAGCTGACTCCTTACCCTAGTCATTCTGATTCCTGTATCCCTCAGACCCTCAACACCTTGCTAAATTGATAATGGCCCATTGCCTATACTTTGTAAACCTGATAACAATACACACCAACCTGTGCGTTCTGGGTGACCTCAACATTTGGTTCGACAAACCCAATATGACCCATCCAAAAATAATAATCACTGGCCTAGACGCACTGAACCTGCATCAGATTGTCCACAAACCCACACACATCGCTGGACATATCCTAGATGTCATTTTTGCTAATACCGAACTAGTTACCTTTCAAACTATAACTCCAGTCACATGGTCAGACCACCATTTGCTTGCTTTCCAACATAAAATAACACTAAGCGACTCACCTAAAACTGCCTTACATACATCCACCTATCCACCATGGAACCAACTCAATTTGGAACACTTAGAAACACAACTAACTTCCAGTACAGATCTGTATACAATAAATTCTGTTAAAAAGCTAGGAGTGGCTACAGGAAGCTCTTGACATCCTGATACTACTCAAAACCACACAACAGAAGAAAAGAAAAAAAGGGCCTTGGAGAAATATAGAGATAAAAGACATAAAACAACAAAAGAAACTTCACCTAAAGAAAGTTAACACATTATACAAGTCAGCTATTAAAAAAGCTAAGGAAAGGTACAATCCAGACAGAATTCAAAATGCTAAATGTGCAAATAAAGAATTCTATAAAATACTCAATGAATTTCGTAAACCAAATTGCCCAGCACAAACCCACCCTGTTTCTCAAGATGTCACAGACAAACTGGCAAATCATTACACGGGCAAAGCAGACACGCTGGACTCGTACTTAAAACAGAGACAAAGCACCAGCACTAACCCTTTCACAAAACAACAGCCCAAGAATACTCTAACCCAGCCTCCCAATTCCAACACATTTCACACAATGAATTTATGGACCTGGTCAAAGCAAGCAGGTCTGCAGGCAGCCCTTCTGACCTGTGTCCACTGTAAACATTCAGGGCAATTCTTTTAACAACCTCTGCTGCCACTCAAGTAAGAAGAATCATCAACGATTCCTTAACTACAGGAATATTTCCAGAAGAACTAAAAAAGTCATACATATGCCCTTTACTGAAGAAAATAAACTTGGTCCTGCTGAACCCTGACAACTACAGACCCATTAAAATTGACCTTTTCTGGGCAAACTGATAGAAAGAGTAGCGTTCGCCCAGATGTCACAATTCATTGAAGACAATGCCATACTTTCAGACTTCCAAATAGGATTCCGTCTAGGAAGAGGCATAGAATCTGCGCTCCTTGCCATCTGGGATGACCTGAAGAACATAGTAGACCACAACGGGGTTGCTGCGCTACTCCTCTTGGACCTCTTGACTGCCTTTGACACGGTTGACCATGACAGTTTGAAACAAAGACTCAATGAAGCCAGCATAGAGGAGACTGCTCTAGACTGGATCACGTCCTACCTTCAAAACAGACCTAATGTCATCCATACCCCACCTTTCTCATCCAAACCATACTCCACAAAAGCAGGGATCCCTCAAGGCTCTATCATCTCACCCACGCGTTTCAACATCTACATGAAGTCATTACCGGTACTGATCAATCAATTTCACCTCACGTGCTATAACTATGCAGATGACACACAAATACTCCTTCAACTGGAATGCCCCGAAGACATTGGAAACTCTCCAATTTTTAATTGTCTCAGAGCCGTGGATCAGTGGATGACTTGGAGCCATCTCAAATTGAATGCTTCAAAATGGAAATATTAAAATATACAATTGTAAACATCATGAACCGCTTGCCGCCTGGCCTGATGAATTGGGATCACCGCCTAAAGTATCGAAAGAAGTAAGAAACCTCAGAATGACCATTGGCTCCAAGCTATTGATGAATGCCCAAGTGGACAAACTAGCAAGATCAAACTTAGTCACTATAAAAATGCTGCAACACATTTTCCCCCATTTGGGATTTCCACACAAGGTTCAAGCTACCATCTCCCTTGTTCTGTCCAAACTCGATTACGCCAATAGCCTCTACCACGGATCACCTTTAACAACCATGAAAAGACTACAACAGATTTAGAACTCTGCTGCCAGACTACTCTTGCAGATCAAACCACGCGACCACATCTCACCTGCCTTGAAAGCCCTGCATTGGTTACCGGTTGCCAGAAGATCCAGGTTTAAGCTGCTTTCGTATCACCCACAAAGCAATACATGGAATGGGACCACTCTTCACCAGGAATACAATCACCAAACACATTCAACAAAGGAACCTCTGCTTAAAATCCCAAGATACAAGAAAAAAACCACAGGTAGCACATCCTTCTCTGTTCACGCAGCCAAACTATGGAACTTTTTACCCCCCAACATAAGATCCAAGGACAACCACCTTATCTTCAGAAAACTACTCTGTGCTCTTCCCCACATAAGCACCATATGCAAACAGAAATTGACTGCATATTCCTCTGTATATAAGCATTTATTTTTACTATGGATATGTACCTATCTTTTTGTATTGCTTTGTATAAAAATGTAGGATATTTATGTTGTTAAAAGATAAATACAAATACATTTGTAAAGTACACTTACACTTGAAAACCAGAGTTTATCTAATGCATGTATTTACTTATTTTATGCATCTATGTACCTTCCATGTACTTGGATCTATATATTTATTACTTTTCTCCTAAAAAAGCATATCCAATGCACTACCCTATTTCTCCTCCTATACCTCTATCAATATCTTTCATCTACATATACCTACCTCCTTTATGCATCTATATACTTTCCATGTACTTATGGATCTAAATATTTATCACTTTCTTCCAATTCAGCATATCCAATGCTATTTCTCACCCTATACTTCTCTCAATATATTTTCTACCCCAACTTTCTGATTCATCTCAAACTTCTTTCTACTACTCTTTCCAATGCACTACCCTATTTCTCACCCTATACCTCTATCATTAATATCCTCTACATCCACTCTCTCATTTATCCCAAACCCATACCAGTACTATGATCCCCAAAATAAACCCTTTCTAGACTTTCCCACACTCTACCCCTCCTTGCATCATCTGACACCTCTTTTACTATACCGATCCCCAAAACAAGCCTTTCTAAACTCTTCCCTCTGACTCTTCCCTTCCACATCCCCTTTTTTTTAAGTTCAAATAATTTTATTGAGAAGAATTGGAAGTGACCAAACCCAATATGCAGTAAAAATTGTACATCTTTACATTCCAAGCTCATTACATACAGAATAAAGGAATCAGGCTAATAACGAGAGAAAGAGACAGAAAAATGCTAAATAAATGAAATACATATGTAAACTAGGTACATAGTAGAAGCTTATGGAACTATTAGGGAATCTAGGGTGGTTTAAGAACCTCCTGTTGAGAGGGTTGTGGTAATGAACATTGTTTAGCACTTGTATCAATAAAGAGTGTGACAGGCGACCATAAATCAGCACGTTTAATTGCCATGTGAGGTGGGTACATAAAAGCAGTATCTAACCTGTGATTATGGCAAACAGTGTACCACCAAGCCCTATAAGAAATCTTCGATGAATCTTTCCAGTTGACAGTAATTTGTTGAAAGGCAACCGCCAATAATAAGTCTATGATCTTGATATTAAAGAGTATCATCCCAAATGGGCGAAATACTACCTAAGAAGATGTGAGAGAAAGAAAAAGGAAAGTTAGTGTCCTAAATTAAGTTAATTTGAGACCATACTTGTTTCCAAAAGCGGTGTACCTGTGAGCAATTGAATAACATGTGAAAAAGGTCAGCATTGGGGGAAGAACATGACCAACATGTGTCTGGGATAGATGAGAAGCGCTTAGATAGAGTGGCTGGTGTAAGTAACAATCTATTGTAGACAAAGAATAATGTTTGGGTAATGTTTGCTGCTCTAGAGGCTTTACGTAATTTGGTCCATATACCTTTCCACATTGATAGTGGCCAGCATGTAGTATAATCCTGTTCCCAGGCTTCTTCCATTTTGTCTTCTGTCTTTTGTTGTCAGTACTTTGTAGGTGTTTGTAAATAATAGAGGTCTTGGGTGTAGTCAATAACAAGGTCTGAAGACTGATAGAGGGTTCTGACTTTTCAGGAGTGTTTAGTGTGATAGGAAGGTGGGAAAGAGATTCCAACACTGTTGTTTTAAGTAAATTATATTTATTAATAAAGGAGGTAGGTAAATGGAATAACTGCTTGAGCGCATCAAAAGGTATAAATTGTGACTCTGAGAATAATTGATGGATCCATATTAAGCCTCTTTGTCTCCAAGTCTTCCAATAAAAGGGTTTGTTGTGGATCAATACGTTTTTATTATGCCAAATCGTTGAGTTTAAGAAGGATTTTTTAGAGTCATAAGTAAAGTGTGAAGGTATCTCAAGTAATTTAGAAGTGTGCTTTATTATGGGAGTAGAAATGGATAGTGGTTTGCGTGAAAAAGAAAGGTACTCACAGAATGAGTAAGGAGTTAGAAAGAGGCGTTCCACTAATGTCCAGAGAGGACAATCATCTGTAGAGTCAAGCAGCCATAAAGAGGCCTGACGCAATAGGAAAGTTTTCTGGTAAACACAAAAATCTGGAAAATGTACTCCACCTTCTGATTTAGGGCAAATTAATTTTAGCAAGGACATTCTAGGTTTTTTGTTACCCCATAGAAAAGAGGATAAAGTGGAGTATACTTCTTTAAGTAATTTAGTTGTAATTGGGACCGGAATGTTCGAAATGGTGTATAAATCTATGGGTGATAGCATCATCTTTATGGTGTCCAGGCGACCCCACCAAGATAAATAAAGAGGATGCCATCTAGCAGTCAAGTCTGAGATCTTTTGAATACACTTATTCATACATAAGGTTACTGTTTCTGAAATGGAAGATGAAAAGTGCAAACCTAGATATTTAATGTTTTTCGGACTCCATTTAAAGTGGGAGGTTTGAAATTCTGAGCTAAAGGTATATTTCGTTAAAGATAATATTTCGCACTTGTCATTGTTCAGCTTGTACCCAGAAATAGAAGAGTAGGCTCTCACCTCCGCTAAAAAGGCAGGAATTGATTCTTCTGGTTTGGATAAGAAGAGCAAAATGTCTTCAGCGTAAGCCGCAAGTTTGATGTGAACATTCAGTGTTTGAAAGCCACAGATGTTGGGGTTTTGGCGTAATTTGGAAAGAAACGGCTCAAGGGCTAAATTAAAGAGGAAAGGAGATAGAGGACAAACTTGACGCACTCCTCTGCCTTGATTAAAAAAAAAGGGGAGATTAAGCCGTTAGCACAAATTGCTGTGCGCAAATTAGAGTAAAGGAGAGATAACAAATTTTTAAAATTTGGACCAAATCCAAACCATTTGAAAGTATAAAATAAATATTTCCATTCAACTCTATCAAAAGCCTTTTTGGCGTCTAGCGCTATTGCCGCTAAAGAATGATCAAGATGGGACGATTTGGATAGAATATCGAAAAAGAGTCGCGTATTATCAGTAATGACTCAACCCTTGACAAAGCCAGATTGTTCTTTCCCTAGTAAATTCGGTAGATAGGAATCTAGGCGTATGGCTATGGCTTTAGAATTTTTTTTATAGTCGATATTAACCAGTGAGATAGGTCTATAGTTTTTGCAGTATTTGGAATCCTTACCTTCCTTAGGGATAAGACAGATGTGGGCCTCTGAAAAGGAACCGGAGGAATTATTGGAAGAGATAAAAAAACTTATAAGTGAATGTAGCTTGGGAAGTAAAATCCTAGAAAAATGAGTGTAAAACTCACAGTAAAGCCATCCAGACCAGGGGCTTTGTCCTTTTTAAGATTTTTGGAGAGCAATAAGCAGTTCCTGCTGGGAAAGACCAGACTCCAAAGGAGATAAGTCCGGAGGTGTCTGCCGAGGCCTTTGGATATCAGAGAAAAATTGCGTTAATAAGTGATCCGTAGGTTGAGTTTCTGAGGAATATAAGGATTTATAAAAAAAGAGAAAATTCATTTAATATTTCAGCATCTTTAAACTTTAAGACTGAATGTTCGTCAAAGACAGAATCAATGTTTAATTTGTTTTGGTGAATCTTTAAATAGTTGGCTAATATTTTCCCTGCTTTATTTTTCCCCCCGTAGAATTGTGCGCTGGATTTTAACAAGTAAAGCAAAGCATCTTCCGTTGCCTTTTTATTAAATTCCAATTTAGCTTTAATAAGGGATTTTAAGCAATCCTCTGAATGAGATGTGTAATATGAATGTTCAAGTGCCTTAATATCCCGGAGGAGATCTGTTGTAGTCTTACGTGTACATTTTCGTATCTTTGCCACAAAATTGATAATGAAGTCTCTTGCTGATGCCTTAAATGCATCCCAAATAGTTGCAAGTGATAAAGATTCTGTATGATTCCTCTCAAAGTAATCAGTAAACAAAGAAGTAAGTGACGCTGAGAATTTGGGGTCCAAGAGGAGAGCGTTATTAAAACGCCATCTTCTAGGAGCATTGTTCCTGGGCAATATATCAAAACCAATGGAGATGGGAGCATGGTCTGACAATAGAATGGGACCAATATCTGCAAATATGAGGGATTATGAGATATTATGGGAGACAAATACATAATTGATTTTGGATTGGGTATGATGTGTTGAGGAAACAAAGGAGTATTCCCTGGTGATTGGATTACAAAGGCGCCAAGCATCAAGTAATTTGTGTTGAGATATAGTGTGAGTGAATGATTTGTGTATTTTATTGGGGATAAAACTAAAAGGCACTTTTGAATTCCTGTCTACAAAGGGACCTAGCACTTGATTACAATCCGCAGCCATAATAAAATTCTCCTCAATACAATTAGATATGCGTGTGGACAAGGCAGGGCAAAAGGAGGTATCCCCACCTGTAGGTGCATAAACATTAAGGAGAGAAACTGGAACACCTTTTAGCAATAATTTAACAATAAGCCATCTTCCTTCAGCATCGGTTTCTTGCGACAGTAATGTGACTGGAAGGGATTTGTGACATAATATCGCGACTCCATTTTGTTTACCATCCCCGGAAGAAAACTAAACCTCACCCACCCAACCCGTTTTTAATTTCATAGACTCATTTTCCGTAAGATGCGTTTCTTGTAAAAAGACAATGTCAGCATTTAACTTAGCTAAATGTGTTAAAACTCTTTGCCTCTTAATAGGAGAGTTTAATCCCCTAATGTTCCAAGAAACCAACTTAAGTGACATAACACATGAAACCGAAGTGCATATAGCAATTGAAAACTATAGTCCAATTCAGTACAGTGGATAAAACAACAATAAAAGAATCTGAATTTGCGGAACAAAAATCCAAATCCGTATAAAAGCATTGTAGAGTATGAAAAGGAAAATGAGAGAAGACAGAGAATAGAATGAGCTTAGAATACTGCAAGTTATAAAAGATGTAAAAGCATAGCCAAGGATATAGAGAAAGAAAAGTCACATAAGAAAAACTTTGTGCATAAGTTAAATAGTTAAGGAAAGAGATAGAGGGATGTGTTGCAAAACATGAAACAAAGGTCACAGCAAAAAACATACGAACAAATAACATACTTACAAAAAGGGAGAATCAGGGAGAGACGTGAGGGGGGATGGAGCCACATGGAGTAGGCAGCACGTCTGGGGCAGCTGAACGGGGGAAAACCAGGAGAGACCACGCTACAGGCATGAGAAATCTGTGGGGGCGATGAATAATAAGGTTAGAATAAGTGCTGAGAAATACAGTTAGGAAATAAGGTGAACACAGGCAATAACAGAAACATCAACAGTAAGCTGATAAACAAGGCAAAGTGAACCATCACCATACAGTCTATGAAGTCGAAGGAGGACAATTAAAGGGAAAGATGATGAAATATGAGATGAACAGAATTACAAGGGAGCAAAGAAAATATAACAAACCGGTAAATCGAACAAAATTCAGGTCAGGGAGAAAATAGGAAGCAAAGCCTGGCTAACCTGAGGAAACAACTTATATGTACAATTCCATACAGAAAAAATTGGAATCTAAGGGGCATATTATCAAGCCAGGTGATACTTGGCCATTAGGAGCCACCTCACTGTCACCCAGGGACACTAGAGTAACCCTTGCAAACTCCCTCAATTAGCTGGGACAAACTCCTCCCCATCACTACTCTAGCCAACCCTGGAATCTTTCCTCCAGTGGAAGGTGATGCTCTTTTTAGACACTTGTGATCCCCCTTGCAGTGTCCATACTCGTAGCACTCATAGCACTTGAGGTGCTTGGGCTGCTGACCTTTGTCAGAGTAAACTTTCTTCTGGTGGACAGATTGGTGATGTGAACCAGCCTCTTTCCCCCGTGAGTAGTTTTGGGGGTCTTTAGAGAACTCAGTCTTTTTTATCAACCCCCTCCTTCTTCTGGTTGGGACCAAGACCACCCTTTTGGGAGTCCCCACAGATACCTTTTGGACACGCTGGTGCCGATCCAAAGATCCCCCTCCATAGCAAGCTTCCTGGCATCAGTAAGCTTGCTACCAACCAGTTGCTGGTGCAGCTCTGGAAAACAAGTATCAAGAATGTGATCCTTTAAAAGCAATTATACAACCCTTCATAATCATTAACTTTGCTACCCCTCACCCAGCCCTTCAGTGCCTTGCCAGCATATTCCAGAAAATCCACGAATGTTTTGGTAGAGAGTTTGTCACTAGCCCTGAACAGTTGCCCGTACTTCTCAGGTGTCACCCATACTTCCCGACTAAAATGGTCTTCATGACAGTATAGTTGGTCTGGTCCCCCACCTCTAGTGTAAGGAGTGTTTCCCTCCTCATCGTGGGTATGTACTGCCAAAGACTACACCCCCAGAACTTCTCTGGGACCCTGTGCTCTTTCAAAGCCACTTCATAGGCTTCCAACCAATTATCTATTTCATGCCCCACATTGTAACTGGGCACTGTATCTTTTGCTGCCACCAATACTGCTTTTGCTGGACCCCACCTTGAGGGCTCTAATATCCGGCTGCCCGAGGCATAGTTTATGGGCCATCTTTCTTTCCTCCATGGCTAGCCTCATCTCCTCAAGAGCTTGTTCTTTTTCAGGTTTGGCAAGGGCAATGGTCTGCTATTGGTCCTTCTCAATCGTGGCAAGCACTAGCCTTAGTTTCCTTCCCTCCCTTCTGACCCCCAGCTTCTCTGAGGCTCCTGGAAGACACACTGCTGCCTGCTCACGAGTAGACTATCAGTCCCGGGAGGAAATTGCCACCCCGTAGGCTGCATTCCAAGACCCTCTGCTGGGTCCTGCTCTGTTCCTTCCTCAGACACAGGCCCTTCCTCATCCACTTCTCCTTCTGGGTGGGCCTCTGCCCAAGCTCTCAAGGCTTTCTGATGCTCTGTCTTCTTGGTACTTCCCTTGTGGAACGCCCCTTTCTCTAGGCAGAACCCCTTGAACTAAGCCACTGTGTATGCTTCCAGGTTAGCCAGTTCTAATTAAATCTTGCCAGGAAGGACCACAGACATTGCAGAGAAAAATGGGACTTGGGCAAAAGGACTTTGGAAAACTCAAATGATGTCAGAAGAGGGAGAATGGAAAAAGACTTGAATTGGTCTCAGTATAGAGTCGTAGTGAACAATGAGTTACTATGTGGTATTGGACAAACACACGTCCTATCCTCACTGCTGATCCAATGCTAGAAATGGGATTCCTGGTTGGCTGAGGTATGCATTCACTCCAGACAGGAACCAACACTCTAGTCAGGGTAAGCTAGATACACACTAAAAGATAACCTCTGATCACTCTCTGGTAGCTTGGCAAAGAGCTGTCAGGCTTATCTAAAGAGGCAATGTGCAAGGTATTTGTGTAATACACACACAACACCCACACACACACACACACACACACAGTAACACAATGAATACACCACAAAAAGACTCAAACAGGTTTAGAAATATAGAGAATATTTATCTGAGCAAAATAAGATCAAACAAAAATCCAATCAGTAGAAGTCGTGATATGAATTTTTAAAGATTAAATACAAAAATAGTGCTTACAAGTCACTAGCGGTCAAAAGGTTACTTGAGGACACGAGTGACAGGCGCAAATCCAAAGTTCAGATTGGCTGCGATCGACAGCAGGCCAGCTACAGAACCCAAACAGGCCCCACTGAAGAAATACCTTGGATGGAGCTTTTGTCGATGACGGGAGCCTACTGCATCTTCGTTGAGCCATGCAAAGTGGGTCCTGTGTCTTCGTTGAGCACCGTTGAATTGAATGCATTGCATAATCATCGAGTCGTGCAGGGCCTCCTCAGCGAACCTCATAGTCGGGCCGTATACGCTGAGAATCTACTGCCATCAAGCAGCCTCTCCATCTGTGTTGAAGGACCATGGGGTAACATTTCTCACACAGTTGATGCAATGCGTCAGTATTTGATAAAAGCAACTATAGAGCCCACTTCTGAGGCCCAGAATCTGGAAGGGCCACCTCAGGCAAGGGCAGGACTCACAGAAAACAGAGTCCAGCAAAACCAACAGAATTGTAGGAAGTCGTTTGTGTCCCCGAGACTTCAGGAAAACTGGAGGCAAGCCAACAAGCCCTTGGAGATCACTTGTAGGCCAGGCAGAGTCCTTCCAGCAGAGTCAGGGAGCAGCAGGCATCAGGGCAACAAGCATAAGAGCAGTCCAGTTAAATCATTTAAGCAGCACAGCAATCCTTTTGACAGAGGTTCAGTTCAAGATCCAAAAGTGTCTGGTTTTAGGGGATCATAGATCCAGTACATTTATTCAAAAGTGTCTTTGATGTAGATGGTGACTTCCAAAGATCACTCTGAAGTGCAGAAGGATCCCTTTCACCACAGTCCTGTCTGCTAAAGCTAACTCTGGGAGGTAAATCAGTGCTTTGTGTATTGACAGGACACTACCTATTGAAGAGTACGTGTCAGCCCCTCCCATTCCTCCCTGCCCAGGAAGACCCATCAGAATTCAGATTAATGCAGATCAGTGTTCAGAATGCAGATGTGCCTCGCCTTCCTTTGGTTGTGGCTATCTAGAGGGAATACACAAAGTATAGCTATCACCAAACCCAGATGTGTATTAGAGACAGGGTGTCAGGTACAAATAGCATCAAGTGCAGAGAAGTGTCCACTTTCTAAAAGTGGCATTTCTAGAACAGTAATGTTCATTCCAACTTCACCAGTAAGGAAGATGTATCAAATTCAAATTCAAAATAACTTTATTCGGTTCAAAAAGATGGACCATAAAAGTAATTTACAAACAAATATCTTTCAATTTCATATCCAATTTATACCATAATATTGCTCATACCTCGGTAACTTAAAATCTAGCAGATAAAAAAACAGATTTAGAAGCAATTTGTTTTAAAACCAATAAAACACAATTTACATTTACAATCCATACTGTTTCCTTATAGCAAGTGCGGATCTAATGAAGTTTAATACAGCAGTGCAAAACGCCACAGTAGACAGAGAGCGTAGGCTATAAAAACCCTCCTGATAGTTAATAGGGCGCATTTCTTTTAAAATTGGGACGAGAAACCTTGCCCCTGGCTCTTTCTAGAGTGTGAAAAATAACATGAAGTGCAAGGTGCTTTGACGGGCCAAATTATTACAAGGGCAGCGAATGAGATTCTCACACCAGCCAGCCGGTTTGGGGAAAGCCACAAGAAAGTGCAGCGTGCCAAGGCGAAACATAGTCAAAAGAAATTGATACTGTGTGTTCTTAGTAAAAAACAGATAAAATTGTTGGTGTAAAGGGTACTGACCAAGCAAACTCGGTTGCTGACGATATTTAGTTGACTCTGCAAAATATGCAACTTTTATAATCAATTTCGAGTTTGCATGGATACTGGCAGGGTTGTCATAATAATACCCTAGCCCTATTTCTTTAAATTTAAATTTAACAAATCAGAGCCATGGAATGGCCAAGGCATTACCCATAGCCGTGCAGTCCCTGATAATATCCCTGTAGATCCTCTGACAACCAAATCTTGACCCAGAGGACCAGTGGAGCAATGTTAATTCGGTCCTCAATAAAACCCAACCCTACCTCAGAATGGCAATAGGCGGTGGGGACACTTTTTGGGGTCATCAGCAATCTTTTTATGAACGTATTTTCTAATATTTGAAGCTGGGTGCTTTTTGATGCCCCCATACACCTGCCCCGTAGGTTTGCGACAGACAAGCATTTTGCGTTATATAGGGTAACTAGTTCTGCAACCGGCTTATGACCCAACTTGCAGGCGAAACGAAATAAGCCTTTAGCTGCCCGGCTAGTGTGCTGTACCCTGGTTGTGATGAGGTGATCCCAATTCAATTTATTGTTAAAAAGATTCCCCAAATATGTAAAATTGGACACTGTCAATGGTTTTGCCCTTGACTATGAATTTTCTAGTTTTGGTTTGACTCGGACCACACACCATTACATAGGATTTCGTCAAATTTACTTTTAGGTCAAGTGCTGTCATATAATCATTAAAAACATTCAAAGATTTCTGCAGGCTGTTGGCTGTTAAAGCCATTAGGACCGTGTCGTCGGCATATGATAACAAAGGAACCGGCTTGCCACCAATCTTGGGAAATTCAAGAGCCTGCCCTACCAGAGATGACTCTAACCCATTTGTATAAAAAAGAAAAAGTAAAGGGGCCAGTATACATCCCTGGCGAACTCCTTCAGTAGAAACAATAGCCTTAGTCCTCTCTCCCCCATGGCCAAATCGTATGGTGACCTTAGTGGACGCGTGTAGCCTGCGTAAGAGGGTAATAAGGGGCTCTTCAAAGCCCATTTCCCCCATCTGGGCCCACAATTTCTCCCTATTGACCAAATCAAAAGCACTGGACAAGTCCATGAAGGCAAGGTGGAGTGACCCTCTCCTTGCCTTCGTGTATTTGCCTATGATCAATGCCAAATTTAAGCACTGTTCATTCGTCCCCCTGCCCCTCCGAAACCCATATTGTGTTTGGGACATAAGCCCAGTGGAATCCACCCAAGCTTCAAGACGTGCCAAAATAAGTTGCGTCTATTAGAGAAATAGGCCTATAGCAGGCCGGGTCATCCTTATTTCCCTTTTTAAACACTGGCACCACTATGGCCTCTTTCCTAGATGATGGAATGGGTCCAATTATTGCTGCTCTGAAAACATTTGTCAGGAAGGGTACCCAGAGGGGAGGATTAGCCTTAAACAAATCAAGGGGATCCCCATCCGGACATGGGGCTTTCAAGCGTATCCCCTTCTCCAAAGCTTCCTCTACCTCAGCTACTGTCAGGGAAGATGTATCATTACCATCCAAAGATATGAAACATGAAAAAGCTCCACCTCTTTGATCAGGAATTACAGCTTAAAATTGTATTAAGGAATTCCTAACGCTGGCTTTTGAGAGGGGTAGGCCTCACAGTAACGAAAAATAAAATAGCTGCTTGTCACCACCAGCACATGGAAACCCTAAAATTACATGTCCTAACTTTTACTTACATAGCACCCTGCCCTTAGGGTTACTTAGAGCCTACCTTAGGCGTGACTTATTTGTAATAAAAGGAGAGTTTATGGTTTGGCAAGTAATTTTAAATGCCAAATCCAAGTGTCAGTAAACTACACAAACAGGCACTGCAGTGGCAGGCCTGAGACAGGTTTGAAAGGCTATGTTTGTGGGTGGCACAATCAGTGCTACAGCCGACTAGTAGCATTTGAAGTACGGCCCTGGGTATACGGTATACCACTTTTACAAGGCACTTTCTAGTAAATCAAATATGTCAATCACGCATAAACAAATATCATCCTTTTTAGGTGAAAAGTACATGTACTTTAGCACTGTTTAGCAGTGGTAGTGTTCTCAGATTCCTAAAGCCAACAAACATAGTTCAGCAAAAATAGGAGGAAGGCAAAACATCCAGGGTAAGAACACCCTAAGGATGACAGGTCCAACCCATTATCTCAACAAGAGGTTGTTAGAAGAAAGTTTGCAAACAAATCATGAGTGAAGACATTCATTTTGATGTCAATTTAAAGGAATAGTCAGTTAACATGTTTTTGCAGTCTCAAAGCAAAGCCATGTTTACCTCACTGTTTGCTCTCATTGGTTAGCAGCTTCCCCCAGCCATTTCAAAGCTGCAATTAGGTCTTTCAAAGTTTCCCATCAGCTCTGGTAAAACAGCATGAAGGTACCAGGAATCTTGCCAATGTGACTAATTGCTATTTTATTCCTATCAAGTTTCTATTTTTCACCTGCTTCCCGTGGCTCCGTTGAGGTGGTGTACTGTTCTTTGCTTATTAATTCTGCTTCCTCCTGCGTTACAAAGTGTTGTTTATGCTTTCCTCAAAAGAATTCAGATTCACCGGCCGGTGGTAAAGAAATATCGATTGAGGAGGCATAGACTAGACTATCTGTGCAGAAAATTCATCCGATTCCAGAAAACATCAACTGTGTGGATCAGGTCGATGGATTTATAAGAGGAGTGTCCTGAAGTCGGAATACTGGAGGTGACTTCCATTTACAAGAAAAGACAGTAACGCTTTCTAGATCAATTGTTCAGAAGATCAATTAGTCCTATCAATATTCGTGTTGGGAAAGAGAAAGAAAAAGAGAAGGAGACAGTGAGATTTGCTTGAGCGCATTAGTAAAAGAAATGCTGCAGCTTTTAAAAAAGCACGGCTTGATAAGACAATAAAGTTTTTAACTTAAATTATTGTTGATGTTACATTCTCACTGTTTTAGAGTCCTGTGCATAGATATCCGTATCTGGGTACTTCCTGCAGCAATTCGGATACATTGTACATAAAGAGACAAACTACTGTACATGATGGATTATTGTATTCAATTTCTATTCTCGGTCTAACAAATCCAGGGCTCAAAGGCCAAACACGGGAAATATCTGGAACTACGAGGCCGGAGTTCTGGAAGCTCGCAAGCGTAATCACGCTTCATCGAACAATGAATTTGCCTTAACCACGCACATGCGTGGTTAAGGCAAATGGGCTCTAGTGTTTGGAATGTATGCTTCCAGGTTAGCCAGTTCTAATTACATCTTGCCAGGAAGGACCACAGACATTGCAGAGAAAAATGGGACTTGGGCAAAAGGACTTTGGAAAAATCAAATGATGTCAGAAGAGGGAGAATGGAAAAAGACTTGAATTGGTCTCAGTATAGAGTCGTAGTGAACAATGAGTTACTATGTGGTATTGGACAAACACAAGTTCTATCCTCACTGCTGATCCAATGCTGGAAATGGGATTCCTGGTTGGCTGAGGTATGCATTCACTCCAGACAGGAACCAACACTCTAGTCAGGGTAAGCTAGATACACACTAAAAGATAACCTCTGCTCACTCTCTGGTAGCTTGACACAGAGCCGTCAGGCTTTTCTAAAGAGGCAATGTACAAAGTATTTGTGTAATACACACACAACACCCACACACACACACACAGTAACACAAAAAATACACCACAAAAAGACTCCACACAGGTTTAGAAATATGGAGAATATTTATCAGAGCAAAATAAGATCAAACAAAAATCCAATCAGTTGAAGTCGTGATATACATTTTTAAAGATTAAATACAAAAATAGTGCTTACAAGTCACAAGCGGTCAAAAGGTTGCTTGAGGACACGAGTGACAGGCGCAAATCCAAAGTTCAGATTGACTGCGATCGACAGCAGGCCAGCTACAGAACCCAGACAGGCCCCACTGAAGAAATACCTTGGATGGAACTTTTGCCGACGGGAGCCTACTGCATCTTCGTTGAGCCACGCAAAGTGGGTCCTGTGTCTTCGTTGAACACCGTTGAATTGAATGCATTGCATCATCATTGAGTCGTGCAGGGCCTCCTCAGCGAACATCATCGTCGGGGCCGTATAGGCAGGGGATCTATTGTCATCAAGCAGCCTCTCCATCTGTGTTGAAGGACCATGGGGTAACATTTCTCACACAGTTGATGCAATGTGTCGGTCTTTGATAAAAGCAACTATAGAGCCCACTTCTGAGGTCCAGAACCTGGAGGGGGCACCTCAGGCAAGGGCAGGACTCACAGAAAACAGAGTCCAGCAAAACCAACAGAATTGTAGGAAGTCGTTTGTGTCCCCGAGACTTCAGGAAAACTGGAGGCAAGCCAACAAGCCCTTGGAGATCACTTGGAGGCCAGGCAGAGTCCTTCCAGCAGAGTCAGGGAGCAGCAGGCATCAGGTCAACAAGCATAAGAGCAGTCCAGTTAAATCATTTAAGCAGCACAGCAATCCTTTTGACAGAGGTTCAGTTCAAGATCCAAAAGTGTCTGGTTCTAGGGGATCATAGACCTATTCAAAGACCCAATCATAGATATTTATTCAAAAGTTTGATGTAGATGGTGACTTCAAAATATCACTCTGAAGTGCAGAAGGATCCCTTTCACCACAGTCCTGTCTGCTAAAGCTAACTCTGGGAGGTAAATCAGTGCTTTGTGTATTGACAAGACACTGCCTATTGAAGAGTAAGTGTCAGCCCCTCCCATTCCTCCCTGCCCAGGAAGACCCATCAGAATTCAGATGAATGCAGATCAGTGTTCAGAATGCAGATGTGCCTCGCCTTCCTTTGGTTGTGGCTATCTAGAGGGAATGCACAAAGTATAGCTATCACCAAACCCAGATGTGTATTAGAGACAGGGTGTCAGGTACAAATAGCATCAAGTGCAGAGAAGTGTGCACTTTCTAAAAGTGGCATTTCTAGAACAGTAATGTTCATTCCAACTTCACCAGTAAGGAAGATGTATCAAATTCAAATTCAAAATAACTTTATTCGGTTCAAGAAGATGGACCATAAAAGTAATTTACAAACAAATATATTTCAATTTCATGTCCAATTTATACCATAATATTGCTCATACCTCGGCAACTTAAAATCCAGGAGATTAAAAGACAGATTTAGAAGCAATTTGTTTTAAAACCAATAAAACACAATTTACATTTACAATCCATACTGTTTCCTTATAGCAAGTGCGGATCTAATGAGTTTAATACAGCAGTGCTAATCGCCACAGTAGACAGAGAGCGTAGGCTATAAAAACCCTCCTGATAGTTAATAGGGCGCATTTCTTTTAAAATTGGGACGAGAAACCTTGTCCTTGGTTCTTTCTATAGTGTGCAAAATAGCATCAAGTGGAAGGTGCTTTGATGGGCCAAATTATTACAAGGGCAGCGAATGAGATTCTCACACCAGCCAGCCGGTTTGGGGAAGGCCACAAGAAAGTGCAACGTGCCAAGGCGAAACCCAGTCAAAAGAAATCGATACTGTGTGTTCTTAGTAAAAAACAGATAAAATTGTTGGTGTAAAGGGTACTGACCAAGCAAACTCGGTTGCTGACGATATTTAGTTGACTCTGCAAAATATGCATCTTTTATAATCAGTTTCGAGTTTGCATGGATACTGGCAGGGTTGTCGTAATAATACCCTAGCCCTATTTCTTTAAATTTAAATTTAACAAATCAGAGCCATGGAATGGCCAAGGCATTATCCATAGCCGTGCAGTCCTTGATAATATCCCTTGAGACCTGTAGATCCTCTGACAACCAAATTTTGACCCAGAGGACCAGTGGAGCAATGTTAATTCGGTCCTCAATAAAACCCAACCCTACCTCAGAGTGGCAAAAGGCCGAGGGGACACTTTTTGGGTCATCAGCAATCTTTTTATGAACGTATTTTCTAATCTTTGAAGCTGGGTGCTTTTTTGATGCCCCCATACACCTGCCCCGTAGGTTGCGACAGACAAGCATTTCGCGTTATATAGGGTAACTCGTTCTGCAACCGGCTTATGACCCAACTTGCAGGCGGAACGAAATAAGCCTTCAGCTGCCCGGCTAGTGTGCTGTACCCTGGTCGTGATGAGGTGATCCCAATTCAATTTATTGTTAAAAAGATTCCCCAAATATGTAAAATAGGACACTGTCAATGGTCTTGCCCTTGACTATGAATTTTCTAGTTTTGGTTTGACTCGGACCACACACCATTACATAGGATTTCGTCAAATTTACATTTAGGTCAAGTGCTGTCATATAATCATTAAAAACATTCAAAGATTTCTGCAGGCTGTTGGCTGTTAAAGCCATTAGGACCGCATCGTCGGCATATGATAACAAAGGAACCGGCTTGCCACCAATCTTGGGAAATTCAAGAGCCTGCTCTACCAGAGATGACTCTAACCCATTTGTATAAAAAAGAAAGAGAAAAGGGGCCAGTATACATCCCTGGCGAATTCCTTCAGTAGAAGCGATAGCCTTAGTCCTCTTTCCCCCAGGGCCAAATCGTATGGTGACCTTAGTGGACGCATGTAGCCTGTGTAAGAGGGTAATAAGGGGCTCTTCAAAGCCCATTTCCCCCATCTGGGCCCACAATTTCTCCCTATTGTCCATATCAAAAGTACTGGACAAGTCCATGAAGGCAAGGTGGAGTGACCCTCTCCTTGCCTTCGTGTATTTGCCCATAATCAATGCCAAATTTAAGCACTGTTCATTCGTCCCCCTGCCCCTCCGAAACCCATATTGTGTTTGGGACATAAGCCCAGTGGAATCCGCCCAAGCCTCAAGACGTGCCAAAATAAGTTGCGTCTATTAGAGAAATAGGCCTATAGCAGGCCGGGTCATCCTTATTTCCCTTTTTAAACACTGGCACCACTATGGCCTCTTTCCAAGATGAAGGAATGGGTCCAATTATTGCTGCTCTGAAAACATTTGTCAGGAAGGGTACCCAGAGGGGAGGATTAGCCTTAAACAAATCAAGGGGAACCCCATCCGGACATGGGGCTTTCAAGCGTATCCCCTTCTCCAAAGCTTCCTCTACCTCAGCTACTGTCAGGGAAGATGTATCATTACCATCCAAAGATATGAAACATGAAAAAGCTCCACCTCTTTGATCAGGAATTACAGCTTAAAATTGTATTAAGGAATTCCTAACGCTGGCTTTTGAGAGGGGTAGGCCTCACAGTAACGAAAAATAAAATAGCTGTTTGTCACTACCAGGAGATGGAAACCCTAAAAGTACATGTCCTAACTTTTAATTACATAGCACCCTGCCCATAGGGTTACTTAGAGCCTACCTTAGGCGTGACTTATTTGTAATAAAAGGAGAGTTTATGGTTTAGCAAGTAATTTTAAATGCCAAATCCAAGTGTCAGTAAACTACACAAACAGGCACTGCAGTGGCAGGCCTGAGGCAGGTTTGAAAGGCTATGTTTGTGGGTGGCACAATCAGTGCTACAGCCGACTAGTAGCATTTGAAGTACGGGCCTGGTTATACGGTATACCACTTTTACAAGGCACGTTCTAGTAAATCAAACATGTCAATCACGCATAAACAAATATCATCATTTTTAGGTGAAAAGTACATGTACTTTAGCACTGTTTAGCAGTGGTAGTGTTCTCAGATTCCTAAAGCCAACAAATATAGTTCAGCAAAAATAGGAGGAAGGCAAAACATCCAGGGTAAGAACACCCTAAGGATGACAGGTCCAACCCATTATCTCAACAAGAGGTTGTTAGAAGAAAGTTTGCAAACAAATCATGAGTGAAGACATTCATTTTGATGTCAATTTAAAGGAATAGTCAGTTAACATGTTTTTGCAGTCTCAAAGCAAAGCCATGTTTACCTCACTGTTTGCTCTCATTGGTTAGCAGCTTCCCCCAGCCATTTCAAAGCTGCAATTAGGTCTTTCAAAGTTTCCCATCAGCTCTGGTAAAACAGCATGAAGGTACCAGGAATCTTGCCAATGTGACTAATTGCTATTTTATTCCTATCAAGTTTCTATTTTTCACCTGCTTCCCGTGGCTCCGTTGAGGTGGTGTACTGTTTTTTGCTTATTAATTCTGCTTCCTCCTGCGTTACAAAGTGTTGTTTATGCTTTCCTCAAAAGAATTCAGATTCACCGGCCGGTGGTAAAGAAATATCGATTGAGGAGGCATAGACTAGACTATCTGTGCAGAAAATTCATCCGATTCCAGAAAACATCAACTGTGTGGATCAGGTCGATGGATTTATAAGAGGAGTGTCCCGAAGTCGGAATACTGGAGGTGACTTCCATTTACAAGAAAAGACAGTAACGCTTTCTAGATCAATTGTTCAGAAGATCAATTAGTCCTATCAATATTCGTGTTGGGAAAGAGAAAGAAAAAGAGAAGGAGACAGTGAGATTTGCTTGAGCGCATTAGTAAAAGAAATGCTGCAGCTTTTAAAAAAGCACGGCTTGATAAGACAATAAAGTTTTTAACTTAAATTATTGTTGATGTTACATTCTCACTGTTTTAGAGTCCTGTGCATAGATATCCGTATCTGGGTACTTCCTGCAGCAATTCGGATACATTGTACATAAAGAGGCAAACTACTGTACATGATGGATTATTGTATTCAATTTCTATTCTCGGTCTAACAAATCCAGGGCTCAAAGGCCAAACACGGGAAATATCTGGAACTACGAGGCCAGAGTTCTGGAAGCCCGCAAGCGTAATCACGCTTCACCGAACAACGAATTTGCTTTAACTACGCACATGCGTGGTTAAGGCAGATGGGCTCTAGTGTTGAGAATGTATGCTTCCAGGTTAGCCAGTTCTAATTACATCTTGCCAGGAAGGACCACAGACATTGCAGAGAAAAATGGGACTTGGGAAAAAGGACTTTGGAAAAATCAAATGATGTCAGAAGAGGGAGAATGGAAAAAGACTTGAATTGGTCTCAGTATAAAGTCGTTGTGAACAATGAGTTACTATGTGGTATTGGACAAACACAAGTTCTATCCTCACTGCTGATTCAATGCTAGAAATGGGATTCCTGGTTGGCTGAGGTATGCATTCACTCCAGACAGGAACCAACACTCTAGTCAGGGTAAGCTAGATACACACTAAAAGATAACCTCTGCTCACTCTCTGGTAGCTTGACACAGAGCCGTCAGGCTTTTCTAAAGAGGCAATGTACAAAGTATTTGTGTAATACACACACAACACCCACACACACACACACAGTAACACAAAAATGACACCACAAAAAGACTCCACACAGGTTTAGAAATATAGAGAATATTTATCAGAGCAAAATAAGATCAAACAAAAATCCAATCAGTTGAAGTCGTGATATACATTTTTAAAGATTAAATACAAAAATAGTGCTTACAAGTCACAAGCGGTCAAAAGGTTACTTGAGGACACGAGTGACAGGCGCAAATCCAAAGTTCAGATTGACTGCGATCGACAGCAGGCCAGCTACAGAACCCAGACAGGCCCACTGAAGAAATACCTTGGATGGAGCTTTTGCCGACGGGAGCCTACTGCATCTTCGTTGAGCCGCGCAAAGTGGGTCCTGTGTCTTCGGTGAACACCGTTGAATTGAATGCATTGCATCATCATTGAGTCGTGCAGGGCCTCCTCAGCGAACATCATCGTCGGGGCCGTATAGGCTGGGAATCTACTGTCATCAAGCATCCTCTCCATCTGTGTTGAAGGACCATGGGGTAAAATTTCTCACACAGTTGATGCAATGCGTCGGTCTTTGATAAAAGCAACTATAGAGCCCACTTCTGAGGCCCAGAACCTGGAGGGGGCACCTCAGGCAAGGGCAGGACTCACAGAAAACAGAGTCCAGCAAAACCAACAGAATTGTAGGAAGTTTTTTGTGTCCCCGAGACTTCAGGAAAACTGGAGGCAAGCCAACAAGCCCTTGGAGATCACTTGGAGGGCAGGCAGAGTCCTTCCAGCAGAGTCAGGGAGCAGCAGGCATCAGGGCAACAAGCATAAGAGCAGTCCAGTTAAATCATTTAAGCAGCACAGCAATCCTTCTGACAGAGGTTCAGTTCAAGATCCAAAAGTGTCTGGTTTTAGGGGATCATAGACCCAGTACATTTATTCAAAAGTGCCTTTGATGTAGATGGTGACTTCAAAAGATCACTCTGAAGTGCAGAAGGATCCCTTTCACCACAGTCCTGTCTGCTAAAGCTAACTCTGGGGCATATTAACAATCCAGGCGATAAAATTATCGCCGCTTTAGCGGCAGAAAACTGCAGCTAAAGCGGCGATAATGGGCTTGATAATATGCTCTATGGAATACCAATTGAAGCCCATGTTAGATGTCCTTCACATCTAACATGGGCTTCAATTGGAATTCCATAGAGCATAATATCAAGCCCATTATCGCCGCTTTAGCGGCAGTTTTCTGCCGCTAAAGCCGCGATAATTTTATCGCCTGGCTTGTTAATATGCCCCTCTGGGAGGTAAATCAGTGCTTTGTGTATTGACAGGACACTACCTATTGAAGAGTAAGTGTCAGCCCCTCCCATTCCTCCCTGCCCAGGAAGACCCATCAGAATTCAGATGAATGCAGATCAGTGCTCAGAATGCAGATGTGCCTCGCCTTCCTTTGGTTGTGGCTATCTAGAGGAAATGCACAAAGTACAGCTATCACCAAACCCAGATGTGTATTAGAGACAGGGTGTTAGGTACAAAGAGCATCAAGTGCAGAGAAGTGTCCACTTTCTAAAAGTGGCATTTCTAGAACAGTAATGTTCTTTCCAACTTCACAAGTAAGGAAGATGTATTAAATTCAAATTCAAAATAACTTTATTCGGTTCAAAAAGATGGACCATAAAAGTAATTTACAAACAAATATCTTTCAATTTCATGTCCAATTTATACCATAATATTGCTCATACCTTGGCAACTTAAAATCTAAGAGATTAAAAGACAGATTTAGAAGCAAATTGTTTTAAAACCAATAAAACACAATTTACATTTACAATCCATACCGTTTCCTTGATAGCAAGTGCCGATGTACTGAAGTTTAATACAGCAGTGCAAATCGCCACAGTAGACAGAGAGCGTAGGCTATAAAAACCCTCCTAATAGTTAATAGGGCGCATTTCTTTTAAAATTGGGACGAGAAACCTTGCCCTTGGCTCTTAGTAGAGTGTGAAAAATAGCATGAAGTGCAAGGTGCTTTGATGAGTCAAATTATTACAAGGGCAGCGAATGAGATTTTCACACCAGCCAGCCGGTTTGGGGAAGGCCACAAGAAAGTGCGAAACCTAGTCAAAAGAAATCGATACTGTGTGTTCTTAGTAAAAAACAGATAAAATTGTTGGTGTAAAGGGTACTGACCAAGCAAACTCGGTTGCTGACGATATTTAGTTGACTCTGCAAAATTTGCATCTTTTATAATCAATTTAGAGTTTGAATGGATACGGGCAGGGTTGTCGTAATAATACCCTAGCCCTATTTCTTTAAATTTAAACAAATCAGAGCCATGGAATGGCCAAGGCATTATCCATAGCCGTGCAGTCCCTGATAATATCCCTTGAGAACTGTAGATCCTCTGACAACCAAATCTTGACCCAGAGGACCGGTGGAGCAATGTTAATTCGGTCCTCAATAAAACCCAACTCTACCTCAGAGTGGCAAAAGGCCGTGGGGGCACTTTTTGGGGTCATCAGCAATCTTTTTATGAACTTATTTTCTAAGATTTGAAGCTGGGTGCTTTTTTGATGCCCCCATACACCTGCCCCGTAGGTTGCGACAGACAAGCATTTTGCGTTATATAGGGTAACTAGGTTCTGCAACCGGCTTATGACCCAACTTGCAGGTGAAACGAAATACGCCTTCAGCTGCCTGGCTAGTGTGCTGTACCCTGGTCGTGATCAGGTGATCCCAATTCAATTTATTGTTAAAAAGATTCCACAAATATGTAACATTGGACACTGTTAATGGTCTTGCCCTTGACTATGAATTTTCTAGTTTTGGTTTGACTCAGACCACACACCATTACATAGGATTTGGTAAAATTTACTTTTAGGTCAAGTGCTGTCATATAATCATTAAAAACATTCAAAGCTTTCTGCAGGCTGTTGGCTGTTAAAGCCATTAGGACCGTATCGTCGGCATATGATAACAAAGGAACCGGCTTGCCACCAATCTTGGGAAAATCAAGGGTCTGCTCTACGAGAGATTACTCTAACCCATTTGTATATAAAAGAAAAAGAAAAGGGGCCAGTATACATCCCTGGCGAACTCCTTCAGTAGAAGTGATAGCCTTAGTCCTCTCTCCCCCATGGCCAAATCGTATGATGACCGTAGTGCACGCGTATAACCTACGTAAGAGGGTAATAAGGGGCTCTTCAGAGCCCATTTCCCCCATCTGGGCCCACAATTTCTCCCTATTGACCATATCAAAAGCACTGGACAAGTCCATGAAGGCAAGGTGGAGTGACCCTCTCCTTGCCTTCGTGTATTTGCCCATGATCAATGCCAAATTTAAGCTTGTTCCTTCGTCCCCCTGCCCCTCCAAAACCCATATTGTGTTTGGGACATAAGCCCAGTGGAATCTGCCCAAGCCTCAAGACGCGCCAAAATAAGTTGCGTCTATTAGAGAAATAGACCTATAGCAGGCCGGGTCATCCTTATTTCCCTTTTTAAACACCGGCAGCACTATGGCCTCTTTCCAAGATGATGGAATGGGTCCAATTATTGCTGCTCTGAAAACATTTGTCAGGAAGGGTGCCCAGAGGGGAGGATTAGCCTTAAAAAAATCAAGGGGAACCCCATCCGGACCTGGGGCTTTCAAGCGTATCCCCTTCTCCAAAGCTTCCTCTACCTCAGCTACTGTCAGGGAAGATGTATCATTACCATCCAAAGATATGAAACATGAAAAAGCTCTGGGCATTGCTGTGGCGGCGCCGCCAGGCATCCACCCATGCCAGGCCACCGACCAGTGCATTGAGTTTTGTAGGCCCACCATCCCCTCGCCCCCGGCCCCCGGACTGTCGGTCTCTTGAGAGATCCATCACATCATTCCAGTGCCCTCCTATTATCCTCAGAACATCCGGGATGTCCGCCCAGAGCGCCATAAGTTGTTCAGCAAATGTCCAGGACAAAGGGGGGGGCATACACACTACCAAAAACTACCTGATCGGCCCGTATCTGCCCCTGAGCGAAGATATATCTCCCATGTGTGTCTGTCCAAGTCCGATGATGCATGTATGGGACCCGTTTGTGTGCCAATATGCCTATGCCCCTGGAGCCCTGAACAAACCCCGAGTGGAGCACTTGTGTGTAGCCATAGCGCTGGAGGCACAGGACTTTCGTCCCCAAAAGGTGCGTCTCCTGTAGGAGCAGTACATCAGCAGCGGCCCTCTTTGCATATTGCAGGATAGCCCCCCTCTTGATCTTGTCCAGGGCGCCCTGGACATTCCAGCTCAACACTTTTATTGTGGCTAATCGCCCACTAGCCCCCCGGGAAGCAGCCGCCATGGGAGGTATGACAATAGTATGGTAGCAACGAAGAGACTCCGATGTCTGCCGCTGCCCATGTCCAGCTCTGTAAAGAAGTGCGGTCAAAACCCAAACTGAAACCCCGACTAACAAACAAACCCCCCACCCCCTCCTCCCCCACCCCATACCTCACAAACACTAAAGTACTTGTCGCGGTGAGAGACATCCCAAGGCCCCAACCGTGGACCTCACGAGTTCCCAACCAATGGATCCCCAACTTGCCTCCCACAACTAAAACACAGAATACCCACCCGCAACCTGCTACGGTGGTATCTGCCCCTCACAACTTTCTCCGGGGCCACGGCAACCCCACGCACAGAGGAAGATGAAACATCCGAAGGCTAGCACATGAGGCAAAGCAAACATAACTCGAACCCAGGAAACTCCCGGGCCCTCAGGACCCAGACGGCGGACGACCAGTCACCAAACCAACTTCATGCCGGGCCCCCCCGGACTTGTTGCGACAGCGGGATCTGGATCGCCATTGTCTCTTCGATAATCCCTGCGGATTATTTCCTGACGCCTCATTCTTGGACGAGTCCGACTCCCTACCAGGGGGTGTATGAGGGCGCAGCTTTACTGTCTCATCTGTCCATTTGAATACTTCCTCCGGCGAATCAAAGAACAACGTACGGGACTCATAAACAACTCTCAGGCGAGCTGGATATAGAAGAGCGTAAGAGAGATGGAGTTCTCGCAGCCAAGCCTTGGCCACCAGGAAAGATTGGCGCTGCTATTGGACAATGCGCGTGTAATCCGGGAAGACGAGGATGCAGGAGTTGTCAAAGTGAAGAGGCTCCTTCTCTCTGGCTTGGCGGAGAATGACGTCCCTGTCATGATAGTTAAGGATTCTAGCGATGACTGGCCGCGGACGGGCACACACTGGCGGCTTCTGGATAAGTGCTCGGTGTGCCCGCTCCACAACGAAACAGCGGGACAGTGACTCAGGCGGGAGCCAGCCCTCTTGCCATTGGGAAAGAAAGCGCTCCATATTGCTCTCCTCGCAACCTTCCGGAAAACCCACAAAGCACAAGTTGTTTCTGCGGGCCCGCCCTTCTGCATCCTCGACCCTACCCGCTAGGACCGCTGGGTCGACTCCAAAGCCGCAACCTGCTTCCTCAGCGTCGCCACCTCATCCTCAACCCCTGACACCCTAGTTTCAGTCTCCGTGATACAGGCAACCGCATTGCACAGATCCTGGCGCAGCAGCATCACATCCGATCCAACTGCCCCAGTCTTGGCATCCAGCATGTCTCTGGATTGCGTTATAGCTGCCAGGAGATCTGCGTTGTCCGGCGTCGCCCCCGCCAGACCCGGGCCTGTGAATTTGTCTATCGGCCCCTGCTTCGCCGCACCTCCACCATGCCTATCTTTGGTCATCGTCTCAGGCCCTGCTCCAAGGCCACTGCTGTGCAAAACCAGTCGGGCCCTAACGTAAGTCTCCTCTGCCACCGACGACACTGTATTACCTTATTTTAACAAATGGACATAACTAGTTAACACAGTATTATATTTGGAATTCAGTTTATAGGAGTATAATGTTCTTCTCTTTCCTCCTTGCTTTACATTGTTTACGTTGTTTCTTGCTCTCTCAGCAGCTCTTACAGAGTTTAACTTTGAGCATGGTCAGACTCCCAAATGTAGGGGCACAGGTAACTTCAAGAGCCCTTCTCTCATCCTCGTATTTAGCTGGCTTTAGAAGCCACTCGGTAGCACCTAGGAGCTTTGTAACAGAAAAAACATAAATGGAAGGTAAAGGCGCATAGCGAGCACCTAGAAGATGACATCATCAGTGATGTCACTGACCATGTCATGAGTGATGTAATATGTTATGAGTTATAGTTAGCTCAACTAATTATGACGGCCAAATTTCTCTAGTTTGGTCCGAGTGAAATGTCCAACTAACTATAACGTCCCTCAAACCTGGGTTTTTTCAGTGAATTACTAAGGTTTTTTTAATGCTAATTTCTAACTATAACGTCCAGGATACCTGTGTTTTTTTCAGTGAATTCCAAAGGTTTTTTAAATGTAAATTTCTAATTATAATGTCCCTGAAACCTGTGTGTTTTTCAGTGAATTTCAAAGGTTTTTTTAATGATAAGTTCTAACTATAACATCCCTGAAATCTATGTTTTTTCAGTGAATTTCAAAGGTTTTCTAAATGCTAATATCTAAAAATAATGTCCCAAAAATACTTTTTTTATTTTTTTAAATTTTTATATAAATAATGTGATGTTTTCTCTTTTCTAAAATATAAATGTATTTTTTTTTTTTTAAAGTAGATTTGTGTACCGATCGTGTACCAATCACGGTGGTTGCGCGAATCCAAGAATTTTGCTGCCATATTGGTTAAGTCGTGTACGATGCGCATTTGGTATGTGACGCGTGCGCGAATCTCGGCCCGCGTAACGTCACATACGGATTTCAATAGGCCGAGTGATGTTTTCAAAACTTTGGCATAAAAAATATCAGATATGAATATGGTAATTCGAAAGGCAACCTACATTTGAATTCCAAATGGGCATCATTGCCATGTGATAAACCTTTGTTGCACTTTAAATACACAGTATAGTGTCCAGATGTTGTATTAGCTCCATCATGGAAAATAATAGCCAGAGCTTTAAAAGTTTTTCCTGAAATTGATAGTTGACTTGCCACAAATCTTTTAATTTTGGTTTCCAATTTTCTTCCATTTGCTCTACAACATTGTAGCCAAATCCAAAAACAGCTTTATTCGACAAAAGTCATAAAAGCAATACAAAACAGGTACAGGTAGACAGTACATAAATACTATGACAAAAGACAACATTTTAAAATCGAATACCTTATAAAATATATACAAGATTAAAAATACATATGATTTCAAAGAAAATCATTGAGGGAATCATCTAGGGCAGCTGACACTTTACTGACCATTATTCTTAATTCTTATGATCCACGCCCACCCCAGAAATTTAGCGACAGCCACAACGATAACCGGGTCAGTACTAGTACGAAGAATTCTTCCTGCTTCGCCACTCAGTCTAGTACCCAATAATTTGCAGACAGGTCTCAACCAAACACGCCTCGGGCCGTGTAAGCAGGGCATGCAAAAAACATATGTGCTATTGTTTCCTCATGGGATTTACACAGAAGACATTAGTTGTTACTATTGGTGTCCCACCGGGCAGTGAATGATTTTAAAGGCAGCGATCCCACCCGTATCTGGAAATATAGTTTCCTGTCTAACACTTTTGTAAGTCAGTCAAGTCAAGTCATAAAATTTGTATAGCGCACTACATACCCAGAGGGTTTCAAGGCGCTTAGGAAGGGGAGGAGGATTATTTGTCAAATATCCACGTTTTAAGCTGCTTTCTGAACGCTAGGTGGTTCTGGGTGAGGCGAAGGTAAGCGGGGAGTGAGTTCCATGTTTTAGCAGCCAGGTATGAAAAGGATCTGCCTCCCATGGTGGTCTTGTTGATGCGAGGTACAGTGGCGAGGGCTTGGCTGGAAGACCGTAGTTGGCGGGAGGGGGTGTAGAAGGACAGTCGAGAGTTGAGGCAATCTGGTCCGATGTCGTAGAGTGATTTGTGTGCGTGGGTAAGCAGTCGGAAAGTGATCCTCTTATTGACGGGTAGCCAGTGGAGGTCTTTAAGGTGACCAGAGATGTGTTCGTTGCGTGGGATGTCTAATATGAGCCTGGCTGATGCGTTTTGGATTCGTTGGAGTTTCTTCTGGAGTTTTGCGGTAGTACCCGCATAGAGGGTGTTTCCGTAGTCCAGTCGGCTCGTGACCAGAGCGTGGGTGACTGTTTTCCTGGTTTCGGAGGGGATCCAGCGAAATGTTTTTCTGAGCATGCGAAGAATGTTGAAGCAGGAAGAGGATACGGCGCTGACTTGTCTGTTCATTGAGAGTGAAGAATCCAGGATGACGCCAAGGTTCCGTGCGTGGTCTGTCGGGATGGGTGCTTTTCCGAGGGCTTCCGGCCACCAGGAGTCGTCCTATGCAGAGAGGGAAGTACCTAAGATGAGGACTTCTGTTTTGTCTGAGTTCAGTTTCAGACGGCTTTGTTTCATCCATTCGGCAACTTCTTTCATTCCATAGTGTAGGTTAGTTTTGGCGGTGCTGGGGTCATTGGTGAGAGAGAGGATTAGTTGAGTGTCGTCCGCGTAGGAGATGATGTTGAGGTTGTGTTGGCGTGCGATGGCCGCGAGGGGGCTCATGTATACGTTGAAGAGGGTGGGACTGAGTGTCCCAGAAATGTTCTAGCCTTGGAGCAGGTTTAATGCTCAAAAAGCCATCAGATAGCGAAAGGGATTTGCTGTCAGAAAATACCTTGGCGTTGACCAGCTCCCAATATTTCTCTTTCAAGAGTGCTTTAGATGGGAAGGTGGCACCCGAGGGGTTCTCCCAAAGAGCACTCATCCCCAGAGCCTCAAGAGATTTTCTGAGTTCTTTGAACCAGCCAATATTGCGGGAGCCCACCAAAGACATTATATCAAGGAAACCCTCAGCATACCGAACTAAAGCCGGGGTAGTCCATAATCTACGCCAATTAAGAATGGGTCGTAGCCTAGCTACGTCAGCAATAGAATTCTTGCCCAGGTCGTGCCTCAAAGGAACTATAGGTGTGCTCTGTGGGAGCGAAGTAATGCTACGCAGAAACTTGTTTTCTGAGATGGTTAAGGAAGATAAGTTCTCGTATCTTCACAGTTCAGCACCATAAAGGGCTGAACTCACGGCTTTAGCACTATAGACCTGAAGCACGGGTCTAATTGGTTTCGACAAAGATTTCTTAAATTCGCCAGATAATACTCCTACTAGCTGCCTATGTTTTAGGGTAGACAATTCCCTCTGCAATTTCCACGTGAAGTTATTTTGAATATTGACTCCTAAGTAGTTAAAAGCCTGTACTTACTCGAGTGGATTTTTAAACAAAACAAATTGGTTTTTAAAAGATCTGTGTGGCCTAAATGCCATAAGCTTGTTTTTTTTTTATATTAACTTCAAGGCCACGTTCTACACAGAAATTCTCAAAGATATCTAATGAACGCTGTAGACCGCAAGGTGTTTTAGCAATTAAAAGCGTATCATCCGCGAACATTAGAATTGGGATCTTTGAGTCACCAAGAATAGGGGCGTCAACATGAGCTTTCAGAAGACGGTCAGCTATGTCATTGATATATAGGGAAAATAGGGTTGGGGCCATTGCACAGCCTTGTCTGACCCCCCTTTGGACGGGAAAATCCTCGGTCGTCGTGCCCTGACCTCCCCATCTAATTCTAGCAGAATTGTCAGCATGAAGCCTCTGGATTAAGGACAACAAGCCGCCATGAAACCCCAAATCTTTCAGCGTCATCCAAAGTTTAGGACGGGGGACTAAATCAAAGGCGGTCCTTAGATCCACAAACACTGCGTACAAATTCCCCTTACCCAGGACCACTGTCTTCCAGTAGAGGAGGACGAAACGGAATACTTGGTCAATAGTACTAATGTGCTGACGAAATCCTGCCTGAAATGGGGACAAGATGTTATTTAGCGCTATCCAGGAGGGAACACGATTTAAAATCAGCCTACCAGTAATCTTCTGGATAGTGTCAATCATGCTAATAGGCCTATAGGGCTCGGGAAGCGACCGGTCCCCCTTTTTGGAGACTGGTATTATTTCCGCCGCTTTCCATGAGCTGGGAATTGGGGCACCCTGCGCCAGCGCATTGGCTATCAGTTGGATATATCTCCTCCATTTAACCTTATCATACAGGAAGACATCCGCAGGTACTCCATCCGGGCCGGGAGCCTTACCAGACGCCACACCAGCATGCGCTGATTCCACCTCAACACTAGTAAAATTGTCTTCTAAATTAAACACCTGGATCACCCCAGGGCTTCCGGGGTGGTCAATAGGAGAAGCGTATTGGGGTTTAAAGTACTCAACCCACCTCCCCTGTGAGACATTATTTTGGGGACACTCAGGCTGCCCACCAGATCCCCACTTTACAATACTCCAGAATAGTTTGCTATTATTCTGGACACTAGCATCAAGAAGGCCCTGCCACTTTTTTCCATCCCATTGACGTTTTGCCCTAGCAATACAACTTTTGTAGATATTTCTTCTATGTCGTACCAGGCATACATCACCTTCCTTCAAGGCTTTCCCAAGTAGTAGCCTTGACTGCCTACATTCCTCGTTGTACCAAGAGGCTTGGTGGTGGGCACCTCTTGGGCCAGATTTCACTTTTATAAGAAAATGAGATTTCAAACTAGCAAATAAACTATCATGAACAGATGTTACATCCCTCAATTCCCCGTTAGAAGAAAGGACTTGCTCAATAACATGAATAGAACCATCAACCTCTTCTAAAATATTTGCTAGGGCAATAGGGTTCTCCATTAAACCGGACCATTTCAGCCGTCGCATATCGTTAGATGCCACAACCTCCAGAGAACACAACTCCCTTACCTCGGAAGGACCACCATCTACCTTCCACCATCTGTGAGTTAGACAAAGAGGGTTGTGATCACTCTCAGGAAGGGACACTATCTTCATGTCAACGAGGGAGTGCCATAATTTCACATCAGCCAAAATGTAATCCATTCGGCTCTTATTCAGCCCATTATTAAATGTGTAGGCACCCTCCCGGTCACTAGGCATCCTACCATTCAGGGCCCTCAAGCCCTTTTCCATGCAAAGGGAGTTAATCTGAATGGCAACCTCTGGCCACCTTATTATGGAAGGCAACTCCAGGGGAGGAATACCCCAGTGTAAGTCTTCATTGTCCTGGGTATCCCACTCAGTTTCAACAAGTGGTTCAAACGTTACATTAAAATCACCTGCAACAATAATAAAGGTATCATCTGAGTAAAGATCAAACAAACTCATAAGTTCGTCAATGACAGGAGATTTTATACCTCTAGAACCCCTTACATACACATTGTATATATCGATTAAACCCAACGATCCAAGCTCTAACCTCAGCAGTTGGATGTCCCTATTTACAGTATGAAGGAGCTTACTATTTAAACACAATTTGCTTCTTAACCAGATGGTTAGGCCCCCAGATGGTCGCCCGTGGGGCCCCTTAATTGCCGGAATGTGAAAATTTAGATAACCCGCGCAAAAACGTGGTTCTAAAAGCCAAGTCTCCTGGAATATACAGATGTCATTTTTATTGATGAATGTAACCCAATCATCAATGGATAGCTTAGCATTTAAACCAGCAATATTCCACGAGCAGAGGGAACCACCAACCAAGGGGGGACCAACAGTTTCAGAGATAGTAAATTGTGATTCAAGGGAAAGACCATTGGGAGATGGAACAAGCCCCGGACATAACTCAGGGGCAATGTTGCAATGATGACTGCTAGGTTCCTTGCCCACTTGGAGGTCAAGGATAGAGCAGGGGTCAATGCAAGGACCAGCCACCATAGACTCCTGGTACTCAATATCAATCACCCTCTCACCACATTCCCAAAGACCAACACCCCACACACTATGTAGTCAATCAATGTTTTCCAGGGATGAACCATCCTCCTTCCTAACACTCCATTGTCCGCACTTCGTCCCCCCTAAATCATACGAGGAATATCTTCTTAGTTGAATAGAAGAGCCCTCCGGGGGGCTAGATCTATACTCCAGGGCAAGAAGATTTTCGGCAAGGGAGTTACTTTTAAGAGTTAGTTCGATACAGTCAACTGGTACCCTAGGTGAAGTAAGTCTAATAGCTCTGGAGATATCTTCTCTAATTACTGAGCGACATCCCCTGACATGTCTCAACCAATGGATCGCCTTATTTGTCAACGACTCAGGATACTCTTTATCACTATTTCATGACAATTTAGGGACATTGGTCATAAAAATTTTGTTAGAACAGTTGATGGCATTAGCCTTGAGATGGTCTTTACAAGCGCCCGAACCCGCCAAGGCACCTCGAACAAGGGATACAGAGTCTCTTCCCGCATCCACCCTCCTCATACAATTCGTTCTATCCTGCAGAATACTCTCGGGGTTGACTATAGGACGAACCAAAGTTTGGCTGTTGCCAGCTTTTACCACATCACTATAGGTAGCGTTACCTTTGGCACTGGGTTTGGGGAGCCCTGAACAATTAGGCTGTTTGCCTAGTAAATTTACAGGGGCAAGGGGAGGGGTAATCATAGAATTACCAGGAGGAGGGCAAGGATCAACAAAACACATCCCTACTTTATTGGACAAAGTCTCTATCACTGCCTTCAGTGTACCAATTTCTTCCCTCAGCAGGTTGACCACTTTTATAAGATGATGTAAGGGATTATCAGAAGGCTCCTCAGGGCTACCTAAGGGAACTGTAGGGGAGCACCTCAAAGTTTCAGGCGATACCACATTGTTAACATCCTGCTGGTTTATCAAGGGAGAAAACCGATTGGAACAAGGAACCGAAGGAACAATGATCGCAGTGGTAGTTTCAGAGTTCAATAGAGAGATATCCCCATCAACCAAAGCATCAGGCACAGCCACTCTGCTAACCCCCTTACAGGCTCTTGATTTAGGTTTAGAACGAAACATTTCCGGAACAATAGGGGATAAAGTAGAGTTAACATGGCCAGAGTCAACAGAGGGCGTAGCAACAACCTCTCTATCTGCCAACGATAGCTGATCAGTCCCCAAAATGGCCTCGAACTCCCCCACCAATTGTCCAATACTTGCCAAGGCCCCCTCAGGGTCGGGCTGCTTTGCTGCGCGACGAGTCTTTCTATGCTTGTGCACTTTGTGCAGAGAGCTATTATCCCCAGATCCTCCCACACTTTCAGCAATCTTTCTCTTACCCATTGGGATGTGGGGTCAACAGAGGTGTGGCAAGAGGATTGAACCAAACAACATACAGGAAATACACACGCGGCAATAATGTCACCTTAGCGCAAAGCGCCACTCCCCGATCACTTCTCAGGAACAACCAAGGAAGGTGCCCCAGCCCGGCCTCATCCGGCCCCTGATGGCCACAGACGGTCCGCCCTTTGTCCGGGCTTCGTCCGGCGCCGCCCGCGCGCGTCCCGCAACGCGGAGTGAGCCTTTCCCTTTTCAGCGCCTCCGGGCGCGAGAAGACCGTAAATTGGGCGCTAAGCAACCTGGGAGCAGTAGTCTCCCCCTGCAGTGGCCGCGCGATGGTATGAAGCGGCGGCAGGGGAGGCACACAGCGTCAGGACCCCAGGTGCGGCAGGAAGACAGGTAAAGACGGGAGCAAATAGCAGGTAGCTGGTCCCCAGGCCGGGCAAGGCAGCACTGAGAAGACATTGTAGCATTAGAATGACATATTTTCCAAATCTTTCTATATATAATGTTGACAACATTTCTGATTTACAATGAGAGCATTTCATATCTTGATTAGCTGTTTTTACTAATTTGTTAAAAGACATTGATTTGCAATCTGGTATTGTCAAATATATGAATCATTCAGTGTCTATTTCAGTGGTAGAAGAAAATGAACACTCTTCACATTTATGATCCCATCTGTAACTTAGTCCAAACAAATTTTCAATTTCTATTCCTTCATCTTCCAATAATGCAAGTATAAACATAAGAAATTCGTGTGCATCCTGTTGTATATTGAGTGTAAATTGCGAAGAACCAGTACATATATCCAAAAGATGCCGAATGCCAGAAGCAGTATGGATTTTAGATCTATCAGTTATCAACTTTTGAAAAATATAATGTAATAAAGTACAGAATATTTTTTCTCGATTTTCCATAATTTCATGATGAAGGTCTTCTAGATAAAAGACAACATTCACAATTACATTAGCATAGCAGTTGATACCTGAACTATTTTCTAACTGGTATCCTACAATATCATCAACTGTGTCCATTTTCATTTTCTTTGCAACTTCATCATTATCTTGAATTGTTTTCTTTTTTGAATCTCACTAAAATGTTTGTCATATTTCCACTTTTGCCATACTACACGTTTCTCATATATGGGATATTCACATAAGTCAGGAGCACAAAGTCTTCTTAACCGAATACACTCTCTTACACAATTTGAATCAGCACTAATCTTTTTCTCATCAAAATCAATCAAATACAAACCAGATATTGCTCTTTCTCGAGACAATGTAATGTATCCCATGCCCTCTTTAAACAATGTACTTTCAATATTTACCAAAGCACTGTCTACACTTAAACCTTGAGATTTATGAATGGACACTGCATATGCTAAAGAAAGGGGAAACTGTTTTCTACGAACATATACGTCTTTTACAAGCAAAAAACGAACAGCACAACGTCCAATCTGTTTTACCTCTTCAATTTGATCAAATGTAATCTTCAATAATTCAAGTCCATCTCTGTTCTGATAATGAACAAAATCAACAACTTTTCTCATTGCTCCATTTACTAAACCTTTTTCTACATCCAAATTACGCCGTAAAATTACCCAACAGTTTACATATATATAAAGTCTTTTCTAAATGAGCAGTCTTAGATACAGACTTCTCCAAAGAATCCAATTTTGACTGTAATTTCTCTGAGAGAAGAATAGTAACTCCTTTGTGTTCCATTTGATCAATGGCTTCCATTTTTACTATTGGTTGTTTTTCCAGTTTCAAAGGTTCTTGATTGAATGTAGAACACTCTTGCAGTGTTGGCATTAGGAAAACTGTAGACTTATTTTCTCCAATTTTTTTGTACATTATTTCAGGTGCAATGTTTTCATTTGGAAACAAGTTCGTTAGTAGTTGACTTTGTAAAGCTTTTTTGTCATGTTATATCTTGAAGAATGTTTCCATAATGTTCATCACTTGCTTGTCGCATATTCTTAATAAGTTCTTTATATTCAAAATTAGACCAAATGTTTACATTTTCAATAATTCCTAAAGATTTCCAAGTGTCTTCATGAACAAGTGTTTTAAAACTGGTTGTCCTTTCACATGAGTAAGTTGTAGTAGATCGCCAAATACAATTACATGTTTTCCTCCAAAGAAAACATCATAAGCTGTTTCTAAAATATGTTGCATTCTTAAATGTACAAAGGCAAGCATTAAGTTTGAGACCATGCTCACCTAATCAATAATCAGAAGTTTCATTTTCTTCAGTACTCTTGAGGCTTCATAACAAGCTTCCCCAGATAGCATGTGATATTCCAACTTATTTTCATGTTCAACTGGTAGTATGAGTATTTGATGTAATGTAATCATTTTAATGTTGTGTGCTGCTAACCCAGTTGGAGCGGTTACAACACAAAATGAATGTGATCCAGTGGTTTTCTGTAGATAATTGGTCAAAACGTTAATTGAGAAACTTTTTCCTGTTCCAGCTTGATCACTGATATGCATTCAAATAGGTTTAAATGATGTGCATTGGTATTCTTTTTTTCATGCAGTAAACCATGCTGTATCTGTTGTGTCACTTTCTGATATGTTTCTTTTTGTTCAATATTTAGTTGTTCTTCCAAGTTTCCCAACTCAGAAATATCCTGTTGTGCTTGTTGCATTGTCGTTTCGATTTCATTCATGACTACTCCAGCTCCTTTTTCAACAATTGGTTGTCCTAATCGATATTGACTTAGTGGAGCAGAACTTTGACTATCTTGAGAACTGTCTCTAGCTATTTCAGCTGCAATAGTAGTTTCTTGTTCAATCTCTACATTTAATATTTGTAGATAATTTGGAAAAATTCTTTACAGGCAATAAAAGTTTCTTCAGCGCAGTCCAAATCTCCATGTAATTCTATTTCACTACGCCAAGGCTTGAAAAGTTGCAGAAGTGCTAAATTGAAAAATTCCCTTTTATCTGGCGTTTCACAACTGAGTTTCCTGTAGTTAATAAGATTTCCTTTGGCATATTTTATCAAACATCCTTCACATCCAATTACTGGATATTTTTCTTCATTTATATTTTCTGTAACATTTCTCTTAAAACTGTAATGTTGCAGTACTTCATAGAGACATATGTTTTCCAGATGTGGACTTCTTTTAGGGTAGTACATATCCAACATATTAGTTGAACAATACCTGTACTTTCTGGTTCATTCAATGCTAAGTATTCAATTTCTTGTACAGATTTCAATACTCGATTTCGTGTTGCAGCAAGACCTAGACTTACCCAAATGATTCCTCTTGACCTTGAATATAAACTTGCAGAGGTCAACCGATCCGAACATTCGTAGGATCCAATCTCTCGATGGGAAAGCTTCTTCAAGCTAAAGCTGTACAATTTGTTACTAAGAGTCTTCTCTTGTGAAAATTCTTCCCACATTTCTTTCAACTCCGTCTTTTCAGATTTGGTTATCTATGATGTAATATAGGGAACAACAGCAATCAAATTATCTGCAACATACTGGATATCCATATTTGCATTCCACATTGTCAAAACCACTGGATTACAGTCATTAATATACTTTGAATCTTCAGTTCTTTTTTTGTTGTAAGTATTCTTCTGAGATTTTCAAATTATAGTATGCCTTCCTGCTGACATGAAACTGTTGACTCTTCCTTTTGAAATTACTGGACGTGAGAATACAAAACAACATTTTGTAGAAAGCTTTCCCTTTCACTTGTATTTCCATCGACAATATTTACCACATCGATGACTTTGAAACCGTAAAACGTGTTGTCTCAAGATGTTTTCTCCTCCTTCTTTCGGAATGGCACAGGTAACATACTCTTCAATGCAAGACAAAACACTTTCATCAGTATCAGTTCCAAATTGTGGTGCATTCTTGATCCATAACAGCATGTGTACATGTGGTGCACCTCTGGCTTGGTACTCCTTTCTCCAAAATAAATCAATTACTTCTCCAAGAGGTGGATTATTTTTATTGCAGATGAAAGACATCATAGCTTGAAACCTATGATTAAAATATCTGCACACATTTACAGGATCCAAGGGACACAGTTCTCTAGCTGTCTTCAATTCAATATTTATTGCATTTGAATTTGCTTGTCATAGAAATTCAAGTAAATCGTCCCATGTGAACTCAGCGCAGCTAAGCGTAACAAACCACGTAGGGGTTCCTAAGTTCCTTAATATTTATTAAGTATTCCATGACGACGATACCAATACTCATTAGTACCAAGTTGACACGCCATTAAATTAAATTAACTGAGATTCTGAATGATCGTCTTTGTTGAACTTTCTCCAACTTTGCAGAAAGATGTGTAAGATGAACTCCTGATTTTAATATGTTGTTCACTGCATATGAAAGTCCAGACAAGTCACTTTCAAACAGAAGATGAAATAAATATGAAACACATTGTCGAAATCTTGGATGTTCTGCGTACAATCTTGTTGTACGATATTTTGTAGTTGGAATCTGTACTTAGCGTTCATCATATTGTCCACCTTTTCCAGTGGGGAAGAGCTGTGGAAAACATTGAGCTTCCACACTTTTTTCCCATACACTCATGGGAGTTCCCTTCGCTTTCTTCATTTGGAATAATTCAATAGTGTTTCCTATCACTTCTTTTGAATGTAGAGGATGTATACTATAATGTTCATACATTTCTTCAGTCCTCGAGTTGTCCACTTTTTCTATTTGGCCAGTTGAAGTTTCTCTTTCAGCTTTTAAAGATATTTTTTCTTCTTCCACATATACATTGTTATAATAAATATTGTTTTGTACAAGATATGATGTAGTATTTTGAAGTTTGGTGACATCTATTAACTCTTGCCATATTTTCAGACTCTTTGTTGGTACACCATTAACTAGAATAACTACAGGTTCACTTTCCTCTCTCTCTACACCAACAGTTTCAATATTTTTCTTAAAATCTAAAGGTAAATACACAATTCTTCCTTTTAAACCTCTCCTTGTAAATCTGTTGGAGGCAGCTTACCTACCTCAGGCTCCATACGAACTATAGCCTGAAACAGGTACACAGATTGAATAAGAATGGACTCATATGTATGTAAATCTACCAGTTCTGGAGGAATAGCTGCCAACTCTAGGGGCCCGATTCACAGAAATAACTTAAGACAAAATCATAAACTTACTACTTTTGGTATTCACAGAAGTTAGGATTTTGTCTTAAGTTTGTCTTAAGACAAACTTAAGACAGACTTAAGACAGACTTAAGACAGTCTTAAGACAGACTTAAGACAGTCTTAAGACAGACTTAAGACAAACTTAAGACAGACTTAAGACAGACTTAAGACAGACTTAAGTTAGGATTTTGTCTTAAGTTTGTCTTAAGTCTGTCTTAAGTCTGTCTTAAGTCTGTCTTAAGTTTGTCTTAAGTCTGTCTTAAGACTGTCTTAAGTCTGTCTTAAGTTTGTCTTAAGTCTGTCTTAAGACTGTCTTAAGTCTGTCTTAAGACTGTCTTAAGTCTGTCTTAAGTTTGTCTTAAGACAAACTTAAGACAAAATCCTAACTTCTGTGAATACCAAAAGTAGTAAGTTTAGGATTTTGTCTTAAGTTAGTTCTGTGAATCGGCCCCTAGGATATTATGTACAGCTCTCGCTGGCATGTTGTAACAATATTTAGAAGTACGTTGATCACTATCCAATTCAAAACGACCTTCCACCAACAAATAAGCACCAAATTGCTCCCATTTATCATTGTTTTCCTTTTCACTTTTTAAATACAGAGCTACATTCATAGTTTGACTTCTATAGTGAGTACGTCGACAACAAATACAAACATAGTTAGGTTTTTCACAAGAAACTACCTTAAAGTTTGTCATTTCTTTTGCAAGCTTCTTTACCATCTACACTTTCTTTACACTCCTCTTGAGGACCAAGGAAACAAAAGTGTATATCATCAGAAACTCTTTTTACATCCAACACTGAACAATGCTCAAGAGCTATGCTTATTTCATTTAGAGATAATGCAGGACTTTTTACGTAATACAATCTTCTTACTAACTTACGCATTTTTGAGTGATGTACTTCTAACATTCTTAAATGATAAAAAGTACTTTGACACACTTTTCTAGAAAGACAAGCCAGAGAATGACCTGCAAGTTAGTATATTTTCTTCAGTTTAACAATTTTTTTTACCATAATCTCATACGAAATTTCATAATATATCAATAGATTACTGTCGTATACTACACATACTACTACAATCCCATTTTACACTGGAGCTTGTATACGTCTCCCTTGAACTTCTTCAGCTATTACTTCTTCCACATTTCTAGGAACCATCTTTTCTTTTTCAATTGGACAACCGTTTTTAATCTCATAACAATGACCACTGGTATCAACTACAAGAACAAATGTATTTTGTTGAAAATAGCTTTCTTCATTAAAAAAAGGTTCAGTACTTGAAGTGTGCTTCCATTCACCAGAAAAGATTTTGCAAAAGTTAGTTCTATTAAGCAGTCTTTTTCTTTTACTTTTCTACTTCATAAAGTGCATTATTTCATTCAATGTTTTCATTCTCTTCAATACTAATATGAACAATTATTCAAAAGCCTTTCCAACTACACTTTCAATCTGTAGTTTTTTCTTGTAAAATGTTGATCTTCTTTTATATTTTTTGCAATCTTTCAATACATTTTGTAGTACTCTACTTTTATACATTCTCTTTCTAATGTGTTTAAATTGTTTCATATTTCTTTCAACATAGATTGTTTGCCCATAACCTGATTTTCCATTAATTTGTCCTTTTTTCGTTTCCTTCTGATTCGTTGTACTACTTTTCTTTCTCTTTTCCCCATTTTGAAAAATGATTACGTTCTTTAAAAGTCTTTCAACAAATTCTTTAGTTCTCTTACCAGAAGTCTTTTTCTACAGTGTTACTTATTGTACTTCATCTAATTTCTGCTTTTCTCTCTGATTTAAATAGTACTGTTTTTTCTTTTCTTTTCTTTTGATCTTTTCTTACCATACTAAATCTTTATTACTAATAATGGTGAATATCTGAAAATGACAATTTTAAATAGTTTTGTTAAATAGTTTAATATTGTTAAAATAATTATATACAAATATTGTCATGTATAAAGAAATATTTTTAATTGCATTCAAAGCTATGTCAGACACTGCAGAATTCCTACAATTAGAAGACATCACAACCTATACAGCAGAATCACAGAGCACAACTAAAGGATTTCTGTACTGCTACCCAAATCAAATCTAAAGTGCATTCTGTCAACTTTTAAGGCTTGCATTATATTGTGATTGAGGTATGTCTTGTAACTAAGGTAAATATCTACTTGCATATGCATTTTGATACATATCATACATGTGATTGCAGGAGTACTAAGGTAGTGCCTGAGTGATTGGAGGAGTGCAAAGGTAGTGCCTGAGTGATTTTATAAGTGCATGAGTACTGGCTGAGTGATTACATAAGTACAAGGGTAGTGCCTGCATGATTGGAAGATAGCAAGGGTAGTGCCTGGGTGATTGAAGCAGTGTATAGGTAATGCATTGATGATTGCATGAGTACAGGGGTAACATCTGGGGGTTTAGAGGAGTACATAGGTAATGTCTGGGTGACTGCATGAGTGCAGGGATAATATCTGGGGGAATACAGGAGTACATAGAAAGTGCCTCTATGATTTTATAAGTGCATGGGTACTGCCTTGGTGAGTGGAGGAGTACTGTTGTAGTGCTTGAGTAATTAAAATAGTGCAGAGGTAGTACCTGGGTGATTTTATAAGTACATGGCTACTGAGTGATAACATAATTACAGGGATAGTGCTTTTGAGATTGGAGGAGTACAAGGATAGTGTCTCAGTGATTATATAAGTGCATGGGTAGTGGCTGGGTGATCATAGGACTACAGGGGTAGTGGTTGGGTGGTTGAAGGAGAGTAGGGGTAGTAGCTGGGTGATTGTGAGAGAACAAAGGTACTGCCTGGGTGATTGGAGGAGTACTAGGGTAGTGCCTGGGTGATTGCATAATTGCATTGGTAGTGGCTGAGTGATTTTACAAGTACATGGGTACTGGCTAAGTGATTGGAGGAGTGCATAGATCCTGACAGGGTGATTGGAGGAGTGCAAGAGTAGTATCTGGGTGATTAAACCAGTCTAAAGCTAATTCATTAGTGATTGTATAAGTGCAAGAGTAATGCCTGGGTGATTAGAAGAGTACATTGGTAATGCCTAGGTGATTGCATGAGTACAGGGGTAATGTCTGGGCGATTACAGAAGTACATAGGAAGTGCCTGAATGATTTTATAAGTGCATGGGTACTGCCTGGGTGATTAGAGTAGTACTGTGGTAGTGCCTGAGTGATTGGAGGAGTGTAAAGGTAGTGCCTGGGTGAATTTATAAATGCATGGGCACTGGCTTAATGATTACATAATTACAGGGATAGTGCCAGCGTGATTGGAAGAGTGCAAAGGTAGTGCCTGGAATATTATATTAGTGCATGGTTAGTAACTGGGTGATCAAAGGACTGCAGGGGTAGTGGCTGGGTGATTGAAGCAGTGTAGGGTTAGTGCCTGGGTGATTGCATGAGAACAAAGGTACTGCCTCATTGATTGGAAGAGTACTAGGGTAGTGCCTGGGTGATTGCATAAGTGCATAGGTATTGCCTGAGTGATTGCATAAGTGCATTGGTACTGGCAAAGTAATTGGAAGAGTGCATAGATCCTGACAGGGTGATTGGAGGAGTGCAAGGGTAGTGTCTGGGTGATTGAATCACTGTATAGCAAATGCATTAGTAATTGCATGAGCTCAAAGGTAATGTCTGGGGGATTAAGGAGTACATATATAATGCCTGGGTGATTGCATTAGTTGAGGAGAGGTAATATCTGGGGGATTACAAGAGAACATAGCAAGTACCTGGGTGATTTTATAAGTGCATGGGTACTGCCTGGGTGATTGGAGTAGTACTGTGGTAGTGCCTGAGTGAGTGAAAAAGTGCAACATCCTGAAAGCATGCATGCATATGTCTGTATCACAACACTATGCACACCTTAAAAATTCACAAAACAAACTTCGAATTTGAAGCAAACACCAAAAAAGCTGTCTGAGTCGAGCGGGTTCAGACTCGTGCGCCGTCTCAAGAGGCTGTTTTTCCCGGTGATTCGTTTCACCCAACATACCGATTCACGCAGCGGTGTGATTTGACGGAGTAATCTATTCCTCCCATTTGTGCTAAGCTATACACGTGACTTTCACTCCCACCCGACTGTGGAGCCTTATTTGCCAAGATGCCAAGCTGTCACTGACTAGATGCTCGTTCTTTAAACTGAGGTGCCTACCTTCCCCGGTTCACCATCCTCTTTGTCCTGAGGAAGACCCCACCTGTAAGGAATTAATCTACCTACCTTGGAAGAGGGGTCGAAACGTCGACATCCCACCATGCCAGTACCCTCAATAGTGCGTTGAGCACTGTGTACTTTCACCTGTATATGGCTATTTGGCAATAACATTTAATTCTGTCAATGAATGACTCTTGAATATTTGGCACGACAGTAAGGTGCCCAGCAATTGACTTGTACCATTGTTATGAACTTGTTTATGTCACTTACCTTACTACCCTACCTAATCCGTCACTCCCGCCCCTTCCCCGTGGCACCCCGCACTTTTGTAAATAGTGTGATTTTTCATATGCATTTAGGTGCCTGTTCCAAGTGTGATTAAATAACACTATGGTTCTGCCTTAAAATTGTTGCAATAGTTGTTTTGTTGATCTTTCTAAATTTTATGTATGCTCTGGGACCATTTCTATTCCACCAAAAATTATGTGGCATATTTCAACTGTACCGCTCTAGAGACTTATAAAAAGTAGCGTAGACACTACCTTATTTCAACATCTTTTAAACCTTCACTTTTATGCTGCATCTTCACCATTTTACTACTATTACTACTACTCGCAGTCCTGACCTTACCACATAAAAAGCAACAAACATCTTTGTTATACATCATGCACCTTCGAATGTACGACATATCAAAATACATATACAAGTAGAGACATACTTCAGACAGAAGTCCATGCACACCTTAAAACATGACAGACTGCACATCCAATTTGAAAGCAACACCTAAAATTATGAGGTATACTACAAATGTACATATCCACACACTAAAACAAACTACCATAATCCCTAATCCATCTTTCAATATACATATATTACTATACAGAATCTTTTTCAAACAACATTTAAGTACAATCGAACAAACAACATCTCTACATTTAATAATATATTTCAAACATCACAATTCTTTAATATTTTTTTACGATTAAAAATAAAGCTAATACATAATACACCTCACAACTTTATGACTCACCTTCCAAATTGATTTGTAGAATATGAAATATCGGAAACTCATAAAAGATTTTCTAATGCACACAATCAATGTAATGCACTGCTCTCAATAAGGTAAAACCAGTAATGACAAACCTTCCCTCTCTTTCTCCACACAAATAAATGTAAGCAAGAAATCACATTCCTTCCTACATAATTTTAAATTGTAAAACCAATTTCTATTGGTTAGCCATATAAACCCTTACCAACTGACTTCTAAAAGTGCCCAAACTGATTCTGGAATTTTTTTTGAATCGCGATTCCACCGTGCACCAACGCGATGGAGCCGCGAATCCATACGGGAGTTCAAAAATATATTACAAATAAAAATACCACTATTTTGTAGGAACACACAACTTCTACAGATAGTACTGACTTGGGAAATCTTACTTAAATAACAGATCACTTATATATAAATTACGATTCAATATTTTGAAACCACAGATAATATTCAACCCTTCCCCCATTCTGCCTAATGCCAGTTTCCATAGAAACAGTTCATGGAACATTTAACTGAACTGACAGGTCACAAGTTCACCATATTTTCAAGTTCAGCACACAAGGTTACAAATGCAAACAGCAGGTATGGTTGACGTTTGGAAAATATGACCTTATTCTATCTATTGTACCTTCCAAACATTTTTTACTAACCAATAAGGAAAATGCTTTTAAAGAGAGTAGCATGCACCCTATTTTTGAGTGTACAATGTTCTTAAACAGCCAATCACTTCTCAACATTTTAAAAAACAGCATCTTGTCCACCATTTTAAATACCTCTCATTCTACCAACTGACTACCTCAGCTACATAAATCTTCTCATTACTTCCAGACATCACTTCCAGATGCTTGCAGTATGGATTGTTGGCCACAGCTTTGTTTTCTGGTGCAAAAGGTATGCTGAACGCAGAGGTATTGACAAAGACCTAGCTTTGCAAAATGTGGATATTAAATGGATGGCACAAAGAGGATTAAAGTGGCACCAATCGATGCCTTCGGTTATAACATTTTTGCCTCTCCTTCCCCCTGACCTCATGATTGTGCACTGTGGTGACAATGACCTAGGCACATTGACTGGGGTAGGTCTGGAAATACTAATGAAGGACACCTTTGCAGAATTGATGTTGCTTTTACCTCAAACTGTCTTTGTATACTTATTGTCAGTGAAATTGCTCTCACACCCTCGCAGCTCCACCATGAAGTGAGGCCCTCCTGGGTCCCTCCACTCTCAAGTGTTGGTGTTTGAGGCCCTCTTCCATCCGCAGGCTATACCCAGGCCTCATCCCTGATGGTCCAGTGGACCTCTCATGCCTTCTCTCACTCTGGTTATTCTGCTTGGCTTATCATTTCACCTCTTTCCTTTCACCTTCGTTTTTCACCCTTTTACTCTTTTTCTATCACTTTTCATCCTCCTTTTTCTACTATTACTGTTTTCACCCTTTTTCTGTGCACCTCTCTCCTGTTTTCCTCGCCGCTGCTGCCCCTATGGCCCCTCCCCCCTAGCATGACCAGCCCAAGCCACTTTCCCCTCCCCGCTCCTGCCTCCCAGCTGTCCAGTCCTCCCTGACCTCTACTTAATGGCAGCCTCTCTGTGGCCGTGCCGCCGGTGCACCGTAGGCGCGCCAAAGGCAAGCTCGTCTGCGTCCATCTGTGTCCCAAATGCGACCAGTGCCAGAAACCCTGGACCTCCGAACCACCAACGCTACAACCCAGTGACACTCTACGCACTCAACCCATGTTGCAACAACAACGGCAAGCTAGCATCACCAGCCAACACTCATGGACCCTTTAGCTGTCACCACTGCCGCCACTCCTGCAGCACTGCCAAAAACACGGATCCAGCACAACCTGCCCACATTAACGCGACTGCACCAAAGACCCTGCAATGCATCCTCCTCAACGTCCGATCCCTCCAAAGCATGCCACCGAAATCTGGAATCTTCTCGACACACCACCCCTGACGTCACATTCTTCACTGAAACCTGGACCAACACCACCTCGGGACCTGACATTGCCATCGCCATTCCCAAGGATACAAGATCTACCGGAAGGACTGGCCCACCCGCCTTGGGGGTGGAATCGCCATTGTCCACAAATCCACCCTCTGACTGAGCACACTTTCCGACGAGCCCACAGACCTGATGGAACACCAACACTTCAAGATACGGGCCAGCCCTACTACCACCCTCCGGGGAACCCTCATCTACCTACCCCCCGGACACAGCGGACCATTTACCAACTCCATCATGGACAGCATCATCCCCCAGGCCATCGTGTCCACCAACTACACCTTGCTGGGAGACCTCAACTTCCACCTCGACAATCAACAAGACCCTAACACCACATCCCTCCTGGACAACCTACACAAAATAGGACTCCGCCAGATCATGTCTGAACCCATGCACTCAGCAGGACACACCCTCAACCCCATCTTCACAACAGGAAATGCCATCACTTTCAGCCACACCACCGAACTACTGTGGACAGACCATCGCTTCATCCATTTCACAGAACATCCACCATCCACAGAACCCAGAACTTGCTCCCATGAAGAAACTGGACTAAAATCACCGATGACCAGCTCACCACCTCACTCAGCAACTCCACCCCAACCATCACGGACAACAGCGACCCCAACACAGCAGCCCGAACCCTGCACAGATGGATCTTTGACTGCGCCGACACCATAGCCCCCCTCAAGAAGAACAACAACACACATGCCAGGAAAGCCAGCTGGTTCACCACTGAACTCCGAGAGTCCAGACGCACATGCCTCCGCCTCGAGAAAGCCTTGTGAAACTCCAAATCTACAGAAGCCTACAACTTCAGAGCTGCCACCAATGCTCGCCACCAACTCATCAGAAATACAAGAAAGAAAGCGATCAAAGACAGAATCTCCACGCATGCGCACAACAGCAAAGAACTCTTCAGCATCATCAAGGAGCTCGCCCAACCCATCATAGAGTCTACAGACATCCCTCGCTGACAAGACCTCTGTGACAAACTCAGCACCTTCTTCCACCACAAAATCAAGAACATTTACAACAATTTCAACGAAGACAGCCAACACACAGAACCCTCACCAACCACTCCAACACCTTGAAGCCAACGATTGACAGCTGGACAGCCCTCACCACCGAAGATACAGAAGCTAATAAATTCAAACCACTCCGGGGCCCCCACAGACCCCTGCCATACCACATCTTCAACAGAACTGCTAACACCATCACCCCCATGCTCTGCCACACCATCAACCACTCCCTCGTGAACACCTCCTTCCCCTATGACTGGTAGCACGCTGAGATCAACCCCATCCTGAAGAAACCCTCTGCGGACCCCACAAACCTCAAGAACTACAGACCCATCTCCCTTCTCTCGTTCCCAGTGAAAGTCATCGAGAAAGCCATCAACAGCCTACTCGCTACCTTCATCGAAGAGCACACCATCTTCGACTCCTCCCAATCTGGCTTTAGAAAGAACCAAAGCACAGAAACCGCCCTCTTTGCCACAACAGACGACATCTGCTCCCTCCTGAACAGAGGAGAGACAGTAGCCCTCATCCTCCTTGACCTCCCAGCGTCCTTTGACACAGTCTCTCACTGCACCCTAATATGCAGACTTCATGATGCAGGTCTGGGACAAGGCCCTCGCTGGATCCGCTCATTCCTCTCCGGCAGACTGCAGTGGGCCAGACTCCAACCCTTTCTCTCGGACCCTACACCGACCACCTGCAGAGTCCCCCAAGGATCCTACCTCAGCCCCACGCTGTTCAATGTCTAAATGGCTCCGATCGCCCCCATCGTCAGAACCCACGGACTCAACATTGTTTCATATGCAGATGACACCCAACTCATCCTCTCCCTATCCAACAAACCCAACGCAGCCAAACAAAACTTTCAAGAAGGCATGAAAGCAGTCGCCAAATGGATGAAGAGCAGCTGTTCACAACTCCACACGGACAAAACAGAAGTACTCATTATGGGCCCACACCCCAATGCCTGGAATGACACATGGTGGCCCTCGCCCTCGGAAGCCCGCCTACACCCACGGACCATGCACGCAACCTTGGAATCATCCTGGACTCCGAACTCAAAATGGACAGCCAGATCAACTCCGTCGCATCCTCCTGCTTCCACACCCTCCACCTCCTACCAAGACATTCAAATGGCTCCCCCTTGAACAAAGAAAGATCATCACCAGCAGACTTGACTATAGCAACGCACTCTACGCTGGAATCAACAAAAACCTCACCCACAAACTTCAAAACATCCAGAACGCCGCCGCCAGACTCATCCTCAACCTGCCACTACACTGCCACATCACCCAGCACCTACGCACACTCCATTGGCTCCCCATCGAGGCAAGAATCACCTTCAAGATTCTCACCCATGCACACAAAGCCCTCCACAACGCTGAACCAGCATACCTGAACAGCGGACTCAAATACCACACACCTCAAAGGACCCTACGATCAGCCCAGCTCTCCCATGCCGTGGTCCCCTGCACCAGGAAGTCCAGATCGGAAGGCCACTACTTCTCCTTCCTCGCGGCCAGAGCCTGGAACGCCCTCCCGCTCTACCTCAGACAGACAACATCTCTCCCCATCTTCACGAGGGACCTAAAAACATGGCTCTTCGATAGACCTCCTCCTTGATGGACAGGACCGTGCGCCTCCACCCTCCCCCCAGCGCCTTGAGACCCTTACGGGTGAGTAGTCGCACTTAACAAACCCATAATTGATTGATTGATATCCTCTAATATATGCCAAAGACAGAAATTGAAGGGGTCAAATCAATTCTGTCCACAGATTGAGAAAGCTAGAAAGAATGTCAATAAAGATGTTTCTGATTACCTCAGAGACCATAGGATGGGCTCCATGTATAACAACAATATACGTCTTGATATAGATGACATCTGCAGAAGTGATGGAGTACACTTCACAGATCAAGGAAACCGAGTCTTTCTCAACAACATAAAGTTGTGCATCCGCACTTACATGTAGCTACAACAAACTCATAATAAACACAAGGGCTCTTTTTAGAGCCACCCTACAACACAACAGTGAATCTAAATTGTTTTTTACACATACATATTTATTTTTATTTTTTGGGGGATTTGCGAACCCGACTCAAATTGGCAAAAGCATGAATTAAATGTAGTACAACACACTACACTTTTCAGGTTTAACTATTAATTATTAATTTATTATATTAACAACTCTATGAATTTTAATCTTATAATTAACTTCAACCACACTACCTCTTTAAAATGCCTTCACAAATACAACACTACCTTCAAAATTATATACTAGTATATTACTTATTTGAGGTGAATTTGTGAATCCAATGCAACGCTACACAGGGGGGGCACAGAGAGTTGGAGTCACGACATAAAAAACGCCCCACTTCAATTATTCGGTATTCGCTCCCGGGACACCATCAACGGGGCTTGCTACATTTTTTTTTTTTTAATGCTGGAGGGGGGACACATTGTCCCCCTTCTGAGGCCAATTATGGCCCTGGGGACCCCATCCCCCGGGGCCTGGCCAACCTTTTTATAAAAATTATATTTAAAGGAGAGGGGCCAAGTGGGCCCCCTCCCTGGGCCATTATTGGCCCTGGGGACCCCATGCCCCGGGGCCTGGCCAGACTTGGGGTCCGTGGGGGGGTCCCAATGCCCCCATGGTCCCAGCCGGCTCCCCGCCTCCTGCAGGAGCTGGCATTACTTTTGGGCAAGGCGAGCTACTGACATGCAGCTCCCCTTGCCTAAAAGCAATCTGCTTTGCTTCTTGGAAGCGAGAGCAGGTTTCCTGCTCTCGCTTCAAAGAACCAAAGCAGTGTTTGCTATGGCAGGGCAGGAGCTGTGCTCCCACCCTGCCATAGCAAACGACAATGTCCTGGGGGTGGGCACCCGGGACATTGCAGGAGCCGGCCCTGGGGGGTAGCGGTTCCCAGGGCCATCTAGGGCTCCAGGAGGGTGGCCGTGCAGCCCCCTTCCCAATTATTATGAAGACCCGGGGAAGTGGTGGTCCCTGGGGCTGGGGGTCCGCAACAGACCCCTGCATTTACATAAAGTGTGCCCCGGGGAGGTGGTGGTCCCCAGGGCAGTGTAGGGGGGCTTGAGCCCCCACACAGTTTTACAAAGTAGCATCGGGGAGGTGTTGGTCCCAGGCTTGGGGTGACCCGCGAGGTCCCCCTCCCAAAAACACAAAGCCCCAAGGAGGTGGTGGTCCAGGGGTAGAGTGGGGGGGGGCAGGAGCCCCCCATGCATTTTTTTAAAAAGCCCGGGGAGGTGGCTGTCCCCGGAGCCTTGGGGGGAGTGGCACGCACCCCTGCATATATTTATCTATGCCAGAGGGATGTGGCTGTCCCCAGGGCTGGGGGGGCCCGCTTCATATTTGGACATTGCTCCCGGGACCTGGCCCACCCGGGGGCTTGCCCAAAACAAAGCGTGGGAGCCCGTGCTTCATTTTTTAAAAATAATTTGACCGGATTTGCGCTCCCAGCGTGAATTCGGGTGAAATAATTAAAAAAATGCTTTTTTTTACCTTGGGGGTCCTTGTGGGACCCTGTGAACAGGCCTAGGGGGTCATGGTGTTTCTACCCTGCCCCCTTTTCTTGTTTTTTATCCTTTTTTAAACACATTTATTGTGACTTGGTTTTACAAAATGGCCAATCAGAACTAAGCTCGTGTTTGGGAGGGTTTGCAAATCCTCCATGGTGCTCAGATATATACATTTTTATTTTTTAAATTCCTCTGCAAATACTAAATGGATTTACACCATTTGAAAAAAAGCCATCTTTCTGGACTAAGACCTACCTTTTTGCCAAATTTGGTGTAATTCCGTTCAACAGTTCGGGCTGTAGCTTTGTCTAAAGTTCCTATGGAAATTAACATAAGGAAAATGCGTTTTGGGACCCCCCTTTTATATCGACCCCAGCTTGACGAATCACCCCGAAACTTGACAGCAGCTGACCTGAGTGAATCATTAGTTTTGAAACTTTTGCGAAGATTCATCAAACAGCACTAAAGATATGGCAACAGAAGAAACGCTTTTTGAATAGAAACGAGGTCCTAACCATAACAACCTACTGGCGACCACCAGTAGGTAATATATATATATATATATATATATATACCGGCGGGTCTATGATTTAATAAACCCCCTTTACTTTTGGATTTGAGTCCGCTGTTTCTCTGCATGTGCCGCCCGAGAGCGCGAGTGGAACTTCGTTTTTTTGAACATATATATATATATATATATTCCTTCCAGTTCCAATTACCCATTGCGAATCGGACACCAAACACAAGGTGAGACACTCCAATGCTGTTTCCGCAATTATTTTAATTACACTGTGTGTATATATGTATCTGTTAGGAAACTTTAACTTTGGCTTACAGTTACTTAACGGCATGAGTTATAGTTTCTTCAGATAAGTATTACTATGAGTATAACTATGACTGCTGAAGTTCTATTGTTTTGTGCTGGTAAAACGTCAACTTGACTATAACTTCCCTGTAACCTTTGTTTTTTTCAGTAAAGTTTTATATTTTTTAACATAAAGTAATATAGAATTACTGTACATTAATAGAAACCCCACCACGCACAGTAGTTGAGGGTTTTGTTCAAATGGACTTTGGAACTATGGGTACCCGCAGAAACCCTGTGGGTACCAGCGTATCCTCAATTTGTGCCCCCAAAACACTTTTGGGTAATTTCCCCCTCAGGGACCCCTCCTTATGTCCTATGGGATTTAGATACCTATATCCTGAACCATTGTGTTTTGACACTTTATTTACCCCTCCCCTGGGTCCAGCAACAAATAAAATGGCGGACAATTTCCTTTCAGGTTGCAGCCAGCCAAGCAGGGCCTTGCTTTTTTACCTATCCCCACCAGTGGATCCGTGATATCTAGATATCTATACATTTCTTTCTTTATTAAGTCCCAAACTATTGAACAGATTTACATCAAATTTCCAAAAGGTCCCTTTCCAGACCAAGATCTACCTCTACTAAATTTGGTGAAGTTCCATAAAGCGGTTCGAGCTGTAGCTGTGTCTAAAAATGTGAAAATTCCTATTGACAGTGCATGGGGAAAAAGCATTTTGGGACCACCCCTCTTTTCTTGGTTCCTGCTTGATGAAACTTTACAGACAGCAGTTGAACTAACAAGCATACTAGCTTTGAAACTTTTGGGAAGATTCGTCAAACGGCGCCAAGGTAATTAGCAAAACAAAAAACTCTTTGTCAATGAGAAAAGTTGGTGCTAACTATAACTACCTACTGGATATATATATCACCAAACAAATCCAGTGCTTTCGCTCCTGCTCCAGAATGACGACACAGCAATCCCCAAAATGCAATGTAAGAATTTGTATTCTTTTATGCATGGGGCCATGACGCATTTCGGCAGGATCCCCTGCCTTGATCACACATATATATAGATGTATATATGTATCTAGGTGAGGACAACATGAGCATTTCAATAGTGAAGAAGGATTCTGGTGCTAACCCAATGGAGGAAAACACTAAACTGCATGGCAAATACGGCACCAGTTCCCTCAAAGCAAAGATTGACCGGTCCTCCATGTCGGCTGATGTAATAATACGTACAATACAGAAAGGCAGAGGAGACGGTGCTCCAGGACCTAATGGCATTCCTCAAGCCATCTTTAAGAATGATCCATCCTTCTGGAGCGAGCATCTATTAATGTTATTTAAAGAAATAGAGCTACTAAACTGTATTCCACCTAATTGGCAAGGCTCGATAATGACAACTATTTTTAAAGGAGGAGATAGAACAAATCCATCGAACTGCAGGCAAATCGCCCTTTTACATGTCGGAGCCAAATATCACACCTCACTTATTTTGGAAGATCTGAAGCAATGGTCTAACAAGATGAATCTGATTCCAGTCAACCAAACAGGTTTCAGGCAAGGCATAGGGACGATCACGAACATCTTAGCTCTATCACTAATAGCAAACAAATGCAAGCGGAGGAAACAACAGCTTCACCTCTGTTTTATAGACCTAAAGGCAGCATTTGATAGTGTAGACCATCACTTCCTATGGAAAAAACTGCGAGCTTGGAACATCCCGGAGAGGTTGTGAAGTGTGTTCTCTTCAGTGAATTTGCACAGTAATCCAAATGAGCAAGGAGTCTTCACAGTTTGAGTAGATTTAATGTAGATAACAGGATATACAAGTACTCAGTGTAAAGGGCTCAAGGTGGCTGCTCCAACTGATTCAGAAGCAGTTCCAGCCTCTAACCCAAACATTCCAAACATGTATAACATAGAAAAAAAAAATGTTCATCCCATCCTCGTCGCCAAAATTGAAGTGTGTTCTCTTCAGTGAATTTGCACAGTAATCCAAATGAGCAAGGAGTCTTCACAGTTTGAGTAGATTTAATGTAGATAACAGGATATACAAGTACTCAGTGTAAAGGGCTCAAGGTGGCTGCTCCAACTGATTCAGAAGCAGTTCCAGCCTCTAACCCAAACATTCCAAACATGTATAACATAGAATACTTTGGCAAGTACAAAGGAACATTCCAACACTTATATGTAAAACAAGTGCACTGAAAAATGATGCACAGACACCACAGGTTGCTACAAGGATTACTGCAATTCTATTCTAAAACATGGATAAGAATCAAGATAGGAGACAGTTCTAGACTATCCAGAAAGCTGCCTACAACTAAAGGTTGCGTATTGGCGCCACACCTTTTCAATCTGTTTATATCAGATCTTGCACAAAGGCTAGATCGTATTAATTCCCATCCTCCCCTCCGCAAATAGGTAAATTATTACTTACACATCTCTCGTACGCCGACGATGTGGTGTTAATTAATTTAGCTAAGATCGGTCTTCAAAATGAAGACTATATTTCATTTAGCAATTAGAAATAAATACATCAAAAACCAAAACAATGTTGATTGGCAATCACCGGAGAAGCAAGCAGAACATCTGGCTCAATGGCAACCAGATAGAGGAAGTAAAAAGCTACAAATATCTGGGGTTCTACATAGACAATAGACAAAATCATCTAGAGCAAAAAACATACATGGCATAGAGAACCAGTGCACTTACATTTGCATTCAGAATCCTGGCAAAACAATTAAATGGACCATCATACAAACCTCTGCTTGCGGTGATGGTGGCCAAAATGCTGCCAACACTAACGTATGCTAGTACCGCTCTTCATGGCAAAGACTCAGACCTTTTAAACCGACTAATAGTCTCTACTTAAAAAAATGTTTTGCAGATACATTGGTCGGCTTCACCGGCCCTGGTTCGTCTTGAATTTGGTCTCTTAAACAAAACTATAGGGAGAATGTGTACTACAATAAAGCTTTGGTATCGATTGAAACAGAATGCGGCTACCTCACCAATTAACAAAGCCCTTTGGACAGAAGTGGACGAGGACAAAAATTCACTATACAACAATATCTATATAAATCCTTGTTAACAACCTGCACAGCCGAGTTATGGAATAAAAATTTGCCATATCAGTCTTTCAAACAAACAATAAACAAATCAGCAAAAATCCATTCATTACTGTTCGACAAAAATATCTTCAGGTCAAGTTCGCATGCCTGGATGGTGATTAATAACTATAAGACTCTTGCACCAGCACATTACTTGAACATAACATTCTCAATCTACCTGAAGAAACAATTAATGGCAATACATCTTGGGAAGCTACCATCGACAGCGGATCAGCCTACCTGGGAGCATACAGGGCCTAAATCATGTCAATTTTGCGGCAACTATACAGAGGATTTTATCCATATAATCTGTATATGCACTAAACTTCACAATGCACGAGTCACTTTACTTAGAAAAACTTTTAACGCCAGAGGTATCAGGACCTGCAGAGCAGCAATAGGTTTGGGGCTAAATCCATCTGACCCACAACTGAATTGCAAATTGATCAAATTCCCTCAATGTCTTTGAACAGGCCCTGAAAACTGATTTAAAGAAAAACCAGCTCAAAGATGGTAATGTTTGACTCCTCCGAAGTAAAGCATGTGACTCAAACTTTTAAAAAACAAATCAAGTCCGTTGAAAGGGTTGGAATTTCACCAGTGCAAATGGACAAGAATCTGGAATAATAATTAGAGTAGGTTTAATTAACAGTGTGTAATATTTTATCAGCTACATATTGATGTAAAGTGCTAAAGTCTAGCAAATTTTATTGATATTTTAAACGTCTTTTATATTGTTAAGGTTTTATTTGACCGAACGATAAAACTTACTTTGACTTTGACTTTATATATATGTATATATATATCGAAGGACCAGACTACCACCTTCCGCCGCACCTTGTGTCTCTGGTGTTGCTCGTGCGGTGGTGAACCACTGTCATTTTCCAAACACACGGCATATCGCAGCTGCACAGTCAGTCATGAGCGCACTCCCGGGTCTTTAATCAAGCATCAATTTATTGACAAGTAGCCAGCACTGACAGACGCATTTCGGCACGTCGCCTTCCTCAATGTCAGTCTAAGTCAAAAACAGAATTCATTTGAAATCATTTGTTTCAGCGTGAACGTAAGGTGCATTTCATTAACATAAATTAAGGCACAGTCAATGTAAACAAAAGTTTCAAAAGGATGGTGGCCATTTTTGAATGTTTAGTTTTGATATGACAGCAGGATAATATGCATTCATAGATGCGATTTTACATTAATATGCAAATATGCCATCTATCAATTTCTATATACATTCAATATTATCGGTATGTGTTGAGAGGCTGATTAGGTGAGTGAGTGGGTGTGTGACTCTGTAGGTAAATAAGTGGGTGTGTGAGAAGCTTTATAGGTGAGTGTGTGGTTATGTGGCTGGCTGTATAGGTGAGTAACTGGTTGTATGGGTGAGTGAATGGTTGTGTGAGTGAGTGGGTGTATGAATGCCTCTATAGAGAAGTGACTGGGAGTGTTAGTACTGGTATAGGTCTGTGAATGGGTATGTCAGTTTTATTGGTGTGTAAGTGGGCGTACAAGAGGTTGTATGGGGGTGTGAATAGGTGTGTGAGTGGGTCTTTGGATGATGTCATCAGTGATGTCATTTGAGATGTCATCAGTGATGTCACTGACCATGTCATGAGTAATGCAATATGTGAGGTCATAAGCAGTGCATTGCAGGGGTGTACGTTGTTGTTAGCTCATGGCCTATAGCTGCCAAATTTTACTGGTTTTATGCAAGTGAAATCTGACCCAAACTATGACGTCCCTGTAACCTTTGTTTTTTTCAGTGAATTTCCAAGTTTTTATAAATGCTAATTCCTAACTATAACTTACCTTTAAACTTTGTTTTTTTCAGTGAGTTTCTATGGTTAGTAATCGTGTTTGCAGAGTGGTAAACAAAGGTGCTGGTCCTCGAACCAGTTCCTAGAAATCCCACTGTGTACGACTTACAGGAGGAACCAGAAGGGCTTTTTAGCCCCCATGGTCCCTCAGGAGTAAAGTGAACTTTATTACCAAATCAGTAGTGTACCACAAGCCACGTTTGCAGAGTAGGAGAGAAAGGGGGTATATCATCCGAACTCTTGTTAACAATCCCACTGTGTTGGACTTACTGGAGGTAACAGGAGGGGTAGTTGCCCTCAAAGGACATCCTTGGGGCCAACTATCCCTCCTGTTACCTCCAGTAAGTCCCACACAGGGGGATTGCTGAGACTTCATAGGAGGCCACGCCCCGTTTCTCCACCACTACACAAATGTGTCTCGTGGTGCACTACAAGTAGGTAGATGAAATCCCCTTGGCTATTGAGGGTCCTTGGGAGCGAACTACCCCTCCTGTTGCCTCTAGCAAGTCCCACACAGTGGGTTTGATGAGAAGTATTTGGTGGCCAAACCCATTTTCTCCACCACTCTGCAAATATGCCTCCTGGCGCATGACTGGTTGGGAGGTGAAGTCCCCTTGGCTCTTGAGGGTCCTTGGGGGACAAGTACTCTGCCAGTTACCTACAGCAAGCCCCACACAGTGGGTTTGCCGAGAGGTTTTCTGTGGCAATGCCCTCTTTCTCCTCCACTGTATAAACGCACCTCCTGGCGTACTACTATTTGGGGGATGAAGTCCCTTTGGCTCTTGAGGGTCCTTTGGGCCAACTAGCCCTCCTGGTACCTTCAGTAAAGCCCACACAGCTGGATTGCTGACAGGTGGTCAGAGGCCATGCCCCCTTTCTCCACCACTCTGTAAACACGCCTCCAGGTGTACTGCTGCTTGAGGAACAAAGTTCACTTTAGTCCTGAGGCCCTCAGGAGGCAAGGGGACCTCATTCCCCCACTGGCAGTGCCCCTAGCGACATGTTTGGTGAGTGATGGAAAAAGGGGCAAGACCGCTGATCACCTCCCAGCAATCCAACTGTGTGGGGCTTAGTGGAGGTAATAGGAGGTCTTCTTGGACCCTAAGAACCCCCAGCAGTAAAGGGAACTTTATCCGAATACCATGAGCGCGCCAGGAGGTACATTTTCAGAGTAGTGGAGAAAGGGGGCGGGGCCTCCCGCGAGTTGCGGCATATATATTTTTTTGGAAGGGGGTCCGCATGTCCCCCTTTCCCTGGACCATTTTAGGCCCTGGGTACCCCATCCCCAGTGCCTGATCCTTTTAGTTTTTTTGTTTAAACACAAGGAGGGCCACGTGGCCCCCCCTCTGAGGTTGATTTTGGCACGGGAACCCCATCCCCTGGGGCCTGATCTTTTTTCCAATTTGTTTAAAAAAGACACGAGGGGGTAGCGCAGCCCCCATCCTAAGGCCTATTCCATCCCCATGGATGCCATCCACCGGGGACAGGCCTTTATTATATTTTTACAAAAAAGGGAGGGGGGCCATGTTGCCCCCTCCCCAGACCTATTTTGGCCCCAGGAACCCCATCACCTGGGGCCAGGCCGTCATCATGTTTTTAGTGGGGCAGCTAGTGTGGTCCACCCTCCCCTGGCCGATATTGCCCTGGGGACCCCATCCCCCGGGGCATGGCCAGGTCATTGGGGACCATGGGGGGAGCATCAAGGCCCCCGCAGTCCCTGTCAGCTCCCCACCTACTGTGGGAGCTAGCATTGCTTTTAGGCAGAGGGAGCTGCAAACATGCAGTTCCCTCTGCCCAAAAGCAATTCTGCTCCCCTTCATGGAAGCAAGAGCATTTTGAATACTCCCACTTCCATGAAGTGTACCAGAGTTTGCTATGGCATGAAGGGAGCGGTACTCCTGCCATACCATAGCAAACTGCAATGTCTTGGGGGTGGACACACTGGGACATAGCTGCAGCCATCCCTGAGAGGTGGTGGCTCCTGGAGGTGACCACTTGGCCCCCTCCCATCTTGTAACTAGCCCCAGGGAGGTGGTGGTCCCCGGGGTCCCCCATGTTAAAAATAAAATCCTGTGTGCCCAGGGAGGTGGCAGTCCCCAAGGCAGTGGGGGCCAAGCGGGCCCCCCACATTTGTAATTAAAAGTGCTCCGAGGAGGTGAAGGCACCCGGGGCTGTGGGGGGAGAGCGGGCCCCCACATTTTCATTGTTACAGCTCCAGGGATCGCAGTGGCTGTTCCCAGTACTTCTAATGAGCCCAAAGGGGGGGCCTCCTGAGCCCTTCTCCTTCATGCCCCCAGGATTTGGCCCACTCTGGTGCTTTAAAAAAGACACGCAGGAGACCGCATGTTTAAAAAAAATATATTGCTGAAAATTGATGGATCTACAAGGAATGAGCAGCAAAATAACAAAAAGGCTTTTAAAACATGGCGGGGTTCCTGTGGGATCCGGGGGGTCAGGGTATTCCTGCCCTGCCTCCTTTTCTTTATTTTTTACTTTTTTTCTGGGAACTTGGCTTCATGCCGAGTCTCAAGATGGCTGTCAACAGTTCCTGGTTGAAGTGTTGACAGCCAATCAGAGCAGTGCATTTTCCTGCCCGAGCTCACCTTTGTTTGTGAAGGCTTCGCGGCCAGAGATGTCACTATAATTTTTGGCTTAAATTATTCAAAAACTACTAAATGGATTTCCACCAAATAAGCAATAGGGACTTCCTTGAACTGACATCTATCTCCCTTCAAAAATTTGGTGTGAGTCAGTTCAGCAGTTCAGGCTGTAGGTGTGGCGAAAGGTTCCCATTGGAATTAACATTACAAACGCAACCTTATTTTGCGCCCCAAATTCTCGGTCCCCACTCCACGGATCACCCTGACTTTCCCAATCGATAGTACCCAGAGTCACACGTCTTTGGCAAAGCTTCATACAGATTGGTCAAATGACGCCATAGATAAAGCCAAGTCAATAAATGCTTTTCCTATTGAAACCAAGTCCTAACTATAACTACCTACTTGTGAACTGTAAAAACAACAACGGGTGTCCCCAATAAAGATGTCACTCCTGGGGGGAATCCGCACACACCTCCGGCAGCAGCTGTCAGCAAAACACCTCAGCTTCCAAATGCAAATGCCAAACGCGTTTCAAGCCGTAAGCCCTTGTTCACTGGCTTGCATTGATAACAGAGGCAGCATGAAGTTTAGGTACACCTTTATTCAATTAACACAGTCCCGCCCCAATGGGCGTCAACAGGCAAAGCATTGTGGTAATTGTAGTCCATATACCAGCGATGACTGCGGCTCCATCCAAACCAAGTGGGTGTTGCTGCCCCCATTAAAATTAATCCTCAGTGGGATATTTACTTGAAAGTCATCATCCCCAGTGGGTGAAAGTCAAAGGAAAATCACTGACTGCTCACCAATGTACTCCGTAGGTGAGGCCCCCTCCACTTCTGTGTGTGCTCGCGGTTGCGGGCACAAAGAATCCGCTATTTAGAGCAGCGGGACATCTTTGTGGCCGGACCAGCCGCTATACAAAACAACAACGGGTGTCCCCAATAAATATGTCACTCCTGGGGGGGAATCCGCACACACACCTCCGGCAGCAGCTGTCAGCAAAACACCTCAGCTTCCAAATGCAAATGCCAAACGCGTTTCAAGCCGTAAGCCCTTGTTCACTGGCTTGCATTGATAACAGAGGCAGCATGAAGTTTAGGAACACCTTTATTCAATTAACACAGTCCCGCCCCAATGGGCGTCAACAGGCAAGGCATTGTGGTAATTGTAGTCCATACACCAGCGATGACTGCGGTTACATCCAAACCAAGTGGGTGTTGCTGCCCCCATTAAAATTAATCCTCAGTGGGATATTTACTTGAAAGTCATCATCCCCAGTGGGTGAAAGTCAAAGGAAAATCACTGACTGCTCACCAATGTACTCCGTAGGTGAGGCCCCCTCCACTTCTGTGTGAGCTTGCGGTTGCGGGCACAAAGAATCCGCTATTTAGAGCAGCGGGACATCTTTGTGGCCGGAACAGCCGCTATACAAAACAACAACGGGTGTCCCCAATAAATATGTCACTCCTGGGGGGGAATCCGCACACACACCTCCGGCAGCAGCTGTCAGCAAAACACCTCAGCTTCCAAATGCAAATGCCAAACGCGTTTCAAGCCGTAAGCCCTTGTTCACTGGCTTGCATTGATAACAGAGGCAGCATGAAGTTTAGGAACACCTTTATTCAATTAACACAGTCCCGCCCCAATGGGCGTCAACAGGCAAGGCATTGTGGTAATTGTAGTCCATATACCAGCGATGACTGCGGTTTCATCCAAACCAAGTGGGTGTTGCTGCCCCCATTAAAATTAATCCTCAGTGGGATATTTACTTGAAAGTCATCATCCCCAGTGGGTGAAAGTCAAAGGAAAATCACTGACTCCTCACCAATGTACTCCTTGGGTGAGGCCCCCTCCACTTCTGTGTGTGCTCGCGGTTGCGGGCACAAAGAATCCGCTATTTAGAGCAGCGTGACATCTTTGCGGCCGGACCAGCCGCTATACAAAACAACAACGGGTGTCCCCAATAAAGATGTCACTTCTGGGGGGAATCTGCACAAACACCTCCGGCAGCAGTTGTCAGCAAAACACCTCAGCTTCCAAATGCAAGTGCCACACGCGTTTCAAGCCGTAAGCCCTTGTTCACTGGCTTGCATTGATAACAGAGGCAGCATGAAGTTTAGGAACACCTTTATTCAATTAACACAGTCCCTCCCCAATGGGCGTCAACAGGCAAAGCATTGTGGTAATTGTAGTCCATATACCAGCGATGACTGCGGCTCCATCCAAACCAAGTGGGTGTTGCTGCCCCCATTAAAATTAATCCTCAGTGGGATATTTACTTGAAAGTCATCATCCCCAGTGGGTGAAAGTCAAAGGAAAATCACTGACTGCTCACCAATGTACTCCGTAGGTGAGGCCCCCTCCACTTCTGTGTGTGCTTGCGGTTGCGGGCACAAAGAATCCGCTATTTAGAGCAGCGGGACATCTTTGCGGCCGGGCCAGCCGCTATACAAAACAACAACGGGTGTCCCCAATAAAGATGTCACTTCTGGGGGGGAATCTGCAAACACACCTCCAGCAGCAGTTGTCAGCAAAACACCTCAGCTTCCAAATGCAAATGCCACACGCGTTTCGAGCCGTAAGCCCTTGTTCACTGGCTTGTATTGATAACAGAGGCAGCATGAAGTTTAGGTACACCTTTATTCAATTAACACAGTCCCGCCCCAATGGGCGTCAACAGGCAAAGCATTGTGGTAATTGTAGTCCATATACCAGCGATGACTGCGGCTCCATCCAAACCAAGTGGGTGTTGCTGCCCCCATTAAAATTAATCCTCAGTGGGATATTTACTTGAAAGTCATCATCCCCAGTGGGTGAAAGTCAAAGGAAAATCACTGACTGCTCACCAATGTACTCCGTAGGTGAGGCCCCCTCCACTTCTGTGTGTGCTCGCGGTTGTGGGCACAAAGAATCCGCTATTTAGAGCAGCGGGACATCTTTGTGGCCGGACCAGCCGCTATACAAAACAACAACGGGTGTCCCCAATAAATATGTCACTCCTGGGGGGGAATCCGCACACACACCTCCGGCAGCAGCTGTCAGCAAAACACCTCAGCTTCCAAATGCAAATGCCAAACGCGTTTCAAGCCGTAAGCCCTTGTTCACTGGCTTGCATTGATAACAGAGGCAGCATGACGTTTAGGAACACCTTTATTCAATTAACACAGTCCCGCCCCAATGGGCGTCAACAGGCAAGGCATTGTGGTAATTGTAGTCCATACACCAGCGATGACTGCGGTTACATCCAAACCAAGTGGGTGTTGCTGCCCCCATTAAAATTAATCCTCAGTGGGATATTTACTTGAAAGTCATCATCCCCAGTGGGTGAAAGTCAAAGGAAAATCACTGACTGCTCACCAATGTACTCCGTAGGTGAGGCCCCCTCCACTTCTGTGTGAGCTTGCGGTTGCGGGCACAAAGAATCCGCTATTTAGAGCAGCGGGACATCTTTGTGGCCGGAACAGCCGCTATACAAAACAACAACGGGTGTCCCCAATAAATATGTCACTCCTGGGGGGGAATCCGCACACACACCTCCGGCAGCAGCTGTCAGCAAAACACCTCAGCTTCCAAATGCAAATGCCAAACGCGTTTCAAGCCGTAAGCCCTTGTTCACTGGCTTGCATTGATAACAGAGGCAGCATGAAGTTTAGGAACACCTTTATTCAATTAACACAGTCCCGCCCCAATGGGCGTCAACAGGCAAGGCATTGTGGTAATTGTAGTCCATATACCAGCGATGACTGCGGTTTCATCCAAACCAAGTGGGTGTTGCTGCCCCCATTAAAATTAATCCTCAGTGGGATATTTACTTGAAAGTCATCATCCCCAGTGGGTGAAAGTCAAAGGAAAATCACTGACTCCTCACCAATGTACTCCTTGGGTGAGGCCCCCTCCACTTCTGTGTGTGCTCGCGATTGCGGGCACAAAGAATCCGCTATTTAGAGCAGCGTGACATCTTTGCGGCCGGACCAGCCGCTATACAAAACAACAACGGTTGTCCCCAATAAAGATGTCACTTCTGGGGGGAATCTGCACAAACACCTCCGGCAGCAGTTGTCAGCAAAACACCTCAGCTTCCAAATGCAAGTGCCACACGCGTTTCAAGCCGTAAGCCCTTGTTCACTGGCTTGTATTGATAACAGAGGCAGCATGAAGTTTAGGAACACCTTTATTCAATTAACACAGTCCCGCCCCAATGGGCGTCAACAGGCAAGGCATTGTGGTAATTGTAGTCCATATACCAGCGATGACTGCGGTTCCATCCAAACCAAGTGGGTGTTGCTGCCCCCATTAAAATTAATCCTCAGTGGGATATTTACTTGAAAGTCATCATCCGAAGTGGGTGAAAGTCAAAGGAAAATCACTGACTGCTCACCAATGTACTCCGTAGGTGAGGCCCCCTCCACTTCTGTGTGTGCTTGCGGTTGCGGGCACAAAGAATCCGCTATTTAGAGCAGCGGGACATCTTTGCGGCCCGACCAGCCGCTATACAAAACAACAACTGGTGTCCCCAATAAAGATGTCACTCCTGGGGGGGAATCCGCACACACACCTCCGGCAGCAGCTGTCAGCAAAACACCTCAGCTTCCAAATGCAAGTGCCACACGCGTTTCAAGCCGTAAGCCCTTGTTCACTGGCTTGCATTGATAACAGAGGCAGCATGAAGTTTAGGAACACCTTTATTCAATTAACACAGTCCCTCCCCAATGGGCGTCAACAGGCAAAGCATTGTGGTAATTGTAGTCCATATACCAGCGATGACTGCGGCTCCATCCAAACCAAGTGGGTGTTGCTGCCCCCATTAAAATTAATCCTCAGTGGGATATTTACTTGAAAGTCATCATCCCCAGTGGGTGAAAGTCAAAGGAAAATCACTGACTGCTCACCAATGTACTCCGTAGGTGAGGCCCCCTCCACTTCTGTGTGTGCTTGCGGTTGCGGGCACAAAGAATCCGCTATTTAGAGCAGCGGGACATCTTTGCGGCCGGGCCAGCCGCTATACAAAACAACAACGGGTGTCCCCAATAAAGATGTCACTTCTGGGGGGGAATCTGCAAACACACCTCCGGCAGCAGTTGTCAGCAAAACACCTCAGCTTCCAAATGCAAATGCCACACGCGTTTCGAGCCGTAAGCCCTTGTTCACTGGCTTGTATTCATAACAGAGGCAGCATGAAGTTTAGGAACACCTTTATTCAATTAACACAGTCCCGCCCCAATGGGCGTCAACAGGCAAGGCATTGTGGTAATTGTAGTCCATATACCAGCGATGACTGCGGTTCCATCCAAACCAAGTGGGTGTTGCTGCCCCCATTAAAATTAATCCTCAGTGGGATATTTACTTGAAAGTCATCATCCGAAGTGGGTGAAAGTCAAAGGAAAATCACTGACTGCTCACCAATGTACTCCGTAGGTGAGGCCCCCTCCACTTCTGTGTGTGCTTGCGGTTGCGGGCACAAAGAATCCGCTATTTAGAGCAGCGGGACATCTTTGCGGCCCGACCAGCCGCTATACAAAACAACAACTGGTGTCCCCAATAAAGATGTCACTCCTGGGGGGGAATCCGCACACACACCTCCGGCAGCAGCTGTCAGCAAAACACCTCAGCTTCCAAATGCAAATGCCAAACGCGTTTCAAGCCGTAAGCCCTTGTTCACTGGCTTGCATTGATAACAGAGGCAGCATGAAGTTTAGGAACACCTTTATTCAATTAACACAGTCCCGCCCCAATGGGCGTCAACAGGCAAGGCATTGTGGTAATTGTAGTCCATATACCAGCGATGACTGCGGTTCCATCCAAACCAAGTGGGTGTTGCTGCCCCCATTAAAATTATTCCTCAGTGGGATATTTACTTGAAAGTCATCATCCCCAGTGGGTGAACGTCAAAGGAAAATCACTGACTCCTCACCAATGTACTCCGTAGGTGAGGCTCCCTCCACTTCTGTGTGTGCTCGCGGTTGCGGGCAGAAAGAATCCGCTATTTAGAGCAGCGGGACATCTTTGAGGCCGGACCAGTCGCTATACAAAACAACAACGGGTGTCCCAAATAAAGATGTCACTCCTGGGGGGGAATCCGCACACACACCTCCAGCAGCAGCTGTCAGCAAAACACCTCAGCTTCCAAATGCAAATGCCAAACGCGTTTCAAGCCGTAAGCCCTTGTTCACTGGCTTGCATTGATAACAGAGGCAGCATGAAGTTTAGGAACACCTTTATTCAATTAACACAGTCCCGCCCCAATGGGCGTCAACAGAAAGGCATTGTGGTAATTGTAGTCCATCTACCAGCGATGACTGCGGTTCCATCCAAACCAAGTGGGAGTTGCTGCCCCCATTAAAATTAATCCTCAGTGGGATATTTACTTGAAAGTCATCATCCCCAGTGGGTGAAAGTCAAAGGAAAATCACTGACTGCTCACCAATGTACTCCGTAGGTGAGGCCCCCTCCACTTCTGTGTGTGCTTGCGGTTGCGGGCACAAAGAATCCGCTATTTAGAGCAGCGGGACATCTTTGTGGCCGGACAAGCGGCTATACAAAACAACAACGGGTGTCCCCAATAAAGATGTCACTCCTGGGGGGGAATCCGCACACACACCTCCGGCAGCAGCTGTCAGCAAAACACCTCAGCTTCCAAATGCAAATGCCAAACGCGTTTCAAGCCGTAAGCCCTTTTTCACTGGCTTGCATTGATAGCTCGCGTAGTTTGCGAAGTTCGCGCTACTTCGCACTACGCGAACTGCACGTAGCACAGTGCGAACACGCGTAGCGTAGTGTTGCGTAGTGCTGCGGTCATTTTTTGCTTGCTCGCGGTCCTCAACGTTAAGGTGGCGACCGCGAGCAAGCAAAATGACATCCCGGCGAGACTTTTTCCGTGTTCGGGATCAGCAACATCAAGTTGGCGATCGCGAGCATGGAAAATAAACCTCCCGGCAAGATTCCCAACGCGAGGAGGTCAGGTTTCTCATTGCGAGTGGTCGCGTATGCTCGCGACCGCTCGCGATGAGAAACTACCAGTTCGCGTTGAGAAAGCTGCCGCTCAAGTAAAAATCCACTCGAGCAGCAGAAAACTACAGCTCGCACTGTGCAAGATGCCATTTTCAATGATTGCACAGTGCCGGTTGCTTGTCCGCACTGTGCAATCATTGAAAACGACATCTGGCACAGTGCGAACAAGGTACTACGCAAATCGCGAAGTGCTACGCGTAGCTCGCGTAGTGCGAACTGCACTTTGCGTAGCTTCGCGAAGTGCTACTTTGCGAACTACGCCCAGGGTTAATTGATAACAGAGGCAGCATGAAGTTTAGGAACACCTTTATTCAATTAACACAGTCCCGCCCCAATGGGCGTCAACAGGCAAGGCATTGTGGTAATTGTAGTCCATATACCAGCGATGACTGCGGTTCCATCCAAACCAAGTGGGTGTTGCTGCCCCCATTAAAATTAATCCTCAGTGGGATATATACTTGAAAGTCATCATCCCCAGTGGGTGAAAGTCAAAGGAAAATCACTGACTGCTCACCAATGTACTCCGTAGGTGAGGCCCCCTCCACTTCTGTGTGTGCTTGCGGTTGCGGGCACAAAGAATCCGCTATTTAGAGCAGTGGGACATCTTTGCGGCCGGACCAGCCGCTATACAAAACAACAACGGGTGTCCCCAATAAAGATGTCACTCCTGGGGAGGAATCCGCACACACACCTCCGGCAGCAGCTGTCAGCAAAACACCTCAGCTTCCAAAGGCAAATGCCAAACGCGTTTCAAGCCGTAAGCCCTTGTTCACTGGCTTGCATTGATTGATAACAGAGGCAGCATGAAGTTTAGGAACACCTTTATTCAATTAACACAGTCCCGCCCAAATGGGCGTCAACAGGCAAGGCATTGTGGTAATTGTAGTCCATATACCAGCGATGACTGCGGTTCCATCCAAACCAAGTGGGTGTTGCTGCCCCCATTAAAATTAATCCTCAGTGGGATATTTACTTGAAAGTCATTATCCCCAGTGGGTGAAAGTCAAAGGAAAGTCACTGACTGCTCACCAATGTACTCCGTAGGTGAGGCCCCCGCCACTTCTGTGTGTGCTTGCGGTTGCGGGCACAAAGAATCCGCTATTTAGAGCAGCGGGACATCTTTGCGGCCGGACCAGCCGCTATACAGAACAACAACGGGTGTCCCCAATAAAGATGTCACTCCTGGGGGGGGATCCGCACACACACCTCTGGCAGCAGCTGTCAGCAAAACACCTCAGCTTCCAAATGCAAATGCCAAACCCGTTTCAAGCCGTAAGCCCTTGTTCACTGGCTTGCATTGATAACAGAGGCAGCATGAAGTTTAGGAACACCTTTATTCAATTAACACAGTCCCGCCCGAATGGGCGTCAACAGGCAAGGCATTGTGGTAATTGTAGTCCATCTACCAGCGATGACTGCGGTTCCATCCAAACCAAGTGGGTGTTGCTGCACCCATTAAAATTAATCCTCAGTGGGATATTTACTTGAAAGTCATCATCTCCAGTGGGTGAAAGTCAAAGGAAAATCACTGACTGCTCACCAATGTACTCCGTAGGTGAGGCCCCCTCCACTTCTGTGTGTGCTCACGGTTGCGGGCACAAAGAATCCCCTATTTAGAGCAGCGGGACATCTTTGCGGCCGGACCAGCCGCTATAGAAAACAACAACGGGTGTCCCCAATAAAGATGTCACTCTTGGGGGGGAATCCGCACACACACCTCCATCATCAGCTGTCAGCAAAACCCCTCAGCTTCCAAATGCAAATGCCAAACGCGTTTCAAGCCGTAAGCCCTTGTTCACTGGCTTGCATTGATAACAGAGGCAGCATGAAGTTTAGGAACACCTTTATTCAATTAACACAGTCCCGCCCCAATGGGCGTCAACAGGCAAGGCATTGTGGTAATTGTAGTCCATATACCAGCGATGACTGCGGTTCCATCCAAACCAAGTGGGTGTTGCTGCCCCCATTAAAATTAATCCTCAGTGGGATATTTTCTTGAAAGTCATCATCCCCAGTGGGTGAAAGTCAAAGGAAAATCACTGACTGCTCACCAATGTACTCCGTAGGTGAGGCCCCCTCCACTTCTGTGTGTGCTCGCGGTTGCGGGCACAAAGAATCCGCTATTTAGAGCAGCGTGACATCTTTGCGGCCGGACCAGCCGCTATACAAAACAACAACGGGTGTCCCCAATAAAGATGTCACTTCTGGGGGGGAATCTGCACACACACCTCCGGCAGCAGTTGTCAGCAAAACACCTCAGCTTCCAAATGCAAATGCCACACGCGTTTCAAGCCGTAAGCCCTTGTTCACTGGCTTGCATTGATAACAGAGGCAGCATGAAGTTTAGGAACACCTTTATTCAATTAACACAGTCCCTCCCCAATGGGCGTCAACAGGCAAGGCATTGTGGTAATTGTAGTCCATATACCAGCGATGACTGCGGTTCCATCCAAACCAAGTGGGTGTTGCTGCCCCCATTAAAATTATTCCTCAGTGGAATATTTACTTGAAAGTCATCATCCCCAGTGGGTGAAAGTCAAAGGAAAATCACTGACTGCTCACCAATGTACTCCGTAGGTGAGGCCCCCTCCACTTCTGTGTGTGCTTGCGGTTGCGGGCACAAAGAATCCGCTATTTAGAGCAGCGGGACATCTTTGCGGCCGGGCCAGCCGCTATACAAAACAACAACGGGTGTCCCCAATAAAGATGTCACTTCTGGGGGGGAATCTGCAAACACACCTCCGGCAGCAGTTGTCAGCAAAACACCTCAGCTTCCAAATGCAAATGCCACACGCGTTTCAAGCCGTAAGCCCTTGTTCACTGGCTTGCATTGATAACAGAGGCAGCATGAAGTTTAGGAACACCTTTATTCAATTAACACAGTCCCGCCCCAATGGGCGTCAACAGGCAAGGCATTGTGGTAATTGTAGTCCATATACCAGCGATGACTGCGGTTCCATCCAAACCAAGTGGGTGTTGCTGCCCCCATTAAAATTAATCCTCAGTGGGATATTTACTTGAAAGTCATCATCCGAGGTGGGTGAAAGTCAAAGGAAAATCACTGACTGCTCACCAATGTACTCCGTAGGTGAGGCCCCCTCCACTTCTGTGTGTGCTTGCGGTTGCGGGCACAAAGAATCTGCTATTTAGAGCAGCGGGACATCTTTGCGGCCCGACCAGCCGCTATACAAAACAACAACGGGTGTCCCCAATAAAGATGTCACTCCTGGGGGGGAATCCGCACACACACCTCCGGCAGCAGCTGTCAGCAAAACACCTCATCTTCCAAATGCAAATGCCAAACGCGTTTCAAGCCGTAAGCCCTTGTTCACTGGCTTGCATTGATAACAGAGGCAGCATGAAGTTTAGGAACACCTTTATTCAATTAACACAGTCCCGCCCCAATGGGCGTCAACAGGCAAGGCATTGTGGTAATTGTAGTCCATATACCAGCGATGACTGCGGTTCCATCCAAACCAAGTGGGTGTTGCTGCCCCCATTAAAATTAATCCTCAGTGGAATATTTACTTGAAAGTCTTCATCCCCAGTGGGTGAAAGTCAAAGGAAAATCACTGACTGCTCACCAATGTACTCCGTAGGTGAGGCCCCCTCCACTTCTGTGTGTGCTTGCGGTTGCGGGCACAAAGAATCCGCTATTTAGAGCAGCGGGACATCTTTGCGGCCGGGCCAGCCGCTATACAAAACAACAACGGGTGTCCCCATTAAAGATGTCACTTCTGGGGGGGAATCTGCAAACACAACTCCGGCAGCAGTTGTCAGCAAAACACCTCAGCTTCCAAATGCAAATGCCACACGCGTTGCAAGCCGTAAGCCCTTGTTCACTGGCTTGCATTGATAACAGAGGCAGCATGAAGTTTAGGAACACCTTTATTCAATTAACTCAGTCCCGCCCCAATGGGCGTCAACAGGCAAGGCATTGTGGTAATTGTAGTCCATATACCAGCGATGACTGCGGTTCCATCCAAACCAAGTGGGTGTTGCTGCCCCCATTAAAATTAATACTCAGTGGGATATTTACTTGAAAGTCATCATCCGAGGTGGGTGAAAGTCAAAGGAAAATCACTGACTGCTCACCAATGTACTCCATAGGTGAGGCCCCCTCCACTTCTGTGTGTGCTTGCGGTTGCGGGCACAAAGAATCTGCTATTTAGAGCAGCGGGACATCTTTGCGGCCCGACCAGCCGCTATACAAAACAACAACGGGTGTCCCCAATAAAGATGTCACTCCTGGGGGGGAATCCGCACACACACCTCCGGCAGCAGCTGTCAGCAAAACACCTCATCTTCCAAATGCAAATGCCAAACGCGTTTCAAGCCGTAAGCCCTTGTTCACTGGCTTGCATTGATAACAGAGGCAGCATGAAGTTTAGGAACACCTTTATTCAATTAACACAGTCCCGCCCCAATGGGCGTCAACAGGCAAGGCATTGTGGTAATTGTAGTCCATATACCAGCGATGACTGCGGTTCCATCCAAACCAAGTGGGTGTTGCTGCCCCCATTACAATTATTCCTCAGTGGGATATTTACTTGAAAGTCATCATCCCCAGTGGGTGAAAGTCAAAGGAAAATCACTGACTGCTCACCAATGTAATCCGTAGGTGAGGCCCCCTCCACTTCTGTGTGTGCTCGCGGTTGCGGGCACAAAGAATCCGCTATTTAGAGCAGTGGGACATCTTTGCGACCGGACCAGCCGCTATACAAAACAACAACGGGTGTCCCCAATAAAGATGTCACTCCAGGGGGGGAATCCGCACACACACCTCCGGCAGCAGCTGTCAGCAAAACACCTCAGCTTCCAAAGGCAAATGCCAAACGCGTTTCAAGCCGTAAGCCCTTGTTCACTGGCTTGCATTGATTGATAACAGAGGCAGCATGAAGTTTAGGAACACCTTTATTCAATTAACACAGTCCCGCCCCAATGGGCGTCAACAGGCAAGGCATTGTGGTAATTGTAGTCCATATACCAGCGATGACTGCGGTTCCATCCAAACCAAGTGGGTGTTGCTGCCCCCATTAAAATTAATCCTCAGTGGGATATTTACTTGAAAGTCATCATCCCCAGTGGGTGAAAGTCAAAGGAAAATCACTGACTGCTCACCAATGTACTCCGTAGGTGAGGCCCCCTCCACTTCTGTGTGTGCTTGCGGTTGCGGGCACAAAGAATCCGCTATTTAGAGCAGCGTGACATCTTTGCGGCCGGACCAGCCGCTATACAAAACAACAAAGGGTGTCCCCAATAAAGATGTCACTCCTGGGGGGGAATCCGCACACACACCTCCGGCAGCAGCTGTCAGCAAAACACCTCAGCTTCCAAATGCAAATGCCAAACGCTTTTCAAGCCGTAAGCCCTTGTTCACTGGCTTGCATTGATAATAAGCCTGGGCAAAGCACTACGCTACGCTCGCGTAGTTTGCGAAGTTCACGCTACTTCGCACTACGCGAACTGCACGTAGCACAGTGCGAACACGCGTAGCGTAGTGTTGCGTAGTGCTGCGGTCATTTTTTGCTTGCTCGCGGTCCTCAACGTTAAGTTGGCGACCGCGAGCAAGCAAAATGACATCCCGGCGAGACTTTTTCCGTGTTCGCAATCAGCAACATCAAGTTGGCGATCGCGAGCATGGAAAATAAACCTCCCGGCAAGATTCCCAACGCGAGGAGGTCAGGTTTCTCATTGCAAGTGGTCGCGTATGCTCGCGACCGCTCATGATGAGAAACTACCAGTTCGCGTTGAGAAAGCTGCCGCTCGAGTAAAAATCCACTCGAGCAGCAGAAAACTACAGCTCGCACTGTGCAAGATGCCATTTTCAATGATTGCACAGTGCCGGTTGCTTGTCCGCACTGTGCAATCATTGAAAACGACAGCTGGCACAGTGCGAACAAGGTACTACGCAATTCGCGAAGTGCTACGTGTAGCTCGCGTAGTGAGAACTGCACTTTGCGTAGCTTCGCGAAGTGGTACTTCGCGAACTACGCCCAGGGTTATAACAGAGGCAGCATGAAGTTTAGGAACACCTTTATTCAATTAACACAGTCCCGCCCCAATGGGCATCAACAGGCAAGGCATTGTGGTAATTGTAGTCCATATACCAGCGATGACTGCGGTTCCATCCAAACCAAGTGGGTGTTGCTGCCCCCATTAAAATTAATCATCAGTGGGATATTTACTTGAAAGTCATCATCCCCAGTGGGTGAAAGTCAAAGGAAAATCACTGACTGCTCACCAATGTACTCCTTAGGTGAGGCCCCCTCCACTTCTGTGTGTGCTTGCGGTTGAGGGCACAAAGAATCCGCTATTTAGAGCAGCGGGACATCTTTGCGGCCGGACCAGCCGCTATACAAAACAACAACGGGTGTCCCCAATAAAGATGTCACTCCTGAGGGGGAATCCGCACACACACCTCCGGCAGCAGCTGTCAGCAAAACACTTCAGCTTCCAAATGCAAATGCCAAACGCGTTTCAAGCCGTAAGCCCTTGTTCACTGGCTTGCATTGATAACAAAGGCAGCATGAAGTTTAGGAACACCTTTATTCAATTAACACAGTCCCGCCCCAATGGGCATCAACAGGCAAGGCATTGTGGTAATTGTAGTCCATATACCAGCGATGACTGCGGTTCCATCCAAACCAAGTGGGTGTTGCTGCCCCCATTAAAATTAATCATCAGTGGGATATGTATTTGAAAGTCATCATCCCCAGTGGGTGAAAGTCAAATGAAAATCACTGACTGCTCACCAATGTACTGCGTAGGTGAGGCCCCCTCCACTTCTGTGTGTGCTCGCGGTTGCGGGCACAAAGAATCCGCTATTTAGAGCAGCGGGACATCTTTGCGTCCGGACCAGCCGCTATACAAAACAACAACGGGTGTCCCCAATAAAGACGTCACTCCTGGGGGGGAATCCGCACACACACCTCCGGCATCAGCTGTCAGCAAAACACCTCAGCTTCCAAATGCCAATGCCAAACACATTTCAAGCCGTAAGCCCTTGTTCACTGGCTTGCATTGATAACAGAGGCAGCATGAAGTTTAGGAACACCTTTATTCAATTAACACAGTCCCGCCCCAATGGGCGTCAACAGGCAAGGCATTGTGGTAATTGTAGTCCATATACCAACGATGACTGCGGTTCCATCCAAACCAAGTGGGTGTTGCTGCCCCCATTAAAATTAATCCTCAGTGGGATATTTTCTTGAAAGTCATCATCCCCAGTGGGTGAAAGTCAAAGGAAAATCACTGACTGCTCACCAATGTACTCCGTAGGTGAGGCCCCCTCCACTTCTGTGTGTGCTCGCGGTTGCGGGCACAAAGAATCCGCTATTTAGAGCAGCGTGACATCTTTGCGGCCGGACCAGCCGCTATACAAAACAACAACGGGTGTCCCCAATAAAGATGTCACTTCTGGGGGGGAATCTGCACACACACCTCCGGCAGCAGTTGTCAGCAAAACACCTCAGCTTCCAAATGCAAATGCCACACGCGTTTCAAGCCGTAAGCCCTTGTTCACTGGCTTGCATTGATAACAGAGGCAGCATGAAGTTTAGGAACACCTTTATTCAATTAACACAGTCCCTCCCCAATGCGCGTCAACAGGCAAGGCATTGTGGTAATTGTAGTCCATATACCAGCGATGACTGCGGTTCCATCCAAACCAAGTGGGTGTTGCTGCCCCCATTAAAATTATTCCTCAGTGGAATATTTACTTGAAAGTCATCATCCCCAGTGGGTGAAAGTCAAAGGAAAATCACTGACTGCTCACCAATGTACTCCGTAGGTGAGGCCCCCTCCACTTCTGTGTGTGCTTGCGGTTGCGGGCACAAAGAATCCGCTATTTAGAGCAGCGGGACATCTTTGCGGCCGGGCCAGCCGCTATACAAAACAACAACGGGTGTCCCCAATAAAGATGTCACTTCTGGGGGGGAATCTGCAAACACACCTCCGGCAGCAGTTGTCAGCAAAACACCTCAGTTTCCAAATGCAAATGCCACACGCGTTTCAAGCCGTAAGCCCTTGTTCACTGGCTTGCATTGATAACAGAGGCAGCATGAAGTTTAGGAACACCTTTATTCAATTAACACAGTCCCGCCCCAATGGGCGTCAACAGGCAAGGCATTGTGGTAATTGTAGTCCATATACCAGCGATGACTGCGGTTCCATCCAAACCAAGTGGGTGTTGCTGCCCCCATTAAAATTTATCCTCAGTGGGATATTTACTTGAAAGTCATCATCCGAGGTGGGTGAAAGTCAAAAGAAAATCACTGACTGCTCACCAATGTACTCCGTAGGTGAGGCCCCCTCCACTTCTGTGTGTGCTTGCGGTTGCGGGCACAAAGAATCTGCTATTTAGAGCAGCGGGACATCTTTGCGGCCCGACCAGCCGCTATACAAAACAACAACGGGTGTCCCCAATAAAGATGTCACTCCTGGGGGGGAATCCGCACACACACCTCCGGCAGCAGCTGTCAGCAAAACACCTCATCTTCCAAATGCAAATGCCAAACGCGTTTCAAGCCGTAAGCCCTTGTTCACTGGCTTGCATTGATAACAGAGGCAGCATGAAGTTTAGGAACACCTTTATTCAATTAACACAGTCCCGCCTCAATGGGCGTCAACAGGCAAGGCATTGTGGTAATTGTAGTCCATATACCAGCGATGACTGCGGTTCCATCCAAACCAAGTGGGTGTTGCTGCCCCCATTAAAATTAATCCTCAGTGGAATATTTACTTGAAAGTCTTCATCCCCAGTGGGTGAAAGTCAAAGGAAAATCACTGACTGCTCACCAATGTACTCCGTAGGTGAGGCCCCCTCCACTTCTGTGTGTGCTTGCGGTTGCGGGCACAAAGAATCCGCTATTTAGAGCAGCGGGACATCTTTGCGGCCGGGCCAGCCGCTATACAAAACAACAACGGGTGTCCCCATTAAAGATGTCACTTCTGGGGGGGAATCTGCAAACACACCTCCGGCAGCAGTTGTCAGCAAAACACCTCAGCTTCCAAATGCAAATGCCACACGCATTGCAAGCCGTAAGCCCTTGTTCACTGGCTTGCATTGATAACAGAGGCAGCATGAAGTTTAGGAACACCTTTATTCAATTAACTCAGTCCCGCCCCAATGGGCGTCAACAGGCAAGGCATTGTGGTAATTGTAGTCCATATACCAGCGATGACTGCGGTTCCATCCAAACCAAGTGGGTGTTGCTGCCCCCATTAAAATTAATCCTCAGTGGGATATTTACTTGAAAGTCATCATCCCCAGTGGGTGAAAGTCAAAGGAAAATCACTGACTGCTCACCAATGTACTCCATAGGTGAGGCCCCCTCCACTTCTGTGTGTGCTTGCGGTTGCGGGCACAAAGAATCTGCTATTTAGAGCAGCGGGACATCTTTGCGGCCCAACCAGCCGCTATACAAAACAACAACGGGTGTCCCCAATAAAGATGTCACTCCTGGGGGGGAATCCGCGCACACACCTCCGGCAGCAGCTGTCAGCAAAACACCTCATCTTCCAAATGCAAATGCCAAACGCGTTTCAAGCCGTAAGCCCTTGTTCACTGGCTTGCATTGATAACAGAGGCAGCATGAAGTTTAGGAACACCTTTATTCAATTAACACAGTCCCGCCCCAATGGGCGTCAACAGGCAAGGCATTGTGGTAATTGTAGTCCATATACCAGCGATGACTGCGGTTCCATCCAAACCAAGTGGGTGTTGCTGCCCCCATTACAATTATTCCTCAGTGGGATATTTACTTGAAAGTCATCATCCCCAGTGGGTGAAAGTCAAAGGAAAATCACTGACTGCTCACCAATGTAATCCGTAGGTGAGGCCCCCTCCACTTCTGTGTGTGCTCGCGGTTGCGGGCACAAAGAATCCGCTATTTAGAGCAGTGGGACATCTTTGCGACCGGACCAGCCGCTATACAAAACAACAACGGGTGTCCCCAATAAAGATGTCACTCCAGGGGGGGAATCCGCACACACACCTCCGGCAGCAGCTGTCAGCAAAACACCTCAGCTTCCAAAGGCAAATGCCAAACGCGTTTCAAGCCGTAAGCCCTTGTTCACTGGCTTGCATTGATTGATAACAGAGGCAGCATGAAGTTTAGGAACACCTTTATTCAATTAACACAGTCCCGCCCCAATGGGCGTCAACAGGCAAGGCATTGTGGTAATTGTAGTCCATATACCAGCGATGACTGCGGTTCCATCCAAACCAAGTGGGTGTTGCTGCCCCCATTAAAATTAATCCTCAGTGGGATATTTACTTGAAAGTCATCATCCCCAGTGGGTGAAAGTCAAAGGAAAATCACTGACTGCTCACCAATGTACTCCGTAGGTGAGGCCCCCTCCACTTCTGTGTGTGCTTGCGGTTGCGGGCACAAAGAATCCGCTATTTAGAGCAGCGTGACATCTTTGCGGCCGGACCAGCCGCTATACAAAACAACAAAGGGTGTCCCCAATAAAGATGTCACTCCTGGGGGGGAATCCGCACACACACCTCCGGCAGCAGCTGTCAGCAAAACACCTCAGCTTCCAAATGCAAATGCCAAACGCTTTTCAAGCCGTGAGCCCTTGTTCACTGGCTTGCATTGATAATAAGCCTGGGCAAAGCACTACGCTACGCTCGCGTAGTTTGCGAAGTTCACGCTACTTCGCACTACGCGAACTGCACGTAGCACAGTGCGAACACGCGTAGCGTAGTGTTGCGTAGTGCTGCGGTCATTTTTTGCTTGCTCGCGGTCCTCAACGTTAAGTTGGCGACCGCGAGCAAGCAAAATGACATCCCGGCGAGACTTTTTCCGTGTTCGCAATCAGCAACATCAAGTTGGCGATCGCGAGCATGGAAAATAAACCTCCCGGCAAGATTCCCAACGCGAGGAGGTCAGGTTTCTTATTGCGAGTGGTCGCGTATGCTCGCGACCGCTCATGATGAGAAACTACCAGTTCGCGTTGAGAAAGCTGCCGCTCGAGTAAAAATCCACTCGAGCAGCAGAAAACTACAGCTCGCACTGTGCAAGATGCCATTTTCAATGATTGCACAGTGCCGGTTGCTTGTCCGCACTGTGCAATCATTGAAAACGACAGCTGGCACAGTGCGAACAAGGTACTACGCAATTCGCGAAGTGCTACGCGTAGCTCGCGTAGTGAGAACTGCACTTTGCGTAGCTTCGCGAAGTGCTACTTCGCGAACTACGCCCAGGGTTATAACAGAGGCAGCATGAAGTTTAGGAACACCTTTATTCAATTAACACAGTCCCGCCCCAATGGGCATCAACAGGCAAGGCATTGTGGTAATTGTAGTCCATATACCAGCGATGACTGCGGTTCCATCCAAACCAAGTGGGTGTTGCTGCCCCCATTAAAATTAATCATCAGTGGGATATTTACTTGAAAGTCATCATCCCCAGTGGGTGAAAGTCAAAGGAAAATCACTGACTGCTCACCAATGTACTCCTTAGGTGAGGCCCCCTCCACTTCTGTGTGTGCTTGCGGTTGAGGGCACAAAGAATCCGCTATTTAGAGCAGCGGGACATCTTTGCGGCCGGACCAGCCGCTATACAAAACAACAACGGGTGTCCCCAATAAAGATGTCACTCCTGAGGAGGAATCCGCACACACACCTCCGGCATCAGCTGTCAGCAAAACACCTCAGCTTCCAAATGCAAATGCCAAACGCGTTTCAAGCCGTAAGCCCTTGTTCACTGGCTTGCATTGATAACAGAGGCAGCATGAAGTTTAGGAACACCTTTATTCAATTAACACAGTCCCGCCCCAATGGGCGTCAACAGGCAAGGCATTGTGGTAATTGTAGTCCATATACCAGCGATGACTGCGGTTCCATCCAAACCAAGTGGGTGTTGCTGCCCCCATTAAAATTAATCATCAGTGGGATATTTACTTGAAAGTCATCATCCCCAGTGGGTGAAAGTCAAAGGAAAATCACTGACTGCTCACCAATGTACTCCTTAGGTGAGGCCCCCTCCACTTCTGTGTGTGCTTGCGGTTGAGGGCACAAAGAATCCGCTATTTAGAGCAGCGGGACATCTTTGCGGCCGGACCAGCCGCTATACAAAACAACAACGGGTGTCCCCAATAAAGATGTCACTCCTGAGGGGGAATCCGCACACACACCTCCGGCAGCAGCTGTCAGCAAAACACTTCAGCTTCCAAATGCAAATGCCAAACGCGTTTCAAGCCGTAAGCCCTTGTTCACTGGCTTGCATTGATAACAAAGGCAGCATGAAGTTTAGGAACACCTTTATTCAATTAACACAGTCCCGCCCCAATGGGCGTCAACAGGCAAGGCATTGTGGTAATTGTAGTCCATATACCAACGATGACTGCGGTTCCATCCAAACCAAGTGGGTGTTGCTGCCCCCATTAAAATTAATCATCAGTGGGATATGTATTTGAAAGTCATCATCCCCAGTGGGTGAAAGTCAAATGAAAATCACTGACTGCTCACCAATGTACTGCGTAGGTGAGGCCCCCTCCACTTCTGTGTGTGCTCGCGGTTGCGGGCACAAAGAATCCGCTATTTAGAGCAGCGGGACATCTTTGCGTCCGGATCAGCCGCTATACAAAACAACAACGGGTGTCCCCAATAAAGACGTCACTCCTGGGGGGGAATCCACACACACACCTCCGGCATCAGCTGTCAGCAAAACACCTCAGCTTCCAAATGCAAATGCCAAACGCGTTTCAAGCCGTAAGCCCTTGTTCACTGGCTTGCATTGATAACAGAGGCAGCATGACGTTTAGGAACACCTTTATTCAATTAACACAGTCCCGCCCCAATGGGCGTCAACAGGCAAGGCATTGTGGTAATTGTAGTCCATATACCAGCGATGACTGCGGTTCCATCCAAACCAAGTGGGTGTTGCTGCCCCCATTAAAATTAATCCTCAGTGGGATATATACTTGAAAGTCATCATCCCCAGTGGGTGAAAGTCAAAGGAAAATCACTGACTGCTCACCAATGTACTCCGTAGGTGAGGCCCCCTCCACTTCTGTGTGTGCTCGCGGTTGCGGGCACAAAGAATCTGCTATTTAGAGCAGCGGGACATCTTTGCGGCCGGACCAGCCGCTATACAAAACAACACCGGGTGTCCCCAATAAAGCTGTCACTCCTGGGGGGGAATCCGCACACACACCTCCGGCAGCAGCTGTCAGCAAAACACCTCAGCTTCCAAATGCAAATGCCAAACACATTTCAAGCCGTAAGCCCTTGTTCACTGGCTTGCATTGATAACAGAGGCAGCATGAAGTTTAGGAACACCTTTATTCAATTAACACAGTCCCGCCCCAATGGGCGTCAACAGGCAAGGCATTGTGGTAATTGTAGTCCATATACCAACGATGACTGCGGTTCCATCCAAACCAAGTGGGTGTTGCTGCCCCCATTAAAATTAATCCTCAGTGGGATATTTACTTGAAAGTCATCATCCCCAGTGGGTGAAAGTCAAAGGAAAATCACTGACTGCTCACCAATGTACTCCGTAGGTGAGGCCCCCTCCACTTCTGTGTGTGCTCGCGGTTGCGAGCACAAAGAATCCGCTATTTAGAGTAGCGGGACATCTTAGCGGCCGGACCAGCCGCTATACAAAACAACAACGGGTGTCCCCAATAAAGATGTCACTCCTGGGGGGGAATCCGCACACACACCTCCGGCATCAGCTGTCAGCAAAACACCTCAGCTTCCAAATGCAAATGCCAAACGCGTTTCAAGCCGTAAGCCCTTGTTCACTGGCTTGCATTGATAACAGAGGCAGCATGACGTTTAGGAACACCTTTATTCAATTAACACAGTCCCGCCCCAATGGGCGTCAACAGGCAAGGCATTGTGGTAATTGTAGTCCATATACCAGCGATGACTGCGGTTCCATCCAAACCAAGTGGGTGTTGCTGCCCCCATTAAAATTAATCCTCAGTGGGATATATACTTGAAAGTCATCATCCCCAGTGGGTGAAAGTCAAAGGAAAATCACTGACTGCTCACCAATGTACTCCGTAGGTGAGGCCCCCTCCACTTCTGTGTGTGCTCGCGGTTGCGGGCACAAAGAATCTGCTATTTAGAGCAGCGGGACATCTTTGCGGCCGGACCAGCCGCTATACAAAACAACACCGGGTGTCCCCAATAAAGCTGTCACTCCTGGGGGGGAATCCGCACACACACCTCCGGCAGCAGCTGTCAGCAAAACACCTCAGCTTCCAAATGCAAATGCCAAACACATTTCAAGCCGTAAGCCCTTGTTCACTGGCTTGCATTGATAACAGAGGCAGCATGAAGTTTAGGAACACCTTTATTCAATTAACACAGTCCCGCCCCAATGGGCGTCAACAGGCAAGGCATTGTGGTAATTGTAGTCCATATACCAACGATGACTGCGGTTCCATCCAAACCAAGTGGGTGTTGCTGCCCCCATTAAAATTAATCCTCAGTGGGATATTTACTTGAAAGTCATCATCCCCAGTGGGTGAAAGTCAAAGGAAAATCACTGACTGCTCACCAATGTACTCCGTAGGTGAGGCCCCCTCCACTTCTGTGTGTGCTCGCGGTTGCGAGCACAAAGAATCCGCTATTTAGAGTAGCGGGACATCTTAGCGGCCGGACCAGCCGCTATACAAAACAACAACGGGTGTCCCCAATAAAGATGTCACTCCTGGGGGGGAATCCGCACACACACCTCCGGCATCAGCTGTCAGCAAAACACCTCAGCTTCCAAATGCAAATGCCAAACGCGTTTCAAGCCGTAAGCCCTTGTTCACTGGCTTGCATTGATAACAGAGGCAGCATGAAGTTTAGGAACACCTTTATTCAATTAACACAGTCCCGCCCCAATGGGCGTCAACAGGCAAGGCATTGTGGTAATTGTAGTCCATATACCAGCGATGACTGCGGTTCCATCCAAACCAAGTGGGTGTTGCTGCCCCCATTAAAATTAATCCTCAGTGGGATATTTACTTGAAAGTCATCATCCCCAGTGGGTGAAAGTCAAAGGAAAATCACTGACTGCTCACCAATGTACTCCGTAGGTGAGGCCCCCTCCACTTCTGTGTGTGCTCGCGGTTGCGAGCACAAAGAATCCGCTATTTAGAGTAGCGGGACATCTTAGCGGCCGGACCAGCCGCTATACAAAACAACAACGGGTGTCCCCAATAAAGATGTCACTCCTGGGGGGGAATCCGCACACACACCTCCGGCATCAGCTGTCAGCAAAACACCTCAGCTTCCAAATGCAAATGCCAAACGCGTTTCAAGCCGTAAGCCCTTGTTTACTGGCTTGCATTGATAACAGAGGCAGCATGAAGTTTAGGAACACCTTTATTCAATTAACACAGTCCCGCCCCAATGGGCGTCAACAGGCAAGGCATTGTGGTAATTGTAGTCCATATACCAGCGATGACTGCGGTTCCATCCAAACCAGGTGGGTGTTGCTGCCCCCATTAAAATTAATCCTCAGTGGGATATTTACTTGAAAGTCATCATCCCCAGTGGGTGAAAGTCAAAGGAAAATCACTGACTGCTCACCAATGTACTCCGTAGGTGAGGCCCCCTCCCCTTCTGTGTGTGCTCGCGGTTGCGGGCACAAAGAATCCGCTATTTAGAGAAGCGGGACATCTTAGCGGCCGGACCAGCCGCTATACAAAACAACAACGGGTGTCCCCAATAAAGATGTCACTCCTGGGGGGGAATCCGCACACACACCTCCGGCAGCAGCTGTCAGCAAAACACCTCATCTTCCAAATGCAAATGCCAAACGCGTTTCAAGCCGTAAGCCCTTGTTCACTGGCTTGCATTGATAACAGAGGCAGCATGAAGTTTAGGAACACCTTTATTCAATTAACACAGTCCCGCCCCAATGGGCGTCAACAGGCAAGGCATTGTGGTAATTGTAGTCCATATACCAGCGATGACTGCGGTTCCATCCAAACCAAGTGGGTGTTGCTGCCCCCATTACAATTATTCCTCAGTGGGATATTTACTTGAAAGTCATCATCCCCAGTGGGTGAAAGTCAAAGGAAAATCACTGACTGCTCACCAATGTAATCCGTAGGTGAGGCCCCCTCCACTTCTGTGTGTGCTCGCGGTTGCGGGCACAAAGAATCCGCTATTTAGAGCAGTGGGACATCTTTGCGACCGGACCAGCCGCTATACAAAACAACAACGGGTGTCCCCAATAAAGATGTCACTCCAGGGGGGGAATCCGCACACACACCTCCGGCAGCAGCTGTTAGCAAAACACCTCAGCTTCCAAAGGCAAATGCCAAACGCGTTTCAAGCCGTAAGCCCTTGTTCACTGGCTTGCATTGACTGATAACAGAGGCAGCATGAAGTTTAGGAACACCTTTATTCAATTAACACAGTCCCGCCCCAATGGGCGTCAACAGGCAAGGCATTGTGGTAATTGTAGTCCATATACCAGCGATGACTGCGGTTCCATCCAAACCAAGTGGGTGTTGCTGCCCCCATTAAAATTAATCCTCAGTGGGATATTTACTTGAAAGTCATCATCCCCAGTGGGTGAAAGTCAAAGGAAAATCACTGACTGCTCACCAATGTACTCCGTAGGTGAGGCCCCCTCCACTTCTGTGTGTGCTTGCGGTTGCGGGCACAAAGAATCTGCTATTTAGAGCAGCGTGACATCTTTGCGGCCGGACCAGCCGCTATACAAAACAACAAAGGGTGTCCCCAATAAAGATGTCACTCCTGGGGGGGAATCCGCACACACACCTCCGGCAGCAGCTGTCAGCAAAACACCTCAGCTTCCAAATGCAAATGCCAAACGCTTTTCAAGCCGTAAGCCCTTGTTCACTGGCTTGCATTGATAATAAGCCTGGGCAAAGCACTACGCTACGCTCGCGTAGTTTGCGAAGTTCACGCTACTTCGCGCTACGCGAACTGCACGTAGCACAGTGCGAACACGCGTAGCGTAGTGTTGCGTAGTGCTGCGGTCATTTTTTGCTTGCTCGCGGTCCTCAACGTTAAGTTGGCGACCTCGAGCAAGCAAAATGACATCCCGGCGAGACTTTTTCCGTGTTCGCAATCAGCAACATCAAGTTGGCGATCGCGAGCATGGAAAATAAACCTCACGGCAAGATTCCCAACGCGAGGAGGTCAGGTTTCTCATTGCGAGTGGTCGCGTATGCTCGCGACCGCTCATGATGAGAAACTACCAGTTCGCGTTGAGAAAGCTGCCGCTCGAGTAAAAATCCACTCGAGCAGCAGAAAACTACAGCTCGCACTGTGCAAGATGCCATTTTCAATGATTGCACAGTGCCGGTTGCTTGTCCGCACTGTGCAATCATTGAAAACGACAGCTGGCACAGTGCGAACAAGGTACTACGCAATTCGCGAAGTGCTACGCGTAGCTCGCGTAGTGAGAACTGCACTTTGCGTAGCTTCGCGAAGTGCTACTTCGCGAACTACGCCCAGGGTTATAACAGAGGCAGCATGAAGTTTAGGAACACCTTTATTCAATTAACACAGTCCCGCCCCAATGGGCATCAACAGGCAAGGCATTGTGGTAATTGTAGTCCATATACCAGCGATGACTGCGGTTCCATCCAAACCAAGTGGGTGTTGCTGCCCCCATTAAAATTAATCATCAGTGGGATATTTACTTGAAAGTCATCATCCCCAGTGGGTGAAAGTCAAAGGAAAATCACTGACTGCTCACCAATGTACTCCTTAGGTGAGGCCCCCTCCAGTTCTGTGTGTGCTTGCGGTTGAGGGCACAAAGAATCCGCTATTTAGAGCAGCGGGACATCTTTGCGGCCGGACCAGCCGCTATACAAAACAACAACGGGTGTCCCCAATAAAGATGTCACTCCTGAGGGGGAATCCGCACACACACCTCCGGCAGCAGCTGTCAGCAAAACACTTCAGCTTCCAAATGCAAATGCCAAACGCGTTTCAAGCCGTAAGCCCTTGTTCACTGGCTTGCATTGATAACAAAGGCAGCATGAAGTTTAGGAACACCTTTATTCAATTAACACAGTCCCGCCCCAATGGGCATCAACAGGCAAGGCATTGTGGTAATTGTAGTCCATATACCAGCGATGACTGCGGTTCCATCCAAACCAAGTGGGTGTTGCTGCCCCCATTAAAATTAATCATCAGTGGGATATGTATTTGAAAGTCATCATCCCCAGTGGGTGAAAGTCAAATGAAAATCACTGACTGCTCACCAATGTACTGCGTAGGTGAGGCCTCCTCCACTTCTGTGTGTGCTCGCGGTTGCGGGCACAAAGAATCCGCTATTTAGAGCAGCGGGACATCTTTGCGTCCGGACCAGCCGCTATACAAAACAACAACGGGTGTCCCCAATAAAGACGTCACTCCTGGGGGGGAATCCGCACACACACCTCCGGCATCAGCTGTCAGCAAAACACCTCAGCTTCCAAATGCAAATGCCAAACGCGTTTCAAGCCGTAAGCCCTTGTTCACTGGCTTGCATTGATAACAGAGGCAGCATGAAGTTTAGGAACACCTTTATTCAATTAACACAGTCCCGCCCCAATGGGCGTCAACAGGCAAGGCATTGTGGTAATTGTAGTCCATATACCAGCGATGACTGCGGTTCCATCCAAACCAAGTGGGTGTTGCTGCCCCCATTAAAATTAATCCTCAGTGGGATATATACTTGAAAGTCATCATCCCCAGTGGGTGAAAGTCAAAGGAAAATCACTGACTGCTCACCAATGTACTCCGTAGGTGAGGCCCCCTCCACTTCTGTGTGTGCTCGCGGTTGCGGGCACAAAGAATCTGCTATTTAGAGCAGCGGGACATCTTTGCGGCCGGACCAGCCGCTATACAAAACAACAACGGGTGTCCCCAATAAAGCTGTCACTCCTGGGGGGGAATCCGCACACACACCTCCGGCAGCAGCTGTCAGCAAAACACCTCAGCTTCCAAATGCAAATGCCAAACACATTTCAAGCCGTAAGCCCTTGTTCACTGGCTTGCATTGATAACAGAGGCAGCATGAAGTTTAGGAACACCTTTATTCAATTAACACAGTCCCGCCCCAATGGGCGTCAACAGGCAAGGCATTGTGGTAATTGTAGTCCATATACCAACGATGACTGCGGTTCCATCCAAACCAAGTGGGTGTTGCTGCCCCCATTAAAATGAATCCTCAGTGGGATATTTACTTGAAAGTCATCATCCCCAGTGGGTGAAAGTCAAAGGAAAATCACTGACTGCTCACCAATGTACTCCGTAGGTGAGGCCCCCTCCACTTCTGTGTGTGCTCGCGGTTGCGAGCACAAAGAATCCGCTATTTAGAGTAGCGGGACATCTTAGCGGCCGGACCAGCCGCTATACAAAACAACAACGGGTGTCCCCAATAAAGATGTCACTCCTGGGGGGGAATCCGCACACACACCTCCGGCATCAGCTGTCAGCAAAACACCTCAGCTTCCAAATGCAAATGCCAAACGCGTTTCAAGCCGTAAGCCCTTGTTCACTGGCTTGCATTGATAACAGAGGCAGCATGAAGTTTAGGAACACCTTTATTCAATTAACACAGTCCCGCCCCAATGGGCGTCAACAGGCAAGGCATTGTGGTAATTGTAGTCCATATACCAGCGATGACTGCGGTTCCATCCAAACCAAGTGGGTGTTGCTGCCCCCATTAAAATTAATCCTCAGTGGGATATTTACTTGAAAGTCATCATCCCCAGTGGGTGAAAGTCAAAGGAAAATCACTGACTGCTCACCAATGTACTCCGTAGGTGAGGCCCCCTCCCCTTCTGTGTGTGCTCGCGGTTGCGGGCACAAAGAATCCGCTATTTAGAGAAGCGGGACATCTTAGCGGCCGGACCAGCTGCTATACAAAACAACAACGGGTGTCCCCAATAAAGATGTCACTCCTGGGGGGGAATCCGCACACACACCTCCGGCATCAGCTGTCAGCAAAACACCTCAGCTTCCAAATGCAAATGCCAAACGCGTTTCAAGCCGTAAGCCCTTGTTCACTGGCTTGCATTGATAACAGAGGCAGCATGAAGTTTAGGAACACCTTTATTCAATTAACACAGTCCCGCCCCAATGGGCGTCAACAGGCAAGGCATTGTGGTAATTGTAGTCCATATACCAGCGATGACTGCGGTTCCATCCAAACCAAGTGGGTGTTGCTGCCCCCATTAAAATTAATCCTCAGTGGGATATTTACTTGAAAGTCATCATCCCCAGTGGGTGAAAGTCAAAGGAAAATCACTGACTGCTCACCAATGTACTCCGTAGGTGAGGCCCCCTCCACTTCTGTGTGTGCTCGCGGTTGCGGGCACAAAGAATCCGCTATTTAGAGCTGCGGGACATCTTTGCGGCCGGACCAGCCGCTATACAAAATAACAACGGGTGTCCCCAATAAAGCTGTCACTCCTGGGGGGAAATCCGCACACACACCTCCGGCAGCAGCTGTCAGCAAAACACCTCAGCTTCCAAATGCAAATGCCAAACACATTTCAAGCCGTAAGCCCTTGTTCACTGGCTTGCATTGATAACAGAGGCAGCATGAAGTTTAGGAACACCTTTATTCAATTAACACAGTCCCGCCCCAATGGGCGTCAACAGGCAAGGCATTGTGGTAATTGTTGTCCATATACCAACGATGACTGCGGTTCCATCCAAACCAAGTGGGTGTTGCTGCCCCCATTAAAATTAATCCTCAGTGGGATATTTACTTGAAAGTCATCATCCCCAGTGGGTGAAAGTCAAAGGAAAATCACTGACTGCTCACCAATGTACTTTGTAGGTGAGGCCCCCTCCACTTCTGTGTGTGCTCGCGGTTGCGGGCACAAAGAATCCGCTATTTAGAGCAGCGGGACATCTTTGCGGCCGGACCAGCCGCTATACAAAACAACAACGGGTGTCCCCAATAAAGATGTCACTCCTGGGGGGGAATCCGCACACACACCTCCGGCATCAGCTGTCAGCAAAACACCTCAGCTTCCAAATGCAAATGCCAAACGCGTTTCAAGCCGTAAGCCCTTGTTCACTGGCTTGCATTGATAACAGAGGCAGCATGAAGTTTAGGAACACCTTTATTCAATTAACACAGTCCCGCCCCAATGGGCGTCAACAGGCGAGGCATTGTGGTAATTGTAGTCCATATACCAGCGATGACTGCGGTTCCATCCAAACCAAGTGGGTGTTGCTGCCCCCATTAAAATTAATCCTCAGTGGGATATTTACTTGAAAGTCATCATCCCCAGTGGGTGAAAGTCAAAGGAAAATCACTGACTGCTCACCAATGTACTCCGTAGGTGAGGCCCCCTCCACTTCTGTTTGTGCTTGCGGTTGCGGGCACAAAGAATCCGCTATTTAGAGCAGCGGGACATCTTAGCGGCCGGACCAGCCGCTATACAAAACAACAACGGGTGTCCCCAATAAAGATGTCACTCCTGGGGGGGAATCCGCACACACACCTCCGGCAGCAGCTGTCAGCAAAACACCTCAGCTTCCAAATGCAAATGCCAAACGTGTTTCAAGCCGTAAGCCCTTGTTCACTGGCTTGCATTGATAACAGAGGCAGCATGAAGTTTAGGAACACCTGTATTCAATTAACACAGTCCCGCCCGAATGGGCGTCAACAGGCAAGGCATTGTGGTAATTGTAGTCCATATACCAGCGATGACTGCGGTTCCATCCAAACCAAGTGGGTGTTGCTGCCCCCATTAAAATTAATCCTCAGTGGGATGTTGTGTTATATATATATATATATATATATATATATATATATATATATATATATATATATATATATATATATATATATATATATATATATATATAACACAACAGGTAAGCCCCAAAAGTATTGAAGCCTCAAACAGAAAGTTTAGCTCTTCTTAGTTTAATGACAACGTGCAAGCTGACAAAGTACCAGCATCAAAGTTCCATTTACGCCATACGCATTTCGGGAGTCTTGTTATTCCCTCCTTCAGTGGCGCTGATTCAAAGACTGAAAGCAAAGTTCTTTCACGCGCACCTTCATTTGAAATACTTGCCACAGTGGGCGTAGCCATTGCACGGGCTTCTGATACATGTGGTGCGCTGAATGTGACCCCATGTGGGCTTGCTAATCATATCTGTAAATTAAAACACGATGATTTCCAAAGTGGGTTAATGCAAAGTTTGGCAGCCGCCTGCTCCGCTTTTCGTAAGTCAAAAGAGCGTCGGAACAGCACCACCCTGTAAATGGCGCTGAACTCGTCTGTCTTCCTTTGTTGTCAGCATCTGGTGGGGCCAGCAAGGACTCGCAGAGCAGCGATGGGCTGCAATCCACGGCTGGGCAACAGCCGTAAACATCCAACACAACATGTAAGCCCCAAAAGGATTGAAGCCTCAAACAGAAAGTTTAGTTCTTCTTAGTTTAATGACAACGTGCAAGCAGGCAAGCTGACAAAGTACCAGCATCAAAGTTCGATTTACGCCATATGCGTTTCGGGAGTCTTGTTATTCCCTTCTTCAGTGGCGCTGAATCAAAGACTGAAAGCAAAGTTCTTTAACGCGCACCTTCATTTGAAGAACTTGATGTTCACATTGACATCTTAAAAGCGGGGCAGGGATCTCGGCAGGACAGTGCACCAGCCCACATGGGCAATAAACTTTGTTTTAATTTTGGGAAAGGAAAAGCAAACCCACTTGGGAAAACCTTGTGCACTACAATAACCAGAAGGCCGTGAGGATGGCCACGCCCACTGAGGCAGTTGTTTGGAATACAAAAACGTGCACAAGTAACGCTGCCTTTTCTTTCTTTGCATCGCAACTGAAGATGGGGAAAAGGGAATCCTAAAACGCGTTTGGTGAATGGACTAATGCTGATGCCTGTACCCTGTGGGCTGCCTGCTGGCAAGTTGCCAATAAACGAAGGTGAACTACTTATCTGCCTGCGGCTACACTCTGTTGGGGCGACCTGTTTGATTGGATTTGTAACGGCCTTTGCCCGGCCGTAGAGTGAGGCCCACCGCTTGTGTGCGGGCCCGGTCCGGCTCCTACATGGCTACTGGTGAGCGCGGGAGGAAGGCATGTCGGTGCCAGTACAGGGCTGGAGCTGACGTGATGTTCACATTGACATCTTAAAAGCGGGGCAGGCATCTCGGCAGGACAGTGCACCAACCCACATGGGCAATAAACTTTGTTTTAATTTTGGGAAAGGAAAAGCAATCCCACTTGGGAAAACCTTGTGCACTACAATAACCAGAAGGCCGTGAGCACGGCCACGCCCACTGAGGCAGGTGTTTGGAATACAAAAACGTGCACAAGTAACGCTGCCTTTTCTTTCTTTGCATCGCCACTGAAGAAGGGGAAAAGGGAATCCTGAAGCGCGTTTGGCAAATGGACTAATGCTGATGCCTGTACCCTGTGGGCTGCCTGCTTGCAAGTTGCCAATAAACGAAGGTGAACTACTTATCTGCCTGAGGCTACACTCTGTTGGGGTGGCCTGTTTGATTGGATTTGTAACGGCCTTTGCCCGGCCGTAGAGTGAGGCCCACAGCTTGTGTGCGGGCCCGGTCCGGCTCCTACATGGAGCTGGTGAGCGCGGGAGGAAGGCATGTCGGTGCCAGTAAAGGGCTGGAGCTGACGTGATGTTCACATTTACATCTTAAAAGCGGGGCAGGCATCTCGGCAGGACAGTGCACCAACCCACATGGGCAATAAACTTTGTTTTAATTTTGGGAAAGGAAAAGCAAGCCCACTTGGGAAAACCTTGTGCACTACAATAACCAGAAGGCCGTGAGGACGGCCACGCCCACTGAGGCAGGTGTTTGGAATACAAAAACGTGCACAAGTAACGCTGCCTTTTCTTTCTTTGCATCGCCACTGAAGAAGGGGAAAGGGGAATCCTGAAACACGTTTGGCGAATGGACTAATGCTGATGCCTGTACCCTGTGGGCTGCCTGCTTGCAAGTTGCCAATAAACGAAGGTGAACTACTTATCTGCCTGAGGCTACACTCTGTTGGGGCGACCTGTTTGATTGCATTTTTAACGGCCTTTGCCCGGCCGTAGAGTGAGGTCCACCGCTTGTGTGCGGGCCCGGTCCGGCTACTACATGGCGCTGGTGAGCGCGGGAGGAAGGCATGTCGGAGCCAGTACAGGGCTGGAGCTGACGTGAGGTTCACATTGACATCTTAAAAGCGGGACAGGCATCTCGGCAGGACAGTGCACCAACCCACATGGGCAATAAACTTTGTTTTAATTTTGGGAAAGGAAAAGCAAACCCACTTGGGAAAACCTTGTGCACTACAATAACCGGAGGGCCGTGAGGACGGCTACGCCCACTGAGGCAGGTGTTTGGAATACAAAAATGTGCACAAGTAACGCTGCCTTTTCTTTCTTTGCATCGCCACTGAAGAAGGGGAAAAGGGAATCCTGAAACGCGTTTGGCGAATGGACTAATGCTGATGCCTGTACCCTGTGGGCTGCCTGCTTGCAAGTTGCCAATAAACGAAGGTGAACTACTTATCTGCCTGAGGCTACACTCTGTTGGGGCGACCTGTTTGATTGGATTTGTAACGGCCTTTGCCCGGCCGTAGAGTGAGGCCCACCGCTTGTGTGCGGGCCCGGTCCGGCTCCTACATCGCACTGGGGAGCGCGGGAGGAAGGCATGTCGGTGCCAGTACAGGGCTGGAGCTGACGTGATGTTTACATTTACATCTTAAAAGCGGGGCAGGCATCTCGGCAGGACAGTGCACCAACCCACATGGGCAATAAACTTTGTTTTAATTTTGGGAAAGGAAAAGCAAACCCACTTGGGAAAACCTTGTACACTACAATAACCAGAAGGCCGTGAGGACGGCCACGCCCACTGAGGCAGGTGTTTGGAATACAAGAACGTGCACAAGTAACGCTGCCTTTTCTTTCTTTGCATTGCCACTGTAGAAGGGGAAAAGGGAATCCTGAAACGCGTTTGGCGAATGGACTAATGCTGATGCCTGTACCCTGTGGGCTGCCTGCTTGCAAGTTGCCAATAAACGAAGGTGAACTACTTATCTGCCTGAGGCTACACTCTATTGGGGCGACCTGTTTGATTGGATTTGTAACGGCCTTTGCCCGGCCATAGAGTGAGGCCCACCGCTTGTGTGCGGGCCCGGTCCGGCTCCTACATGGCGCTGGTGAGCGCGGGAGGAAGGCATGTCGGTGCCGGGACAGGGCTGGAGCTGACGTGATGTTCACATTGACATCTTAAAAGCGGGGCAGGCATCTCGGCAGGACAGTGCACCAACCCACATGGGCAAAAAACGTTGTTTTAATTTTGGGAAAAGAAAAGCAAACCCACTTGGGAAAACCTTGTGCACTACAATAACCAGAAGGCCGTGAGGACAGCCATGCCCGGTGAGGCAGGTGTTTTGAATACAAAAACGTGCACAAGTAACGCTGCCTTTTCTTTCTTTGCATCGCCTCGGAAGAAGGGGAAAAGGGAATCCTGAAACGCGTTTGGCGAATGGACTAATGCTGATGCCTGTACCCTGTGGGCTGCCTGCTTGCAAGTTGCCAATAAACGAATGTGAACTACTTATCTGCCTGAGGCTACACTCTGTTGGGGCGACCTGTTTGATTGGATTTGTAACGGCCTTTGCCCGGCCGTAGAGTGAGGCCCACCGCTTGTGTGCGGGCCCGGTCCGGCTCCTACATGGCGCTGGTGAGCGCGGGAGGAAGGCATGTCGGTGCCAGTACAGGGCTGGAGCTGACGTGATGTTCACATTGACATCTTAAAAGCGGGGCAGGCATCTCGGCAGGACAGTGCACCAACCCACATGGGCAATAAACTTTGCTTTAATTTTGGGAAAGGAAAAGCAAACCCACTTGGGAAAACCTTGTGCACTACAATAACCAGAAGGCCGTGAGGACGGCCATGCCCGGTGAGGCAGGTGTTTGGAATACAAAAACGTGCACAAGTAACGCTGCCTTTTCTTTCTTTGCATCGCCACTGAAGAAGGGGAAAAGGGAATCCTGAAACGCGTTTGGCGAATGGACTAATGCTGATGCCTGTACCCTGTGGGCTGCCTGCTTGCAAGTTGCCAATAAACGAAGGTGAACTACTTATCTGCCTGAGGCTACACTCTGTTGGGGCGACCTGTTTGATTGCATTTTTAACGGCCTTTGCCCGGCCGTAGAGTGAGGTCCACCGCTTGTGTGCGGGCCCGGTCCGGCTACTACATGGCGCTGGTGAGCGCGGGAGGAAGGCATGTCGGAGCCAGTACAGGGCTGGAGCTGACGTGAGGTTCACATTGACATCTTAAAAGCGGGACAGGCATCTCGGCAGGACAGTGCACCAACCCACATGGGCAATAAACTTTGTTTTAATTTTGGGAAAGGAAAAGCAAACCCACTTGGGAAAACCTTGTGCACTACAATAACCGGAGGGCCGTGAGGACGGCTACGCCCACTGAGGCAGGTGTTTGGAATACAAAAATGTGCACAAGTAACGCTGCCTTTTCTTTCTTTGCATCGCCACTGAAGAAGGGGAAAAGGGAATCCTGAAACGCGTTTGGCGAATGGACTAATGCTGATGCCTGTACCCTGTGGGCTGCCTGCTTGCAAGTTGCCAATAAACGAAGGTGAACTACTTATCTGCCTTAGGCTACACTCTGTTGGGGCGACCTGTTTGATTGGATTTGTAACGGCCTTTGCCCGGCCGTAGAGTGAGGCCCACCGCTTGTGTGCGGGCCCGGTCCGGCTCCTACATCGCACTGGGGAGCGCGGGAGGAAGGCATGTCGGTGCCAGTACAGGGCTGGAGCTGACGTGATGTTTACATTTACATCTTAAAAGCGGGGCAGGCATCTCGGCAGGACAGTGCACCAACCCACATGGGCAATAAACTTTGTTTTAATTTTGGGAAAGGAAAAGCAAACCCACTTGGGAAAACCTTGTACACTACAATAACCAGAAGGCCGTGAGGACGGCCACGCCCACTGAGGCAGGTGTTTGGAATACAAGAACGTGCACAAGTAACGCTGCCTTTTCTTTCTTTGCATTGCCACTGTAGAAGGGGAAAAGGGAATCCTGAAACGCGTTTGGCGAATGGACTAATGCTGATGCCTGTACCCTGTGGGCTGCCTGCTTGCAAGTTGCCAATAAACGAAGGTGAACTACTTATCTGCCTGAGGCTACACTCTATTGGGGCGACCTGTTTGATTGGATTTGTAACGGCCTTTGCCCGGCCATAGAGTGAGGCCCACCGCTTGTGTGCGGGCCCGGTCCAGCTCCTACATGGCGCTGGTGAGCGCGGGAGGAAGGCATGTCGGTGCCGGGACAGGGCTGGAGCTGACGTGATGTTCACATTGACATCTTAAAAGCGGGGCAGGCATCTCGGCAGGACAGTGCACCAACCCACATGGGCAAAAAACGTTGTTTTAATTTTGGGAAAAGAAAAGCAAACCCACTTGGGAAAACCTTGTGCACTACAATAACCAGAAGGCCGTGAGGACAGCCATGCCCGGTGAGGCAGGTGTTTTGAATACAAAAACGTGCACAAGTAACGCTGCCTTTTCTTTCTTTGCATCGCCTCGGAAGAAGGGGAAAAGGGAATCCTGAAACGCGTTTGGCGAATGGACTAATGCTGATGCCTGTACCCTGTGGGCTGCCTGCTTGCAAGTTGCCAATAAACGAATGTGAACTACTTATCTGCCTGAGGCTACACTCTGTTGGGGCGACCTGTTTGATTGGATTTGTAACGGCCTTTGCCCGGCCGTAGAGTGAGGCCCACCGCTTGTGTGCGGGCCCGGTCCGGCTCCTACATGGCGCTGGTGAGCGCGGGAGGAAGGCATGTCGGTGCCAGTACAGGGCTGGAGCTGACGTGTTGTTCACATTGACATCTTAAAAGCGGGGCAGGCATCTCGGCAGGACAGTGCACCAACCCACATGGGCAATAAACTTTGCTTTAATTTTGGGAAAGGAAAAGCAAACCCACTTGGGAAAACCTTGTGCACTACAATAACCAGAAGGCCGTGAGGACGGCCATGCCCGGTGAGGCAGGTGTTTGGAATACAAAAACGTGCACAAGTAACGCTGCCTTTTCTTTCTTTGCATCGCCACTGAAGAAGGGGAAAAGGGAATCCTGAAACGCGTTTGGCGAATGGACTAATGCTGATGCCTGTACCCTGTGGGCTGCCTGCTTGCAAGTTGCCAATAAACGAAGGTGAACTACTTATCTGCCTGAGGCTACACTCTGTTGGGGCGACCTGTTTAATTGTATATATATATATATATATATATATATATATATATATATATATATATATATATATATATATATTCACTTAAAAAACCATAGGTTTCACACATGTTATAGTTAGGTGGATATTTCACTCATAAAAAAACCAATGAAATTCCCCCGTTATAGTTAGTTCAGGTAACTATAACTCGCGCGCCCACAATCCTGCTCATGACGTCACATATTACATCACTCATGACATGGTCATCACTGATGACATCATCCTTGTGATAGAGTGGCGGTCGCGCGAGTTATAGTTATCTGAACTAACTATAACGGGGGAATTTCATTGGTTTTTTACGAGTGAAATATCCACCTAACTATAACATGTGTGAAACCTATGGTTTTTTAAGTGAATTTGCAAGGTTTTTTAAATGCTAATTCCTAACTATAACGTGTGTGAAACCTATGGTTTTTTCAGTGAATTTGTACGTTTTTTTAAATGCTAAGTCATGTATGTATTATTATTTTTTTTATATATTTATTTTACAATAAACTACGTATTAACATTTTTTGTATTATTTTTTATGGTTTTTCACCGCGCACGCACGGTGCGCGCAACCCCGCGATTTTTTTTTTTTTAAATTAAAAAAAAATATTCTGCCTGCGTGGTCCTTCAGGGACCCCCTGACAACGGCTAGGGGGTCAGGAACTCTCTACCCTGCCCCCTTTTCACGTTCGCCACCTCCCTTTTTCACTCTCGCACTGAAAACAAACAAAATGGTGGCCGACACTTCCTGATTTCGACCGATTCGAACGTTGACTGACATGTAACCACCAATCAGAATTACGCTCGCGCACGTTAGGGTGTGTATGTGGTTCTTAGAATTACTGAAGAGGTGGTTGTAACTGGTATTGGTATGTCCATTGTTTTGAAAATTTTAGTCTCTATTTTTGAATGTGTGTTTCAAAGGTAATATTAGGGGAAGAGGAGGTCTGCCACTCTATCACAAGGATGATGTCATTAGTGATGTCATCAGTGATGTCATTTGAGATGTCATCAGTGATGTCATGAGTGATGTCAGTGACCATGTCATGAGTGATGTAATATGTGACGTCATCAGTAGTGCATTGCGGGTGCGCGAGTTATAGTTAGCTGAACTAACTATAACGGGGGAATTTCATTGGTTTTTTACGAGTGAAATGTCCAGCTAACTATAACATGTGTGAAACCTTTGGTTTTTTCAGTGAATTTGCAAGGTTTTTTAAATGCTAATTCTTATATTTACTTTTTTTTTTTTTTTTTTTGCTATGTTTTATACATATTTTTATTTTAATTTTCTATCATTTTTTAAAGACTATGGTTAAATTTTAAAAATTCTACAATATATTTTTTATTTTTACCTTTTTTTTAAACTAAACTGGTAAGATTTATTAGTATAACATAGTGTTTTTTAAATTCCCCCTTTTTTTTTTTTTTTGTTTAGTATTTTTTTAACGTGCGCGTACGGTAAGCGCACGGCTTGCTTTTATTACGTTAGATTTCTACGCTGTTTGCGTTCATTTACGCAATTTGCGTAGACTTACGTCACGCAGCGCGTAACGCGTACGCTGCACGCGGATGTTACGCGGAAGTGAAGGGGCGTGCCTGTTTTGCGTGCGTGCGCGTGTCTTTTTTACGCGCATGCGCACTTTTGCCGTAAGCGCACCGTAAGCGCACCGTAAGCGTAACGTACGCGCACGTTGGGTCATGTGATCAAGAAACAACACTTTTGATTGGTTTTTACTACTTTCAGTTCTAGAACTCTCCTACACCACACCCTTTCCCCTCATTTCTGCTTGTGATCCCTTAGGAGAAGGAGCTGGGTTGTCTTTGTGATACGATGGCAGAACAGCAGAGCTCTTCTGAGAGTGAGCCTAGCAGCACTACCTTGAGGCAGAGAAGGAGGAAACAAAAGACCTCTTTCATATGGGAGTATTTTTCTTTTCCAGAGGACAAGAAAAAGGTAAATGCACCCTTAGTGACTTGTAAGCTTTGTGGCCGTGTACTTTCAAGAGGGAATCCCAACAAGAAGTATTCCTTCGGGAATCACACCATGTTAAGACACCTTAAAGATGTACACGGTAGGACACATGCTCGACATACTGAAGGTAACCCTTCAGTAAGTCAACCAAGCACATCCACAGCAGCTCAGCCTGGTCCATCATCTGCAGGGCCGAGTCCATCTTCGGCAGGTCAGGTGAGCCCTTCATCTGTGGGGGGAGCATCTCCTTTTTCTACTCCTCTGGAAACAAACCATCGGTTTGTGAGGGTTGAAATACGGTGCACCACTTGTCATGATCTAATTTGTCATAGGGAGACCAGTGTTTCCCTAGTGAACAATAAAATAGATCAGCACATTTGTCGTACCGACTAATATTCCCATTCTTTCTTTCCTCTGTCCCTGCATGAACACAACGGCTCTTGTAAGAGCCAACCTTACCTTTCAACTATTTTTTATATATGTTTTTAAAACTTTTTTTTGAATTTTTTTTTACCGTACGCGCACGGTATGCGTAATTTATTTTTTTATTTTTTTAAAAAACACTAAAAATCAATTATCACATTACAAGATCCATGAGAGACTACAATGAAAAACTGAAAATGTGATTGTGGAGAACTGGAAAAAAGGGACCATGACATTTCTGACTTTCCATACCCACTCAAAGATTTATTTATTAATTAAAATTTAATTTTAATTGCTATAAAAATGGTTCAAGTTTTCGTAAATTTTCTATCTCAATCTGAAAAAAAAGAAAAAAGTATTAATATTTAATAAAACATTTTATAATACAGTACACATATTTACATATTTTCAAAAAACAATTTTTTGCCTTTTTTTGCTGTTTTCAGAATATATTGCATTTCACTATAAATCGTGAAAGCAATTGCATTCATCACTTAACAGCGGGCAAAAAAAAAATAACAATAATCTTTTTTGATTAAATTTCCAACGGTAATCCAAGAAAATACAAAAATTTAAATTGTACAGATGTTACCGATTCACTCTAAAATGTTGTTTTCCGAAACATTAATTAAGAATTATATAAGTCCACAATTTAATTGGTTACCTTTCCTTTAGGCCAAATGATAATTTTTAAAATCTTTTAATTTGAAAATTCCAATAGTAATCCAATAAAATGGTAAAATTGTTTTGTACAGATCTTGCCAAGTTTCTCTAAAATTTTGGTTTCAGGAAGATTAGATAGGAATTTGCTAAATCAAAAGGCAAACGTTGCTTGAAAATCAATTGTGAATCATTACACATTGTCCAGCCTTTTTCACATTTAAGATAAACTGTGTAATGTCCAGAAGTAACAGTAGGTCCATCATGGAAAATTATTGCAACTGTTACAAAAGTTTTTCCTGAAATTGATAATTGCTGTCCTGTAAACTTCTTTATTAAAGTATCTAATTTTGAACCATCAGCTTTACATCGTTGCATCATTAAAATTACATACTGTCCGTATTCCTTTAAAATTAACGTTGAAAACATTTCAGATTTACACTCACTGCATTCCATGCTATGATTAGCATCTTTAACTAATTTAGCAAAAGTGACTGTTTTACACTCTGGCAATGTTAAATAAATAAACCTTTCAGAATCCACATTAGAGCCACATGTATGGAAACAGTTTTCACAACTATGTTCCCATTTATAAGAGAGACCAAACAAATTATCAATGTGTATCCCTTCTTCTTCCAGTACCTGAAGAAAAAACATCAAAAATTCCTGTGCATCTTGCTGTACATTTTGAGAAAACTGTGTTCGTCCTGAACATACATCTAAAAGTTTTCTAATTTCAGTAGCACTTTCTATTTGAGTTTTATCATTACTCAGCTTTTGAAAAAGGAGACTCAACTCAGAACAGAATCTTTTTCCCTGATTTACTAATATCTGCTCTTGCAAACTTTCCAGATAAAATATAACATTCAGCACTACATTAGCGTAGCAGTTGACACCAGAGCTATTTTCAAAATGACATCCTACAACCTCTTCTTCATTTACCTTTTTCTTTTTGCTTGCAATTACATCACTCCTCTTTTTTTTCCTCCTCTCTACATCCTCATTACAGATATTCTCAATTCTCCTTTTTCGAGAAACTACACGTTTCTCCAACACAGGATACTGACCTAAATGAGGAGCATAGGTTCTTCTTAATCTATTATACTCCTTTACACAGTTTGTATCTGCACTAACTTTTGAATCATCAAAGTCTATCATGAATAAACCAGATAATGTTTTCACTCGTGACAAAGCTACATAAGCCATACCTTCTTTGAACACAGTTGAACCAATGTTTACAAATGCACAATCTACAGTCAATCCTTGAGACTTGTGAATAGTTACAGCATATGCTAGAGAAAACGGAAACTGTTTCCTTTGTACATATAAGTCTTTCACAAGCATAAAACGAACTGTACAACGACAGATGTCTATAACTTCTTCTATCTGATCAAATTTTATTTTTAAACATTCAATTCCATCTTTTTTCTGATAATTAATAAAACCTACAACTCTTCCCATAGCTCCATTAACTAAACCTTTTTCAACATCCAAATTTCTCCTTAAAAATACTCTACAGTTCATGCAAACATATAGATTTTTTTCTAATCCAGCAGTTTTGGAAATGTTCTTCTCTAGTGAATCCAATTTATTTTTCAGTTTGCCTGTTAATGTGATAGTAATTCTTCCATCCTGAATTTTGTCCACTGCTTCCAATTTCCTGATATCTTCCTTTTCCAATTTCAAAAGCTCCTCATTGAATATTGAGCATTCACGTAGAGTTGGCATTAAGCAGATGACACTTTTCTTTTCTGCAATGTTCTTGTATATCTTCTCTGCAACTATTTCTTCTTTTGGAAATAAATTATGTAGCAGCCGACTCTGTAATGCTTTTTTGCCAACTTCTGTGAGTAGTCCAATTCTGATATCTTTCAGAATACTTCCATATTCTTCATCGTTTGCTTGTCTCATATTAGTAGTAAGTTCCTTGTACTCAAAGAAGGACCAAATATTTGCATTACCGATGCTTCCCAATGACTTCTTTGTGTCTTCATGTGTCACAGTATTAAACACTGGTTGTCCTTTAACTGGAGTAAGCTGTAGAAGATCCCCAAAAACTATGACATGTTTTCCACCAAATAACACGTCATAGTCTCTCTTAAGAATTTGTTGCATTCTTAAATGCACAAAGGCAAGCATTAAGTTTGATACCATGCTCACCTCATCAATAATGAGAACTTGCATCTTCTTCAATACTCTTGAAACTTCCAAGCATGCTTCTCCAGTTAGCCTGTGGTATTGTATTTTGTTCTCATGCTCCACTGGTAACATTAGCAAACGATGTAAGGTGATTCCTTTTATGTTATATGCTGCTAACCCAGTTGGAGCAGTAACCACACAAGACAAAGTTGAATCCGTTTTTTGCTTTAGGTAGTTTCTGATGACTTTTATTAAGAAACTTTTTCCAGTTCCAGCTTGTCCGCTTACATACATCCTGATTGGATGAAATGATGTGCATGAGCACTCTTTTTTTTCATGTAGTAATCCGTGATCAATTTTGTTTGTGATCTGTCCATAAATTTGTTGCTGCTCTTCATTCAGTTGTCTTTCCAAATTTGGTAAGTCTATAAATTCTTATTGAGCTTGATTCATAGCCATTTCCACTTCATTCATGGCTATTGTAGCTTCATTTTCAACGATTGGTTGTCCTAGGGGATCTTGACTGAGTGTTTCTGAACTTTGGCTGTCTTGAGAACTGTCTCTAGCTACTTCAGCTGCAATTGTAGTTTCCTGTTCAATTTCTTCATTTAACATTTGCACATAAGTTGTGAATGTACTGCATTGTATGCTGTCTTTGCAAGCATTAAAGGAATCTTCATAGCTTTAAAATTCTCCCAGTAGTTCATCCTCTGTACGCCATGGTTTAAACAGCTGTAAAAGAGCCAAGTAGTAAAATTCCTTTTTCTCAGTAGTGTCGCAACTGAGCCTCCTGTGATTTATCAAACTTCCTTTTGTTTGCTTCACCAAACATCCTTCCTCACCAATGACTTTATACTTTCCATTGTTGATGTCTTCTGCGGCTTTCCGGCGAATAAATGTAGTTCTGCAGCACTTCATAGAGACACATGTTCTCCAGATGATAACTTCTCTTGGGATAATATGTGTCCAACATGTTTGATTTCAAAATATCTGTACTTTCTGGGTCATTCTCGGCCAAATATTCAATTTCTCCAACAGATTTCAGTACCCGATTTCTCATTGCTGCAAGGCCTAAACTTGCCCAAGTTATTCTTCTTGATTTAGAGTAGAGACTTGCAGATGATAACCTATCTGAGCATTCGTAGGATCCAATTTCTCGATGCGATAACATCTTTAAACTGAAACTGTACAGCTTCTTACTGACAGTCTTCTCGTGAGAAATCTCTTCCCACATTTCCTTCAATTCCGTTTTCTCAGATTTAGTAATGTAAGACGTTACATATCGAGCAACAGCAATGGAATTGTCAGCTACATACTGTATATCCATGTTAGCATTCCACATGGATAAAATGACTGGGTTGTAGTCATTTATATTTTTTGATTCTTCTTTTCTTTTAAGGTTGTAGGTATTCTTAGGTGATTTTCTTGTAATAGTATGTCTCACAGATGACATAAAACTGTTTACTCTTCCATTTGAAAGAACAGGTCTAGGAAATCCAAATCGATATTTAGTGTAGTATTTATCTTTGCTCTTGTATTTCCGTCGACAGTATTTTCCACACCGATGACTTTGGAAACGTAAAACTTGCTCCTTTAACTTTTTATCTTCTGTGCTTTTTGGTATAGCACATGTTGCATATTCTTCAATGAAAGATAACACTGCTTCATCAGTATCTGTTCCAAACTTTGGGGCATCCTTAATCCACAACAGCATATGAATATGAGGAGCACCTCTTGCCTGGTACTCTTTTCTCCAAAAGAAATCCTCTACTTCTCCAAGAGGTGGATTTTTTTTATTGCAGATGAAGGACATCATAGCCTCAAAGCTATGATTGAAATATCTGCAAACATTAACCGGATCCAATGAGCACAGTTCTCCTGCTGTCTTGTATTCGATGTTTTTAATGTTTGAATTTGCCTCTCGTAGAAAATCCAGTAAATCATCCCAAGCGTACTCAGCACAGCTTAGGGTAAGGAACCATGTTGGTGTTCCTAAATTCCGTAACATGCATTTTAATTCACCATGGTGTCGGTACCAATATTCATTTGTCCCACGCTGACAAGCCATCATATTGATCAGTTGTGTTTCCAAATGATCATCTCGGTGCTGCACTTTCTCCATAAAATCCTTAGCAGACACATTTTGTAAATGTACTCCACTTTTTAAAATGTGATTTACTGCATAAGACAATGCAGACAAGTCGCTTTCAAATAAAAGATGGAACAAATAAGGAATACTTTGTCGAAATCTGGGATCTTCTGCATATAGTCTTGTAGTTCGATACTCAGAAGCTGGAATCTGTTCTGGACGTTCATCGTATCGTCCTCCTTTTCCTGTAGGAAACAGCTGGGGAAAACATCGAGCTTCCAAGCTCTCCTCCCATACACTCACGGGAGTTCCTTTTGCTTTCTTCATCTGAAACAGATCAATAGTGTCTCCCATAACTTCTTTTGAATGAAGAGGATGTATGCTAAAATGTTCATAAATTTCTTCTTCCTTTGACTTGTCCACTTTTTCAATTCGACCAGTTGGTGTTTCTGTGTCTTCTTGTAAATCTTCTTCTTCTTCTTCTTCTTCTATATAAATTGATTCATACCATTTATTATTTTTTTTCAAATACAAATTTGCTCTTTGTACTTTTCGTACATCCACCAGCTCCTGCCAAATCTTCTTATTCTTTGTAGGTACACCATTAACCAGAATAAGTAATGGTTCACTTTCCAAAGTATCTGCATCAATAGTTTCCATATTTTTTTTCAAATCCAAGGGCAAATACACCACTCTTCCTTTTAAACCTCTCAGTAAATCTGAAGGAGGTAATTTACCAGTTTTTGGCTCCATACGTACTATGGTCTGGAACGGATGAACACATTGAATAAGTATAGACTCATATGTATTTAATTCTGAAAGTGCGGCAGGAATAGCATCCAATTCTAAATTATTATGTACAGCTCTGGTCGGCATTCTATTTTCTTCTAATTTGTTGTAACAGTATTTACAAATACGCTGAACTTCACCCAATTCAAAACAATTTTCAAGAAATATATATGTGGCAAAATCCTTCCACTTATAATTATCTTCATTTTCACTTTTTCTATAGAGATCAACATACCTGGTTTGTTTTCGATAATGAGTTCTGCGGCAACAAATACAAGTAATATTTGGTCTTTCATTAGAGATTTTTTCAAATTTTGTTATGTGATCATTAAATGTCTTACTTACAAATGGTTCTACATTCTCTTCCACTTCTTCCTCATTTACTGTGTCCTTTTCTGCACTGTCTTGTTCAGGACCAAAGTAACAAAACTGAATTTCATCAATAACTTTCTCTACATCTGATACTGACCCACGGAACAGAGCCCTATTCAATTCATCTAACTTTATTGCTGGACTTTTAGCAAAATACAACCGTCTCACAAACTTTCTCATTTCAGTATGATGAACAGCCAGCATCCTAAAATGATGAAAAACACTTTTACACACTTTTATAGATAGACAAGCCAGAGAATGACCCTGCAAACCAGTATTCTCTCTCACTCGGCATGGATCTAGACTTTGAAGCACCTTAATCTTCTGTTTTACACTTTTTTTTACTATATTCTCTTAGAAACTCACGAAATTTATCAATAGATTCCTGACGCACAGTGCAAATACTACTACAATTCCAAGTGTACACTGGGGCTTTAGGACGTCTCCCCATAGCCTCATCTGCCATCACTTGTACCTCATCTCTTGGAACCATTTTCTCCTTCTCCATTATACAACCATTTTTCACTTCGTAAGCACGACCTCTGGTGTCAACTGCATGCAGCAAACTATTACTTTGAAAATAACTCTCTTCATTAAAAAAAGGTTCACTACTTGAACTATGCATTCATTCTCCTAAAAACACTTTACAAAAGTTTGTTCTTTTCACTTCTCTTTTCCTTTTGCTTTGTGATTTCAGTACATTGACCATTTTATCTAATGTACGCATCCTATTCAAAATTAAAATGAATAGTTTCCTTTTTAATTCTAATGCCTTAGCTGCAATGGCTTCAATTCCTTTTTTTCTCTTATAAAATTTTGCCTTTTGCTTATATTTCTTCACATCCTTTATCAAATTGGACATAACTCTTCTCTGAAACATTTTTCTACGTATCTCTTTAAACGCTGTTTTTCTGTTTAAAAAAATCTTTATAGTTTCTGAAGGTATATTTGCATTAACTAAATGCTCAATTTTTTCCTTTTCTTTCCTATTTAAAACATTCTTTCCAGTACAGACATTTTGTACATTTTTCCTTCTTTTGAAGATGTTCTTTAAAAAATCTTTTGTTTGCTTACCAGAAGACTTTCTTTTCTTCCCAACATGAGCATCTCCAGGTAACTTAGGTCCTCCAGTTGTCTTCAAATATATATTTTTTTCTGGTTTTTCCTTACTCTTGATTTTGTAGGCATCTTAAATTTTGTTCACTGCTCTTCAGCAATACCTGAAAAAAACAAAAAAAAAAAATCTTTATTTTATTTAAATATATTACTACATTTTTTATGATCTTTTCAAATCTTAAAATACTAAGTACCCCTTTCCTACAAGTGAAAATCACAATAACAACATCACAAATTAAATATCTAAAAACAATTCCTGTGTACACACAGAGTCATGATTTGATATTAGGCCGTAAACGAAATTTCTTTGCCAATTTGAAAGCACACTTCCTACTGTTTTTTTGGCAAGTGATAAGTACTTTTACAATCTGACACATTTCTAATCCACTTTTCAGATTCTCTAAAAAGCACATGTCTAAACAGCTTTTTTAGACCAGCAACATGTATAACCTGGGTGACTGACTTCACTCAGCAAGGGCAACCAGCCTTAGTGATGCTGAATGTATTTGCATTACTGACTGCAACCTCAAACCCCACTCGGTTGTGAATACTGTGCATGATTCTACAGGATAAGCAGCTGGCTGTGTGCTAAGAGTCTGCTTCTGCAGAAAAAAATAACACCCCCTTTCCATCTAATGCAAATGTAAAATCACCAGAGCAATACCAAACAGCTTTCTGAGACCAGCAACATGTGTAACCTGGGTGACTGACTACACTCCAGCAAGGGCAACCAGCCTTAGTGATGCTGAATGTATTTGCATTACTGACTGCAACCTCAAACCCCACTCGGTTGTGAATACTGTGCATGATTCCACAGGATAAGCAACTGGCTGTGTGCTAAGAGTCTGCTTCTGCACCAAAAAAATAGTTCCCCCTTTCCTACTTATGCAACTGTAAAATTACCAGAGCAATACGCAATAAATCTCTGCCTGTAATTCCTCTTTCCACACAGAGTCATGTTTTCATATTAGGCCGAAAAACGAAATTTCTTTACCAAATTGAAAGCACACTTACTACTCTTTTTTTTGGAAAGTGATAAGTACTTTTACAATCTGACACATTTCTAATCCACTTTTCAAATTCTCAACAAAGCACATGTCCAAACAGCTTTTTCAGACCAGCAACATGTGTAACCTGGGTGACTGACTTCACTCCAGCAAGGGCAACCAGCCTTAGTGACGCTGAATGTATTTGCATTACTGACTGCAACCTCACACCCCACTCAGTTGTAAATACTGTGCATGATTCCACAGGATACGCAGCTGGCTGTGTGCTAAGAGTCTGCTTCTGCACAAAAAAAATAGTTCCCCCTTTCCTACTAATGCAACTGTAAAATTACCAGAGCAATACGCAATAAATCTCTGCCTGTAATTCCTCTTTGCACACAGAGTCATGTTTTCATATTAGACAGAAAACGAAATTTCTTTGCCAATTTGAAAGCACACTTACTACTCTTTTTTTTGGCAAGTGATAAGTACTTTTACAGTCTGACACATTTCTAATCCACTTTTCAGATTCTCAACAAAGCACATGTCCAAACAGCTTTTTCAGACCAGCAACATGTGTAACCTGGGTGACTGACTACACTCCAGCAAGGGCAACCAGCCTCAGTGATGCTGAATGTATTTGCATTACTGACTGCAACCTCAAACCCCACTCGGTTGTGAATACTGTGCATGATTCCACAGGATAAGCAGCTGGCTGTGTGCTAAGAGTCTGCTTCTGCACAAAAAAAATAGCTCCCCCTTTCCTACTTATGCAACTGTAAAATTACCAGAGCAATACGCAATAAATCTCTGCCTGTAATTCCTCTTTGCACACAGAGTCATGTTTTCATATTAGGCCGAAAACGAAATTTCTTTGCCAATTTGAAAGCACACTTACTACTCTTTTTTTTTAGCAAGTGATAAGTACTTTTACAATCTGAAACATTTCTAATCCACTTTTCAAATTCTCAACAAAGCACATGTCCAAACAGCTTTTTCAGACCAGCAACATGTGTAACCTGGGTGACTGACTTCACTCCAGCAAGGGCAACCAGCCTCAGTGATGCTGAATGTATTTGCATTACTGACTGCAACCTCAAACCCCACTCGGTTGTGAATACTGTGCATGATTCCACAGGATAAGCAGCTGGCTGTGTGCTAAGAGACTGCTTCTGCACAAAAAAAATAGTTCCCCCTTTCCTAATTATGCAACTGTAAAATTACCAGAGCAATACGCAATAAATCTCTGCCTGTAATTCCTCTTTGCACACAGAGTCATGTTTTCATATTAGGCCGAAAACGAAATTTCTTTACCAAATTGAAAGCACACTTACTACTCTTTTTTTTGGCAAGTGATAAGTACTTTTACAATCTGACACATTTCTAATCCACTTTTCAAATTCTCAACAAAGCACATGTCCAAACAGCTTTTTCAGACCAGCAACATGTGTAACCTGGGTGACTGACTTCACTCCAGCAAGGGCAACCAGCCTTAGTGACGCTGAATGTATTTGCATTACTGACTGCAACCTCAAACCCCACTCAGTTGTAAATACTGTGCATGATTCCACAGGATAAGCAGCTGGCTGTGTGCTAAGAGTCTGCTTCTGCACAAAAAAAATAGTTCCCCCTTTCCTACTAATGCAACTGTAAAATGACCAGAGCAATACGCAATAAATCTCTGCCTGTAATTCCTCTTTGCACACAGAGTCATGTTTTCATATTAGACAGAAAACGAAATTTCTTTGCCAATTTGAAAGCACACTTACTACTCTTTTTTTTTGGCAAGTGATAAGTACTTTTACAATCTGATACATTTCTAATCCACTTTTCAAATTCTCAACAAAGCACATGTCCAAACAGCTTTTTCAGACCAGCAACATGTGTAACCTGGGTGACTGACTTCACTCCAGCAAGGGCAACCAGCCTTAGTGACGCTGAATGTATTTGCATTACTGACTGCAACCTCAAACCCCACTCAGTTGTAAATACTGTGCATGATTCCACAGGATAAGCAGTTGGCTGTGTGCTAAGAGTCTGCTTCTGCACAAAAAAAAAATTCCCCCTTTCCTACTAATGCAACTGTAAAATTACCAGAGCAAAACACAATAAATCTCTGCCTGTAATTCCTCTTTGCACACAGAGTCATGTTTTCATATTAGACAGAAAACGAAATTTCTTTGCCAATTTGAAAGCACACTTACTACTCTTTTTTTTTAGCAAGTGATAAGTACTTTTACAATCTGACACATTTCTAATCCACTTTTCAGATTCTGAAAACAGCACATGTCCAAACAGCTTTTTCAGACCAGCAACATGTGTAACCTGGGTGACTGACTACACTCCAGCAAGGGCAACCAGCCTTAGTGACGCTGAATGTATTTGCATTACTGACTGGAACCTCAAACCCTAAAAGTATTCCTCATTTTTAATAATACACATTATTTTATGGTGAAAACATAGTCCATATTATTTTACATGTTCCTCACATTTAAATTTCTCCCAAAACACAAAATGATAAACACAACTTCAACAAAAGGAATTCCAATGCTATTATTCATTTCTTAATTTACCATATACATCCCCTCTCAAACTCTTAACTCACCTTTATAATTAGTTAGTTGTGATAGAAATGTGGCACTCAAACAGCAGATTATCAGAGCCAGGATCTCTGTTCTCTACACCTCTCTCCTCTCAGCAGAACCAGATAATGGCAAAGTTTCCCTCTCTTTTTCCACACATATACATGTAAGTTTCAAATCTCAGTGCTTCCCCCTTTTTTTCAAATGTATTCACACATTTCTATTGGTTGAAAACCAACCCTTTTCCAAAAGTACCCTTCCCCCAACTTGACTTCTGCCTAGCACCCTTCCCCCAACTTGACTTCTGCCTGCTACCATAGCAACAGCTCATGGAACACTGCTGTCTACAGTCAGGTCAGAAGTTCGCCACACAATGTTTCATTTTCAAGGAGCAAGAGTGCTTGACTTTTCAAACCTAACAGCAAATCCATAGTACTGTTCTTTGATAACACATTTCTCTGTACCAATACAAAACATGCTTCTATAAATTGACACACACAGCCTAGTTTTTAGTGTAGAATGATGTGAAACAGCCAATGAGTTCTTTTTATTTTAAAAAAATATGTATGCCTCCATTTCCAAACTGTCTTTCATTTTTTTTTCCCATTCTACTGAAATACACCTCCTGAGTGCATCCAGATCTCCTTTGAAGATGTTCACAGTGTGGATTGTAGGGCACAGCTATGTCTTCTGGAGTGAAAAGTATGCAGAGAAAACAGGTATGGTGAGAGACCTTGCTTTGCCAAATGTAGACATTAAATGGATTGGTCAGAGAGGGTTAAATTGGCACCAATTGATGCCATTGGTGAAATCCTTCATGCAAATCCAACACCCTGACCTCATAATAGTGCACTGTGGTGGCAATGACCTAGGCACTTTGACTGGGGTAAGTCTGGAAATGCTTATGAAGGAGACCTTTGCACAACTGTTTTCACTTTTCCCAAAAACTGCCTTTGTGTTTTCTAACATATGCCAAAGGCAAAAATGGAACTGGTCCAATCATTTCTGTCCGCAGATTGACAAAGCAAGAAAGCACGTCAACAAATCTGTTTCTGCTTTCCTCCGTGACTATGGTATGGATTCCATTTACCACAACAACTTGCGTTACGACATGCAAGACATTTATAGAGGAGATGGTGTACACTTCAGTGATGAAGGGAACAGAGTCTTCCTCTTGAACCTTAGACTCTGCATCGGTACTTACTTGTAGGTACCACTAAAAAATCACAATAAACACAACGGCTCTTTTTAGAGCCCCCTAATATCTAAACACTTAAATCTGCATTTAATTTCATTTTTAATTATTTTTTTACCATACGCGTACGGTTAGCTTACCGTACGCGTACCCCGCGATTTTTTAAAAAATTAATAAATGTTTTTTTTGTACTTTTCTGTCCTTCTTTGACCCCCTTTCAAATGTTAGGGGGTCTGTAACTCTCTTCCTTGCCCCCTTTTCAAGTTATCACCCTTTTTTTTCTGAGTGAAACACACAAAATGGCTGCCGCCGCTTCCTAGTTTCGACCGATTCGAATGTTTACTAGGATCTAACAGCCAATCAGAATCGCGCTCGCGCACGTCACCGTACGCGTACGGTAAGCGCACCGTAAGCGCACCGTAAGCTGGCTCAGATATATATATTGATTTAAAGGCTATTTTCTCAGAATCTACTGAACAGATTTACACCAAACCTACAAAAGGCACTTCCTTGACCTGAGGACTACCTCTCTGCCAAATTTCAAGTAATTCAGTTCAGCCGTTCGGGCTGTAGCTCGGACTAAAGGTCCTATGGAAAAATGCATGGGAAAACGCGTTTTGGGACCCCCCTTTTATCTCAGCCCCCGCTTGACGAATCCCCCCGAGACTTTCAGGGTAGGAGCGTAGCGTAGCGCCCCATTAGTTTTGAAAATTTCGCGAGGATTCGTCGACCGGCGCCAAAGTTATTCCAAATAGAATGTTACGGTTTTCCTATGGAAAGAGGGTCCTAACTATAACTACCTACTGGCGACCGCCAGTAGGTAATATATATATATATATATATATATATATATATATATATATATATATATAGATATATATATATATTCACAGAAAAAAACATAGGTTTCAGGCACGTTATAGTTAGGAATTAGCATTTAAAAAACCTCAGAAATTCACTGAAAAAACCATAGGTTTCAGGGGTGTTATAGTCAGCTGGACTTTTCACTTGTACAAAACCATTGAAATTCCCCCGTTATAGTTAGTTCAGCTAACTATAACTCGCGCGCCCGCAATGCACTGCTGATGACGTCACATATTACATCACTCATGACATGGTCAGTGACATCACTCATGACATCACTGATGAAATCTCAAATGACATCACTGATGACATCATCCAGGGAATGTGTGTTTTTCTGAAAATTAAATATGTTTTATATATGTATATCTCAAGGTCGATGGAAGAATAAATGGGTATATAAGTGTCTAAATGGATGATTTGTTTTTGAAAAATTGATTGTGTAACTGACTGATTAAGTGTATCATAGTGAATACATGGCTTAGTGAGTAATGTTTAAATATGTAAATATCTGTATCAGTCTCTCACTTTGTGTATAAGTGGCTGCATGGGTTGTGAGTAGCTACATGGGTGTCTATATAGGTTATTAGTTGGTTTTTTGAGTATCTGTCTGAGTGTCTGCATGGTTCGGTGGGGAGTATTGCGTAGTGCATAGGTGCATGAATGAGTGACTCACTGTTTGTATGTGTTGAACACAGCATGTGTGCAGGACTGTATGGGTGGATGAGTGTGTGTATGGGTGTGTTAGTGAGTGAATGACTGTCTCAATAGTGTCTTTATGAGTAACTACATATGTTTTAAACTAGTATATGTGACTATTGGTGTATATATGTGAGTATATGTGAGAGTGAGAGATTGAAAGAGTTCCTGTATGAATAAGTATGTGTTTCTATAAGTGATTGTTTAAAAGACTAAGTATGTGTAAGTTTCCGTAGAAGTAAGTGTGGTGGTGTGTGTATAACTGTATATGCAAGTAAATGTATGTTTGATTCTTTATTAGCATGAGTGACTATGTGTGTGAGTAACTCTATGGATGAGTGGCATTGTGTAACAGGATGTATAGGTGTATGAGTACATATGATGAGTGAGTACATGTATGAGTGACTGTATAGGACTGTTGGTGAATGAGTGGATGTGTATGTGGATCTTAGAATTACTGAAGAGGTTGTTGTAACTGGTATTGGTATGTCCATTGTTTTGAAAATTATAGTCTCTATTTTTGAATGTGTGTATCAAAGGTTATATTAGGGTGAGAGGAGGTCTGCCACTCTATCACAAGGATGATGTCATCAGTGATGTCATCAGTGATGTCATTTGAGATGTCATCAGTGATGTCATGAGTGATGTCACTGACCATGTCATGAGTGATGTAATATGTGACGTCATCAGCAGTGCATTGCGGGCGTGCGAGTTATAGTTAGCTGAACTAACTATAACGGGGGAATTTCAATGGTTTTGTACAAGTGAAAAGTCCAGCTAACTATAACACCCCTGAAACCTATGGTTTTTTCAGTGAATTTCTGAGGTTTTTAAATGCTAATTCCTAACTATAACGTGACTGAAACCTATGTTTTTTTCTGTGAATTTCAAAGGTTTTTTAAATGCTAATTTCTAACTATGCCTACAGAGATAGGACATGTGAAGAAAGAAGAAAAAATGCACAGAAAGAAACAAAAGAAGTGCAGAAAGAAGCAACAGAAGTCCTCAAATACGAAGATAAGTGCAGGAAGAAGGATAACGTGCAGAAAGAACAAAAAGAAGAGCAGAAAGAAGCCTTGTTGCAAAATCATCCTGTACCCTCAACTTTTTCAGACGGATACTGGTGGTAACTGAGTCTGACTAACCAGTCCTAGAGCCAGTGCTATGTTAAAAGACACTTAGAATACAGTGAAAACACCTACATACACTAGGGAACATTATGCGTTGGGGTCCCCCTGTGATTAGCATGACCTCCTCTGTAAGCCCCTAGTATATAATAGGGCATGGGGATTAAAACTACCTCTTAAAACAGGCCACAGGGCGTTTTTGCACACGTTAACTCAGGCCCCGTCCCCTCCCTTCACCACTGTGTAAACACGCCCTGTGTCCATTTTTAGTTGGGAGATTAAGTTAATTTGAATCCTGAGGGTCCCTAGGGTCCAACTAGCCCACTAGGTACCTCCAGTAAGTGCCACAGAGCTGCGTTGCAGAGAGGTGTAAAACGTGGCACGGCCTGGACCACCTCTCTGCAATGCAGCTCAGTGGCGCTTACTGGAAGCACTTGGTGGGCTAGTTAGCCCCCAGGGGCCCTCAGTATTGAAGGGAAATTATATCCCCAATTTAAAAACGTGCCATAGTGCGTGTTTGCACACGTCACCTCAGGCCCCGTCCCCTCCCTTCACCACTGTGTAAACGCGCCCTGTGGCTGTTCTAAGTTGAGAGATTAAGTCCCCTTGAATCCTAAGGGTCCCTAGGGTCAAACTAGACCACTAGGTACCTCCAGTAAGCGCCACAGAGCTGCGTTGCAGAGAGGTGTAAAAAGGGGCTTGGCCTCAGAACACCTGTCTGCAGCGCAGCTCCCTGGCGCATACTGGAGATGCCTGTTGGGGGCGCGTTTGCAGAGTGCTGCACGGAGGGGGCATGGCCTCCGGCACGATGCCAGTCTTTTATTTATTTTAATTTTTTAAGAAGGGGGGCTGTGTGGTTCCCCTTCTTATTCTAATTTATTGGCCCTGATGACCCCATCCCCCAGGGCCTGTCTCCTAATTATATTTTTTTGACCCCAATCCCCAGGGCCGGCCACTGTTTTTTATTATTTTTAAAAAATATATATTTATAGACACACCTAGGACATGCTGGACAAACCGTACGTACCTATCACCATGACGATTTGCGTGATATTCATTAAAAGGCGACTATGCATGCAATGAATCCACGTGGAATGTATTTACACCACTAGTGAACCTCTGACATGTCTGATGCCCTACCGTGCCTAATCCTGGTAGACACCCTTGTCGTTTATTTATACAAACATGGGTAGCTATTGACGGGCACATTTAATACACATGCACACCAAGCCATTCAAAGAGGATTCGACAAAAATTCGACAAAAACTATGCAAGAAACCCCCCTCACAGTTAATAAAACACACATCCACTGCCGGATGTGTAATACTTTTTATTTTACTCTCTGGAAAGGGGACGAACATCACTTGAGAGTCACAGCGCGCTCCTGACAGAGCCCAATGCTGTGTTACACCCACCATTGCCTGCCGAGTGCCACACACCTCTGTGTTGTATTCCACTAGCTAGTGCATATGCTATGACACTCTCTAGCCCATGTGCACTGTAACACCACCCCGTGAATATGTCATGCCACACTTGTCTTCGCACGGGTTATATTGCCCCATCTAACGTGCCTTCCTCGATGCCTATGTTATAACGCACAGTGCTATGCCATACATATTACAATCTGGGATCCATATCCTTGTCACAGTGCATATGCAACGTTACACTCCCCAGCACATATTTTATATTACAACTTTAGAGACTAGTTAGGTTACACAACACTGCCCTGTGCATATTACACTCCAAGGCGCATATCCCATAGCACGCGCTAGTGCCTGTGCTATCTCGCGCTCTCCAATGAATCTGTCATTGCGCACAATGTATTGCATATTATATTTCACGCCCGGTTCATCTTATATCACACTTTTTGGTGCATAGTTTATACCATACACTATATCTAGTTTTCATTTTCAATCGTGCTCTCAGGACTATGTTCTATATAACACTGTGTTCACCTACCCTTTTCACGGGCATTACATTTTGCGATAGGGGGTGGAGGGTCAGGGGGTGTTTCTGCCAAGTGAGCCCGGAGTCACAGTCACAAACGTCCTCTTCTTCCTGAATAAAAGTGAGATTATGCTGCATACTTGTTCATATTTTAAGTAGTTCGCACAGACACAATGTTTTAAAAACAATAAAGTTCCTAATACCCGCCTTCTCTGAACAGTTAGCTTGCTGCCCCATCCCCCTCCTCCCCATCCTCTGTTGTGTGAATCCATGGACTAGCCTCCTCCCTCCTGCCATGCATGGTCTGATGTGCTGCCACTGCCCTCAATTTAGTATGATGTACCAGTCCAGTCCTCCTGCCCTCCATTGCCCAATTCTATGCCCCATCATTGACCTCCTGCTTAAACTCTGTGCTTAGCTTGCTGCCCCTATTCTCCTTCCCCCTGCCCTCCGATGCCTTTGTGCATGCCCCTGCTCCATCCTTTTTGCCCACCATGTCCCATGGACCTGCCACTCCTATCTACTCTGAGTGTTCTGTTGAGCTGCCACTCCCCTCCCACCTGCCTAGCATTGTCAGATGACTGTAACCTGTCCCTGCCACCTCCACCCTGCCTGTCCACATGCCATGCCCCTATCCTCTTCCTCCTGTCCTACATGGTCCATTGTACTGCCACACCCTTCTGTCCTCCCTGGTCTGTTGTGCTGCAACTGCTCCTCCTGCCTGCCCCGTGTGGTCTGTTGTGAGGTCCCTTCCCCTGAACTTTCTTGTCTGTGCACAGGTCCTGACCCTCCCTTCTATCCTCCATCGTCCTTTGTGCATACCCCTGCACTCTCCTTCTTGCCCATCATAGCCATTGTGCTGCCACTAACCCTCCCACTTGCCATGCATGGTCTTCTGTGCTGCCATGGCCCCTCCCACCTTCCCTGTGTGGTCAGTTAGCTGCCCCTGACCCCCTCCCACCTTCCCTCCATGGTCTGTGTGTATGCCATCACAGTCTCACTGTTGCTCTTCATGGTGTGTCGTGCTTCTAGTGCCCATCCTGCCTGACCTCCATGGCTATCTTGCTGCTCCTGCCCTGCCCCCTTGCCCCCAGCCCTCTGTTTACATGTGCAAACCCCTACTCCCTCCCTCCTGGCTTGTCTGTTCCATTGTAATGCCCCTGATCCGTCCCTCCTGCCCTTTATGGTCTGTTATGCTGCAGATTTCTCTCCTGTCTGTCCATTATGGTCAGCTAGCTACCATTGCCTCTTGCCCCTCTGTTGTCCATGTGCATGGTCCTGTCCCCTCCCTCTTGCTTTCTATGGATTGTTGTGCTGCACTCCCGTCCTGCAAGCCCTGTGTGGTGTATTGTGCTGCTGCAAACCCTGATGCCTGCCCTGCAGGGTCAGTTTGGTGCACCTCTCCATGTCCCTCCTGTCCTCTGTTATCCAAGTCCATGTCCCTATCCCATTTCCTTCCATGATCCAATGTACCATACTTGCGAACATTTTGAACTTGGTAAGAGGCAGATTTTGAAAAAAAACTGGGGTATTGATTTTCCCCTTTGAGTTACATTGAAAAAGAGGATATTGTAGACAGGAGACAGATCAAATAAAGCCCATTTGAGCTTAAAAACATTGGACGTTTCCTGGCTGAATCGGGTCTGTTGGCATGTATGGTTGTACTACCATTGCCTCTTCCTTCTGCCCACAATGGTCTATTACATTGCCACAGCCTTGAAGGAGGGTAGATTTTGTATCACAGGGGGCCCCTGGCCCGTTCTGTCCACACCTGAAGTATGAGACCCTTGTCCTTGCCCTGCCAGCTGCATTTGTAGGCCGTATTAAATTGACCAGCGGGTCCTGTGTTGCTATATAATTATCCTGAGACATCCTTACCACTCAGCCAGCATAAATCCCCTGTGTAGGCCCTTCTGTTCAATATGTAGGCCTCTTTGTTAAATTGACCATAGCTCTGCAATTTTAGTGTATAGCAGTCTGAAGGCAGGTCTGCGAGGCCTTCTGCTCCAAACTAGTAGCCCCCACCCTACCCGAGTGCTCCGTGCTCGGTATCAAAGTTCAACATCCCCCTGAAGCTGTCGACATACAGTAGGCTGCATCCTGGACTGGTACTTGCTTCCTGGGCAGGTTTCCCGCTTTTAAGTAAGTGGCAACAGCAGAGCGTCAAGTTAGGAGAACTGAGGAGATTTTATACATGAATATATTGAATTCCCGTACAATACCCATTATTTTCTGCTTGCTCTATGGAACTTACGATCAGCGATTGGCCTGAGAGACTGACCTTTTCACCCAGTCCATTGTCAGCATTAAGTGGGTAAATCACGAAATGTCTGGTAAAATCTGCAGACGAAGCTTTTGGATAACATACGTAGGTAGATGTAGCGTGCAAAGGAGCCCACAAAATGATATAAAAAGGGAGCACCCACAGATATCGACGGACTACCTCGCCGTCTGTATGTAGGTTAACAGGCTGTGCAGGTTTTCCCCAAGAGCTGGGAGCTCTTGTCTTCCTTTGCTTAAAATGTCTTGCTCTGCTTTGCTTGAAGTATCTTATTTTATTTTACCTATATGAAATGTCATGTTATGTTTAACCATTGTTCTCTTTACTTTTGCATTTAAAAGATTTTGTATTGTAATTGCAGGAATGCTTGCTCTAAGAGTAAACGTGAGTGTTCCTAGGTAACATTTTCCTTGGTGTAACTTGTTTCTCATGATGCATTTATAGATGTGTTTTCTCTCTCTCTCTGTCAGTACATTAATTGAGATACAGAGAATATCATGACAGCTGTATGATTATCTGGATTCTGTATTTTGTACTTTATGTCTCTATTCTGCGGTTTCTTTGAAGTTGCATCTTCTCATTAAACTGCCATTGTATTCTGCCTCCAATTCCATGTCTCATATGTCTGTTTTCTTCATTCTTGGAGCACGCGTTCCTAGGCACCCCGGCTCAAATTAAGGTGCCCCTTTTGTCCCTGACTCACTCTCCTGCTCAGTTCTGTGGTGGCTCCCGGGGCTCTGGGGACCGCCCCTAGCTTCCTTGACCCGTAATAGATCTTCCCTCCAACAGCCTCTCTTGCAAGTCCTGTATTGTTGGTTTGTTGCCCCTGCCCCCCTTCCCACTGCCCTCCATAGTCTGTTGTGCTTCCACGGCCCTTCCTGCCTGCTCAGTGTGGTTAAATTGTTGCCTTTGCACCCTCCTACCTGCCTTCAATTTTCAGAGTCCGTGCCCCTGGCCTCTGCCTCTCAACAGTATCCTAATGAACAACTAGATTGCTAACATTCTATATTTATTACAAAAGTGTGGAACGCCTGACATCATCTTGATGTAATCAAAACTGTAATACCTAGAGCATTTCCTTTAGAAATTACATATATGAGAGGGTCTTATTGGCATCAAAATTATGGTTAGTGCTCTAAAAAACTAAAATAAGGACATATTTTCTGAGTTTTCAAATAGCAACAAAGCACTTTTAAAACTATTTGTTATCTTTATGTTTTTTTATCCAGTTGACCACTTGATTAAATGTTGCACTTAGGGGAGAGGATGTGGTGTTACTTCCAGAACTGCAGACTTTGCAACTGGGGAACCAGGTTGAAGTTTCTGCTTCAGCTCGACATTCTGTGATTCTGGTCAAATCACTTAGTCTCCCCATGTCTACAACCAAAATGAATTTGTTCTTGTGTGATGTAACCAATGCTCATGTAAAGCACTCCAATACCTGACAAGTCTGCACTATATAACACTGCAAAAACACAAAATAATAAGTGTTTTGCACACTTCTGTCATTGGGCTATATTTGGGCTACATCTGGGTGATTTTGGGCTACATTTGGGCTCTTTTGTCTCCGGTGGCCATCTTGGGAGACTTATTTGTTATGAAGTTTCCTAATTTCCTCATTTACTGCAGTCTCCTCAGTAGGAAATACTTTCAGTTTTTTACTTTGATTCCATCAAGAAGGCATTCAGATGTGTCACACATTTGCCATAAATTCAGAATGTTAGCACTCTTTTTGCTCATTAGATCACTGTAGTAAAGCTACTGCTCACCAGGGAAAACTGCTGCTGGTATTGAAAGTGCATGTTTCAGTCTGCATGTCAGAATTTTTTAATGAAATAGAAGAGGATTTGAGAAGTCACTCAAAATGTGCCCTAATTTTTCTTTCTGCAGCACTAATCATACTTTTTATGGAAAAATGAACCCCCTCATTTTGTTCCTTTTTAAATTAAATGTTTTAAGAGTTATCACTTTAATCCAAGCAAGATGGCCTCAGGTGTGCCATACATTTATTATAAGTAGGACTGTTAGCGCTCTAGTAGTTCTTTGGAACACTCTGGGAAGCTGCAGTAGAACACAAAGGAATCAACTGACAGTCTCTGCCCTTGTTGGATGTACATGTTTTACTGAGAATGTCAGACTTCATTCTCACATGACTGAGAAAGATAATGTGAATTTACAGAAAATAAGCTCTCAGTTTAGCTTATAGATCACCTTCCAAACCTCTGTGGTAAAAGCATGAGAAAATATTTTTCTCTCAATCATGATATCCCAGCAGAAGGCTTTTTCACATGGTGAAATCACCTTAGAACATACCACAATTCCTAAAATGAGTATGGTACCATCAACAAATGATTTATAATGTAACTAAAGTCTTAAAACCTTCTATTAACTGCAATGCTTTTTAATGAGGTGCTATCATGTATATTGGTCCCAAGATGGCTGCCAACACTTCTTGGATGAAGTGCTGACAGCCAATCAGATCTCAGGATGAGATGTGTGGTTAGGCTCCGCCCACATATATATATGCTTTTAAATGCTATTTTCTCAGGAAATACTGAACAGATTTACACCAGGCACTTCCTTGACCTTATGGCTACCTCTCTGCCAAATTTCAAGTAATTCTGTTCAGCCGTTCGGGCTGTAGCTGTGTCTAAAGGTCCTATGGAAAAATGCATGGGGAAAACGTGTTTTGGGACCCCCCTTTTTTCTCGGCCCCCGCTTGACGAATCACCCCGAGACTTTCAGGGTAGGAGCTGAAAGGAGCGCCCCATTAGTTTTGAAAATTTCGCGAGGATTCGTCAACCGGCACCAAAGTTATTCGCCAAAGTTATTCAAAATAGAATTTTGAGATTTTCTATGGAAACTAGGTTGTAACTATAACTATCTACTGGCGACCGCCAGTAGATAATATATATATATATACCACCCCCTTTTGTACCTCATTGTTCGCCATAAGTTGGCAGGGTATGCTCAGACGTGAGTCTCTTGCTCACTTTGCCACTGGATTCAAGCAAGCCTGGCTGCAGACGGCTGAAATGCCAGAAACCGGTCCTAGGAAGCTTGTTTCCGGTCCAGGGAAGGCATGGCTTGGCAGTTCGGGCTGGACTGTTCCCATGAGGCACAGGGTCAGACTGATTTGCATATGGCCATGTCTGAACTGGGGTGGCAGAGTGGGCTAAAATACGGTGATGGATCAAACCCAGATCTGTTGACTGGGTGTGAGTGTTTGATTGGTTCGGATGCTCAGTCCATCACCACCCCCTTTTGTTCCGCTATATATATATATATATATATATATATACACATATGTATATATACAAAAAAAACAAAGCTTACAGGGACGTTATAGTTAGGGTCAGATTTCATTCATACAAAACCAGTGAAATTCAGCAGTTATAGTTACCTGAGCTAACTATAACTTACGCCCCAGCAATGTACTGCTTATGACCTCACATATTTCATCACTCATCTCAAATGACATCACTCATGACATCACTGATGACTCCATCCAGTGACTGTAAGTATTTTGTAACAGTTTATGATGGTTAAAGGTACTACAAATGTTAAAGTAGTATATCACCAGTAAAGAGTGATAATACTTTTAATATATATCATGTGAGTGGCTGTGTGACTGTATGTAGCCTTGCACATGTGGGTGTGTAAGTGGCTGTATGGGGGTATATAAGTGGGTGTGTAGTGACTGTACGGGTGAGTGAGTGGGTATCTGAATGGCTGTATGAGTGAGTTACTTGTTGTATAAGTGGCTGTATGAGTGGGTATTTCATCAAGTGAGCTGGTGTGTGACTGGCGGTCTTAGAGAATGAGTGTCTGTGTGACTGGCTGTATTGGTGAGTACAGGGATGCAAGAGTACTTGGTTGGTTGTGTGAATGGGAATATAAGTGGTTGTGTGAGTGAACTGTGTGAGGGCTTGTATGGGCGAGTAAGTAGATGTGTTGGGAGGGTCATTGGTTAAGTGAGTGGGTGTGTGAGTGACTTTGGAGATAAATAGGTGGGTGTGTGAGGCAATGTATGGATGTGTGTGTGGTTATATGACTGGCTATATGGGTGAGTAATTGGTTGTATGAGTGGCTGTATGTGTGAATGAATGGTTGTGTGAGTGGCTCTACAAGTGAGTGAGTGGGAGTGTGAGCAGTTCTATGGAAGAGTGAGTGGGTGTGTGAGTACTTATATAGGTATATAAGATCATGTACTGAGAAAGATACAATTACAACTAAAAATTGTCTATTAAACAATTTTTTATTCTTGTTATTCATTTCACTTTCAAAACATTCAATTGATTGGTCTTCGTTGTTTTCATCATGAACTTGATACATAATCTTCTTTTACAGAAATAGAGAAATACAGCCAAGCCAACACGTGTTTCGTGAAAACTATTTGCTTCTTCAGGGCTGTTGATAGGAGAATACATTACATTAGAAAAAATATATTACTATAAACACTTAACATTTAAACAAATGACATAACCCATACATCATATTACAGTAGTAATTTTTCAAAACTCCTGACTAGTGAGTGCTACACTGAGCACTAATAACATTATACTGGTGCAATTTTGTAATCGTGAATGATGAAAAACAAAAAGATAAAAAAGGAACAGAAAAATATGTAAACATGTATCCCAAGATCTATGTTACAGTGCAAACAAGGGCAAATAGAGAAAGCCACAATTATCTGAAATCACAGTTGTCCATAGCCTTAATTTGAATCAGAAATCAGCTTGAAAAATTCATCAAACACATAAACATTTTAACTCCTCCAAAGAGGAGTACAGGCACTTCAAATTAATTGTCTTATATAACTCCTCATGTCCATAGATATCACAAAAGTACATAGAACCTTTCTAGTCCCAACCAATCCATTGTCTCCTTAGGCTGAGTTATTCATAAACAAAATTAAACTAAATTGTTTTAAATGGGGCTCTCTTCCTTTATAGTATTTTTGGGCATTTTGTGCACAGCTCATATATATTTGATTAAAGTAATAAAAGTGTACCTTAAAATACACGAACAGTTACATGGGGAATAAACTCCTGTTAATAAGCATCCTATTCAATGATCAATATTCCTTCCGGTATTTTTCAATAACTAGAAGAAAAATATATGAAAATGAGCAGCTAATAAAAAATGGTGAGTTTTTAACCGAGTGCCACTGAACTAATTGCTACGCTGTCACAATCTTCATAACATGTTCCCAAAATATATACGTAACAATATTGTCGCTCAGTTTGACTTAAAAAAGAAAACAGAATTGAATTACACCGTGCCGCAGCAGCACAGTGCCAGTAATCAAACCTACACCAAGTTTGGAGACTGCTACAAATAAGTAGCACCAAACAACATCTACAAGCACCATGCTCTAAAACAAAAAACTTCACAGATACGACCAACCCAGTCACCCATTACGTTTTATCAGTAACAGAAAAACACCCTGACCGCAAATCATTCTCACAGTCCTTTGTGAAGAAAGTAGCTCCGAAACGTACTCGTAAAGGCTGTAGCCTCCCTCCAATGAAACACCACGATCTACCGCTGTGGTGTGATTTCAGCTCCTTCTATACAAGAACTTGTAACAGTCAGGTAAATAATTATAACCTCAATTATCCACTTTAACCAATTATAATGGCGGGAAAATTTAAAATTGGAAATAGAGATAATGAACCCGGAATCAAACCCCTCCAGAGAGTCAGGATACCTTACCAAATCCTAACCAAGTGAGCTAATATGAGGCATGTTGAAAGCCTCAATTATTTAGTGCTATTGTCAGTGGCAGCTGCGGACATTAGAAAGTTGGGGGGCCGTGAATACTGCACTGCGGCCTCCGAGCGTAGGTAATGAGCCCGAACCACCTACGGGGAATTCGGGGACTCACCCCAGAGAACATTTTGAAAAAAGAGTGGGCAAATGGTACATTTTCAAGCAAACTTGAGAAAGAGGTGGCTTGGAGAACACATGTCTGGGAGTAGACAAAGCTGCAAAATTCGTCTCCACACTTCATGGATGCCAAAGACACTCCCTCGCTAATGGCACTCTTTGATACGCTGCCACGTCCTCCGCAGCACAACTGGCTGTCATTACTGCCAATTTTCACGAGAACTAAGAAGTGAGAAGAGAGTAGAGAGCTGTACACATGGCTGAAAGATGGGTAGAACGCAGACGGCTGCGCAGAGAGTTAAGGGTTTTGTAGAGAGCAGGGGGTTGGGCAGATAATTCAGAGAGGAGTAGAACACAGAGGGCTGAGCAGAGAAATTAGGGATCTGACGCGTTCAGTGCTGTGCAGCCATGTGAACTGTGCAGGTGGTACATGGCTATGCAGAGTGGCAGGTTGTGCTGCAGGTGGAGGGCTTCGCAGAGCTGTGAAGAGTGTGGGGGTTGTGCTGCAGGTGGGGGTCTTCTCTGAGCTGTGAAGAGTGTGGCGGGTTGTGCTGCAGGTGGCAGGCTTCTCTGAGCTGTGAAGAGGGTGGCGGGTTGTGCTGCAGGTGGAGGGCTTCGCTGAGCTGTGAAGAGTGTGGTGGTACGCAGAGACTGACTTAGCGAAGCTGAGGTGGGTGAGTGGATCGGAGGTATGTGCAAAGAGTGGCGGCTGTGCAGAGAAGGAAGCTGTTCTGGGAGCGTGTTACTGTGCAGAGAGTGGGGTGATGGTAGTGCTGGCCAGGGAGCGCACAGGCATCGGGGAACTGCTCAGTCAGAGAATGATTGTAAAGCGCCAGACTGACCTGATAGTGGACGCGTGTACTGCTGGTGGCCTGTGTGTGAGTGGCTGTGCTGTGGGTGGGCGCAGGGGGCATACCCTGCACAGCTTTTTTGAAAGAGTCGAGTTGAGATGTGCACACAGCATGGCTCTATAGAAAGGGGGGCACTGTGCGAGATGGTAGAGAGTGTAAAGAGAGAGAGAGCTCCCGGGGCAGAAGGCTGTACCCGGCCGAGAGGGAGCCATGCAGAGAAAGGGAATCTGTGCAGTGAGTTTAGCGCTGCATGCACAAGGATGACTATGCAGACTGTGCATACTGGGGCCAGTTCTAAATTTCAGGAGACTGCAGACAGCACAGAGCTCTTCTGGTGTGTGCTGTGCTGATCCATGAATGGCTATGCAGGCAGGGCAGCACTGCTGTTTGAAAGTTTCACTTCCAGGAGCTCCGGGGTCAGTCGTCACTCAAACAACAGTACAAAGGCAACAAACCACCAGAGATTCACCTCCACCACCGGGACCACAGCACAGACAGACCTGAATTCAATCACTCTTCAATGAGGGAGCTCTGCCAGGCAGCGGCAGTTCTGCAGACCCCACAGCCTGCAGATCACAGGAGACGTGCACTCCCCAGCAGCTGTGCAGAAACCAGCAACCTTACAGCACCCACCAGCCGTAGAGACTGCACAGCCCGGCAGATTCCACGAGCCGTGCAGACCGGCAGATATACAAAGCCAGCACGCATAACGAGCCCAGCAGCTGTGCAGACCCAGGAGCCATGCAGAACTCAGCGGCTGTGGCGACCCAAGAGCCCCATAGACCCAGGAGCCTATGCAGCCCACCACCCAGATACCCAGGTGAGCTCCTCTTGTTCCTTTCATGTCATAACTTCCATTAGGACCCGAGTGGCATAAAGCGCTGTGCGCAGCTTAAAGGTGATGCAGGTTAGGACGGAGCATGCATTAGTGAACCGGAGAGCACAGAGTTGGCCCTGGAGCTCGCATGGGGGGCCAGTTATTAAAATAAAAAACTTACCTTCCTCTGGATCAGCAGTGCCGCCGCCTCAGCTCCTGCTTCCTGCTGCTCCTGGCCGTGTTTTGCCTAGGCAGCGTCCCTCCCCTCCCCATTGCCAATCACAACGCTGCAATAGCAGCATTGTGATTGGTAAGGTGCAGAGGAGAGCGCCCCAGCCGGGCATCTGTACGGAGGCCATTTTCTCTATATAGGCTGCATGCAGCCTACATAGAGAAAATGTACAGTGCGCATGACTGCTTTGATCGGGCCCAGGGCCGACCAGTCAGGGCACTCAGAGTGGTGCAAGCCACTCCCCCACTGCCCTCGAGCAGGACCGGCCACCCGCCCGCCCTCAACCAGGCACTTCTGCTTTCTCGCAGTGCGAGAAGCAGAAACATAAAATGGTAGTTTTACCATTTTATGTTTCTGCTTCTCGCACTGTGAGAAAGCAGTGAGGTAAGGCCCTTACGCCCCAATGGAGGAGCCACCACTGGCTATTATGAACTTATACCAGAGCTCATGTCCCTACTAACTTGCATGAATACATTACTCTATTAGAAGGGAATTCGATCAGCCTACTCGCCTAGGCTCAGTATTCCAAACATAGAAACTTGTCATTCAAATATGCACTATGCTATATAAAATGAAAGCAAAGTGATATACAAAGGCAAAATACGAACTCATCTAAAGGGCAAGAGTGCTGTATGTGGTCATACCCTGTGAGATAAAGGAAGACTTACTCTGTGTCTCATATTGGTACCTAGACACAATTGTTCTGTATATACTTTTGACAATGTAACAACCTGTGGTGATCCACTACACTGAACAATATTGGCAACAAAAATTTCCTCAATCTAGGATCCAAACAATGATGTGACTATCAAAATGTTTTTACATGTTAAGTTAGTGTGTGAAGCTCCCTATCAAGGTTCAATCCTACAGATGTCGTGTTAAGTGTATTAATCCAATACGTCTCTCTCATCCTTACAGACTTGTTTTTATCTCCCCTTCTCCTATTGGGTTTCACTATTTCTATGACCAAAAACCTAATATTTGGGATATCGACAATGGAATGTTCAGTGTGAAAATGTGCTGCCATTGGATATTTCAAATCTTTGTTTTTTATGGCCCTAAGGTCTTCCTACCATATCTCTTTCAATTTGCGGGTAGTGGAACTTCGGTCACCCCAAAAAACACATTGAAAATATCCCCTATGGTGAATTTTTGTGGGCTAATCAAAATTGTTCTCTTAACTCCCATTATGCATTGGAAGAGCAATATATTACAGAAAGGTTCCTACAAAGAGGCTATATGCATGAAATTGTTCAAAGAGCTAAAAATAGGACTAGGAAGTTGAATCGGTCTGTTCTCCTCAAACCTACCAAAAACCTCAAAAATTCTAGCAATAGTGCTATTACAGATAATAAATTAATTACAACTTACAGTGAGGGTAATAAGCATATTTATAATATTGGAAAATTTTATATAGTGATAAAGATTTACATAAAATAATCCATGACAAACCTCTTATCACATAGAGGAAGGCTCCTACCATACGTAATATTCTTAGTGCTAGCGATACTATTACATTTATGTTATCCACAGGGGCTCCACCTTGGGTTAATGTTGGCCCTGTGGGCTGTTGCACATGTTCGAAATGTATTTGTTGTAAGTATGTCGTAAAAAATGCAAAGACCTTCAGTGATCAAGAAGGCGTGCAACAATTTAAGGTCTCTTCTTTTGTTAATTGTAACACTACACACTGTGAGTATATTTTGTACCGTGTTTGCGGTAAGCAGTATGTAGGTTCCGCTACCCGCAAATTGAAAGAGAGCCTTTACAAATAAGTTTTGGAGCTACTTTCTTCACAACAGACTGTGAGAATGATTTGCGGTCAGGGTGTTTTTCTGTTAGTGATAAAACGTAATGGGTGACTGGGTTGGTCGTATCTGTGAAGTTTTTTGATTAGAGCACGGTGCTTGTAGATGTTGTTTGGTTCTTCTAATTTGTAGCAGTCTCCAAACTTGGTGTAGGTTTGATTATTGGCACTGTGGTGCTGCGGCACGGCGTAATCAATTCTGTTTTCTTTTCTAAGTAAACTGAGCTACAGTATTGATACGTATATATTTTAGGAACACGTTATGAAGATTGTGATAGCGTAGGAATTAGTTCAGTGGCACTCGGTTGAAAACTTACCATTTTTTTATCAGCTGCTCATTTTCATATATTTTTCTTCTAGTTATTGAAAAATACCGAAAGGAATATTGATCATTGGAAAGGATGCTTATAAACAGGAGTTTATTCCCCATTTAACTGTTTGTGTATCTTAAGGTACACTTTTATTACTTTAATCAAATATATATGAGCTGTGCATAAAAGAGCCCCATTTAATACAATTTAATTTAATTTAGTTTATGGATAACTCAGCCTAAGGAGACAATAGATTGGTTTGGACTAGAAAGGTTCCATGTACTTTTGTGATATCTACGGACATGAGGAGATATATTAGACCATTAATTTGAAGTGCCAGTACTCCTCTTTGGAGGAGTTAAACATTTTATGGTTTAATTAATTTTTCAAGCTGATTTCTGATTCAAACTAGGACTATTGACAACTCTGATTTCAGATAATTGTGGCATTCTCTATTTGCCCTTGTTTGCACTGTAACATAGATCTTGGGATACATGTTTACATATTTTCTGTTCATGTTTTGATCTTGTTGTTTTTCATCATTTATGAGAACAAAATTTCACCAGTATAATGTTTTTAGTGCTCATTGTAGCACTCACTGGTCTGGACTAGTGACCGCCGCTACTGCTCGATAGATGCTGAAGCTGAGCTTGGTGCGACCTGCTTCCTCGGGTCCCGGTTCCCCCGGCTCCCCCGAACCCTCTGCGGCCGCCTGGTGGTGGTGTTTGGTTGCGTGCCACCTAGGGTTCCACGGACACCTGCGCCGCCCCACCGCAGTAAGGGTGCAGTGCCTCGATTTCGTCGTTGGGCGACTGGCGTTCGGCGCCTGGAGGAGGACGCAACCAGAGGCAGCAGAGAGGCGTGAGAGGCGTTAGAGGCACCTTCAAGATAACCAGCAGTTCATGCTGGGACAGTGGGGTGATGGAGCGAATTGTTTTGCCCCCCAGGCCTCTGCGAGTCAATCCCAGAGTCCGAGCCCGGACATTTGAGCTCGGGCCTCCCTAACCTCATTTTTTGGCTTCACCTGAGAGAGTTGCCCAGGCAGAAGAGAGACAGTTCCGTCCCGGCCCACATTCCATTGCTGACCCGCAGATAGTGGGACACCGGCACGGGAATTTGCATGAACAGTCTGCACCTGGGTTTCTGGGTGAAGGTGGTGGCCAGTTGGGGCAATAAGTAAACCGGGAAAGTCAATAGACCCAAAGATCATCCTGCCAACCCATCCGGACCCGGAACTGGGCATACAAAACCGCTCATCACAAGCCCCAAGGAGGAAGTTCAAGCCTGCCGTGGCCCCTTACAGCCACTGACAATCGAGCCTCCCAACTGCAGGATGACCAAAAAAAACCTTGCATCGTCAAGCAAAGGCTACTGCAAAGATAATGCCTCTGAAGCAAGCATCACCCAGAATATTAAGGAGCGCCCGGCACGCATTCCCTGAACTAAAGTCCTTTCTAAATACTCCAACAGCAGGCCTCATATCTCAATTTTTATACGAACGTTTCCCCAATGTCGGAAACCCGCGTGCTCTGTCTGACCCACTGGTAAGAGCCAAGGCCAGCAATGGAACGAAGCACCTTTCAGGGAGCCCTCCTGACAGCAAATCCTTTGCAACCCAGGAGCAATGTATCTACATCGGGAGACGCCAGTCCCAATCTTCCCCTAGGCCGTGCCACTCCCTAGGAAATGAATACAAATTTGCAAGAGCTTTACTTGTGGAGACCACAGTTCCGACCCTTGGAAACCACCAACAGGTTGTCACAGCCCAAATACACTGTCAACAACAACCCTCTCTGCATTCCCCCGTCCAGTCAAGTCCATCTGAGCCCTGATGACACGGACCAACTATGACTGAATAGTGTCAACAAAACCTTGGGTATCTATCACCGATATTCTTACAAAATTTGGAAACAAAGATACAAAGAACACTGGAGCTCACTCCAAAGCTTTTTAGATCGGCCAGGGAAAGCCAGCCCTCTCCAACTATTCAAAGTCTTCAAAATAGTAATTTTATCAGTGACTCAGGACCAACTCCAACGAGTGAAACAACTCACCCTATGGCAAGGGCACCACTCTGGCAATCGAATAAAATGAAACTGCAAATCGATCTCTTATGCACCATTGCACAACATCTAGAGGAGCTGAGTAACAAGGTGGATCACATAGAGAATAAGCTTTGTGATAATAAGGATATCTGGCCCTGCACCTGCTCGTGTGCAGACCTCATTGACAAATGGGCAAAACTTCCTATAATTTTAACTGACTTGGTAGTCTCCCTAAAGGCACAATCATGAGGCCCCACCAGCCCGCCAAACATCAGTGGTATTTTACCTACAACAAAGTGTGAAGATTCGCAAATCAATCTGATTGAAACCAACTTGGGCATATCTCCAACGAAGCCCGACGAACAAGCACCACATGAGCACATCAAGCCTTCGACCAGAACATTGAGACCAAGTTCCTGTCCTCGCATTTCAAACTCAGCCCTCACTCAGAAAATTAAAGATGAGCCTCTCTCGAGGAGGGCCAAGAAAAAATTAAAGAAACAAGAGAAAAAGGCTAAAGCCTCCCAAAAAGTCGCTCTCTCGTTGACAACTTACAATCAAACACCACAAGCCAACAACGACAAAATACGACTATACCCAATCTTCGCCCAAAAGAAAGCCTTAAGCACTTCAACACTCATAGCATCAATGGCAACCGTCACTAAACATGCGACTGACTGATCATCACCTCCACCTACCCGAATGGGTGACTTGCACAGCCTACCAGGTCCGGCAACCGAAACTCAACCAGCTCCTTTATTAAACATCACGAAGTTAAAGCATAATAGTCAACCATGCTCGCTCAAGGAACAAGGTCCTATTATCAGGGCACACATCTCTCAGGGGCTTCTCCCCCCGGACCCCCAGACGATCCATGACGCAACAATCCTGCCATTTCAAAGCCCCACTTTCAGTTTAGAGACCCGTCAAGGAGATGCCGGTCCAAGCTGCAACTCTGCTCAGACGGGATCAAGAGCGCAGCCCAAAGTGAACCAAATCAGCAAAACAACCCATGAGGCAATTCTCACACAAAGATATCACATCAAGGGCCAACATGACATCTTAAACAGGGGCAATACACTTTGTTTATTTAAGCATATCCCCACTCTGGCAGAAACACTATCGGACGACCTTGCCTGGGTCAAGTTCTTGAGCCTTCCCAGTGATTCCCACGGTGAATCAACCTCAATTGGGCTGAGTCGTCACACCCGGGTGGGGCTCACACCAGAAGAACAATCCATAATGGCAGATTGGGGCATTGGCGCTGCATTTCCTGTACCAGAGAAATATCCACAAGTGCTATCAGTACCCCTGCCAAAGAACGAAGTCTACTCTGTTTTAAGGGGGACAGCGAGCAACCAACCAGGGAACAGTCCAGCTGCAAAGCAAATATCTTATAACGCTTATAAGATAACAAGCACCTTTGATCACAGGTCTGTTTACATTTGTGGGCCAACGTACATCTCCGGTCATGGAACTCAGACCCATCCTGAAGATCAGCCACTCCGACGGCACCACTAACTTTACAAAGGCCGTCTACCACCAGACCAGCACCAGAGTCTCGGAAACTAACAAACAGTTGTCCATCATATCCTGGAATGTAGCTGGGCTATAAAGACTCCTTGGTTTCACCTCAGTAACCAATTATCTTAGAGAAAATGACATCTTGTGCCTACAAGAGACTTGGGCTATGGAACACTTAATTCTCCCAGGCTTCTATGAACTACATTCCGCAGCCATAAAACGCAACATCTTTGGGAGAGCATCTGGTGGTTTCTCAATTTTCATTAACCATGCTTGTAGAATAGAGACTACCTTAATTGCAACCAACACTCCTGATCTGCAAGCAGTACTTATTAGCAGTCTAAAAAGTAACAACAAATTAATTTGTCTTCTGTTAATCAACTGGTATGTTAACCCCGCTGTCCAGCAAAAAATACAAGCACTAAAAATATTGACAACAAAAATGTACCTTCTTTTAAACAAATACATCTCACATTTCCCTATCATTGTCAGAGACCTGAACACCCGGGAGTTATGGAACTTGAAAGTCCACTCCCTACCACACACCAAAACTGCCCTCCTGCAGCAGCTTTTTCACAATCAAAACATGGTTTCCGCACATACCATCAAGATAGCCGCGGAACCTCGCGGGCTCCCTCTCCCTAACTTCAGGGACAAGTCTACAATCGACTACATCTTCATCTCAGCCCACCTGGTCCCTCATTGTAACAACTTTGAAGTGCTTAACAGGGGTCAGAGTGACCACAGACCACTGAGGGTCATTTTTTAGCTAAATGGGAAAACCGCACCGCAATTGGAAGCAATAGGGGTCTCTACTGGAGAGGAGCACCATGAAATTCTGAGCAGAATAAAATGGTCCACAAACCTTGGCCCAAAACTTTTGGAGTGGATGACACACAAAGAGTTGAACCCTACAGTTGGTGCACCGCTATCCCCACCCCCTCCCCCAGGAGCACTGGAAAGCACTTCTAGTGGAATTAAAACATGCTCTAGGGGTACGACTTGGAATCACTCAAGCACAGGTTACCTACACTTACCATCCCTCGCCACAACCTAAACCATGGGGACCTCATCAAACTAAAAGTAGCCTCTTAAAGGCCTTGAAGGCTAGAACAAAAGGAATCAAAGGCACTCAAACACAGGCAATAACAGTTCTTCACGCTGAGCACAAAAAGAAAGTTTGGGAGACACAAGCTAAGAAAATTGAGTCAGAAATATTTACCCTCCTTAAAGAAAGGTGACATATTCAACTTCGGAAATACATTAATCAACTTAGTAACACCAGACAGACAAAAGGAAATGGAGTGGCATCAAACACACAAAACAGCTATATTCAGCTAATCAGAACATGTGCCATATTTGTTCACAACAACCCTCTCCAGAATCATGTAATGTTGACAAAACACCTAATATCACAGAGGCCGAGGTAACCATTCATATCAAAAAAATTAGGACAGATGGCGCTCCAGGATTCAATGGGATACCCGCATCAGTGTTTAAAGCCTCTCACACATTTTGGGCAGAACAGCTAAGTACGCTTTCGCCACATCCACCGTCCCATCGTCATGGACAGGATCTATACTTTTCCCCATCTACAAAAAAGGGGACAGTACAAAACCAGAAAACTATTGGCTTATTGCCCTGTTAGATATCGAAGTGAAAGCGTATGCAAGAATATTACTGAAAGACCTAGAAGCCTGGGCAAAAGATAATAACATCCTTCCTTGCTTTCAATCCGGTTTTAGGTCTGAAAGTTCCACTATAGATAACATCATAGCACTGGGTCATCTGTTACATCGAGCAACCCAGCCATCACAATTACCCCTTTTTGCTGTTTCATGGACTACAGTGCAGCTTTTGACCGGGTTGATCGAAGAAAACTGTGGGGAAAAACTGGACTCCTGGGGAATCCCCCAACAGTTGCTAAAGGCAATAATTGCATTACATCAGGGGACTTGGATCCGCATCAAGACCAGCCAAACGACCATAACAGCTAAGGTACCAACTAATAACGGCCAGAAACAAGGATGTATCCTTGCCCCTCTACTATTTAATCTCTATACAGTTGACCTGGGAAAAGCCCTGAAGAAGTAAGGGGGCTGGCATTATTTACAGTCTGAGACGTCTAAACCAGCGTCTTCACAGTCCGACAGCAGAACCTATTCTGAAAGTTTTAAGAGCTAAACTTGTTCAGTCTTTTAACTATGGTCACCTGTTTTTTCCTGGTGCCTAAAATACGCTCCTCATGAACCTCCAAATTTCTGCTTACAAGAAGGTTCTGGCTCTCCCACGACAGAGTAAGGCTGGAGCTGGGATTCACTCGTCCGGATATCACTTGCTCAGGGATACATTAAAATACTATATTAGCACGTTGCGTGCACCTTCATCCTCACTGAAAGCGAAAATTAAAACAATCTTTGAAGAGGGAGGCTCTCCATGGCAGGTCCAGTTGGCAGCAGCTATTAGTCTACCCGAAATAGAATCCCAAAATTTGCACAATCAGGACATCCCGGTAACAGCCTGGAAAAAGATGGTGAACACACAGGTCAAGAGAATATCCTTTGAAAGGGACCTGGGAAGTTTATTTTTTCTTTAAAAAAAAGTTTTCGGGTAGGCAAGATGGCGGCCAGCACCCTGGCCGAGTAAGCCGGTATTAGCACCCTCTCTTGGATGACCCGCTAGAACTTACTTCAACACAGCGTGGGTCACAAATCTTTGTACAGTACGGCAGCGGGAGTTTGAAATGATTCGGTGGCTTTATTTCAACAACTTACTGCATCGGATATTATCGGCTCGAGGCTTACCGGGGGACAGCCTATCAGTGTTGGATCGAGGCACTCAGCGTCTTCAGCAGCTCCTGTACTTTCAGCGTTACAAACTTGCTTCTAGCCTCGGTTGGTGCAACGCCAGGATGCCTCCGAAAAGCAAGAATCCTCCAAGATCGGCAGTGAGAGCCACAGCGTCATCGTCATCCGCACCCTCCGCAGCAAAGCAACTTTCCCCGCCAGTAGCTGTGATTTCAAAGGGCAGTCAGTCGGAGTGTGCAGCAGTCAAGCCTTTGAAAGTAGGATTACCTCCGGTCCCTGCAATGTTTAAAATTCGTCAAGCCGCTTCTAATAAATCTCCACAGAGCCCTTCGATTGCTAAGGGGGGCAGCAATGCGGGGGGCCCTACAAGCTTATTGACTCAAACAAAAGGAGGGAGTGATTTAGAGAACGTAAAGGAGACGATTTCATATGCTCAAACCATGCCTGGACCGGACTCGCAGACCAGCAGCATGCTGGGAAACGTAGTCTCTACAGAGTTATCTCCTAGTATACAGCCAGCGGTGTCGCATCCTCTCTCTATAGATCTACAGCAGGTCTCTATACCTCCTAAGCTTTCAAATATGGATGCTGATACTGACGGCGATAATTTCTATTCACTATCCGACCATACAGGATCCTCAGTCGCCGATGATGGATTGGACAAAGATTGGACTGATGACGAGGATAGTGTATCGGGGGACTGGCGCCTCAATGAAGTTCTGAATCCTGCTGATACTATAAGGGATCCTGCTACAGTACTGATGAATACAGGCCCCAGCTAGGCCCGCAGGACACAAGGGTTCGCTCTTCTGCAATGGAATCTATAAGGAAGTTGGCACGGAAACTGCAAAGTACAAAGACAAAGTTTATTAACCCTTAAGGGTGGTCCTACAATCCATACAACACCCTTCAGTATTGCATAGAGTAGCACAAAGAACTTGCGTACACGGTCCCCTTTTATACACAAAGAGGGGCTCATAAGTGGGTGGATACAACATGAGGCAAAGAATATTACCTTTTATGGTCATTTTCGATACAGAATCAATATATGGGCGGAGCTGACACACTCCTTGAGCCCGCGAAAACATGGTCAAGCAAGGACTAACTGATAACAGATGTGGTCAAGTCTGGGCATGCGCCAGACAGATAAAGGTGCTATTTATAGAGTGTTACTAGGCAGATTGCAAGAGCAACTAACACGAAGATAGGACTCTTCTCCGTGGAGGCATGACAATACAAAATGGAGTCCAGACTTTAGTCAACATAGCGAGAGAAACTCGGTCATATAAGGGGAATTCATGTCTTCAGTAAATGCTTACTCACACCGCTATTTCAATTTTCAACAGACGACCCTTTCAGCATTTACTGAAGACATCCGGTTTGTTAGGATAATCATCGTATATGTCAATCTTCATCATTTCTTCTATTTCTTTAGTCAGATGTTTCTGGTAAGTGACATTGGCAATAGTTTTCTTATCAGGAATGCAGAGTGACACACATAGGGAACAGAGTAAAGGACCACATTGAATACAAATGCAACAAGAAAACAAAACTGCCACAATGATACAGAGACCAGTTAGGACCTTCCACCCCCATGTGGTGATCAACGCCCAAAACCATCCAGAAAAGGTCCAAGTACCATTTTCTGTATGGATTTCAGCTGCAATTTTATGCAGTTTATTGATAGCATTATAAACTGATGGCGTGTGGTCAGGAATAAACACGCAACAACTACTTCCGATAATTTTACAAGCTCCACCTCGGTCAGCTAACATAACATCTAACACCATGCGATTCTGCAATGCAACAATTCTAGTAATCTGAAATTCTTCCGTAAGATTCCCAAGAGCAGCAGCGGTTTGATTTGTCACAGCCTCTACCACTCTTGTTAACCTTCGAACTTTCCTACTATTTAGGGCAGCTCCAACAAAGAAAAACAATCCTAAATTAAAATCAATATACTGCTGCAGACTGGTGTCAGTCTGGTCCACGTCATCAATCGATAGAGTACGTTTATACCTATTTACAGTCACATTATTCAACAACTTCAAATCTTTATGATAAGATGCAGGCGCCAAGAACACAGGGGGTAATAGGAATGCTACATAACATACTCCAGACCAACCGGCTGGCAAACGGTAATAACCTTTATTTCCACATACGCAGTATGTATTGTGAGATGCTAAGAAGGTACTGTTATTCAATCCGTCGATATTTAGAATAGTGATGCAATCACTAACACCAACAGGAATATAACCCACACTCTGGACACACAGGTCCGCTTGAGCTTGTGCCACTTGAATCACAAATCGGTCTTTCCCCACAGTGTCTCTAGTGTTCGTGAAAATATAAGGAATCGATTCATTGTCTGGTCGATACTCTTCCCATTCCCAAATTGTCCCATTCGCTTGCGGGTATCCATCTTTATCCTGATGACATTCCCTATTAAGTCTGAAGAGTAATCGTCCCACTGTAGGTTTCCGGATGGCAAAAAGCAAAGTGTACCATGCTCTACAAGAGCCATTATGAGAGAAAGGAAGAGGTATGAATTGCGTTCCTCCTTTCTTCTGATGAGCTGGCATCATACCACATATCCAACAGTTCGTAGCATTCGTGGCAGCGTGGGTATGATGCAACATCTGGATGAAAGTGTTATTCAAATAAGACTGACGATGCTTCAATTCTTGATACGGAAGGGTATAAAAGTAGTGCTCCTCAGGCACTGGAGTAGTCAACACAAGTAACTTTCGAGCAGGAGTCACATCCTCCACAAACCATGTGGCTATCCCAACAATAGCTACTGTAAGCATAAAACCTGTTGCACAAAGGATTTTCTTTTTCTCCATGTCAGAATAAAGAATCAATATCTTCCTGAAACTAAAAGGTTTGTCAGAACTCTTCCCCTTGGGCAGCGGTCGATTTCTTCACCAGCGGGCCAAGACGGGTGTCGCTACACTAATGCAGGGCTGATCCCCCCCCCCTTGCCTCATTGGCTCTCCGTTTCACTAACCCAAGGGCCGTTCTGACAACATGTCCTAATACTGAAGAATTCACTTCCTTGGCCTGAGGTGATATCGCTTTCCTCCAGGAGTCGCGTGGTCCGGGAAGAGCTCCTCAGTGTCGTTTGGTTCCACATCACGGCCTTTCTCTGCAGTCAGAATCTCTCGTTGATCGGTCAATACAGCAGGCTCCACCAATCCGGGCGGTACTTTGCGACAGTGCAGGGAATGGATCCAATTCTTTCTGTTGGAAACCCGCACAGCCGTCCTCGTTGCAAGTAGGACCTGCTCAGGACCAACCCATCTCGGCTCCAAGCTGTTCGTCCTTTCAAAAATCTTCACCATAACATAGTCTCCAGGCCGGAGACTATGTCCTTCGCCGGTGGACCGATCAGGGAGCGCCTCCCGGACCTGTTGATGAATAGAAACCAAGTTATCCGTTAACTGCGCCAGATAATCATTCATCATTACACAAGGTACATCATACACAGCCTTAGGTCTTGGTGGACCCCAAATATTAATTGGGCGTCCGAAAATAATCTCGTACGGTGTAAGACCGGTTCGAGAGTGCGGTATCGATCTAATTGACAATAATGCCAGTGGTAAAGCATCTGGCCAAGTCAAAGATGTCGAAGCTTGGATTTTAGCGATCTTGAGCTTCAGTGTACCATTATACTTCTCGACTAGTCCTGCAGACTGAGGGTGAAACACTGCGTGAAACTTCTGGGTGATGCCCAGACCCTTCAGAACATACTTTATAACATCCGCTATAAAGTGGGGTCCGTTATCACTCCACAGAAGTCTACAAACGCCATATCGAGGGAAGAACTCCTTCAATAGCATCTTGGCGGTAGTCATTGCAGTATTGTCTTTCGTAGCGTATGCCTCGACCCATTTACTAAAGGCACATACCACTACTAGAACGTACTTCAAATTGTTACAGCGCTCAAGCTGGATGTAATCCATCTGCAAAACCTCAAAGGGTGCAGTAGGTGTCGCAAATCCTCCTGCTGGAGTTCGAGTACCCTTTCCTGGGTTGTACCTCAGGCAAATCATACAGGTCTGCACCACCCTCTTTGCCGCGCTAGCAATCTCTGGATGCTCCCAGACTTGTGTAAGCAATTTTACAATTGCGGAAGCTCCAACATGTGCTAGCCCATGTGCCATCTGAACCATAGGTTGTACAAAAGCTGTGGGTAGCTTCCATCTATCCATCTGCTTATTTCTCCAACAACCCTCATCATCCAATTCTCCCTCACTGGACCATTGCTCCCGTTCTTTATCAGAAGCGGTCCTCTGTATTTCCCGCACTTCTTCCTTCGCATCGTGCCATCTTTCTACCTGCGACTTCACTACATACATGGCAGTAGCACCGGGCTGCATCGCAGTCTCCCGTGCCACCCGGTCTGCTAACGCATTCCCTTCTCCAACTTTATCAACTACTTTCTTATGGGCACTACATTTAATGATAGCAATTTTCCTCGGATATGTCAATGCAGTCAAAAGGTTGTGAACTAACTCTCCATGCATTATTTGTACTCCATGCGACGTTAGAAACCCTCTCTCCTTCCAGAGTAGGCCGAAATCGTGCGCTACTCCGAAAGCATAGCGGCTGTCTGTATAAACATTCACACACAATCCTGTACTGAGCTCACATGCTCGTGTTAATGCTATCAGTTCCGCTGCTTGAGCTGATTTCTGTGGTATGCGTGCTGTCTCCACTATTGTTTGCAGTGTGGTAATTGCATACGCTGCTGAAGTCGTACCGTCTGGTAGCTTCAGGCATGATCCGTCCACCCACAGTTCTCCATCTACATCTGGAAAGGGCATATCCTGGAGATCAATACGACCCTTTGTTTGTTCCTCAGTCACAAGAATACAATCATGTGCTTTCCGCGCTCCAGACTGAGTCTCGGGGAACGGCAGCTATGTGGCCGGATTTAACGTTACGCACCTCTTTAACGTAATATGAGGAGCCAAAAGCGTCAGCTCATATCCCGTTAAACGGGCACTGGTCAAATGCTGCGTCTTTGTCTGATTAAGCAGGGCATCAACAGCATGGGGGACTAATACCCGCAGCTTATGAGATAACACAATTCCCTCGCTTTGGCGTATTGACACAGCTGTCGCCGCAACCGAGCGAAAACAACCAGGCAATGCTCGGGCAACAGGATCAAGTACAGCCGAAAAATATGCACAAGGGCGCTGCTTGTCGCCGTGCATCTGCACTAAAACTGATAATGCACATCCATCTTTCTCATGCACATACAGCGAAAAAGGTTTTGTATAATCAGGGGTCCCTAACACTGGTGCTGAACAAAGGGCCTGTCGTAATTGCTGGAAAGCAGCGTCACACTCATTTGACCAAGGAAGCGGAATAGGTGTGTCTTTTGTCAAAAGGGCTAATAATGGCTTGGCTATGTGTGAGAACCCTAATATCCATTGCCTACAAAAAGAAACAAGACCCAAAAATGCACGCACGTCCTTCTGCGTGGAAGGCGCTGGCGTGTCCAAAATTACTTGGATACGATCTGGTGTGAGTGCACGCCCCTCCTTAGACAAAAGGTGACCCAGATAAGTCACCTTTGGTCTACAGAACTGCAATTTCTTCCGAGATACTTTGTGATTGTGGGATGCCAAAAAGGAAAGCAAGGACAACGTACTCTTCTCACACAACTCCGGAGTGTCAGCCGCCAACAAGATGTCATCGACATATTGAATGAGGGCGACACCCTCGGGCAGAACAAAGGAGTCCAATTGTCTTTTCAAAGCTTGACTGTAAATGCTAGGGCTTTCTGTGTAGCCCTGAGGAACTCTACAAAATCGATAAGACCTATTATTCAGAGTGAAACCAAAAAGGTATCGACTATCGGGATGAATAGGAATCGAAAAGAAAGCATTTTTCAAATCAATGACTGAAAACGTCGTCGCCGTAGGCGGGACCAAAGTAAGCAACGTCGTGATATCAGAAACCACTGGATATTGAGGTATCACGATCTTGTTTACTTCTCTCAAATCAATGATAAACCGATAAACTTTGGCATCCGTATCCTTTTTCAAAATGGGTAGAATCGGACTGTTACAGACGTTGTAGGGAACCTCCTCCACTACTCCCACCTTAATCAAATCCTGCACAATCTGTATAAGGGCCTCCTCCCCCTCTTGGGAAATACGATACTGCGGGAGGCGTGGTAACACCGCCCCCTCCTTGACACTAATATGGACAGGCGGAATCACCATCTGTCCTACATCGGTATCCGAAACGGCCCACAAAGTACGGGGGAGAGTTGCTAACACGGTATCCTCTGCAACCACACACATCCGTTCAGACAAAGGGTAATTATCATTTAATATCACACGCACACCAGCGGGGGAGCAGCGGATCGTAGCTCTGAAGTGCTTTAGCATATCAAGACCCATAATGTTGTCCGGCGTGTTCGGGGCAAGCAAAAACGGACAGGGTGCAGAAAAAGAATCAACCTGAAATGTGAGGGGCCGAGAAAGAGGGCTTCGGGAGAGTGTACCATCAAACCCTACCGATGTAACCATTAAGCCAGATGGGGGAGCCCTCGGAACCAATTGTTTAGACAGCGCACTACGAGTCGCTCCTGTATCTACTAGGAACTGATCAGTAGAACCCAAAACTTCAGCTGATACATAAGGACCCTTCTGATCAACCGGCACCTCAACTGATTCTAACCCCCATCCAACGCATTCCTATGCATGCTGAGAATCATGGTACCCAGAGCGGTCAATCCCTGACACTTGATACTGGTTTTGCCGATCAAAGACATTAGGTCTATCTCGGTGCTGCCCGGCAGGGTCAAAACGAGCGTGATCGTTAGAATTCCCCCTAAGATTCGAGAAACTCCCTCTACCTCTCGGGCCACCCTGAGTATGTCCCTGCCGCGAAGCATGCAACGCCGGGCAATCTCTGGCCCAGTGTCCCACTTGTTTACAATACGCACATTGATTCCTATTCAAATCAGATCGGCCCGAGGGAGGACCATAAAATCCTCCCCTACCTCTATTGACACCCCGACGGGGCGGACCATACACTTGCGCCAACATCACCTTCGTTTTTAAATCTTTCGACTTCTTCTCCTCCTGCCCCTTCGCTTCTTGCTCCTGACGCTCATAATACTGAGCTATAGTCAGAAGGGCTGTCGGAGACGCCGTGGACCAAGAACTTTCACTCGCCTTTAGGCGGGCCGCCATTGCCGGTAATAAATTCGCCACATATTTATCAGCAAAAAGGTGCCGACCCGTATCATCCGTAAGGGACTGACCACTAAAATCATGAAATGTCTCCTCAAAGCGCGTAAAGAAATCTGCAACTGATTCATCGGCTTTCTGCTTACACGAGGCTAACATGTTCCAGTCAATCTTTTTAGGGGGGATGATTGTTTTCAACTTAGTCAGAATAGCAGCAGGGAGATCCAAAATAATTTGAGGTGGTTTCTGCGCGGGCTTCCTCTCCCTATCCTCATCCTCAAGCTCAGACCACCGAGCCTTAAAAGCGGCAACATCGTCCACCTTCCGTACGGATCGCCACATATCCGGTGGTAAAATAAGCCCAAAGAACAGATCTATATCTGCTAAGGTCATAGTACAAGAATTCAAGGCCCCCTCGACTTCTTCGTAAAAGGCCGCTGGATTCTTGCGGGGATCAGGCAACGCATTCTTTAATGCCATGACGTCAGCCCTATGCCAGGGAGTATAAACCCAATTGTACACAAAATATCCCTTAGCATCGGCGGAGGTAATATCCGAACTAGTTCCCGCTCCTTTAGGAGGAACATACAAAGGTGCCGCCTCTCGCATTGGTTTAGCATGCACTAGGTCGCTCTAATCTGAGTGGGAGGTAGATGATTGGTCATCACCGACACGTGAAGCCGACTGCTTTTCCTCCTCCGCTTTCTGGCGCGCTTTCTCTTTAAGGTCACTCACCGCGTCCCGTAATGCAAACAGCCGTCGAACCGCATCAGGCGCCTTAGAGGGAGAGAAAACACCATTACGCAATGCTTTAGCATCTGATACCACATCATCAGGCTCAAAGACGCTGGAATATTTCCGGAAAGCAGCAATCACTTCATCAGAAAAGTGGCCCAAAAAATACAACTTCTCTCTATCCTGCCACTTCTCCCAAGAATTCAACAACTCAGCAAGGGATAACTTGCCCTTAAGTGCACGATAGGAAACTTGCCGAAGCTCACCCATTCGGTCAACCGATAACATGGACCGCGTGTCTACCTTACCCGACACCGATCCAGAATCCTGTGGCCCCGGGGCAGACGCGCCAACATAAGGGGGCGGAGAGCGATCTAGTAAATAAAAATCATCGTCAGGATTATTAAGGACAGGATAAAGTGACTGACGGACAGCATATTGACCCGAGACTTGCAACCTACGCTCTTTCTCTTGTCTCTCCGTCTGTTCTCTTTCCTCCCAACGCTTCGCTTCCTGTGCTCGCACATGATCATTCTTCCGTTGCTCTTTATCAAACAGCGCTTTTTCACGTTTCTCTCGCTCACGCACTTCCTTCACCCATAATCGCACACATTCAAACATGTCTTGACGAGCACGCCGTTTACACATACACTGTTCCACATACTCAATCTTACGCATATCAAACGATCCATACAAAGGCCATCGTAACTCAGGATCCTTTCTGGTATATTTCCTCCATATTGTGCTGTACATTATGGAAGAAAGACCATGCTTCACATACATATCCCTATTAGGAGTCCCCTCTGGGGGAGCTGGAGCAGATTCCTCGAGGTTTAACCGGTTTCCAAAGCAGCAGCACCACTTACGGAGTGCGCTAAAAGCAGGCATGCTAAAAAATAATGCAAAATATGCAGTATTATCAAAAAAATGGCACTTAAACGTTGTGCCGTTCAAAGTTACACAGTTCCGGAGAAATATCTCCACATTACCTGCCTATATGTGTTGCAACGCATATATTCTCACAATAATCAATACAAGATATGACCGGTCATCACAAATCAAACTCAAATAGCCAAACCAGGCTTCAAAAACTCGGAGCAAGTACCGTACAACGGTTCTTACCAATCAAGAGTCCAGATTCCAACTGCCAAGCTCCAAAATTCGCCCAAATGGCTGTCACGGCAGGACCGACAGAAGAGGTCTCAGTCGAGGACCGGCGCCACCCAGATGGTCAGCTCGGAAGGGAAGGAAGAAAGCCTCGGGATGCCAGGACTAAAGTGCCTCTGGCAGTGATCACATCCCCGGCCAAATTCCTCACCTTCGTCACGACCAATCCTTCGAGCATCCGAGTCGCCGATGAGCCCCACGTGACGGGCGCCAATTGATGAATACAGGCCCCAGCTAGGCCCGCAGGACCCAAGGGTTCGCTCTTCTGCAATGGAATCTATAAGGAAGTTGGCACGGAAACTGCAAAGTACAAAGACAAAGTTTATTAACCCTTAAGGGTGGTCCTACAATCCATACAACACCCTTCAGTATTGCATAGAGTAGCACAAAGAACTTGCGTACACGGTCCCCTTTTATACACAAAGAGGGGCTCATAAGTGGGTGGATACAACATGAGGCAAAGAATATTACCTTTTATGGTCATTTTCGATACAGAATCAATATATGGGCGGAGCTGACACACTCCTTGAGCCCGCGAAAACATGGTCAAGCAAGGACTAACTGATAACAGATGTGGTCAAGTCTGGGCATGCGCCAGACAGACAAAGGAGCTATTTATAGACTGTTACTAGGCAGATTGCAAGAGCAACTAACACGAAGATAGGACTCTTCTCCGTGGAGGCATGACAATACAAAATGGAGTCCAGACTTTAGTCAACATAGCGAGAGAAACTCGGTCATATAAGGGGAATTCATGTCTTCAGTAAATGCTTACTCACACCGCTATTTCAATTTTCAACAGTACGTAAGGCACCACAAGATTCAGGCAGTAATACAGGCTCTCTGGCATGGGATTATTCATTTTCAGGACAGCCTACGGACCAACCTAATGTTCAAGATCCCGCTATTCAGGATTTAGTTTCTAACTCTAATTTATATCCTCCACCCGGTGAGATGACTCTGGCAATAATTTATCAAACAATTATGGCACACCGGTAAGAGACCAGACAAGAGAGCGCACGGGCGCAAGGGGCATGCCGCAGGGTCCAAAACTCGCTACGAAGAGTGATTAAATCATGTGCAGATATTGCATCTAGGGTCACTGAGGCTGAGACGCGGATCTCGTCAATGGAAGATGACTTAGTGACCCAAAAATCCACCATAGATGCAATTCAATCCCAACGGGACGATATCCAATGGAAATTGGTTGACATAGAAAATCGCGCCCGAAGAAACAACTAAAGAGTTTTGGGGGTCCCCGAGGGTAAAGAAGGCATGGACACTCGTCAGTTCGTGATTGAACTATTCACCGAGGCGTTCCCTGAGGTTAAGGAGTGGGATTGGCGCGTAGAAATTCAGCATGCTCACCGCTTCCTTTTCAAGCCGAAGAAACGCTCAGGCCAAACAGACCCCGTGCTATTTTGATATGCTTGCACAATTTCTTAGCTAGAGAGAGGATTTACGACCTAGCTAGGCCTGATAGACAAAGGTCAGCGAAGGGCTGTCTGTTCTTTGTAAGGCCTGACTTCTGTCCAGCCACAGTTGAACAGAGGTGGCAGCTCCGCCAGCTTATTGTCCCCTTTCAGGCAAAAGGAGTACAGGTTTTTTTGCTTTTTCCTGCTAAACTCAAGGTCATTTATCAAGCTCAGAAAAAATATTTTGAATCAGAAATTTTGGCCAGAACTTTTTTGGACTCAATCTAGAAAGCAATTATAATTAGACTTTAAAGCTTCAGTTGTGACCTACCTGTAGGCGTATGATGTTTATGAGAGGAGGCAATGCATTATATGGGGTGTAATATGTTTAGCATATTTATGCAATGTTTGCTTTTGTTTGTTTTGTTTGTCACCTCTAAGGCAATGCCTCTTTTATAACGTTGAAGATAGCGGTAGCATTGGGAGGGGGGGGCGTCATGGCCTATACCGGCTTCTCCATCACTTGGACCTTAGTCCTATTGCCTAGGATGGGGGGTTTCAATGGGTTGTGGGGGGGTGTTAGGCAGGGGAGTAGGGGGTCTAGGGTTAAGGGTTGGGGTAGCGCTGGGGGTGGGCGAGGGGGAGGGTTGGGGGCACAGTTTAAAAAAAAAGAAGCTTGGAAAAATATTTTGGTTTTTTATTATGTTAAGTTTCCCACTATTACAATCATGACTCTGGTTTACATAGTTATATGTCGAAATGGCGTTGGCTAAGATACGAATAGCATCATGGAATATCTGGGGTCTCAATAATGGTAAGAAAAGAGCGCTATTCTCAACCATTGTCCATAAGTTACATTTAGAAGTGATATGTTTACAGGAAACCCATGTGCCCTGGAACACCTCATCGCTCCATGGCTGGCCACACCGGGGTTCGTGTTTTTTTGTCTTAATGTTTATTTATAAGTTGCACTGATGGAGTTCTTCCCTTATGTATAACTAATTTGATTTTCTGTTAACCATCATGTTACACTCCCTCTAATGTTTCTGTATTACAGTGGCAGCCAGTAATTTTAGCAGGGAGGGGGCACATGGGACACACACGCACACAAACACACTTACTCACAGCCATGCATTCACACACACACATCTACTCACAACACTCACTCCCAAATATTCATGCATACATACACCCATGCACGAAACATTAATTTAAAAAATCACACTTAACTGTAACTTTGCCTAGGAGGTCCCAGGAGGGTTGGGACGGCTACCTTCTCTAATTGGCTTACCTCATGTCAACCAATGAGGGGAAGCAGCAGCCCCAGCTTGTCACAGAGTGGGATGAGGTCAGTGAGAGTTGTTTATACTACCCCACTCTGTGACGAAGAGTCAGTAGGTGACACTCTGTCCTGGGCACTGCAGGGCTTAAAAGTGAAGCACCCAGGTCTGAGAAAATTAGGGACGGACGCTACCCCTTGTCACGACGGGGAGGGCCTGAAGAGGTTACATCCACAGGAGCTGTGACATCTTCAGACAGGCAAAGTTCAGTTTAGGCAGCCAGGAGCATGCACATTTAGCGCTTGTCTTGCTCATGGCTGTCTGAACTGAAAATAAAGAGTGTGTGTCAGGATGACCTTTGCTCAGCCTGACTGACACTCTTCTTGTTGAGCAAGTGGTGAGGGGGCATAGCCCCTCAGTCCATTAGGATGTGCCGAGTAGCTGCTGTATTATGTGAATGATCTCTCTTGTAAATTGTTATGCAATGTGCTCTCTCTCACCCACTGAGTCTGGTCCAGGTAATATAAAACTTCTGATGAATTAAGCATAAATAAATAGCTGCTGACTATTTGTTCTGTTGTGTTACGTGTGTGATGGTGCTGACTTTTATCAGGCAAGCTCTATCTGTAGATCTTGCCCTTAAAGGGACTTTGCTCTATATTTTAATATACGCCTGATCAACAAATAAGACAGAGACATTAGTGGGAAATAGGAGGTGAAACTCTGGATTCCACAAGTGTTGCAGACTACAGATGGTAGTAAGTTAAACATATAGAGAACTACTGAGAAGAGATAATATTTAACATTTAATTTAAGGTACCTGTTGATGTCAAGTGATTGAAATAATGTTGAAATGAAGCTCCTTCTTAAAGAAAACATTTTTGTTAGACCTGGCATCCTTCGCTTGGTTTCACCCTAACTTTTTGCCTTCAGACGTCCTGTTTTTGCTGACTTCGGGGCATATGTATAACAAAATGTCACACTCCGACATTTTCAAAACAAGAAATGCGCCGTATTTCCCACAATACGGTGCAACCCTGTGTTTTTCCTAGTGTTGGTGCTAAAATTAGCTACCTAACGGCAATGCAGTCTCTCTTGCACCATAGTGCAAGGATGCAAGCATTGCAGGGAATGATTGTTTGTGTACTGGAAGCTGTCCCTTCCCAATATACCCAATTGGCATATTTACTTTACTTGTAAGTCCCTAGTAAATTGGGACTACTTGTGTCCATGGCCTGTAAATTACATGCTACTACTGGGCCTGCAGCACTGATTGTACCACCCACTTAAGTAGCACTTTAAGCATGTCTCAGACGTGCCACTGTGGCCTGTGTGTGCAGTGTTAAACTGCCATTTTGACCTGGCAAAATAAACCTTTTGCCTGGTGTTGGACAGGCCACACGAAGGGCTCGCTCCCTCCCCGCATGACAGGGCCCCAGCCCCCACCGGCTCCCCCGGCCGGGTCAAGCCGCCATCTTGGGCCCTGCACCACGAGGCCGCGTGGCCTCCACCCGACCCTAACCCTGGGCCTGGCCGGCCCCGACATCCCGGCACCACCATCCACCCAGGAGGTGAGCGGACCACTTGGCAGGTCAATGGGAGAAAGAAGCGTCAAGGGCTCTTCCCCCGCCAGGTGCCGATCGCCTCCAGCTCCCCCAGGCGCTGGCTCCACCCCCTGCTGGGTGTCTGGACACCTTCATCCCGGGCCCTCCGACCTCCAAGTGCGAGGGTCCGGACATCAAAGGGCGCCTGCCCTATAACTGGGGCAGCTCCGGAGCAGGAAGGCAGTTGTATCCTGGAGTCGAGAGACACCGAGAGAACTCAGCCTTGACGGACTACTGGCGCTGCCGTAGCCCTATCTTGCGAACTATCGTCCTGCCTGCTGGCGCTGCCGCGGCCTTCTGCAACATCCATCCTCGTCGGGACCTGCTGGCGCTGCCGCGGCCCGTTGTATCGACCATCCTCACCGGGACCTGCTGGCGCTGCCGCGGCCCGTTGTAACGACCATCCTCACCGGGACCTGCTGGCGCTGCCGCGGACCGTGTGCCGACCATCTCTACCGGGACCTGCTGGCGCTGCCGCGGCCCGTACCAGCTAAACCACCAAGCTCGAGGATTGTGAGCTAATCATCATTTCATCCGAACTACCAGACTGGTAAACAGACTGTCCCGCTACCCTTTCCCTATCCTGAGAGACTTAAATCGAGGGGACCCCTGAGTCCAGACCTCCTTGTACTATTTCATCGTACCTTAAGAAGTGCATATAAAGAACGCTAAATCTTCTCCTTGTGTGGTGTCTGTCTGTGGGGGGGGAAGTTATTTATCTGTACGATCGCTGGAGACGGCTCTCCCCGGAGACCTCTCCCCTTGTCCTCGGCCGACCCTCCCGGTCCGTCTAACATTGGTGGCCAGCGGCGCGATCCGAATCAACGCGTAATCGTACAGAGAGTAGCTCACCCCACGACAAAACCACGATGTCAGCCAAAGATAGCGGTTCCACTGAAAGATTCCAAATGGATAAGTTGGAAGAATACAGCCACCGCGAACTAAAAGAATTCTGCATGGAACTAGGCATTGCTACCACCGGCCTGAGTACAAAAGATGATTTGAAGCGCGCCCTTGAGTCGTGGACAGAAACTGGGATCGCCGGGCCCTCCGACCGAAACAGTGTCACACCGGAGGGGAACGCCACGGCTCCCGAGGAGCGGGGAACGGGCCTCTCGCAAGAGGAGATCCAGGAAAGAGAAAGAACCAGATTACACGAGTTGGAAATGGCACGACTCAAGATGGACGGTGAACTCAAGTTAGCCGAGCAGAAACTAAATCTAGAGCATATGCGGCTCCGAGAAGAACGAGAAGAAAAGCAGAGACAGAGAGAGCTTGAGGAAAAGAGAATAACACTCGAACACGAGCGCAAACTGGCGGAAATAGAACTTCGGAAACAGAATAAAGAACCGGGGGTGCCTGAGCGACCGCACACCCTGGGGCCAACCGAGAAAAAAGTCCACATCCCCAAGGATGTTGTCCGAGAGTATGTCCGAGAAGACGACATACAACAGTGGTTCAAAGCCTACGAGATCGCCATGACCTCCCACCGGATCGACCGGAGTGATTGGGGAGCCGGACTATGGGGGAGGTTCGTCAACGAAGGTCGCGATGCCCTGCTGCAGCTCCCAGATCACCAAATGTCGTCCTACGACCACATGAAGGCTGCCCTCCTCACCCGCTACGGCCTCACACCCGAGATGTACCGCCAGAGGTTCAGAGATTGCACCCGGATCCCGGGTACAACTTGGGTGGAGTACGTTAACTATTTCAGCCGAGCCTTCGAGGGTTGGATCAAGGGGAGCCATGTCACGACCTACGAACAACTCTTTAACCTTATGGTATGGGAGCACCTGTCGAACAACTGTTTCGTCGAGCTCAGGCAGCACCTCCTCGACAGTAAATTGACTGACCCCCGGCAGCTCGCCGCCGAAGCTGACCGATGGGAAAGCACCCGAGTGGGCCGGAGAGGGCCACACGAGCAGAACCGAAGCAACCAAGGCCAGCACCGTCCTCGAGGAGGAGGAGGCCAGGGCCGAGGGAGAGACACCATCCCGGCAACGCCCGTGGCCAGCACCCCGCCCCCGGCCGGCCGGGGCAACCCCCCGATGCGTCCTGGGTTCCGAGCCAACGTCACGTGCCACCGATGCCAGCGAGTCGGCCACTACGCCAATGACCCGAGCTGCCCGCAGAACCAAACACCAAGGCCCCGCCAGGTAGCTGCCGCCGCCCTGGGGGAAGAACGACTATCAGAGGAACAGGAAGAATATGAGCCGGCCCGGCCAGAGTGGGAACCGGCCGCCATGGTTCTAGCGTGCCTCGGGGGAAAAGACATGGTCCCGCGGGCTCCTCTACCCGCCAACACCCGGAAATACGGTCAGTGGGTGACCATTAATGGGCGTCGGGCCGAGGCCTTACGTGACACGGGCGCCAGTGTGACGGCCGTCCGCTGTCACCTGGTGAAGCCCGAGCAGATCCTGCCGAACATTCTCTGCCCCGTCCGCTCAGCCGACAATTCCGAAAGTCTGTGTCAAATGGCCTGCGTCCCATTCAAATGGGGAGGGGTCTCCGGCCTGTTGAAGGTGGCGGTCCGGGATGATGCCCCCATGGACTGCCTCCTGGGGAATGACCTCGAGAGTTCCCCGTGGGCCACCGTCGAGAGAAGAGAGCACCTGGGGATGCTGGGCCTCCCGGACTGGGCCTGCATAACCACCCGGTCCATGGCCGCCCGTGCTGTCCCCCGATCAGAAGAACCGGAATGGCCAGCACCTCCACCCCCAGTCGCCCCAGTAGAGGACAACGACGAGGCCAACCCCCCAGAACCAACGGCCGAAGGAGTCGCGCAACCCCAGGACCTTCCCGGCCTGGCTCAGTGGCGTCAAGAAGGGGGGCCCACCCAAGAACAGTTCCGCCAGGAGCAAAAGACCTGCCCCGCCCTCGAGGGACTCCGACAGCAAGCCAGCGCCCAGAGCGCAGGGGACGCCACCGGAACTCATTGGGTCTATTGGGATAACGACCTGCTATACAGCGAACAGAGAATCGCGGAGCTAGGGGCCGGTCGGGTGCTGGTGGTACCTCTCCGCTTCAGAGACTTCCTACTCAACCTGGCCCACGATGTCCCCCTGGCTGGACACCTGGGCCAGGACAAGACTTACAGTCGCCTAGTGACCCACTTTTTCTGTCCGAGAATGAGGAACGACGTCCTGAACCACTGCCGGTCCTGCCCCACGTGCCAAGCCAGCGGGAAGAGTGGCCGTAAGCTGAAAGCCCCTCTGCAACCCTTCCCTGTGGTCACCACCCCGTTCGAGAGGGTAGGAATAGACATTGTGGGGCCCCTGGACCCCCGCACGGCACAAGGACACAGGTTCATCCTGGTACTGGTGGACCACGCCACCCGCTACCCCGAGGCGGTGCCCCTACGAACCGTGACAGCTCCGGTGGTTGGCCGGGCCCTAATGGGGATCTTCTCCCGGGTGGGCTTCCCCCGAGAAGTCGTCAGCGACCGAGGCACGAACTTCATCTCCAAATACATGAAGTCCCTCTGGCAACAATGCGGGGTCACCTACAGATTCACGACCCCCTATCACCCCCAAGGGAACGGACTAGTGGAGCGTTTCAACCGCACTCTCAAGGGGATGATTGGGGGATTGGAAGAGCCCCTCCGTCGCCAGTGGGATGTACTACTCCCGTGCCTCCTCTTCGCCTACCGAGAAGTTCCCCAGAAGTCCCTCGGCTTTAGCCCTTTCGAACTCCTGTACGGGCACCTTGTGCGAGGGCCCCTCAGCCTAGTCAGGGAAGGTTGGGAGTTGGCCCCCCTAAAGACCCCTCCAGACGTCTTCAAATACCTCCTGGCCCTACGCAATCAGACCCGGCGCTTCAGGGAGATGGCCAAGGCGAACCTCGAGGCCAGCCAGGAAGACATGAAGAGATGGTATGATCACAATGCCTCCTCCGTCGAGTTCGAGCCTGGTCAACAAGTGTGGGTGATGTCCCCCACCGAACCATGTGCCTTGCAAGATAAGTGGACGGGGCCCTTCAAGGTGGTCGAGCGCAAAAGCCCCGTCACTTACCTCATCGACATGGGGACCTCCCGGAACCCCCTTCGGGTCCTCCACACCAACAGACTCAAACCACACTTTGTGCGCTCAGAACTCAGCCTCCTGATGGCTACGGACAGTGGGGCAGAGGAAGACTCCGAACCCCTCCCGGATCTCCTGAAGACTCAGGAGAATGACGGTTCCGTGGACGGGGTCCGGCTCTCCGATGCCCTCACCCCGGAGCAACGCCAGGGCTGCCGGAACCTCCTGCTGCGGTTCGCTACCCTGTTCTCCCTCACCCCCGGGGTCACCCCTTGGTGTTTGCACGACGTGGACACCGGGGACAGTCCCCCTATCCGACACCGGGCCTACCGCGTACCAGATCGGGTACGGGCCTGCATACAAGAGGAAGTGGCCAAAATGCTCACGATCGGGGTCATCGAGCCCTCGGACAGTCCCTGGGCCAGTCCGGTTGTATTAGTCCCCAAGGCCGCTGCCCCCGGCACCACACCTGAACTGAGATTCTGCGTCGACTACCGGGGCTTGAACGCTGTCACCCGGACCGACGCTCATCCTATCCCCCGAGCGGACGAATTGATCGACCGGCTGGGGGCCGCCCGCTACCTCAGTATCTTCGACCTAACAGCGGGCTACTGGCAGATCGGTCTCACACCCCGGGCTCAGGAACGGTCAGCCTTCTCTACCCCCGATGGCCACTACCAATTCAGGGTCATGCCCTTCGGCATGAAGAACGCCCCCGCCACGTTTCAACGCCTTGTGAACCAGGTCCTGGCGGGGCTCGAAGAGTTCAGCGCTGCCTACCTAGACGATATCGCTGTATACAGCCGCCACTGGTCCGACCACCTCCTCCACCTCCAAGAAGTCCTACAGGCCCTCCAGCGGGCCGGCCTCACAATTAAGGCCGGCAAATGCCAAATTGGCCAAGGGTCCGTGACCTACCTTGGGCACCAAGTGGGAAGCGGGCTGGTGGCCCCGCTGCAACTTAAGATTGCTGCCATCCAGTCCTGGCAGCCCCCCGTCACCCAGACCGAGGTCCGAGCCTTCTTAGGGCTCACCGGCTACTACCGGCGGTTCGTGAAGGACTACGGCAGCATCGTGGGGCCCCTCACGGGTCTCACGTCCAAAAACCAACCAAAGCGGATTAACTGGACCCCCGATTGTCAAGCGGCCTTCGAGAAGCTGAAGGCCGCCCTGTGCACCGCCCCTGTGCTCCAGGCCCCCGATTACGGTCGGGAATTCGTGGTGCAGACAGACGCCTCCGACCACGGCATCGGAGCGGTTCTTTCCCAATTGAACCCCGAAGGTCATGACCAGCCGGTGGCCTTCATCAGTCGACGTCTCCTGGCCCGAGAACAGCGCTGGAGCACCATCGAGAGGGAGGCCTTCGCAGTGGTGTGGGCCCTCAAAAAGCTCCGGCCCTATCTCTTCGGTACCCACTTCCGGGTACAAACCGACCATCGACCCCTGCAGTGGCTGATGCAGATGCGGGGGGAGAACCCAAAACTATTGCGCTGGTCCATTTCCCTGCAGGGAATGGACTTCACCGTGGAGCACCGACCGGGCCAAGACCACGCCAACGCAGATGGCCTGTCACGCTTTTTCCGCCTCGACGAGGAGAGTCCCCAAGAAGATGGGTGACTCTCCCCGCCTTCAGCTGGGGGGGACGCATGTTGGACAGGCCACACGAAGGGCTCGCTCCCTCCCCGCATGACAGGGCCCCAGCCCCCACCGGCTCCCCCGGCCGGGTCAAGCCGCCATCTTGGGCCCTGCACCACGAGGCCGCGTGGCCTCCACCCGACCCTAACCCTGGGCCTGGCCGGCCCCGACATCCCGGCACCACCATCCACCCAGGAGGTGAGCGGACCACTTGGCAGGTCAATGGGAGAACGAAGCGTCAAGGGCTCTTCCCCCGCCAGGTGCCGATCGCCTCCAGCTCCCCCAGGCGCTGGCTCCACCCCCTGCTGGGTGTCTGGACACCTTCATCCCGGGCCCTCCGACCTCCAAGTGCGAGGGTCCGGACATCAAAGGGCGCCTGCCCTATAACTGGGGCAGCTCCGGAGCAGGAAGGCAGTTGTATCCTGGAGTCGAGAGACACCGAGAGAACTCAGCCTTGACGGACTACTGGCGCTGCCGTAGCCCTATCTTGCGAACTATCGTCCTGCCTGCTGGCGCTGCCGCGGCCTTCTGCAACATCCATCCTCGTCGGGACCTGCTGGCGCTGCCGCGGCCCGTTGTATCGACCATCCTCACCGGGACCTGCTGGCGCTGCCGCGGCCCGTTGTAACGACCATCCTCACCGGGACCTGCTGGCGCTGCCGCGGACCGTGTACCGACCATCTCTACCGGGACCTGCTGGCGCTGCCGCGGCCCGTACCAGCTAAACCACCAAGCTCGAGGATTGTGAGCTAATCATCATTTCATCCGAACTACCAGACTGGTAAACAGACTGTCCCGCTACCCTTTCCCTATCCTGAGAGACTTAAATCGAGGGGACCCCTGAGTCCAGACCTCCTTGTACTATTTCATCGTACCTTAAGAAGTGCATATAAAGAACGCTAAATCTTCTCCTTGTGTGGTGTCTGTCTGTGGGGGGGGAAGTTATTTATCTGTACGATCGCTGGAGACGGCTCTCCCCGGAGACCTCTCCCCTTGTCCTCGGCCGACCCTCCCGGTCCGTCTAACACCTGGCTGTTAGAAATTGGGTTCTTCAGTTGGCCGAGGTAGGTACCTTTGTACAAATAGGGACACTTGCTTCTAGTCAGTGTACACTTCTAAAATAACCCCTGCTCACCCCTTGGTAGCTTGGCAAGAGCAGACAGGTATGAGGCAGTGTGTAAAGCATTTGTGAAAAACTGTGGTGCCGATTCGGATCCTGGAAAAAATTTCCCCATACGAATCGTATCCGGGATTTTTACCGTACGAATCGTACAAGTAGCGTACAAACTGCCAAGTACGATTCGTATGGGAAAAAGTCCATACGAATCGCATTGGGAAAATATCCCCACACGTCCTCGGGTCGGAAAATGTGTCCGACACATCCTCGGACGATTTACCCTACGAATCGGAAAAATGAAGTCCGACCGCGCAAGTACGATCCGTCCCGTCCTTCCAATTTTACAACCGTATGGAAAATACACCGTACTGACCGAACTGCAATAGCAACCATGGAGACATGTGCCCGCATACACGCCGAACCCCCCAGCCCCACGGATGTACGTGCCGTACCCCCACCCGTGTATGTACGAGACGTACCCCCACCCGTGTATGTACGAGTCGAACCCCCACCGTGTATGTACACCCGTGTATGTACGAGTCGTACCCCCACCCGTGTATGTACGAGTCGTACCCCCACCTGTGTATGTACACCCGTGTATGTACGAGTCGTACCCCCACCTGTGTATGTACACCCGTGTATGTACAAGTCGTATCCCCACCCGTGTATGTACACCCGTGTATGTACGAGTCGAACCCCCACCCGTGTATATACGAGTCGAACCCCCACCTGTGTATGTACACCCGTGTATGTACGAGTCGAACCCCCACCCGTGTATGTACGAGTCGAACCCCCACCCGTGTATGTACACCCGTGTATGTACGAGTTGAACCCCCACCCGTGTACGTACGAGTCGAACCCCCACCCATGTATGTACACCCGTGTATGTACGAGTCGTACCCCCACCTGTGTATGTACACCCGTGTATGTACGAGTCGAACCCCCACCCGTGTATGTACACCCGTGTATGTACGAGTCGTACCCCCACCTGTGTATGTACACCCATGTATGTACGAGTCGTACCCCCACGGGTGGGGGTTCGACTCGTACATACACGGGTGTACATACACAGGTGGGGGTACGACTCATACATACACGGGTGTACATACACGGGTGGGGGTTCGACTCGTACATACACGGTGGGGGTTCGACTCGTACATACAGGGGTGTACATACACGGGTCGGGGTTCGACTCGTACATACACGGGTGGGGGTTCGACTCGTACATACACGGGTGTACATACACGGGTGGGGGTTCGACTCATACATACACAGGTGGGGGTACGACTCGTACATACACGGGTGTACATACACGGGTGGGGGTTCGACTCGTACACACGGGTGGGGGTTCGACTCGTACATACACGGGTGGGGGTTCGACTCGTACATACACGGGTGTACACGGGTGGGGGTACGACTCGTACATACATGGGTGTACATACACGGGTGGGGGTTCGACTCGTGCATACACGGGTGGGGGTTTGACTGTACATACACAGGTGTACATACATGGGTGGGGGTTCGACTCGTACATACACGGGTGGGGGTTCGACTCGTACATACACGGGTGTACATACACGGGTGGGGGTTCGACTCGTACATACACGGGTGGTGGTTCGACTCATACATACATGGGTGTACATACAGAGGTGGGGGTACGACTCGTACATACACGGGTGTACATACACAGGTGGGGGTTCGACTCATACATACACGGGTGGGGGTTCGACTCGTACATACACGGGTGTACATACACGGGTGGGGGTACGACTCGTACATACACGGGTGTACATACACGGGTGGGTGTACGGCACGTACATCCGCAGGGTCTGGGGGGGGTTCGGCACGTACCGGGCCCCCAATTCCGCTCGCATCGCGCCGTACTTCGCTTTTCCGGCACTTTTTGGGTGCCGTAAAAATATTGCCATCCGGACTGGTGTTGGTACGATTCGTACTTCCTGGTTCGTGAAATGCAGCCTGCATGCGTCCCGACGTCACGTCGGCGCTGTCCCGAATCACATTGGTATGTGTTTTTACAGTCGGTCGGTGTTTTTTCCGACTCGTACGGAAATGGTGTTTCCGTACGAATCGTACTTGCAAGTTTGTAGGGTTATTTTACCGGGTACGAGTCGGACGGAGAAAACCCTCCGACCGACGGTTCGTACCCGGTTTTTCCAGGATCGGAATCGGCACCACAGTAATACAGTGAAAACACTACAAATGGACACCACACCAGTTTAGAAGTATAAGTAATCTTTATCTAAACCAAACAAGACCGAAATGACAAAAATCCACAATAAAGTAATAAAAATATGACTTTCAAATGGTAGAAATAGTTCAGCTCAAAGCAAATTGTGGATGCAACACTTTTCACATAAAGTACCTTGGATGCGTCGCGCACACAAAAAAGGGTCGCAAAGTAGGTTATGCATCGGTTCCTTACACCCAGGGAAGGTGATGCGTCGGTTACTTACTCGGGGAAAGGTGATGCGTCAGTTCCTTACTGCTGCCAAGGGGAGGTGATGAGTTGGTTCCTTACCGGAGAGGAGGGGATGCATTGGTTTCTTACTGCTTGGGGAGGTGATGCGTCGGTTTCTTACTGCATCCACCAACGTAGTGACAGACTTGGTGCCTCGAATCAATGCGACGATCCAGGATGATGCTTGGGTTCTTGCAGCCGCACAGCAGGCCTTGGGTTGGAATCACTGCAGTGATCTCGGAGATCGGTGCACTTGATGCGGCGTGCATCGATTTGCTGAGCCGCGGGCAGGCGCTGCAACAATTTTTTCAGCGATGCGTCGGAAACTTTTGAGGATGCGTAGCGCTTCTCAAAATTGCATTACTTTTCTAGCTCCCAGGGGCAAACAGCCTCCAGAGGTCCAAAACAACAGCAGGCACCTCTTAGCAGGTTAGAACTCTCAGCAAGGAAGTTTAGGGGAGCTGGTGGTGAAGTCTTTGTGTCCCTGAGACTTCAGAACAGGAGGAAAGCTCACTCCCTTGGATATCTTCCTCAAGCAGGGGACACAGCAAACAGCAAAGTCCTTTCCCCTTTCCTTGGCAGGAAGTAGCCACTGCAGGCCAACCCCTGACAGCAAACAGCACAGGGGCAGTATTTCTCCTCAGCTTCTCCTGCTCTTCTCCTTGGCAAAGGTTCCTCTTGATTCCCAGAAGTGATCTAAAGTTCTGGGGTCTGAACCCCAATATTTATAGCACAAATTCCTTTGTTTCCTGGTGGCAAAGAGGCTCTTTGCCCAGCCAAACCCAGTTCTGTCCTCTCTGGTGCAGCTGCCTGGCAGGAGGTGGAGACAGCCCTGTGTAAGGCAGACAAGGCCTAGTCAGGTGCAAGGGAAATCTCCTTCCACCACTCTAAATGCAGACCGGGCCTCTTCAGGTGCTAGTGAAAACTCCTCACCCTACTCTAAATGCAGCCCCATTTCTCTTCAGCCCTTCTCGACTTGTGCAGACTCTCGGGAGCCACTAGACATCCCAAGCCCCTGTCACTGTAAAGCCAGACAGTCAATACACATCCTAGCAGAGGCACAATGGATGACTAAGCAAGAAAATACCTACTTTCTGAAAGTGGTATTTTCAAACACAGAGAGGTGCCGATTCGGATCCTGGAAAAACCGGGTACGAACCGTCGGTCGGAGCGTTTTCTCCGTCCGACTCGTACCCGGGAAAAAACCATTACAAACATGGAAGTACGATTCGCACGGAAACACCATTTCCGTACGAATCGTAAAAAACACTGACCGACGAAAATATACATACAAATGTGATCCGGGAAAGCGCCGACGTGACGTCGGGACGCATGCAGGCTGCGTTTCACGAACCAGGAAGTACGATCCGCACTGACGTCACCCCGCACGGATAAAATTCTCCGCCTGCCAAAAACTGCCGGGAAATCAGGACGACGCGCACAAGGAGCACCTGTACGCGACAGACAGCCATGGACCCGAACCTACGTGTCATCCCAGCACTCATAGCAGTCCACCTGCTCTACAGGAACCGACGCAGACGCCGCAGAAGGTCAGAACAACACCCAGGGGCAAAGGGGGGGGCAGGGGCAGGACACAAAACCCCCACCCAAGTCACAAATCATACATGGCCTGGACATACCTGACCTTCAGGGCCTGGTCACTTCGAGGGGGTGGGGGCGTGTCCAGCAACGGAAGTGGATGTACACGCGAACCGGCAACACAACAAGTCCGGTATGTACCGTACCCACGCCTTAAGAGCGTGGGTACGAGTCGTACCACGCCCACCCCTACGTCACCCCAATAATGGCGGTACGGCCCGTACCCACGTTCCAAAGGCCTGGGTACGGGCCGTACCCCCACCCGTGTATGTACGATGCGTACCAACACCCCACCCGTGGATGTACGGACAGTACCCACACCCGCGTACGTATGGAGCGTACTTCCACCCCAACAGTGTATGTATGGAGCGTACCCCCACCCCAACAGTGTATGTATGGAGCGTACCCTCACCCCAACAGTGTATGTACGGACCGTACCCCCACTCGTGTATGCATGGAGCGTACCCAGACCCGCGTATGTTCGGAGTGTACCCCCACCCGTGTATGTACGGACCGTACCCACACCCGCGTACGTATGGAGCGTACCCCCACCCCAACAGTGTATGTACGGACCGTACCCCCACCCGTGTATGCATGGAGCGTACCCAGACCCGTGTATGTTAGAAGCGTACCCCCACCCGTGTATGTACGGATCGTACCCACACCCGCGAACGTATGGAGCGTACCCCCACCCCAACAGTGTATGTACGGACCTTACCCCCACCCGTGTATGCATGGAGCGTACCCAGACCCACGTATGTTCGGAGCGTACCCCCACCCGTGTATGTACGGACCGTACCCACACCCGCGTACGTATGGAGCGTACCCCACACCAATAGTGTATGTACGGACCGTACCCCCACCTGTGTATGCATGGAGCGTACCCAGACCCGCGTATGTTCGGAGCGTACCCCCACCCGTGTATGTACGGACCGTATCCACACCCGCGTACGTATGGAGCGTACCCCCACCCCAACAGTGTATGTATGGACCGTACCCCCACCCGTGTATGCATGGAGCGTACCCAGACCCGCGTATGGTCAGAGCGTACCCCCACCCGTGTATGTAAGGACCGTACCCACACCCGCGTACGTATGGAGTGTACCCCCACCCCAACAGTGTATGTATGGAGCGTACCCCCACCCCAACAGTGTATGTATGGAGCGTACTCCCACCCCAACAGTGTATGTACGGACCGTACCCCCACCCGTGTATGTATGGAGCGTACATGGCCAGACACAGGAGGGCTGGGTGCAGAGTCCTCCCAGCAGTGGCCAGACGCAGGAGGGGTGGGTGCAGAGTCCTCCCAGCAGTGCCCAGACACAGGAGGGGTGTGTGCAGAGTCCTCCCAGCAGTGCCCAGACACAGGAGGGGTGGGTGCCTATCACTCCCAGCAGTGCCCAGACGCAGGAGGGGTGGGTGCAGAGTCCTCCCAGCAGTGCCCAGACGCAGGAGGGATGGGTGCAGAGTCCTCCCAGCAGTGCCCAGACGCAGGATGGGTGGGTGTAGAGTCCCTCCAGCAGTGCCCAGACACAGGAGGGGTGGGTGCCTATCACTCCCAGCAGTGCCCAGACACAGGAGGGGTGTGTGCAGAGTCCTCCCAGCAGTGCCCAGACACAGGAGGGGTGGGTGTAGAGTCCCCCCAGCAGTGCCCAGACACAGGAGGGGTGGGTGCAGAGTCCTCCCAGCAGTGCCCAGATGCAGGAGGGGTGTGTGCAGAGATTCCCAGCAGTGCCCAGACACAGGAGGGGTGGGTGCAGAGTCCTCCCAGCAGTGCCCAGACACAGGAGGGGTGGGTGCAGAGTCCTCCCAGCAGTGCCCAGACGCAGGAGGGGTGGGTGTAGAGTCCCACCAGCAGTGCCCAGACACAGGAGGGGTGGGGGCCTATCACTCCCAGCAGTGCCCAGACACAGGAGGGGTGTGTGCAGAGTCCTCCCAGCAGTGCCCAGAAACAGGAGGGGTGTGTGCAGAGTCCTCCCAGCAGTGCCCAGACGCAGGAGGGGTGGGTGTAGAGTCCTCCCAGCAGTGCCCACACAGGAGGGGTGGGTGCAGAGTCCTCCCAGCAGTGCCCAGACACAGGAGGGGTGTGTGCAGAGTCCTCCCAGCATTGCCCAGACACAGGAGGGGTGGGTGCAGAGTCCTCCCAGCAGTGCCCAGACGCAGGAGGGGTGGGTGTAGAGTCCCCCTAGCAGTGTCCAGACACAGGAGGGGTGGGTGCCTATCACTCCCAGCAGTGCCCAGACACAGGAGGGGTGGGTGCCTATCACTCCCAGCAGTGCCCAGACACAGGAGGGGTGTGTGCAGAGTCCTCCCAGCAGTGCCCAGACACAGGAGGGGTGGGTGCCTATCACTCCCAGCAGTGCCCAGACAAAGGAGGGGTGGGTGCCTATCACTCCCAGCAGTGCCCAGACACAGGAGGGGTGTGTGCAGAGTCCTCCCAGCAGTGCCCAGACGCAGGAGGGGTGGGTGTAGAGTCCTCCCAGCAGTGCCCAGATACAGGAGGGGTGGGTGCAGAGTCCTCCCAGCAGTGCCCAGACACAGGAGGGGTGTGTGCAGAGTCCTCCCAGCAGTGCCCAGACACAGGAGGGGTGGGTGCCTATCACTCCCAGCAGTGCCCAGACGCAGGAGGGGTGGGTGCAGAGTCCTCCCAGCAGTGCCCAGACACAGGAGGGGTGGGTGCAGAGTCCTCCCAGCAGTGCCCAGACGCAGGAGGGGTGGGTGTAGAGTCCCCCCAGCAGTGCCCAGACACAGGAGGGGTGGGTGCCTATCACTCCCAGCAGTGCCCAGACACAGGAGGGGTGGGTGCCTATCACTCCCAGCAGTGCCCAGACACAGGAGGGGTGTGTGCAGAGTCCTCCCAGCAGTGCCCAGACACAGGAGGGATGGGTGCCTATCACTCCCAGCAGTGCCCAGACACAGGAGGGGTGGGTGTAGAGTCCTCCCAGCAGTGCCCAGACACAGGAGGGGTGGGTGCAGAGTCCTCCCAGCAGTGCCCAGACACAGGAGGGGTGTGTGCAGAGTCCTCCCAGCAGTGCCCGGACACAGGAGGGGTGTGTGCAGAGTCCTCCCAGCAGTGCCCAGACGCAGGAGGGGTGGGTGTAGAGTCCCCCCAGCAGTGCCGAGACACAGGAGGGGTGGGTGCAGAGTCCTCCCAGCAGTGCCCAGACGCAGGAGGGGTGAGTGCAGAGTCCTCCCAGCAGTGCCCAGACGCAGGAGGGGTGGGTGCAGAGTCTTCCCAGCAGTGCCCAGACGTAGGAGGGGTGGGTGCAGAGTCCTCCCAGCAGTGCCCAGACGCAGGAGGGGTGGGTGTAGAGTCCCCCCAGCAGTGCCCAGACACAGGAGGGGTGGGTGCCTATCACTCCCAGCAGTGCCCAGACACAGGAGGGGTGTGTGCAGAGTCCTCCCAGCAGTGCCCAGACACAGGGGAGGTGGGTGCCTATCACTCCCAGCAGTGCCCAGACACAGGAGGGGTGGGTGCCTATCACTCCCAGCAGTGCCCAGACACAGGAGGGGTGAGTGCAGAGTCCCCCCAGCAGTGCCCAGACACAGGAGGGGTGGGTGCCTATCACTCCCAGCAGTGCCCAGACACAGGAGGGGTTTGTGCAGAGTCCTCCCAGCAGTGCCCAGACACAGGAGGGGTGTGTGCAGAGTCCTCCCAGCAGTGCCCAGACGCAGGAGGGGTGGGTGTAGAGTCCTCCCAGCAGTGCCCAGACACAGGAGGGGTGGGTGCAGAGTCCTCCCAGCAGTGCCCAGACACAGGAGGGGTGGGTGTAGAGTCCTCCCAGCAGTGCCCAGACACAGGAGGGGTGGGTGCAGAGTCCTCCCAGCAGTGCCCAGACACAGGAGGGGTGTGTGCAGAGTCCTCTCAGCAGTGCCCAGACACAGGAGGGGTGTGTGCAGAGTCCTCCCAGCAGTGCCCAGACGCAGGAGGGGTGGGTGTAGAGTCCCCCCCGCAGTGCCGAGACACAGGAGGGGTGGGTGCAGAGTCCTCCCAGCAGTGCCCAGACGCAGGAGGGGTGGGTGCAGAGTCCTCCCAGCAGTGCCCAGATGCAGGAGGGGTGGGTGCAGAGTCCTCCCATCAGTGACAAGACGTAGGAGGGGTGGGTGCAGAGTCCTCCCAGCAGTGCCCAGACGCAGGAGGGGTGTGTGCAGAGTCCTCCCAGCAGTGCCCAGACACAGGAGGGGTGGGTGCAGAGTCCTCCCAGCAGTGCCCAGACATATGAGGGGTGGGTGCATATCACTACCAGCAGTGTCCAGACATATGAGGGGTGGGTGCAGAGGACTCCCAACAGTGGACAGACATATGAGGGTTGGGTGCAGAGGACTCCCAGCAATGCCCAGACATATGAGGGGTGGGTGCATATCACTACCAGCAGTGTCCAGACATATGAGGGGTGGGTGCAGAGGACTCTCAGCAGTGGACAGTCATATGAGGGGTGGGTGCAGAGGACTCCCAGCAGTGCCCAGACATATGAGGGGTGGGTGCATATCTCTACCAGCAGTGTCCAGACATATGAGGGCTGGGTGCAGAGGACTCCCAGCAGTGGACAGACATATAAGGGGTGGGTGCAGAGGACTCGCAGCAGTGCCCAGACATATGAGGGGTGGGTGCATATCACTACCAGCAGTGGACAGAGATATGGGGGTGGGTGCAGAGTTGTTAGACCCGGCCCTCGTAACATAGTCAGACCTGACCCCTGCACCTCACACCAGCCCCGAGCCCCTGGCCTGGTCGATCCTTCCCACCAGAACACACACACCCGACCCGGACTTCCCCCGTCCGTAGGCCTTCCTCCTTCGGCCACCCCGGGCCCGCGTGCCCACTTCATGCACCAAGAGGGCCGCCCGGCCCCAGCGCGACCCTAGCCTACAGGCGCCACTCCGGCTGGAGGACATCGCGCACCCCTTGGGATGAGAAGGGGAGAAGCAGTTTCCATCACACCTCTGCGCTTCCCTGGGAAGGTGGGTTTCGATCGACCCGCCGGCCTCCCCGAGGGTTGGCTCCACGCCTGCTGGGTGTCTGGGGCTCCTCCCGACCCGGCCCTGAAAGGATCAAAGGACAATGGCAGGAAACCCCCAACAAGCGACCCCCAGGTGACAAGACCCCTGCCTGCACAGACTCCGGACATCAAAGAGGAGTCGCCCTATAACAAGGGGTGCCCTGGGACTGTCCGGCAGATTCGCCTTGGAAACACCTGAGCCCTGCTGAGTGACTCGCGGCTCCCTGAAGATCGTAAGACCTCCGAACTTGTGCTTGAGCCCTGCTGAGTGACTCGCGGCTCCCTGAAGATCGTAAGACCTCCGAACTTGTGCTTGAGCCCTGCTGAGTGACTCGCGGCTCCCTGAAGATCGTAAGACCTCCGAACTTGTACTCGAGCCTGCTGAGTATCTCGCAGCGCCCCCAGACTCCCTTGGTCCCGCCGGACCCCACGACGACAAGCGTAACCCCCAGCTCGAGGATTGTGAGCTGTGCGCCGGATACGCTCCTGCATTTGATCCATTCCCCCAAAGACTGTCCCGCTACCTCCTAACCCCCCTCCAAGACTTTGTGAGCCCGCGCTCTACTTGTATATATATTGCCTTGCTGATCATAAAAATTTTACCACTCCGATCTGATCCTAGATACGAGATTCCTCCCCTGAGGAGTCTCCCGCCAGTGCCCGGCTACGATACCTCGAGGGTTGGTCTCAGGACAGTCAGGGCCCCCTCCGGGCCCCTCTGAGGTCGCCTTCTAACATTGGTGGCAAGCGACGGGATTCGGGCCCATAAACTAGAGATCGTACCGTGAACGGCTGACGCACTACCGACAAAGATGGCAGAAGGAAACACCGCGGTTCTCGTAGAAGACGACGCCAGTACCATGTTCCAGGTGGAACAGCTGGAAGAGCACACTCACAGGGAACTAAAGCAATTCTGTAAGGAACTCAGAATCGCTACCAGTGGTCTCAACACCAAAGAAGATATGCAAAAGGCACTGAAAGCTTGGGTGGATTCGGGAGCCCCCCGCCCAGAAGGAGCGGTGGAGCCCCACGACGAAGCAGGACCCTCCCAAGGAGAACGCAGCAGCAACCATGTGCGAGGCTTCGTACCAGACGGGGGCCTATCCCCGGAGGAACTCGCAGACAGAGAAAAAAGTCGCCATCGCGAGCTCGAATTAGCCAAACTCAAAATTGAGGGCGAGTTGAAATTAGCCGAGAAAAAGCTAGCAGTAGAACAGTTGCGAGTGCAAGGAGAACTGGAAGAGAAGAAACTCCAACGAGAACACGAGGGAAGGAGACTTCAACTAGAACATGAACGCAGTTTGAAGGAAATAGAACTGAAAGCAAGAAGCGAAGAAGCGCGGCCCCCGGGGAACCGGGAGGCGGCCGCCCCGACGGAACAGAAGGTCCACATCCCCAAGGATGTGGTCAAGGAATATTACAAGAATGATGACATTCAGCAGTGGTTTCGGGCGTACGAGGTCGCCATGACCTCCCACCGGGTCCCGCAGAAGGATTGGGGGGCTGGGTTATGGGGACGGTTCCTGAGCGAAGGAAGAGACACCCTGCTCGACCTACCCACCTCCATGCAGACCTCATATGAACACATGAAAGCGGCCCTCCTCACAAGGTACGGCCTCACCCCGGAGATGTACCGCCAGCGGTTCCGGGACTGCCGGAAGATCCCGGGTACCACCTGGGTGGAATATGTGAATTTCTTCAGCCGTGCCTTCGATGGGTGGATCAAGGGCAGCAAGGTAACCACCCTGGAAGAACTAACTGACCTTATGTTATGGGAACACCTGGCTGCCAACTGCTTTGTGGAACTACGCCAGCATCTGCTCGACAGCAAGCTCACAGACCCGAGAAAGCTGGCTGTCGAGGCGGATCGCTGGACCAACACCCGGGTCTCCCGGGGCCCTGTAGGAGAGTACCCCCGAGCCAGTCAGGGACCACCCCGCCAGAGAGGGGGGGAAACCAGGGAGGGCAGAGAGAGCCCCAGACTAGCCCCCCGAAGTCCCAACCTCCGCCTTTCCCGGCACCCCCACCAGCTGTATCCGGCCCCCCCCCTGAGACGGGGGCACCGGGTAACCATCACTTGTTTCCGTTGCCAGAAGCCCGGGCATTACGCCAACGACCCTGAATGCCCCATGGCCCCACGCACCAACCAGGCAGCACCCCCTGCTAGACAGATAGCCAATGTAGCCCTGGGGGAGGAGGTTGAGGAGGCCGAGGAGTGGGAACCCGCCGCTATGGCCCTAGTGTCCTTAGGAGATAGAGAGATGGTCCCTGGGAGCCTCCTGCCCTCTAACACAAAGAAATATGGGCAGGTCGTCACGATCAATGGCCACCAAGTAGAAGCCCTCCGTGACACCGGGGCCAGTATCACCGGTGTCCTCAGCCATTTAGTCCACGAGGACCAGGTCCTCCCCAACGTATTTTGCCCTGTCATTTCAGCCGACAACACAGAAAGCTTATGTAAGGTAGCCCTGGTACCTTTCGAGTGGGGAGGGGTGGTCGGTAAACTGAAGGTCGCAGTGAGAACATCCCAGCCCGTCGACTGTCTCCTGGGGAACGACCTAGAAAGTTCCCCCTGGGGGCAAGTTGAGCGCAAGACCCACCTAGGGATGATGGGCCTCCCTGAGTGGGTGTGCGCCACCACTCGATCCATGGCGGCTCGACTGACCCCCCTGAGGGACGTCGACGACGCCCCGACCCCTGAAGATGGGATGGTCCCGGCCGAGGGCCCCCACATCCCCCCACCAGAAGAGTCGCTCGCCCGTGACGAACCACCGCCTTCCGACTCCACCCCAGACACCGAGTTAGGCGATCTGCCTGAATTAGCACAGTGGCGCCACGAAGGGGGCCCCTACCGAGAGGAGTTCTGCCGAGAGCAGGCTACCTGTCCCTCCCTGGTCGGGCCCCGGCAACAGGCAGAGGCCCAGGCCGCAGGCGTCCAGACAGGGACACACCGGGTCTATTGGGAGAATGACCTTCTGTACAGCAAACAGAAGTCGGTGGAGCTAGGGTCCGGCCGAGTGCTGGTGGTACCCCTACGCTTCCGAGACCTCCTCCTGGGCTTGGCCCACGACGTCCCCCTCGCAGGCCACTTGGGTCAGGACAAAACATACAGTCGCCTCGTGACTCACTTCTACTGGCCCAGAATGAAAGCGGATGTAGAAGCCCACTGCAAGTCCTGTCCCACGTGCCAGGCCAGTGGGAAGAGTGGAGGAAAGCGCAAGGCTCCCCTCCAGCCCTTCCCTGTCGTCAGTACCCCTTTTGAGAGGGTCGGGATCGACATTGTAGGACCTCTGGACCCCCCAACTTCCCAGGGGCACCGGTTTATCCTCGTCCTGGTGGACCATGCCACCCGTTACCCTGAGGCCATCCCCCTGCGCACCGTCACGGCCCCCGTGGTGGGCCGGGCGCTGATGGGGATCTTCTCCCGCATGGGTTTTCCCCGCGAGGTCGTGAGCGACCGCTGTACCAACTTTATCTCCCGATACATGAGGTCCTTATGGCAACAGTGCGGGGTGTCCTACAAGTTCACCACCCCGTACCACCCCCAAGGAAACGGCCTGGTAGAGCGGTTTAACCGGACTCTGAAGGGGATGATCGCGGGCCTGGAAGAGCCCCTCCGGCGTAAGTGGGACCTCCTGCTCCCCTGCCTCCTATTCGCATACCGCGAAGTTCCCCAGAAATCCTTGGGTTTCAGCCCCTTCGAGCTACTCTACGGGCACCCCGTCAGGGGGCCCCTCAGCCTGGTCAAAGAAGAGTGGGAGGCGGCGCCCCGAGGCACCCCCCGAGACGTGTTCCGTTACGTCCTGACCCTCCGCAATCAGACTAGGAGGTTCCGGGAGATGGCAGAGGCCAATCTGGAGGCGAGTCAGGAGGAGATGAAGCGCTGGTATGACCAGAATGCCGCGCTAGTCGAGTTTCAGCCGTGCCAGCTGGTGTGGGTCATGGCCCCCGTGAAACCCTGCGCTCTCCAGGATAAATGGACCGGGCCCTTCAAAGTAGTTGAGCGAAAGAGCCCGGTCACGTACTTGGTAGATGTCCAGTCCCCCCGGGACCCCCTCCGGGTCCTCCACGTGAACCGCCTCAAGCCCCACTTTGTGCGGACAGAGCTGAGCCTCCTACTGGCCACTGACGACGGGTCCGAAGAAGAGTCAGATCCTCTCCCTGATCTTCTGTGCACCAAGGAGAAGGACGGCTCCGTAGAAGGAGTGAACCTCTCCCCGTCTCTCACTCCCCAGCAACGTGAGGATTGCCGCCAGCTCCTAGGGCAGTTTCCCGACCTTTTCTCCCTGGTCCCCAAGGTCACCGACTGGTGTGTCCATGATGTGGATACCGGGGACAGCCCACCAGTAAGACACCGAGCCTACCGAGTCCCCGACCGGGTCCGGTCCTGTATCCAAGCCGAAGTCTCGAAAATGTTGACCCTAGGCGTGATCGAACCCTCAGACAGCCCCTGGGCCAGCCCCGTGGTCCTGGTCCCAAAAGCAGCCGCCCCCGGGGTCGCCCCGGAACTCCGCTTTTGCGTGGACTACCGGGGACTCAATGAGGTCACCCGAGCCGATGCCCACCCCATTCCCCGAGCCGACGAGCTCATTGACCGGCTCGGAGCTGCACGGTTCCTCAGCACCTTCGATCTCACCTGCGGCTACTGGCAAATTGTGCTCACAGAGGGAGCCAAGGAGCGGTCCGCCTTCTCCACCCCGGATGGGCACTATCGCTTTCGCGTAATGCCCTTCGGGATGAAAAATGCCCCGGCCACCTTCCAGCAACTGGTAAATAGAGTCCTGGCCGGGCTGGAAAAATTCAGCGCTGCATATCTCAACGATATCGCAGTTTTTAGTTCAGAATGGAGCGAGCACCTCCAACACCTCCGGAGGGTGCTAACCGCCCTACGCCAGGCGGGCCTCACCGTGAAAGCCAGCAAATGCCAGATTGGGCAAGGTTCGGTAACCTACCTGGGGCACCAGGTCAGAAGCGGGCAGGTCGCCCCTCTACAGCCCAAAATCGACGCCATCCTAGCCTGGGAACCTCCCACTACCCAAACAGAGGTCCGAGCCTTTCTGGGCCTCACGGGCTACTATCGGCGATTCATCCGGAATTACGGCAGCCTGGTCGGTCCCCTCACGGGGCTCACGTCCAAGAAGCAGCCCAAGAAGGTACAATGGTCCCCTGCCCGCCAAGAGGCGTTCAATGCCCTGAAAACGGCCATGTGTACGGCCCCTGTCCTCCAGGCCCCCGACTACTCCAAAGAGTTTGTGGTACAAACTGATGCCTCCAAGCATGGCATCAGGGCCGTCCTCTCCCAAGTAAATGACCAGGGTCTGGACCAGCCCGTGGCCTTCCTCAGCCGAAGGCTGTTGCCCCGGGAACAGAGATGGAGTACCATCGAGCGCGAGGCGTTCGCAGTAGTCTGAGCCCTCAAAAAACTACGCCCTTACCTGTTCGGCACCCATTTCAGGGTCCAGACCGACCATCGCCCCTTGCGATGGCTCATGCAGATGCGAGGAGAAAACCCCAAGCTTCTGCGGTGGTCAATCTCCCTCCAGGGGATGGATTTCACCGTGGAACATCGCCCTGGTACGGACCACGCCAACGCCGATGGCCTCTCCCGATTCTTCCGCCTCAGCGAAGAGAACCCCCAAGAAGATGGGTAGTTCTCTCCGGCTTTCAGCTGGGGGGGACGCGTGTTAGACCCGGCCCTCGTAACATAGTCAGACCTGACCCCTGCACCTCACACCAGCCCCGAGCCCCTGGCCTGGCCGATCCTTCCCACCAGAACACACACACCCGACCCGGACTTCCCCCGTCCGTAGGCCTTCCTCCTTCGGCCACCCCGGGCCCGCGTGCCCACTTCATGCACCAAGATGGCCGCCCGGCCCCAGCGCGACCCTAGCCTACAGGCGCCACTCCGGCTGGAGGACATCGCGCTCCCCTTGGGATGAGAAGGGGAGGAGCAGTTTCCATCACACCTCTGCGCTTCCCTGGGAAGGTGGGTTTCGATCGACCCGCCGGCCTCCCCGAGGGCTGGCTCCATGCCTGCTGGGTGTCTGGGGCTCCTCCTGACCCGGCCCTGAAAGGATCAAAGGACAATGGCAGGAAACCCCCAACAAGCGACCCCCAGGTGACAAGACCCCTGCCTACACAGACTCCGGACATCAAAGAGGAGTCGCCCTATAACAAGGGGTGCCCTGGGACTGTCCGGCAGGTCGCCTTGGACACACCTGAGCCCTGCTGAGTGACTCGCGGCTCCCTGAAGATCGTAAGACCTCCGAACTTGTGCTTGAGCCTTGCTGAGTGACTCGCGGCTCCCTGAAGATCGTAAGACCTCCGAACTTGTGCTTGAGCCCTGCTGAGTGACTCGCAGCTCCCTGAAGATCGTAAGACCTCCGAACTTGTGCTTGAGCCCTGCTGAGTGACTCGCGGCTCCCTGAAGATCGTAAGACCTCCGAACTTGTACTCGAGCCTGCTGAGTATCTCGCAGCGCCCCCAGACTCCCTTGGTCCCGCCGGACCCCACGACGACAAGCGTAACCCCCAGCTCGAGGATTGTGAGCTGTGCGCCGGATACGCTCCTGCATTTGATCCATTCCCCCAAAGACTGTCCCGCTACCTCCTAACCCCCTCCAAGACTTTGTGAGCCCGCGCTCTACTTGTATATATATTGCCTTGCTGATCATAAAGATCTTACCACTCCGATCTGATAAAGATTTGCTCTTAAGAACTCTCGGTGTGGTGTCTCTTTGTCGTATGGTGCCGAGTGTACGATCCTAGATACGAGATTCCTCCCCTGAGGAGTCTCCCGCCAGTGCCCGGCTACGATACCTCGAGGGTTGGTCTCAGGACAGTCAGGGCCCCCTCCGGGCCCCTCTGAGGTCGCTTTCTAACAAGAGTCCACCCAGCAGTGCCCAGACACAGGAGGGGTGGGTGCCTATCACTCCCAGCAGTGCCCAGACACAGGGGGGGTGTGTGCAGAGTCCTCCCAGCAGTGCCCAGACGCAGGAGGGGTGGGTGTAGAGTCCCCCCAGCAGTGCCGAGACACAGGAGGGGTGGGTGCAGAGTCCTCCCAGCAGTGCCCAGACGCAGGAGGGGTGTGTGTAGAGTCCCCCCAGCAGTGCCGAGACACAGGAGGGGTGGGTGCAGAGTCCTCCCAGCAGTGCCCAGACGTAGGAGGGGTGGGTGCAGAGTCCACCCAGCAGTGCCCAGACACAGGAGAGGTGGGTGCCTATCACTCCCAGCAGTGCCCAGACACAGGAGGGGTGGGTGCCTATCACTCCCAGCAGTGCCCAGACACAGGAGGGGTGTGTGCAGAGTCCCCCCAGCAGTGCCCAGACACAGGAAGGGTGGGTGCCTATCACTCCCAGCAGTGCCCAGACACAGGCGGGGTTTGTGCAGAGTCCTCCCAGCAGTGCCCAGACACAGGAGGGGTGTGTGCAGAGTCCTCTCAGCAGTGCCCAGACGCAGGAGGGGTGGGTGTAGAGTCCTCCCAGCAGTGCCCAGACACAGGAAGGGTGGGTGCAGAGTCCTCCCAGCAGTGCCCAGACACAGGAGGGGTGTGTGCAGAGTCCTCCCAGCAGTGCCCAGACACAGGAGGGGTGGGTGCAGAGTCCTCCCAGCAGTGCCCAGACGCAGGAGGGGTGGGTGTAGAGTCCCCCCAGCAGTGCCCAGACACAGGAGGGGTGGGTGCCTATCACTCCCAGCAGTGCCCAGACACAGGAGGGGTGGGTGCAGAGTCCTCCCAGCAGTGCCCAGACGCAGGAGGGGTGGGTGTAGAGTCCCCCCAGCAGTGCCCAGACACGGGAGGGTTGGGTGCCTATCACTCCCAGCAGTGCCCAGACACAGGAGGGGTGGGTGCCTATCACTCCCAGCAGTGCCCAGACACAGGAGGGGTGTGTGCAGAGTCCTCCCAGCAGTGCCCAGACACAGGAGGGGTGGGTGCCTATCACTCCCTGCAGTGCCCAGACGCAGGAGGGTTGGGTGTAGAGTCCTCCCAGCAGTGCCCAGACACAGAAGGGGTGGGTGCAGAGTCCTCCCAGCAGTGCCCAGACACAGGAGGGGTGTGTGCAGAGTCCTCTCAGCAGTGCCCAGACACAGGAGGGGTGTGTGCAGAGTCCTCCCAGCAGTGCCCAGACGCAGGAGGGGTGGGTGTAGAGTCCCCCCAGCAGTGCCCAGACACAGGAGGGGTGGGTGCAGAGTCCTCCCAGCAGTGCCCAGATGCAGGAGGGGTGGGTGCAGAGTCCTCCCAGCAGTGCCCAGACGTAGGAGGGGTGGGTGCAGAGTCCTCCCAGCAGTGCCCAGACGCAGGAGGGGTGTGTGCAGAGTCCTCCCAGCAGTGCCCAGACACAGGAGGGGTGGGTGCAGAGTCCTCCCAGCAGTGCCCAGACACAGGAGGGGTGTGTGCCTATCACTCCCAGCAGTGCCCAGACATATGAGGGGTGGGTGCATATCACTACCAGCAGTGTCCAGACATATGAGGGGTGGGTGCAGAGGACTCCCAGCAGTGGACAGACATATGAGGGGTGGGTGCAGAGGACTCCCAGCAGTGCCCAGACATATGAGGGGTGGGTGCATATAACTACCAGCAGTGTCCAGACATATGAGGGGTGGGTGCAGAGGACTCTCAGCAGTGGACAGACATATGAGGGGTGGGTGCAGAGGACTCCCAGCAGTGCCCAGACATATGAGGGGTGGGTGCATATCACTACCAGCAGTGTCCAGACATATGAGGGCTGGGTGCAGAGGACTCCCAGCAGTGGACAGACATATAAGGGGTGGGTGCAGAGGACTCCCAGCAGTGCCCAGACATATGAGGGGTGGGTGCATATCACTACCAGCAGTGGACAGAGATATGGGGGTGGGTGCAGAGTCCACCCAGCAGTGCCCAGACACAGGAGGGGTGGGTGCCTATCACTCCCAACAGTGCCCAGACACAGGGGGGGGTGTGCAGAGTCCTCCCAGCGGTGCCCAGACGCAGGAGGGGTGGGTGTAGAGTCCCCCCAGCAGTGCCGAGACACAGGAGGGGTGGGTGCAGAGTCCTCCCAGCAGTGCCCAGACGCAGGAGGGGTGGGTGTAGAGTCCCCCCAGCAGTGCCGAGACACAGGAGGGGTGGGTGCAGAGTCCTCCCAGCAGTGCCCAGACGTAGGAGGGGTGGGTGCAGAGTCCTCCCAGCAGTGCCCAGACACAGGAGGGGTGGGTGCAGAGTCCTCCCAGCAGTGCCCAGACACAGGAGAGGTGGGTGCCTATCACTCCCAGCAGAGCCCAGACACAGGAGGGGTGGGTGCCTATCACTCCCAGCAGTGCCCAGACACAGGAGGGGTGTGTGCAGAGTCCCCCCAGCAGTGCCCAGACACAGGAGGGGTGGGAGCCTATCACTCCCAGCAGTGCCCAGACACAGGAGGGGTTTGTGCAGAGTCCTCCCAGCAGTGCCCAGACACAGGAAGGGTGTGTGCAGAGTCCTCCCAGCAGTGCCCAGACGTAGGAGGGGTGGGTGTAGAGTCCTCCCAGCAGTGCCCAGACACAGGAGGGGTGGGTGCAGAGTCCTACCAGCAGTGCCCAGACACAGGAGGGGTGTGTGCAGAGTCCTCCCAGCAGTGCCCAGACACAGGAGGGGTGGGTGCAGAGTCCTCCCAGCAGTGCCCAGACGTAGGAGGGGTGGGTGCAGAGTCCTCCCAGCAGTGCCCAGACACAGGAGGGGTGGGTGCAGAGTCCTCCCAGCAGTGCCCAGACACAGGAGAGGTGGGTGCCTATCACTCCCAGCAGAGCCCAGACACAGGAGGGGTGGGTGCCTATCACTCCCAGCAGTGCCCAGACACAGGAGGGGTGTGTGCAGAGTCCCCCCAGCAGTGCCCAGACACAGGAGGGGTGGGAGCCTATCACTCCCAGCAGTGCCCAGACACAGGAGGGGTTTTTGCAGAGTCCTCCCAGCAGTGCCCAGACACAGGAAGGGTGTGTGCAGAGTCCTCCCAGCAGTGCCCAGACGTAGGAGGGGTGGGTGTAGAGTCCTCCCAGCAGTGCCCAGACACAGGAGGGGTGGGTGCAGAGTCCTACCAGCAGTGCCCAGACACAGGAGGGGTGTGTGCAGAGTCCTCCCAGCAGTGCCCAGACACAGGAGGGGTGGGTGCAGAGTCCTCCCAGCAGTGCCCAGACGCAGGAGGGGTGGGTGTAGAGTCCCCCCAGCAGTGCCCAGACACAGGAGTGGTGGGTGCCTATCACTCCCAGCAGTGCCCAGACACAGGAGGGGTGGGTGCCTATCACTCCCAGCAGTGCCCAGACACAGGAGGGGTGTGTGCAGAGTCCTCCCAGCAGTGCCCAGACACAGGAGGGGTGGGTGCCTATCACTCCCAGCAGTGCCCAGATGCAGGAGGGGTGGGTGTAGAGTCCTCCTAGCAGTGCCCAGACACAGGAGGGGTGGGTGCAGAGTCCTCCCAGCAGTGCCCAGACACAGGAGGGGTGTGTGCAGAGTCCTCTCAGCAGTGCCCAGACACAGGAGGGGTGTGTGCAGAGTCCTCCCAGCAGTGCCCAGACGCAGGAGGGGTGGGTGTAGAGTCCCCCCAGCAGTGCCCAGACACAGGAGGGGTGGGTGCAGAGTCCTCCCAGCAGTGCCCAGACGCAGAAGGGGTGGGTGCAGAGTCCTCCCAGCAGTGCCCAGACACAGGAGGGGTGGGTGCAGAGTCCTCCCAGCAGTGCCCAGATGTAGGAGGGGTGGGTGCAGAGTCCTCCCAGCAGTGCCCAGACGCAGGAGGGGTATGTGCAGAGTCCTCCTAGCAGTGCCCAGACGCAGGAGGGGTGGGTGCAGAGTCCTCCCAGCAGTGCCCAGACACAGGAGGGGTGTGTGCCTATCACTCCCAGCAGTGCCCAGACATATGAGGGGTGGGTGCATATCACTACCAGCAGTGTCCAGACATATGAGGGGTGGGTGCAGAGGACTCCCAGCAGTGGACAGACATATGAGGGGTGGGTGCAGAGGACTCCCAGCAGTGCCCAGACATATGAGGGGTGGGTGCATATCACTACCAGCAGTGTCCAGACATATGAGGGGTGGGTGCAGAGGACTCTCAGCAGTGGACAGACATATGAGGGGTGGGTGCAGAGGACTCCCAGCAGTGCCCAGACATATGAGGGGTGGGTGCATATCACTACCAGCAGTGTCCAGACATATGAGGGCTGGGTGCAGAGGACTCCCAGCAGTGGACAGACATATAAGGGGTGGGTGCAGAGGACTCCCAGCAGTGCCCAGACATATGAGGGGTGGGTGCATATCACTACCAGCAGTGGACAGAGATATGGGGGTGGGTGCAGAGTCCACCCAGCAGTGCCCAGACACAGGAGGGGTGGGTGCCTATCACTCCCAACAGTGCCCAGACACAGGGGGGGTGTGTGCAGAGTCCTCCCAGCAGTGCCCAGACGCAGGAGGGGTGGGTGTAGAGTCCCCCCAGCAGTGCCGAGACACAGGAGGGGTGGGTGCAGAGTCCTCCCAGCAGTGCCCAGACGCAGGAGGGGTGGGTGTAGAGTCCCCCCAGCAGTGCCGAGACACAGGAGGGGTGGGTGCAGAGTCCTCCCAGCAGTGCCCAGATGTAGGAGGGGTGGGTGCAGAGTCCTCCCAGCAGTGCCCAAATGCAGGAGGGGTGGGTGCAGAGTCCTCCCAGCAGTGCCCAGACACAGGAGAGGTGGGTGCCTATCACTCCCAGCAATGCCCAGACACAGGAGGGGTGGGTGCCTATCACTCCCAGCAGTGCCCAGACACAGGAGGGGTGTGTGCAGAGTCCCCCCAGCAGTGCCCAGACACAGGAGGGGTGGGTGCCTATCACTCCCAGCAGTGCCCAGACACAGGAGGGGTTTGTGCAGAGTCCTCCCAGCGCTGCCCAGACACAGGAGGGGTGTGTGCAGAGTCCTCCCAGCAGTGCCCAGACGCAGGAGGGGTGTGTGCAGAGTCCTCCCAGCAGTGCCCAGACACAGGAGGGGTGGGTGCAGAGTCCTCCCAGCAGTGCGCAGACACAGGAGGGGTGGGTGCCTATCACTCCCAGCAGTGCCCAGACACAGGAGGGGTGGGTGCCTATCACTCCCAGCAGTGCCCAGACACAGGAGGGGTGTGTGCAGAGTCCTCCCACTAGTGCCCAGACACAGGAGGGGTGGGTGCCTATCACTCCCAGCAGTGCCCAGACGCAGGAGGGGTGGGTGTAGAGTCCTCCTAGGAGTGCCCAGACACAGGAGGGGTGGGTGCAGAGTCCTCCCAGCAGTGCCCAGACACAGGAGGGGTGTGTGCAGTGTCCTCTCAGCAGTGCCCAGACACAGGAGGGGTGTGTGCAGAGTCCTCCCAGCAGTGCCCAGACACAGGAGGGGTGGGAGCTGAGTCCTCCCAGCAGTGCCCAGACGCAGGAGGGGTGGGTGCAGAGTCCTCCCAGCAGTGCCCAGACGTAGGAGGGGTGGGTGCAGAGTCCTCGCAGCAGTGCCCAGACACAGGAGGGGTGTGTGCAGAGTCCTCCCAGCAGTGCCCAGACGCAGGAGGGGTGGGTGCATATCACTACCAGCAGTGTCCAGACACAGGAGGGGTGGGTGCCTATCACTCCCAGCAGTGCCCAGACACAGGAGGGGTGTGTGCAGAGTCCTCCCAGCAGTGCCCAGACACAGGAGGGGTGGGTGCCTATCACTCCCAGCAGTGCCCAGACGCAGGAGGGGTGGGTGTAGAGTCCTCCTAGCAGTGCCCAGACACAGGAGGGGTGGGTGCAGAGTCCTCCCAGCAGTGCCCAGACACAGGAGGGGTGTGTGCAGAGTCCTCTCAGCAGTGCCCAGACACAGGAGGGGTGTGTGCAGAGTCCTCCTAGCAGTGCCCAGACGCAGGAGGGGTGGGTGCAGAGTCTCCCCAGCAGTGCCCAGACACAGGAGGGGTGGGAGCTGAGCCCTCCCAGCAGTGCCCAGACGCAGGAGGGGTGGGTGCAGAGTCCTCCCAGCAGTGCCCAGATGCAGGAGGGGTGGGTGCAGAGTCCTCCCAGCAGTGCCCAGACGTAGGAGGGGTGGGTGCAGAGTCCTCCCAGCAGTGCCCAGACACAGGAGGGGTGTGTGCAGAGTCCTCCCAGCAGTGCCCAGACGCAGGAGGGGTGGGTGCAGAGTCCTCCCAGCAGTGCCCAGACACAGGAGGGGTGTGTGCCTATCACTCCCAGCAGTGCCCAGACATATGAGGGGTGGGTGCATATCACTACCAGCAGTGTCCAGACATATGAGGGGTGGGTGCAGAGGACTCCCAGCAGTGGACAGACATATGAGGGGTGGGTGCAGAGGACTCCCAGCAGTGCCCAGACATATGAGGGGTGGGTGCATATCACTACCAGCAGTGTCCAGACATATGAGGGGTGGGTGCAGAGGACTCTCAGCAGTGGACAGACATATGAGGGGTGGGTGCAGAGGACTCCCAGCAGTGCCCAGACATATGAAGGGTGGTTGCATATCACTACCAGCAGTGTCCAGATATATGAGGGCTGGGTGCAGAGGACTCCCAGCAGTGGATAGACATATAAGGGGTGGGTGCAGAGGACTCCCAGCAGTGCCCAGACATATGAGGGGTGGGTGCATATCACTACCAGCAGTGGACAGAGATATGGGGGTGGGTGCAGAGTCCACCCAGCAGTGCCCAGACACAGGAGGGGTGGGTGCCTATCACTCCCAGCAGTGCCCAGACACAGGGGGGGTGTGTGCAGAGTCCTCCCAGCAGTGCCCAGACGCAGGAGGGGTGGGTGTAGAGTCCTCCCAGCAGTGCCCAGACACAGGAGGGGTGGGTGCAGAGTCCTCCCAGCAGTGCCCAGACACAGGAGGGGTGTGTGCAGAGTCCTCCCAGCAGTGCCCAGACGCAGGAGGGGTGGGTGTAGAGTCCCCCCAGCAGTGCCCAGACACAGGAGGGGTGGGTGCAGAGTCCTCCCAGCAGTGCCCAGACGCAGGTGGGGTGTGTGCAGAGTCCTCCCAGCAGTGCCCAGACACAGGAGGGGTGGGTGCAGAGTCCTCCCAGCAGTGCCCAGACACAGGAGGGGTGGGTGCAGAGTCCTCCCAGCAGTGCCCAGACGCAGGAGGGGTGGGTGTAGAGTCCCCCCAGCAGTGCCCAGACACAGGAGGGGTGGGTGCCTATCACTCCCGGCAGTGCCCAGACATAGGAGGGGTGGGTGTAGAGTCCTCCCAGCAGTGCCCAGACACAGGAGTGGTGGGTGCAGAGTCCTCCCAGCAGTGCCCAGACGCAGGAGGGGTGGGTGCAGAGTCCTCCCAGCAGTGCCCAGACGCAGGAGGGGTGGGTGTAGAGTCCCCCCAGCAGTGCCCAGACACAGGAGGGGTCGGTGCCTATCACTCCCAGCAGTGCCCAGACACAGGAGGGGTGAGTGCATAGTCCTCCCAGCAGTGGCCAGACACAGGAGGGGTGTGTGCAGAGTCCTCCCAGCAGTGCCCAGACGCAGGAGGGGTGGGTGTAGAGTCCTCCCAGCAGTGCCCAGACACAGGAGGGGTGGGTGCCTATCACTCCCAGCAGTGCCCAGACACAGGAGGGGTGTGTGCAGAGTCCTCCCAGCAGTGCCCAGACACAGGAGGGGTGGGTGCAGAGGCCCCCAGCAATGCCCATGGAAAGAAAAAGTGTGGAGTACCCACAGATCCAATGGCCACAATTGTCAGTCAGGTGCACAAAGACCCTGCAGTACATGTAACACATGTGTGCGAGGCTGGGAGTACACACATGCATACTGCCTAAAAGGGAACATGTCCACATGAAGTCATGTCAACAGACTACATACACAAGTACAGTGATCACCAAGGATGCCACGAATGATGCAGGTGGAGACATCGCTCTGCATGCATGGCCAAAGTTGAAGGGGTCCGTCACACACCCAGCTAATGTAGACACAGCTCAGCACAACATATTGGAAACAGGGATGGCTAACGCAACACATACTTTCACTCAAGACTTGGGCAGAGGCGTACCCGCCGACGCTGACTACATGGATCACAATGCTTTGGGGTAACACGCTGGTAGGACGAGCAGAGTGTGGCCAATTAGACTTTTGTTAATATTCAGGCTCCCTCGAGCCGGTGGAGCTGACGAGCTCATGGATACGCACCTGCGCGCCACGAGGGGTACTTCACCTGAGAAAACTTATTTTGGCAGCCTACGCAGCAACCCTATACACTCACCTACTCCCTGCTGACGAGAGGCAACTACCTCGAAACACGTGTCCAGGGATGGCTAACGCAACACATACTTTCACTCAAGACTTGGGCAGAGGCGTACCCGCCGACGCTGACTACATGGATCACAACGCTTTGGGGTAACACGCTGGTAGGACGAGCAGAGTGCGGCCAATTAGACTTTTGGCAACATATTGGAAACACCCTGCAGGGAAGATGTCAGGGTACACAGAGGAAGGAACACACCTTGGGACAATTTCACCATGCAGTAACTGCTTACATGAACAAAGAAACTTAGCTAACACCTTGTGATGGCACACAGATACCAGGGTCCCCCCTATGACCAGCACACTACTACATTTCCCACACACCCAACACATGATCACCACCCAAAATCATGTAGCAGCCCCACCAACAGCAATACCACAAAAGCAGTAGTGTTCTAAGGAAAAAAAATGGCTTTATTCAGCATTATCAAAAAATGTTTGTGTGGATAAAGTTCAATATTTACAAAGCCCATAGGGCAGTCCATAAGTCACAGCTGGATGGGGGACACAGTGGGACGCGTGTCCCCTAGCTTGCCTGCACAGTTCAGACCACCCTGTCTTCCACGGGGGGGTATCATGTGGGGGGGAAGGACCAGGCACCGCAGGGACAGGAGGGGCAAGGGCAGGCTGTTAGAAGGCGACCTCAGAGGGGCCCGGAGGGGGCACTGACTAGCCTGAGATCAACCCTCAAGGTATCGTAGCCAGGCGCTGGCGGAAGACTCCTCAGGGGAGGAATCTCGTATCTAGGATCGTACACTCGGCACCACACGACAAAGAGACACCACACCGTGAGTTCTTAGGAACAAATCTTTATCAGGTCGGAGTCGTAGGATCTTTATGATCAGCAAGGCAAATATATACAAGTAGAGCACGGGCTCACAGAGTCTCGGGGCGGGGGTAGGAGGTAGCGGGACAGTCTTTGGGGATAGGGATCAAATGCATGGGCGTACCCGGCGCACAGCTCACAATCCTCGAGCTGGGGGATACGCTTGTCGTCGTCGGGGTCCGGCGGGACCAACAGAGTCTGTGGGAGCCGCGAGTCACTCAGCAGGGCTCAAGCACAAGTTCGGAGGTCTTACGATCTTTCGGGGAGCCGCGAGTCACTCAGCAGGGCTCAAGCACAAGTTCGGAAGTCTTACGATCCTCAGGGAGCCGCGAGTCACTCAGCAGGGCTCAAGCACAAGTTCGGAGGTCTTACGATCTTCAGGGAGCCGCGAGTCACTCAGCAGGGCTCAAGCACAAGTTCGGAGGTCTTACGATCTTCAGGGAGCCGCGAGTCACTCAGCAAGGCTCAGGTGTTTCCAAAGGCGAATCTGCCGGATAGTCCCAGAGCACCCCTTGTTATAGGACGACTCCTCTTTGATGTCCGGAGTCTGTGCAGGCAGGGGTCTTGTCACCTGGGGGTCGCTTGTCGGGGTTTCCTGCCATTGTCTTTTGATCCTTTCAGTGCCGGGTCGGGAGGAGTCCCAGACACCCAGCAGGCATGGAGCCAGCCCTCGGGGAGGCCGGCGGGCCGATTGAAACCCACCTTCCCAGGGGAGCTCAGAGGTGCGATGGAAACTGCTCCTCCCTTTCTCATCCCAATGGGAGCGCGATGTCCCCAGCCGGAGTGGCGCCTCTAGGCCAGGGTCGCGCTGGGGACGGGCGGCCATCATAGTGCATGAAGTGGGCACGCGGGCCCGGTGTGGCCGATAGGAGGAAGGCCACGGACGGGGAAGTCCGGGTCGGGTGTGTGTGTGTTCTGGTGGGAAGGGTCGGCTAGGCCGGGTGCTCGGGGGCTGCGTGAGGTGCATGGGCCGGGTTATGGGGTGCGGGGACAGGGATGGCCATGCCACGAGGCCGGGTCTAACACGCGTCCCCCCCAGCTGAAAGCCGGAGAGAACTACCCATCCTCTTGGGAGTTCTCTTCGCTGAGGCGGAAGAACCGGGAGAGGCCATCGGCGTTGGCGTGGTCAGTACCAGGGCGATGTTCCATGGTGAAATCCATCCCCTGGAGGGAGATTGACCACCGCAGTAGTTTGGGGTTTTCTCCTCGCATCTGCATGAGCCATCGCAAGGGGCGATGGTCGGTTTGGACTTTGAAATGGGTGCCGAACAGATAGGGGCGTAACTTCTTGAGGGCCCAGACTACGGCGAACGCCTCGCGCTCGATGGTGCTCCATCTCTGTTCTCTGGGCAACAGCCTTCGGCTGAGGAAGGCTACGGGCTGGTCTAGGCCTTGGTCATTCACCTGGGACAGGACGGCCCCAATTCCATGCTCGGAGGCATCCGTTTGTACCACAAACTCCTTGGAGTAGTCGGGAGCCTGAAGGACGGGGGCAGTGCACATGGCCGCTTTCAGGGCATCGAACGCCTCTTGGCAGGCAGGGGCCCACTGCACTTTCTTTGGTTGTTTTTTGGATGTGAGTTCCGTGAGGGGACCGACGAGGCTGCCGTACCCCCAGATGAATCTCCAGTAGTAGCCCGTGAGGCCCAGAAAGGCTCGGACCTCCGTTTGGGTAGTGGGAGGCTCCCAGGCTAGTATGGCGTCGATCTTGGGCTGTAGAGGGGCGACCTGGCCGCTTCCGACCTGGTGCCCCAGGTAGACTACCGAACCTTGCAGAATCTGGCACTTGCTGGCTTTCACGGTGAGGCCTGCCTGGCGCAGGGCGGTTAGCACCCTCCGGAGGTGCTGGAGGTGCTCACTCCATTCGGAACTGAAAACTGCGATATCGTCTAGATAGGCAGCGCTGAATTTTTCCAGCCCGGCCAGGACTCTATTTACCAGTCGCTGGAAGGTGGCCGGGGCATTTTTCATCCCGAAGGGCATCACCCGAAAGCGATAGTGCCCATCCGGGGTGGAGAAGGCGGACCGCTCCTTGGCTCCTTCTGTGAGCGCAATTTGCCAGTAGCCGCAGGTGAGATCGAAGGTGCTGAGGAACCGAGCAGCCCCGAGTCGGTCAATGAGCTCGTCGGCTCGGGGAATGGGGTGGGCATCGGCTCGGGTGACTTCATTGAGTCCCCGGTAGTCCACGCAGAAGCGGAGTTCGGGGGCGACACCGGGGGCAGCTGCTTTCGGGACCAGGACCACGGGCTGGCCCAGGGACTGTCTGAGGGTTCGATCACTCCTAAGGTCAACATCTTCGAGACCTCGGCTTGAATGCAGGACCGGACCCGATCAGGGACTCGGTAGGCGCAGTGTTTCACCGGTGGGCTGTCTCCGGTGTCCACGTCATGGACACACCAGTCGGTGACTTGGGGGCCAGGGAGAATAGGTCGGAAAACTGCCCTAGGAGCTGGCGGCAATCCTCACGTTGCTGGGAAGTGAGGGATGGGGAGAGGTTCACTCCCTCTACGGAGCCATCCTTCTCTTTGGTGCACAGGAGATCTGGGAGGGGATCCGACTCCTCTTCGGCCCCGTCATCGGTGGCCAGCAGGAGGCTCAGCTCCGTCCGCACAAAGTGAGGCTTGAGGCGGTTCACGTGGAGGACCCGGAGGGGGTCCCGTGGTGACTGGACGTCCACCAAGTACGTGACCTGGCTCTTCCGCTCAATCACTTTGAAGGGCCCGGTCCATTTATCCTGGAGAGCGCAGGGTTTCACGAGGGCCATGACCCATACCTGCTGGCCCGGCTGGAACTCGACCAGAGTGGCATTCTGGTCGTACCAGCACTTCATCTCTTCCTGGCTCGCCTCCAGGTTGGCCTCGGCCAGCTCTCGGAACTTCCTAGTCTGGTTTCGGAGGGTCAGGACGTATCGGAACACATCTCGGGGGTGGCCTCGGGGCACCGCCTCCCACCCCTCCTTGACCAGGCTGAGGGGCCCCCGGACAGGGTGCCCGTAGAGTAACTCAAAGTGGCTGAACCCCAAGGATTTCTGGGGAACTTCCCGGTAGGCGAACAGGAGGCAGGGGAGCAGGACGTCCCACTTACGCCGGAGGGGCTCTTCCAGGCCAGCGATCATCCCTTTTAGAGTCCGGTTAAACCGCTCTACCAGGCCATTTCCTTGGGGTGGTACGGGGTGGTGAACTTATAGGACACTCCACATTGTTGCCACAGGGACGTCATGTATCTGGAGATGAAGTTCGTACCGCGATGGCTCACGACCTCGCGGGGAAAACCAATACGGGAAAAGATTCCCATCAACGCCCGGCCCACCACGGGAGCTGTGACGGTGCGCAGGGGTATGGCTTCAGGGTATCGGGTGGCATGATCCACCAGGACGAGGATAAAGCAGTGCCCTTGGGAGGTTGGGGGGTCCAGGGGCTCCACGATGTCGATTCCGACCCGTTCAAAAGGGGTACTGACGACAGGGAAGGGTTGGAGGGGAGACTTGCGCTTTCCTCCGCTCTTCCCACTAGCCTGGCACGTGGGACAGGACTTGCAGTGGGCTTCTACATCCGCTTTCATTCTGGGCCAGTAGAAGTGAGTCACGAGGCGACTGTAGGTTTTGTCCTGGCCCAAGTGGCCTGCGAGGGGGACGTCGTGGGCCAAGCCCAGGAGGAGGTCTCGGAAGCGTAGGGGTACCACCAGCAACCGGGCGGATCCTAGCTCCACCGACTTCTGCTCGCTGTACAAAAGGTAATTCTCCCAATACACCCGGTGCGTTCCAGTTTGGTCGCCCGCGGCCTGGGTGTTAGAAGGCGACCTCAGAGGGGCACGGAGGGGGCCCTGACTGTCCTGAGACCCCCCCTCGAGGTATCGTAGCCGGCCACTGGCGGGAGACTCCTTAGGAGAGGACTCTCGTACCTAGGATCGTACACTCGGCACCACACGACAGAGAGACACCACACGGGGAGTTCTTAAGAGCAAATCTTTATCAGATCGGAGTGGTAGGATCTTTATGATCCGCAAGGCAAATATATACAAGTAGAGCGTGGGCTCACAGAGTCTTGGAGGGGGGGTAGGAGGTAGCGGGACAGTCTTTGGGGATATGGATCAAATGCAAGAGCGTACCCGGCGCACAGCTCACAATCCTCGAGCTGGGGGATACGCTTGTCGTCGTGGGGTCCGGCGGGACCAAGAGAGTCTGTGGGAGCTGCGAGTCACTCAGCAGGCTCGGGTACAAGTTCAGAGGTCTTAAGATCTTCGGGGAGCCGCGAGTCACTCAGCAGGGCTCAGGCACAAGTTCAGAGGTCTTACGATCTTCAGGGAGCCGCGAGTCACTCAGCAGGGCTCAAGCACAAGTTCGGAGGTCTTACGATCTTCAGGGAGCCGCGAGTCACTCAGCAGGGCTCAAGCACAAGTTCGGAGGTCTTACGATCTTCAGGGAGCCGCGAGTCACTCAGCAGGGCTCAGGTGTTTCCAAGGCGAATCCGCCGGACAGTCCCAGAGCACCCCTTGTTATAGGGCGACTCCTCTTTGATGTCCGGAGTCTGTGTAGGCAGGGGTCTTGTCACCTGGGGGTCGCTTGTTGGGGGCTTCCTGCCAATGTCCTTTGATCCTTTCAGGGCCGGGTCAGGAGGAGGCCCAGACACCCAGCAGGCGTGGAGCCAGCCCTCGGGGAGTGCCCAGACGCAGGAGGGGTGGCTGCAGAGTCCTCCCAGCAGTGCCCAGACGTAGGAGGGGTGGGTGCAGAGTCCTCCCAGCAGTGCCCAGACGCAGGAGGGGTGTGTGCAGAGTCCTCCCAGCAGTGCCCAGACACAGGAGGGGTCGGTGCCTATCACTCCCAGCAGTGCCCAGACACAGGAGGGGTGTGTGCATAGTCCTCCCAGCAGTGCCCAGACACAGGAGGGGTGTGTGCAGAGTCCTCCCAGCAGTGCCCAGACGCAGGAGGGGTGGGTGTAGAGTCCTCCCAGCAGTGCCCAGACACAGGAGGGGTGGGTGCCTATCACTCCCAGCAGTGCCCAGACACAGGAGGGGTGTGTGCAGAGTCCTCCCAGCAGTGCCCAGACACAGGAGGGGTGGGTGCAGAGGCCCCCAGCAGTGCCCATGGAAAGAAAAAGTGTGGAGTACCCACAGATCCAATGGCCACAATTGTCAGTCAGGTGCACAAAAACCCTGCAGTACATGTAACACATGTGTGCGAGGCTGGGAGTACACACATGCATACTGCCTAAAAGGGAACATGTCCACATGAAGTCATGTCAACAGACTACATACACAAGTACAGTGATCACCAAGGATGCCACGAATGATGCAGGTGGAGACATCGCTCTGCATGCATGGCCAAAGTTGAAGGGGTCCGTCACACACCCAGCTAATGTAGACACAGCTCAGCACAACATATTGGAAACAGGGATGGCTAACGCAACACATACTTTCACTCAAGACTTGGGCAGAGGCGTACCCGCCGACGCTGACTACATGGATCACAACGCTTTGGGGTAACACGCTGGTAGGACGAGCAGAGTGCGGCCAATTAGACTTTTGTTAATATTCAGGCTCCCTCGAGCCGGTGGAGCTGACGAGCTCATGGATACGCACCTGTGCGCCACGAGGGGTACTTCACCTGAGAAAACTTATTTTGGCAGCCTACGCAGCAACCCTATACACTCACCTACTCCCTGCTGACGAGAGGCAACTACCTCGAAACATGTGTCCAGGGATGGCTAACGCAACACATACTTTCACTCAAGACTTGGGCAGAGGCGTACCCGCCGACGCTGACTACATGGATCACAACGCTTTGGGGTAACACGCTGGTAGGACGAGCAGAGTGCGGCCAATTAGACTTTTGGCAACATATTGGAAACACCCTGCAGGGAAGATGTCAGGGTACACAGAGGAAGGAACACACCTTGGGACAATTTCACCATGCAGTAACTGCTTACATGAACAAAGAAACTTAGCTAACACCTTGTGATGGCACACAGATACCAGGGTCCCCCCTATGACCAGCACACTACTACATTTCCCACACACCCAACACATGATCACCACCCAAAATCATGTAGCAGCCCCACCAACAGCAATACCACAAAAGCAGTAGTGTTCTAAGGAAAAAAAAGGCTTTATTCAGCATTATCAAAAAATGTTTGTGTGGATAAAGTTCAATATTTACAAAGCCCATAGGGCAGTCCATAAGTCACAGCTGGATGGGGGACACAGTGGGACGCGTGTCCCCTAGCTTGCCTGCACAGTTCAGACCACCCTGTCTTCCACGGGGGGGTATCATGTGGGGGGGAAGGACCAGGCACCGCAGGGACAGGAGGGGCAAGGTCAGGCTGTTAGAAGGCGACCTCAGAGGGGCCCGGAGGGGGCACTGACTGTCCTGAGACCCCCCCTCGAAGTATCGTAGCCAGCCACTGGCGGGAGACTCCTTAGGAGAGGACTCTCGTACCTAGGATCGTACACTCGGCACCACACGACAAAGAGACACCGCACCGTGAGTTCTTAGGAACAAATCTTTATCAGGTCGGAGTCGTAGGATCTTTATGATCAGCAAGGCAAATATATACAAGTAGAGCACGGGCTCACAGAGTCTCGGGGCGGGGGTAGGAGGTAGCGGGACAGTCTTTGGGGATAGGGATCAAATGCAGGGGCGTACCCGGCGCACAGCTCACAATCCTCGAGCTGGGGGATACGCTTGTCGTCGTCGGGGTCCGGCGGGACCAAGAGAGTCTGTGGGAGCCGCGAGTCACTCAGCAGGGCTCAAGCACAAGTTCGGAGGTCTTACGATCTTTTGGGGAGCCGCGAGTCACTCAGCAGGGCTCAAGCACAAGTTCGGAAGTCTTACGATCCTCAGGGAGCCGCGAGTCACTCAGCAGGGCTCAAGCACAAGTTCGGAGGTCTTACGATCTTCAGGGAGCCGCGAGTCACTCAGCAGGGCTCAAGCACAAGTTCGGAGGTCTTACGATCTTCAGGGAGCCGCGAGTCACTCAGCAGGGCTCAGGTGTTTCCAAAGGCGAATCTGCCGGATAGTCCCAGAGCACCCCTTGTTATAGGACGACTCCTCTTTGATGTCCGGAGTCTGTGCAGGCAGGGGTCTTGTCACCTGGGGGTCGCTTGTCGGGGGTTTCCTGCCATTGTCTTTTGATCCTTTCAGGGCCGGGTCGGGAGGAGTCCCAGACACCCAGCAGGCATGGAGCCAGCCCTCGGGGAGGCCGGCGGGCCGATCGAAACCCACCTTCTCAGGGGAGCTCAGAGGTGCGATGGAAACTGCTCCTCCCTTTCTCATCCCAATGGGAGCGCGATGTCCCCAGCCGGAGTGGCGCCTCTAGGCCAGGGTCGCGCTGGGGCCGGGCGGCCATCATGGTGCATGAAGTGGGCACGCGGGACCGGTGTGGCCGATAGGAGGAAGGCCACGGACGGGGAAGTCCGGGTCGGGTGTGTGTGTGTTCTGGTGGGAAGGGTCGGCTAGGCCGGATGCTCGGGGGCTGCGTGAGGTGCATGGGCCGGGTTATGGGGTGCGGGGACAGGGATGGCCATGCCACGAGGCCGGGTCTAACACACGTCCCCCCCAGCTGAAAGCTGGAGAGAACTACCCATCCTCTTGGGGGTTCTCTTCGCTGAGGCGGAAGAACCGGGAGAGGACATCGGCGTTGGCATGGTCAGTACCAGGGCGATGTTCCACGGTGAAATCCATCCCCTGGAGGGAGATTGACCACCGCAGTAGTTTGGGGTTTTCTCCTCGCATCTGCATGAGCCATCGCAAGGGGCGATGGTCGGTTTGGATTTTGAAATGGGTGCCGAACAGATAGGGGCGTAACTTCTTGAGGGCCCAGACTACGGCGAACGCCTCGCGCTCGATGGTGCTCCATCTCTGTTCTCTGGGCAACAGCCTTCGGCTGAGGAAGGCTACGGGCTGGTCTAGGCCTTGGTCATTCACCTGGGACAGGACGGCCCCAATTCCATGCTCGGAGGCATCCGTTTGTACCACAAACTCCTTGGAGTAGTCGGGAGCCTGAAGGACGGGGGCAGTGCACATGGCCGCTTTCAGGGCATCGAACGCCTCTTGGCAGGCAGGGGTCCACTGCACTTTCTTTGGTTGTTTTTTGGATGTGAGTTCCGTGAGGGGACCGACGAGGCTGGACCAGAAAGGCTCGGACCTCCGTTTGGGTAGTGGGTGGTTCCCAGGCTAGGATGGCGTCGATCTTGGGCTGTAGAGGGGCGACCTGGCCGCTTCCGACCTGGTGCCCCAGGTAGACTACCGAACCTTGCCCAATCTGGCACTTGCTGGCTTTCACGGTGAGGCCTGCCTGGCGCAGGGCGGTTAGCACCCTCCGGAGGTGCTGGAGGTGCTCACTCCATTCGGAACTGAAAACTGCGATATCGTCTAGATAGGCAGCGCTGAATTTTTCCAGCCCGGCCAGGACTCTATTTACCAGTCGCTGGAAGGTGGCCGGGGCATTTTTCATCCCGAAGGGCATCACGCGAAAGCGATAGTGCCCATCCGGGGTGGAGAAGGCGGACCGCTCCTTGGCTCCCTCTGTGAGGGCAATTTGCCAGTAGCCGCAGGTGAGATCGAAGGTGCTGAGGAACCGAGCAGCCCCGAGTCGGGGAATGGAGTGGGCATCGGCTCGGGTGACTTCATTGAGTCCCCGGTAGTCCACGCAGAAGCGGAGTTCTGGGGCGACCCCGGGGGCAGCTGCTTTTGGGACCAGGACCACGGGGCTGGCCCAGGGGCTGTCTGAGGGTTCGATCACGCCTAGGGTCAAAATTTTCGAGACTTCGGCTTGGATACAGGACCGGACCCGATCAGGGACTCGGTAGGCTCGGTGTCTCACTGGCGGGCTGTCCCCGGTATCCACATCATGGACACACCAGTCGGTGACCTTGGGGACCAGGTAGAAGAGGTCCGAAAACTGCCCTAGGAGCTGGCGGCAATCCTCACGTTGCTGGGGAGTGAGAGACGGGGAGAGGTTCACTCCCTCTACGGAGCCGTCCTTCTCTTTGGTGCACAGAAGATCAGGGAGAGGATCTGACTCCTCCTCGGACCCGTCATCAGTGGCCAGTAGGAGGCTCAGCTCCGTCCGCACAAAGTGGGGCTTGAGGCGGTTCACGTGGAGGACCCGGAGGGGGTCCCGGGGTGACTGGACGTCCACCAAGTACGTGACCTGGCTCTTCCGCTCAACTACTTTGAAGGGCCCGGTCCATTTATCCTGGAGGGCGCAGGGTTTCACGGGGGCCATAACCCATACCTGCTGGCCCGGCTGAAACTCGACCAGAGTGGCGTTCTGGTCGTACCAGCGCTTCATCTCCTCCTGACTCGCCTCCAGGTTGGCCTCGGCCATCTCTCGGAACCTCCTAGTCTGATTTCGGAGGGTCAGGACGTAACGGAACACATCTCGGGGGGGGGCCTCGGGGCGCCGCCTCCCACCCTTCCTTGACCAGGCTGAGGGGCCCCCTGATGGGGTGCCCGTAGAGTAACTCAAAGGGGCTGAACCCCAAGGATTTCTGGGGACCTTCTCGGTATGCGAATAGGAGGCAGGGGAGCAGGATGTCCCACTTACGCCGGAGGGGCTCTTCCAGGCCCGCGATCATCCCCTTCAGAGTCCGGTTAAACCGCTCTACCTGGCCGTTTCCTTGGGGGTGGTACGGGGTGGTGAACTTATTGGACACCCCGCATTGTTGCCATAAGGACCTCATGTATCGGGAGATAAAGTTGGTACCGCGATCGCTCATGACCTCGCGGGGAAAACCCATGCGGGAGAAGATTCCCATCAACGCCCGGCCCACCACGGGGGCTGTGACGGTGCACAGGGGGATGGCCTCAGGGTAACGGGTGGCATGGTCCACCAGGACGAGGATGAACCGGTGCCCTTGGGAAGTTGGGGGGTCCAGAGGTCCTACAATGTCGATCCTGACCCGCTCAAAAGGGGTACTGATGACAGGGAAGGGTTGGAGGGGAGCCTTGCGCTTCCCTCCGCTCTTCCCACTGGCCTGGCACGTGGAACAGGACTTGCAGTGGGCTTCTACATCTGCTTTCATTCTGGGCCAGTAGAAGTGAGTCACGAGGCGACTGTATGTTTTGTCCTGGCCCAAGTGGCCTGCGAGGGGAACGTCGTGGGCCAAGCCCAGGAGGAGGTTTCGGAAGCGTAGGGGTACCACCAGCACCCGGCCGGACCCTAGCTCCACCGACTGCTGTTCGCTGTACAAAAGGTCATTCTCCCAATACACCCGGTGCGTCCCCGTCTGGTCGCCTGCAGCCTGGGCCCGACCAGGGAGGGACAGATAGCCTGCTCTCGGCAGAACTCCTCTCGGGAGGGGCCCCCCTCGTGGTGCCACTGGGCTAATTCGGGCAGATCGCCTAACTCGGTGACTTGGGTGGAGTCGGAAGGCGGGGGTTCGTAACTGGCGATCGACCCTTCTGGTGGGGGGATGTGGGGACCCTCGGCCGGGACCATCCTATCTTCAGGGGTCGGGGCGTCGTCGACTTCCCTCAGGGGGGTCAGTCGAGCCGCCATGGATCGAGTGGTGGCGCACACCCACTCAGGGAGGCCCATCATCCCTAGGTGGGTCTTGCGCTTGACTTGTCTCCAGGGGGAACTTTCCAGGTCGTTCCCCAGGAGGCAGTCGACTGGCTGGGAGGTTCTCACTGCGACCTTCAGTTTACCGACCACCCCTCCCCACTCAAAGGGCACCAGGGCTACCTTACATAGGCTTTCTGTGTTGTCGGCGGAAATGACAGGGCAAAATACGTTGGGGAGGACCTGGTCTTCGTGGACTAAATGGCTGAGGACACCGGTGATGCTGGCCCCGGTGTCACGGAGGGCTTCTACTTGGTGGCCATTGATCGTTACGAGCTGCCCATATTTCTTTGTGTTAGAGGGCAGGAGGCTCCCAGGGACCATCTCTCTATCTCCTAAGGATACTAGGGCCATGGCGGCGGGTTCCCACTCCTCGGCCTCCTCAACCTCCTCCCCCAGCGCTACATTGGCTATCTGTCTAGCGGGGGGTGCTGCCTGGGTGGTGCGTGGGGCCATGGGGCATTCAGGGTCGTTGGCGTAATGTCCGGGCTTCTGGCAACGGAAACAAGTGATGGTTACCCGGTGCCCCCGTCTCAGGGGGGGGCCGGATACAGCTGGTGGGGGTGCCGGAAAAGGTGGAGGTTGGGACTTCGGGGGACTAGCCCGGGACTCTCTCTGCCCTCCCTGGTTTCCCCCCCCTCTCTGGCGGGGTGGTCCCTGACTGGCTCGGGGGTACTCTCCTACAGGGCCCCTGGAGACCCGGGTGTTGGTCCAGTGATCCGCCTCGACAACCAGCTTTCTCGGATCCGTGAGCTTGCTGTCGAGCAGATGCTGGTGTAGTTCCACAAAGCAGTTCGCAGCCAGGTGTTCCCACAACATAAGGTCTGTTAGTTCTTCCAGGGTGGTTACCTTGCTGCCCTTGATCCACCCATCGAAGGCGCGGCTGAAGAAATTCACATATTCCACCCAGGTGGTACCCGGGATCTTCCTGCAGTCCCGGAACCGCTGGCGGTACATCTCCGGGGTGAGGCCGTACCTTGTGAGGAGGGCCGCTTTCATGGGGTCATAGGAGGTCTGCATGGAGGTGGGTAGGTCGAGCAGGGTGTCTCTCCCTTCGCTCAGGAATCGTCCCCACAACCCAGCCCCCCAATCCTTCTGCGGGACCCGATCATGGCGACCTCGTAGGCCCGGAACCACTGCTGAATGTTATCATTTTTGTAATATTCTTTGACCACATCCCTGGGGATGTGGACCTTCTGCTCCGCCGGGGCGCCCGCCTCCCGGTTCCCCGGGGACCGCGCTTCTTCGCTTCTTGCTTTCAGCTCTATTTCCTTCAAGCTGCGTTCATGTTCCAGTTGAAGTCTCCTTCCCTCGTGTTCTCGTTGGAGTTTCTTCTCTTCTAGTTCTCCTTGTACTCGCATCTGTTCTACTGCTAGCTTTTTCTCGGCTAATTTCAACTCGCCCTCAATTTTGAGCTTGGCTAATTCGAGCTCGTGATGGCGACTTCTTTCTCTGTCTGCGAGTTCCTCCGGGGATAGGCCCCCGTCTGGTACGAAGCCTCGCACCTGGTTGCTGCTGCGTTCTCCTTGGGAGGGTCCAGCTTCGTTGTGGGGCTCCCCCGCTCCTTCTGGGCGGGAGGCTCCAGAGTCCACCCAAGCTTTCAGTGCCTTTTGCATATCTTCTTTGGTGTTGAGACCAGTGGTAGCGATTTTGAGTTCCTTACAGAATTGCTTTAGTTCTTTGTGAGTGTACTCTTCCAGCTGTTCCACCTGGAACACGGTACTGGTGTCGTTTTCTGTGAGAACCACGGCGTTTCCTTCTGCCATCTTTGTCGGTAGTGCATCAGCCGTTCACGGTACGATCTCTAGATTATGGGCCCGAATCCCGTCGCTTGCCACCAATGTTAGAAGGCGACCTCAGAGGGGCCCGGAGGGGGCCCTGACTGTCCTGAGACCCCCCCTCGAGGTATCGTAGCCGGCCACTGGCGGGAGACTCCTCAGGAGAGGACTCTCGTACCTAGGATCGTACACTCGGCACCACACGACAGAGAGACACCACACGGGGAGTTCTTAAGAGCAAATCTTTATCAGATCGGAGTGGTAGGATCTTTATGATCCGCAAGGCAAATATATACAAGTAGAGTGTGGGCTCACAGAGTCTTGGAGGGGGGGTAGGAGGTAGCTGGACAGTCTTTGGGGATATGGATCAAATGCAGGAGCGTACCCGGCGCACAGCTCACAATCCTCGAGCTGGGGGATACACTTGTCGTCGTGGGGTCCGGCGGGACCTAGAGAGTCTGTGGGAGCCGGGAGTCACTCAGCAGGCTCGGGTACAAGTTCGGAGGTCTTACGATCTTCGGGGAGCCGCGAGTCACTCAGCAGGGCTCAGGCACAAGTTCGGAGGTCTTACGATCTTCAGGGAGCCGCGAGTCACTCAGCAGGGCTCAAGCACAAGTTTGGAGGTCTTACGATCTTCAGGGAGCCGCGAGTCACTCAGCAGGGCTCAAGCACAAGTTCGGAGGTCTTACGATCTTCAGGGAGCCGCGAGTCACTCAGCAGGGCTCAGGTGTTTCCAAGGCGAATCTGCCGGACAGTCCTAGAGCACCCCTTGTTATAGGGTGACTCCTCTTTGATGTCCGGAGTCTGTGTAGGCAGGGGTCTTGTCACCTGGGGGTCGCTTGTTGGGGGCTTCCTGCTAATGTCCTTTGATCCTTTCAGGGCCGGGTCAGGAGGAGGCCCAGACACCCAGCAGGCGTGGAGCCAGCCCTCGGGGAGGCCGGCGGGTCGATCGAAACCCACCTTCCCAGGGAAGCGCAGAGGTGTGATGGAAACTGCTTCTCCCTTTCTCATCGCGGTGTTCTCCAGCCGGAGCGGCGCCTCTAGGCCAGGGTCGCGCTGGGGCTGGGCGGCCATCTTGGTGCATGAAGTTGGCACGCAGGCCCGGTGTGGCCGAAAGGAGGAAGGCCACGGATGGGGAAGTCCGGGTTGGGTGCGTGTGTGTTCTGGTGGGAAGGATCGGCTAGGCCGTGGGTTTGGGGGCTGGTGTGAGGTGCAGGGGTCAGGTCTAGCTATGTTACGAGGGCCGGGTCTAACACTGGGCCTCTGCTTGTTGCCGGGGCCCGACCAGGGAAGGACAGGTAGCCTGCTCCCAGCAGAACTCCTCTCGGGAGGGGCCCCCCTCGTGGCGCCACTGGGCCAACTCGGGCAGATCGCCTAACTCGGTGATCTGCGCGGAGTCGGAAGGTGGGGGTTCGTCACTGGTGACCGACCCTCCTTGTGGGGGGATGTGGGGACCCTCAGCGGGGACCATCCTGTCTTCGGTGGTCGGGGCGTTGTCGACTTCCCCAAGGGGGGTCAGTCGGGCTGCCATAGATCGGGTGGTGGCGCACACCCACTCAGGGAGACCCATCATCCCTAGGTGGGTCTTGCGCTCGACTTGTTTACAGGGGGAACTTTCCAGGTCGTTCCCCAGGAGACAGTCGACTGGCTGGGAGGTTCTCACGGCGACTTTCAGTTTACCGACCACCCCTCCCCACTCAAAAGGCACCAGGGCTACCTTACACAGACTTTCCGTATTGTCAGCGGAAATTACCGGGCAAAAGACGTTGGGGAGGACCTGGTCTTCGTTGGCCAAATGACTGAGGACACCGGTGATGCTGGCCCCGGTGTCACGAAGGGCCTCTACTTGGTGGCCATTGATCGTTACGAGCTGCCCATATTTCTTCGTGTTGGAGGGCAGGAGGCTTCCAGGGACCATTTCTTTATCTCCTAAGGATACTAGGGCCATGGCTGCGGGTTCCCACTCTACGGTCTCCTCAACCTCCTCCCCCAGTGCTACATTGGCTATCTGTCTAGCGGGGGGTGCTGCCTGGGTGATGTGTGGGGCCATGGGGCATTCAGGGTCATTGGCGTAATGCCCGGGCTACTGACAACGGAAACAAGTGACGGTCACCCAGTGCCCCTGTCTCACGGGGGGGCCGGATACAGCTGGTGGGGGTGCCGGGAAAGGCGGAGGTTGGGTTTTCAGGGGACTGGATTGGGACTCTCTCTGCCCTCCCGGGTTCCCCCCCCTCTCTGGCGGGGTGGTCCCTGACTGGCTCGGGGGTACTCTCCTACAGGGCCCCGGGAGACACGGGTGTTGGTCCAGCGATCCGCCTCGACAGCCAGCTTTCTCGGATATGTGAGCTTGCTGTCGAGCAGATGCTGGCGCAGTTCCACAAAGCAGTTCGCAGCCAGGTGTTCCCACAACATGAGGTCGGTTATTTCTTCTAGGGTGGTTACCTTGCTGCCCTTGATCCACCCATCGAATGAGCGGCTGAAGAAGTTTACATACTCCACCCAGGTGGTGCCCGGGATCTTCCTGCAGTCCCGGAACCGCTGGCGGTACATCTCCGGGGTGAGGCCGTACCTTGTGAGGAGGGCCTCTTTCATGTGGTTGTAGGAGGTCTGCATAGAGGTTGGTAGGTCGAGCAGGGTGTCTCTCCCTTCGCTCAGAAATCGTCCCCACAACCCTCCCCCCCAATCCTTCTGCGGGACCCGATGGGAGGTCATGGCGACCTCGTATGCCCTGAACCACTGTTAAATGTCATCGTTTTTGTAATATTCTTTGACCACATCCTTGGGGATGTGGACCTTCTGCTCCGCCGGGGAGGCCGCCTCTTGGTTTCCCGGGGGCTGCGCTTCTTCGCTTTTTGCTTTTAGCTCGATTTCTTTCAAGCTGCGTTCGTGCTCCAGTTGAAGTCTCCTTCCCTCGTGTTCCCGTTGGAGTTTCTTCTCTTCTAGTTCTCCTTGCACTCGCATCTGTTCCACTGCTAGCTTTTTCTTGGCTAATTTCAACTCGCCCTCGATTTTGAGTTTGGCTAATTCGAGTTCGTGATGGCGGCTTCTTTCTCTGTCTGCGAGTTCCTCCGGGGATAGGCCCCCGTCTGGTACGAAGCTTCGCACCTGGTTGCTGCTGCGTTCTCCTTGGGAGGGTCCAGCTTCGTCGTGGGGCTCCACCGCTCCTTCTGGGCGGGGGGCTCCAGAATCCACCCAAGCTTTCAGTGCCTTCTGCATATCTTCTTTGGTGTTGAGACCAGTGGTAGCGATTTTGAGTTCTTTGCAGAATTGCTTTAGTTCTCTGTGTGTGTACTCCTCCAGTTGTTCCGCCTGGAACACGGTACTGGTGTCGTTTTCTGTGAGAATCACGGCGTTTCCTTCTGCCATCTCTGTCGGTAGTGCGTCAGCCGTTCACAGTACGATCTCTAGATTATGGGCCCGAATCCCGTCGCTTGCCACCAATGTTAGAAGGCGACCTCAGAGGGGCCCGGAGGGGGCACTGACTAGCCTGAGATCAACCCTCAAGGTATCGTAGCCGGGCGCTGGTGGGAGACTCCTCAGGGGAGGAATCTCGTATCTAGGATCGTACACTCGGCACCACACGACAAAGAGACACCACACCGTGAGTTCTTAGGAACAAATCTTTATCAAGTCGGAGTCGTAGGATCTGTATGATCAGCAAGGCAAATATATACAAGTAGAGCACAGGCTCACAGAGTCTCGGGGCAGGGGTAGGAGGTAGCGGGACAGTCTTTGGGGATAGGGATCAAATGCAGGGGCATACCCGGCGCACAGCTCACAATCCTCGAGCTGGGGGATACGCTTGTCGTCGTCGGGATCCGGCGGGACCAAGAGAGTCTGTGGGAGCCGCGAGTCACTCAGCAGGGCTCAAGCACAAGTTCGGAGGTCTTATGATCTTTCGGGGAGCCGCGAGTCACTCAGCAGGGCTCAAGCACAAGTGCGGAGGTCTTACGATCTTCAGGGAGCCGCGAGTCACTCAGCAGGGCTCAAGCACAAGTTCGGAGGTCTTACGATCTTCATTGAGCCGCGAGTCACTCAGCAGGGCTCAAGCACAAGTTCGGAGGTCTTACGATCTTCAGGGAGCCGCGAGTCACTCAGCAGGGCTCAGGTGTTTCCAAAGGCGAATCTGCCGGATAGTCCCAGAGCACCCCTTGTTATAGGACGACTCCTCTTTGATGTCCGGAGTCTGTGCAGGCAGGGGCTTGTCACCTGGGGGTCGCTTGTCGGGGTTTCCTGCCATTGTCTTTTGATCCTTTCAGGGCCGGGTCGGGAGGAGTCCCAGACACCCAGCAGGCGTGGAGCCAGCCCTCGGGGAGGCCGGCGTGCTGATCGAAACCCACCTTCCCAGGGGAGCTCAGAGGTGCGATGGAAACTGCTCCTCCCTTTCTCATCCCAATGGGAGCGCGATATCCCCAGCCGGAGTGGCGCCTCTAGGCCAGGGTCGCGCTGGGGCCGGGTGGCCATCATGGTGCATGAAGTGGGCACACGGGCCCGGTGTGGCCGAAAGGAGGAAGGCCACGGACGGGGAAGTCCGGGTCGGGTGTGTGTGTGTTCTGGTGGGAAGGGTCGGCTAGGCCGGGTGCTCGGGGGCTGCGTGAGGTGCATGGGCCGGGTTATGGGGTGCGGGGACAGGGATGGCCATGCCACGAGGCCGGGTCTAACACAGGCGTTGTGGGTGCAGGGACGGAGGACTCCACCACAGGGGGTGGGGCAGCACCAAAGGAGGTGGTGAGGATGGCGCTGCACACGTCAGCAAGGTCCCCCAGCGTATCCCCTGCACCCGAAGGAACCACAGGCCCCAAGGAGGGGGGGGGGCGGAGGAATGGGTCGCAGCGCCACTGGGGGAGGGTGTGGACAGCGGGGGCACTCAACTACCCTGACCGGGGACTCCTTTGCCCGCTTGCGGGGTGGTGTCACTGTTGGGCTCAGGGACAGAGTGGCCATGAAGGAATCTTTGCTGGATTCGTGGCCAGGAGAGCTGAGGGGAGTGGATTTGGAGGGAGTGGATTTTGCAGAAAGCGGACTCCCACTCTGGCTGCGTGACTTACGTTGGCCCCCCGACCCAGTGGGTGTGCCTACCTCACCCTGTGTGTGCGTGCCAGGAGGCGTGCGCTTGCCCTGCCCTGCTGGTGTGGTGCCTGTGTCTGGTGGGGTGCGTGCATGCTGACGTCTGGGTGTACGTGGGACAGGCATGGGAGTGGGAAGTGTTGATGGGGCAGGGGTAGGGGGTGGGACGTAGCGCTGCAGGAGACCCACTGCTGCAGTCAGTGTCGAGTCTATGGACCTCAGCAAGTTGCGTTGGTCAGACTGCACGGCTGAAATGCCCTCCAAGTATGCCTCCATCTGGTTGAGCACTTGGCTGTGGCCATGGAGGACATTAAGCGTCGCAGTCTGACCATACCGCAACTGCCGCAGGATGTCCACAGACTCGGCATTGGTGGCAGCAGTGGAGACAGGGGCAGGGGGTGCGGTGCCTGGCAAGAAGGAGACACGTGCTGACCGAGCACGGCGGGAAGGGACACGAGCAAGTGGGAGGCCGGTGATCGGAATGGAGGGGGCTGGTAGTGATGGAGTGCTGGTGTCAGCTGTGGGACCAGCCACCGCCCCCTCGGAGTGCTCACCCTCGGACCCGTCTGCATCATAGTTGGTGGTGGATTGACTGGACAGGTCCTCCGCTGCACTCCCGTCGGCCTCCGTGCCACTCGATGTGCCAGACAACTCTGCACTGCTGGCACTGGTGTTCGCTCCCTCCTCACGGTCCGTGCAAGTGTCTCCCTCGGAGTCCCCCGACGATGCTGTGGGCAAGGTGAAGAGACAGGAAATAATCAGACACCTGTATACATATGTCACATGAGTCAAATCCACATAGGTCACAGTGCATATCCTGAAAAGCAACATGAGTAACATCTACAATACAAGGTACATATGTAGGCCCTGCAACACACAGTTGGTTGACCCACCATGCCACTGACCAACTATGGCGAGAATGACACAAAAGCAAATAACATGATATGGATTTGGACAGAGGAGCCAGGCACTGGGGACAATCCAGCACAGCATCTGCAGCACACAGCGTTGGCGTAAAAAGGGATGAGCAGGAACCATGTCTATTAACTGTAGGCACATGCTGCAAAGGCAATACTTAAAAACATGCCCAACATTAATGGGTCACTGCACCTTGAGTGTATGTCCAGACAAACATCACACACTGGCCAGACCTAGCAAGGAGACTTCAGGTCTAGACATGTAGGCCTTGCCTGCACCAACCACCACCTACATGAGACAATTGTTTGAGACACAGGAAGCACTTACATCTCTTAGTTTGGAATAAAAACACATGGCCTGCAAGAAATCCAGATTGGACACAAAATACCCCTGGTGCGCCGGTACAAATACATCATCTACAAATGGCCATCATCAGATCATTGTACCAAGACACACAGGCACTGGCCCCCGTGAGTATGAACAAGGGACATTTGGTCAGCCTGTACAGTGGACACATGTAGCAGAGTTTACGTAAACACAAATGGTGCCAGGGTACAATGGCACAGAGCACAACCTATGCTGTAGACACAGAGATTGTCGACATTTTTGGATTACACACATGATACCTAGGAAAAGATGCCCCAGGGGACAGTAGTGGCCACACTACTCCATGGTCCTGAATGGTAATGACTGCAACACAAACCACCATCCCTGCACTCTGCATATCTCACACTCATGCACATCATGTCACAGGCCACAAAATAGAACATGCATGCTGTATAGCAATACACTTTAGAGACACACTCCTATGTCTGGACTCAGCATCAGTGACAACTGACATGGACCCCACAAGTACTGAACTGGACAGGGCACAGGCAAGGTCCCCAAACCTGTTACACACCACCCCCACACATGAAGCTGCAAGCATTGGGCACATCGATAAACTGGCAGCCTAGATAACCTTTTGCAAGTGTGACTACACACAGACCAGGGTACACATGCCAAGGAGGGGAAGGGTGGAAGGACAGCACCGCTACACTTTGGGGACCAGGAACTGCACTGCACATGTAAACCCTGGCAGTGTATCCATGCAACTGTGCACTTACAAATGCTGGTGACACACAACAAACACACATGTACCTACCCCCTTCCTGCTGCTGCTTTTCCCGTAAGCGCCTGTCCATGTCAGGGAAGACGACCGCCAGCACACGCTTGTGGATGTGGGTCAGACGGCGGCGCCCATGGTTCTTTTGGCTCACAGGTGAGTCCCCCAGCAGGACCCGTGCGATCCTCCGCGTCCAGCACCGGATATCCTGCCAGCGTTTCCTCACCTGGGCTAGGCGCCGCTTCCGACCATCCGTCTGCCTCACGGCACTGACGGCGTCCTTCCAGATCTGCTCCTTGGCACAGGCGCCTACCTGTGAGGATGAAAAAGTGAGACAACATCATTCAATACACCTGCGACATGTCACAGAGACACACATTAGAGCAATTTGGCTGGTTTTAACAGGGCATAGAATGCATCAAGCTCATTCCACCTGTGTCATAGGGACACTTTCCTCTGTGGAAGGCAAAAAGCACTAGGTGGCATTGTAGAGTACACAGGTGGCATGAGGGGTACGACACAATCAATCATCCAGGCTCACACTGTGCATCACAAGCGACACCAGGATTATGTTCAGCACCTCAATGCAGTCACATGCCACAGGCCACTGAGGCGCCCTCAGCAGAGTACACAGACACACACAGCCACAGGACAATCACCTGTCATTGCCAACTGCAGCTACACACCTCACTCTGCACATGTGCCACTAGACTGGGGGGCGTCACAGGTGTGGGGCTGGCCCATCACCGCAGACACACAGCACTGCTCCCTGCTCACATCAGATGGGCAGGGTATATCCATCCCTCATGCAGCTGGGGTGCTACACTCCACATATGCACTCACCCACATGACAGGGGACTTACACACACACACCAATGTCCAGGGGACAAACACATCATTTGTACACTCTCAGCACATGTACACTAAACAAACACACATCTGTGGGTACTGCCACCTGTCACACTGGGGGGACCACAGATTCACATGAGGACTGTAGTAACAACATTCCCAGGAGGATTAGACAGGCAGAATGTGTAATGCCACATGCAGTGATTGTCACAGTACACACAATGCAAGTGAGGAGAGCAGACATGCACCACAGCATGCTCTGGCTGGGAGACATTAGGCATTCCCCCACCCGGGACACACCCTACAGTACATTGCATGTGTGTTACACCTGGACACAATGGCAGAAGTCACAGTCACAAAAAAGGGGCACAGTCTTTGCTAGTGGACTCAGCACTCACCTGAACCCCTGGTCGACCATACAGCATGGGGTACTGTGGGAGGATCACATCCAGCAGGGCTTGGTTCTCCTCCTGGGTGAAAGGCTGGGCCCTCTCCACAGACCTGGACATGGTGCCAGAGGATTCACGAGCAGCAGCAGTGTAGTTGAATCAAAGGATGTGCAGGCAAGTGCTCTCTCATAGGACCTGGCTGCCTTATATCTAACTTGCTGCCCTGTCTCATTCACAGGAGTACAGAGTGATTGGTCACTCACATTTGCATCCTATGTTTCCTTCCAATCCCTTTAAACCTACCACAGTCAGTGGCTTTGCTTTTTTTTTTTGAGCATGATGTCAACTCAACAACCACTTTGCAACAAAGTAGATTCTTTCAAACCGACTTTAGCTGGGCACCTGATGAAAAAAATTCAAACTTTAAACTCGGTCTCCATGACAACCAGCATGCATGTAGGGCTTTATACTTGTCCCTCATGTGTCCCCTATGTAATTTGGACATTCACACACAGGTACGGTGAGTTCCAGGGCCCTAGGGCACCCCATATGCATAGAAACGGCCCGTACACGCGCGTGTACAGGGTGTATCACTATGGGTATGCATACGCGAGCAAAGCCATAGTGAGGCGGGCCATACACGCACGTGTACGGGGTGTATCACTATGGGTACGCATACGCGAGCAAAGCCATAGTGAAACGGCCCGTACACGCGCGTGTACGGGGCGTATCACTATGGGTACGCATACGCGAGCAAAGCCATAGTGAAACGTCCCGTACACGCGCGTGTACGGGGCGTATCACTATGGGTACGCATACGCAAGCAAAGCCATAGTGAAACAGCCCGTACACGCGCGTGTACGGGGCGTATCACTATGGGTACGCATACGCGAGCAAAGCCATAGTGAAACGGCCCGTACACGCGCGTGTACGAGCCGTTTCACTATGGCTTTGCTCGCGTATGCGTACCCATAGTGATACGCCCCGTACACACGCGTGTATGGGCCGTTTCACTATGGCTTTGCTCGCGTATGCGTACCCATAGTGATACGCCCCGTACACACGCGTGTACGGGCCGTTTCACTATGGGTAGGCCTACGGCAGCACTCCCATAGTGATGGGGAACGTACACACGCCCTCAGAGTGCATGTACGGTGCATTTCACACCTGACAGTGGTGACAGGCAGCACACAGAAAGGAATAGAGCTGACATACTTGTCCAAGGCTGGACATCAAGGCATTGTCTGTGCAGTACTACATGTGTGGGGCACAGGTGTGTCAGGCTGTAATGTGGCACATTACTCCTGAGTTGTGAAGGCAATAGATGTATGATGATATGTGTACAGATGTCATGTGTGATCGTGGACTATGTGGCAGACATCCCCTTCACTCCTTTGACATGTGTGCATGTAGTACAGAACACTTGTGAAAAGCGTCACTGCCATGGCACAGTCAACAACACACGCAACTGTCCCCTGATGCCAGCTACAGGGGTTTTCACACCTGACATGTGACTACCCGCGTTGCACGATGTGACTATGTCATGTATGTGTCGTGTGTTCCCATTAGCTTGCTGTAGGTGTTTGGTCAAATGCATCTGCAGTTGCTGCAACCAACATGTGTCTGTGTGTAGATGGCCATGGCACAGTGTTACGCATACCAGGCCACATGTGGAATCCGACGTAAGGTGTGTGTGTATGCATCGACACGGAGTTTCAAAACAAGGACATATCTGCATACTCTCAATGTATGTGGGATCATTCTTGAAATGTAATCCTTCATGGCAAGGTGTGTGGTCTGTCCTTTTTCTATTACATGTGACCTGTGCCTCTAGTGTTCCGCAACCTGTCTGTACAATAAACATCCTTCCTCTGCAAATATTTGGTTGTCTGTAACTCCTGTAATGCGTCTGCCTGCTCACTTACACTGGCCCACAGCTAGTTTAAGGTCATGGCATTATGAGGTTGAGAATAAACGTTTGGAGCTGTCTCTTGGTAGGAGTGTCACATGGCTGGCATACGTGTCCAGGGCATATTGCACAGACCTGACTCTGTATGTAACATATTTGTATTGCCTGTTGAGCATGTGCTCAGCACATTGACATTGGTGGTGTACTGTACTCACTCTTCGTTGTCCCTTCTAATTCACTGCAGGGCTCCGCCTCTCCCTCGAGCAATTCCGGACTTGGCTGACATGCGGGAAAATGACTGTATACGCCAGTACCGCTTCCCCCAACGTTTGATTGAGGACTTGACGACACGGCTGGCAGCACACCTCCAACCGCTACACAGGTATCCTGGTGCACTGACACCCAAGATGAAGGTGATGGCAGCCCTACATTTCTTGGCCACAGGTACCTTTCAACATACCATTGCCCATGTCGGTGGGATGTCCCAAACCATGTTAAGCCGTGTTCTGCATGATTTTGTAGAGGCCATGTTGGAGCACCTTGATGAGTTCATAAAATTCCCAACTCCTGAGCAGTTGACAGCTGTCAAGCGTGAGTTCTATGCCCTGGGAGGGATGCCCCATGTCATTGGGTCCATAGATGGAACACATGTGGCTTTGGTACCACCACAGGCACAGGAGGTAGCCTTCCGTAACCGCAAGCATTACCACTCCATTAATGCCCTTGCGGTGTGTCTTGCCAACATGGTGATCTCACATGTCTGTGCTCGTTTTCCAGGATCAGCACACGATGCGTACATCATGAGGCGTAGCAGGGTGCCTGAAATGATGCTGCAGCTGCGCAACGAACGAGCATGTATTGTTGGTGGGTATACTCTGGAAGTCCTGTATTTAACTTCATCTTCCTGTCTTACTGCTTCTCCTGACCCACTCTTGTCCATGATGTTTCCATGTAGGGGACGCTGGCTATCCCAACATGCCATGGCTGATCACGCCTCTCCGCAACCCCAGCACGGCTGCCGATCACCGCTACAACAACGCCCATGGGTGGACCAGGCGAGTGATAGAGAGGACGTTTGGCCTTCTGAAGAGCCGATTCTGTTGCCTCCACAAGACCGGTGGCGCACTCCCATATGCACCGGTGAAGGTCTGCAAGATATTCCTCGTGTGCTGCATGCTGCACAACATGGCAGTGGAGAAAGCTGTGCCACTCATCCTGGATCCAGATGAGCAGGACCATCCACCCGTGGAGGATGAAGGGCTTGGGCACGAGGCAAGTGATGTGGAGGAGGAGGAGGCGGTAGAGGACATGCGGAGTCGGCTCATACGCAACTTCTTTGCTTAGTGGTGAGTTCCAGTGTCTGAGTGTGCACGCATTGGGCTGTGTGTGGCATGTGTTGCAATGTGTGTGTCCATCTGCATGTCTTCCAAGTGAGTCTGAGGTGTGTTTGGATGTGTCACTCGAGTGATGGTGCAATAGAAGAATGTTTTTCCAGAGTCATCATTGTCACCTAGCATGTTGACAACCTAATACGTGTCGAGTACATGCACATGCATGCGGATGTACTTCTTTTGGCTGACTTCTGGTGTGTCTCACATCCACAGGTACTTGCACATGCTGTCTGCTGGTGGCATTGTTGTGCTCCTGCTATTCCTCATGAACACAGCAACATGTGCTGAATCAGCGTTACATGCACGGACAAGTTTGAAAATCTCCTTCGGGTAAGGGATGCAGCACGGCTTTTTGGGAGTGGTATTTGTTTTGAATGTGTATGCACTGCTCCTGTTCATGTTTGGTTACTTTGCATACATGTAGAATCACCATGGGGCACATGACCTGGAGCAGAATTCACCTGAATTGATGGTCAGACTTGGTGACAGTCATCTGTAATGGGATTGTGATGGAGCCATCAATGTGTGTAACACTGGCCTCGGAAACATACGGGTTGCACCGAGTTGACATGGTGTGTGAATTCCCCATTAGGGGCTCAATGGTGTATAGCAGGCTCTCCGTGAGCAGCAGGGGGTGTTTAGCTGAAACCCGTCACTTGTGTGCCAGTGCCATGGATTTCCAGCATCCGTGGTGGTAAGGGGGGTGCCAATGTTGGTCCCACGTGTTCATCCACATGACCTGTGTATGTGTTGACAGAGTTGCATTAGCATTCCGACACACATGAGTAATAAAGGTGTCCCTCTGCCTCCAAGGTGCCTCATCTCTGTCAATGGTGGTCTGTTGCCACTGTGCATGCGGCATGTCTGGCATTGTTCTCAGAGATGGTGCATATGAGTCTATGTGTAGAGTAGCAAGATGCAAGCTGTTTGTCAGGGATTAGATTCTGTATTGTGCATGATGTCCATGGCTGTGTAGGTTATGTGGCATGTCAGTCTCCACGACGGCCACTGTGCCGCATGTGAATCCATTGTGTGTGTGTGTGCCATGTTGAACCAGACATTCCTTCCTTGACATACACCTTTTGCATGGTTCCTTCCTGAGATCCTTGCCTTTGTGTGCTACTTGTGGCATTGTTTCCTTGACATGGCGCATGCTGCTGCAGGCCCTGCTGCAAGGGCACCCAGTCTCCACGCAAACGGGCTGGTGTCCATCATGGATTGCTTGCTGACATGTGCTATGCTGATCAGCAGCATCTGTGCCTCATGCGGCAGCACACTCTGCATTATGCACAAGATCCCCAGTTCCATCCACCTCAAGGCAAGAGGGAGACCATCCCCCAGGTCAACTATGACATCCGTGTCTACTCCTACCCTGCACTCTACGGACATGTGCGTTAGAAATCCCATGATACTTGTCCACATCCAGGGTGCATCTGCACAGCTCTGCTACTACATCCGGCGACCAGGCCACATCAACGTCCAACAGAGATGGAGGGAGTGGATCACTGCCAGCTGCAGGATGACCTTCTCAATCCACGCACACCCTCAGGATGCAGCCCACACCCACAACACAGCTTTGTGGCACTGTGATCCAACACCCAATTGTGCCATCTCCATGCATCCAACCTTGGCTGGCTCACCATTCTCCACATCCACCTGACTCAAGCATGCAGGACATGGTTCTGCCACGTGTCTACACATACCTGGGACTCCCACCCCAGGACACTCCACATGATCCCTGACCTCTGCGCATGACTGTTGCTCTTCTAAATAGGTCTGTGGGCACAGTTGTGCGGGCACCCCCTCAGCTGGTTGGGCCCATCACGGGTGAATATGGTGCTCCATGTCTGTCTTGGATGGTACGTTGTGACCCATGTGTGTCCTGTGCCAGACTCAGACCCCAGGGTATGGTGGTTCAGAGTTAATTCAGAAATCAGGCATGGTTTGACTTTACAACACACACATGTAGTGGAATAATGCAAAATGACGACATCATCTTGTGATTGTGATGAATTTTATTAGTGCTGGGGTACGTGTTTGGGGGGTGACAAGAGGTGCTTGGCGGGAGTGTAGAATCCAAAGTTCACAGGGGGAGTTGGTGTCCTTGCCATTGACAGTCATCAGAGTCTGTGCCACAGTCTTTGTCAACATTGGTCAGACAGTGACCAGCAAGGCCATGTGGCAGAGAATGTCCTTTGCTGCTGTGCTGCTGTTGGGCCATAGGGCCAGGTGCCAGGCCAGGTGACCTGGGAGATGGTGATGTTCCGCTGACTCTCGCGGTCTTTTTCGTGGACGACCCACCTTCCTGCGGAGACCCTCAGACTCCTGGCTTGACGGTGCAAGGGACGCTCCGTCAGATGAATCCTCCTCCTCCTCCCTCCGTGGGTCTGGTGCTGCTCTACGCCTGGTGTTACAACAAACAAATGATGGACGGAATGCTGACAATGCAGACATTCTCCCCCAGTCAAGAGATCTGGGTTAAATCCATCGTTCTTTTGCCCACTACACCACCCCAGTTTAGACATTGCCATATGCAAATCAGTCTTGACCCTGTGCCTCATGGGAACAGTCCAGCCCGAACTGCCAAGCCATGTCTTCCCTGGACCGGAATCAAGCATCCTAGGACCGGTTTCTGGCTATCAGCCGTCATCAGCCAGGATAGCTTGACTCCAGTGGCGTAGTGAGCACGGGTCCCACGTCTGGGAATACCCATCCCACTTAGGGCGAAAAGCGTTACAACAAACAAATGATGGAATCAAGACTGATTTGCATATGGCCATGTCTAAACTGGGGTGGCGTAGTGGGCAAAAGAACGATGGATTTAACCCAGATCTCTTGACTGGGGGAGAATGTCTGCATTGTCAGCATTCCGTCCATCATTTGTTTGTTGTAACGCTTTTCGCCCTAAGTGGGATGGGTATTCCCAGACGTGGGACCCGTGCTCACTACGCCACTGGAGTCAAGCTATCCTGGCTGATGACAGCTGATAGCCTGAAACCGGTCCTAGGATGCTTGATTCCGGTCCAGGGAAGACTTGGCTTGGCAGTTCGGGCTGGACTGTTCCCATGAGGCACAGGATCAAGACTGATTTGCATATGGCCATGTCTAAACTGGGGTGGCGTAGTGGGCAAAAGAACGATGGATTTAACCCAGATCTCTTGACTGGGGGAGAATGTCTGCATTGTCAGCATTCCGTCCATCATTTGTTTGTTGTAACGCTTTTCGCCCTAAGTGGGATGGGTATTCCCAGACGTGGGACCCGTGCTCACTACGCCACTGGAGTCAAGCTATCCTGGCTGATGACGGCTGATAGCCAGAAACCGGTCCTAGGATGCTTGATTCCGGTCCAGGGAAGACATGGCTTGGCAGTTCGGGCTGGACTGTTCCCATGAGGCACAGGGTCAAGACTGATTTGCATATGGCCATGTCTAAACTGGGGTGGCGTAGTGGGCAAAAGAACGATGGATTTAACCCAGATCTCTTGACTGGGGTAGAATGTCTGCATTGTCAGCATTCCGTCCATCATTTGTTTGTTGTAACGCTTTTCGCCCTAAGTGGGATGGGTATTCCCAGACGTGGGACCCGTGCTCACTACACCACTGGAGTCAAGCTATCCTGGCTGATGACGGCTGATAGCCAGAAACCGGTCCTAGGATGCTTGATTCCGGTCCAGGGAAGACATGGCTTGGCAGTTCGGGCTGGACTGTTCCCATGAGGCACAGGATCAAGACTGATTTGCATATGGCCATGTCTAAACTGGGGTGGTGTAGTGGGCAAAAGAACGATGGATTTAACCCAGATCTCTTGACTGGGGGAGAATGTCTGCATTGTCAGCATTCCGTCCATCATTTGTTTGTTGTAACGCTTTTCTCCCTAAGTGGGATGGGTATTCCCAGACGTGGGACCCGTGCTCACTACGCCACTGGAGTCAAGCTATCCTGGCTGATGACGGCTGATAGCCAGAAACCGGTCCTAGGATGCTTGATTCCGGTCCAGGGAAGACATGGCTTGGCAGTTCGGGCTGGACTGTTCCCATGAGGCACAGGGTCAAGACTGATTTGCATATGGCCATGTCTAAACTGGGGTGGTGTAGTGGGCAAAAGAACGATGGATTTAACCCAGATCTCTTGACTGGGGGAGAATGTCTGCATTGTCAGCATTCCGTCCATCATTTGTTTGTTGTAACGCTTTTCGCCCTAAGTGGGATGGGTATTCCCAGACGTGGGACCCGTGCTCACTACGCCACTGGAGTCAAGCTATCCTGGCTGATGACGGCTGATAGCCAGAAACCGGTCCTAGAATGCTTGATTCCGGTCCAGGGAAGACATGGCTTGGCAGTTCGGGCTGGACTGTTCCCATGAGGCACAGGGTCAAGACTGATTTGCATATGGCCATGTCTAAACTGGGGTGGTGTAGTGGGCAAAAGAACGATGGATTTAACCCAGATCTCTTGACTGGGGGAGAATGTCTGCATTGTCAGCATTCCGTCCATCATTTGTTTGTTGTAACGCTCTACGCCTGGTGGCACAGGGAGGGTTTGCCAGGCTTTGGACGATCTGACGGAGGGATTGGCTCAGGTCCCTGTGCACCGCCAAGTGCTCTGCATGTCTTGCCTCCATCCTGGCATGATGCTCAACCTGCAAGGCCTTCATCTCATTGAGGGTCTCCACACCCTGGGCGATGCCTCTGGAGTCACGCCGGTATGCGTCCAGGATGGTTCTTATGTGTGCCATAGCCGGGTCCAGAGCCAACTAGGCAGGTTCGGGCCTCCGCCATCCTCCACTCCCACCACCCCTGCCCACTTGCGCCCGGCCTGCCGTTGTGGGCTCATCGGGTCTTCGGGACCCCTGAGGGATGGCATTTGCGGAGTCGCCTGCCTCCTCCTGGGTGCCCGGAGAACCTTGTCCCTCCTGGACAGACTGGCTACGTTGTTGTGTGCGGGCAGGGCTCCTGGGTGTCTCCTGGGATGTGGCAGGAATGGGGGTGGTGGTTGGCACAGTTGTACCTGACGCAGGTGCTTGGACACCAGAGGGGCCAGGTTGGTCTGGGTCATCCACGGAGTGGTGAGAGTCGTCGCTGCCGGTGGGGTCCTCTTCACGCAGAGCCTGGTCCTGTGAGTCTTCCCCCCCAGTGTTGGGGGAGATCGATGACGTTGACCTGTGTGTGAGAGAGACAGTGTTAATTGTGTTACATGCGACATCCATGTTTCATTCTTTTTTGATTTGGCACAGTTCCTCTGGGTGGTTGGATTTGGCTAGCATTCCTCACACAGTGCACTTGTGCATGGGTATGTCCCTTGGCCACAGCGTTTGACACTTTACCTATGTGTGACACAATCTTAGTTGATGCATATTTTGGGAACGCAGTCAGCAGTGTAGTGAGCGGGCGTAACAAGCCATGCAGTGCCGCCTTCCGTGTTGCACTGTACGTGGCCAAATGGTGTTTTTTCCATGCTATTTGAGAATGCAGGTAGGTAACTTAACAATTTGTGACAGGGTTCTGACGAACACAGTGGGTAGGTATACTGGGTGTAAGGTTCTGTTTGTGCCTGCAGCACGCATGTACTCCCTGGAGTTGGAATAGTAATTTTTACCCTTACGTTATCCAACACTTTCCCTACTGTTGCAATGTATGGAGTGGGAATTGTAATTTTTACCCCTACGCCATCCAACATTTTCCCTACGGTTGCACTGTCTGAAGTGGGAATACTAATTTTTACCTCTACGCTATCCAACACTTTCCCTACTGTTGCACTCTCTGGAGTTGGAATAGTAATTTTTAACTCTACGCTATCCAACACTTTCCTTACTTTTGCAGTCCCTGGAGTCGGAATAGTAATTTATATCTCTACGTTATCCAACACTTTCTCTACTGTTACACTATCTGGAGTGGATATAGTAATTTTTTTATATCCGCTATCCAACATTTTCCTTTCTGTTGTTTTTTTTGGAGCTGAAGTAGTAGTTTTATTCTATCTGCTATTTAATATTTTTTTTATTATTTTAGCTAATGTAGTATATAATTAATTTTAACAATATTTAAATTAAATGTAATTATTTAATTTGTTATACATAATTATTTAATTTTTATTTATGTTATTGTTTTATGTGTGTAATGTTTTTGAAATTTTTAATATTTTTATATAATTTATAATTTATTAAAATAATTATTAAAACATTATTAAGTAAGTATCTATATTATATATTATATGTATATGTTTAATTAATTTTTTATTGAATTATATTTATTAATTATTAATTTTTAACATTATGAAATATATTAAATTATGTTTATTTTATTTATAAGTATTATTATGTTTATTTTACATATATTATTAAACTAAAAAAAAAACTATATTTACCAGAGGCTATTTAACTTTGTTTTGAATCAAACTCTTAGTCAAAATGGTAAACACTAGAGTGAGTAAACCAAAATGGTTACACTGTACAGAAAGTACAATTTGGACTCTTACTTCACCCATTATCTAACACACATGACCAAGGAACAATACCCTGTATCTGAGTGCATAAGTGTTTCACTGGTTACTATTTGACAACATTCTCATGCCTAGGAAAACAAATGGGAAGTACAACTCCTCTGGCGCTATATAACCACATTATAATACCTTCATACAATTATGCCATCTGCACTTGGTGTATGATCATGTTTGTGAAACACTGCAGATATCTGAACCAAGGTTGACTCAGTTGCCACCTGTGTTTGCTATCCCGGCCCTTCTCATTAAATCTAGTGTTCGTCTTCTGAATCGAGCCAACTACAGTTCAGTTCTCAATCCATGCATTTATTGCCTTTCACCTCTATATCTTTTTAACTGAATGTACTATCCATGCTTTCTCTAGTCTCAGCTCTGACTTTTGAAGAGATGAAGACGAGGGCTGGTTCAGGTAAGTTGCTTTAGTCTCAACAGCACCGAGCATCTGGCAGCAACTGATGATCTCGGAATTCCCCCACCTTCATTTCAAAGTCCTGCCACATTCCAATTCCATATCATGTAGATTGGAATGACAACAGGCAGACCCCAACAAAACCCCCTCCCTTCCAAATTACCAATAAAGAACAAGAAATACAACACACACAATTTTTATATATATAAAACTACAATAACACAGATACATAAATTCAATTTCTCCTATAAAGAAAATTTGGTGGGAAATGGACAATTGGAGGACAGCATTTAAAGGAACCATCTACATTACAAAATCATTGAATTTCAGGGGCACAAACCTCTTCTGCTTTGAATTAGGATGACATTCTGGAACATATTCATCATTTCACACACAGAGTCAGCTATGGCCTTGGGTACCACCACCATCACTGAGCTCTTGTTCCAGACTCCATTCTCTCAGATCACGACTCGATCTCTCACTTCCTTCATGAGACTGACCCTTATGAACATGCCTGGGAATTAATATCCCCACATTCATAGTCCCCAACTTTGACTTTACATTCCTTAATTTCGGTCCCTTTGGAAGCATATACTTCTCTTATACACATCTTTGCACATCCAGTACACACATACTTTCTCACAATTCAGATTCTTTCTGTTCATCCATCCTCTATTCATGTGCTTACTAGCCACTCTTCCTCTCACTAAGGAGAAAGGAGATACCCCAGCGCTAACATGCGGGGTGGTTCTTATGACCCACAACATGTTCCTTAACAGCTTTTTCCCAATTTATGCCATTGGCCAGGGTTAACTGAAGTTGATTCTTTACTACGTGATTCACTATGTTGACAAGTCTGTTGCTGCAGGGATGGTGCAAAGATGTCCTTATATGTTGGATACCATTGGACATTAACAAATTACCCATCTTGCTGGATATTAATTGGATACCATTATCTTTCACTAATTCTTCTGGAAATCCCTTTCTGATGAAAGTGTCTTGGAAAAAATCAACGATTGTGTTAGAATTGACATTAGTGACAAATTTAATTTCCGACCAGTTAGACATTAGTCAAATAATTCCGAAGGATACTTAGGCGAACTGCCCAAAACTCCAAAAGGGCTAGACACTTTGAACGCTAACTTGTGCCAAGGTACTCCATTGCTGACTACAGGAAGATAGGAGATGGTACAGTGATCTGCAACTTGTCACCTAGGACACATACACTACACTCACTCGCAAAATATTCAAGTGGTTTGACCATTCCAGGCCACCAAAAGTCCTCTCCCAGACGGAGCTTCAATGTACGCATGCCCACATGCCCCTCATGTGCTATTAAATTTAAGAAAGTTGACGTCAATATGAATAACGATACATTCATGTATAGAAACGAAGTTGCAAATTCGCCCGTTATGAACTCTACGTCAACCCCAACTCAGAAATACATAGTGAGGCAGGCATTGAGGCTCAGGCCCGAGGTCACTGATTGCAGGTCACAGGTGAGATTGCACATAGTCAGCAACCACAGATCAATCCGACAGATAGGAGCAGCGACACTACAATGATTAAGGGAGATTGGCCCCAATACCGCACACATATCCTGAGGGGTACCCAAATTCTCAAAACACCATGAAGTCAGATGCCACACCAAGATAGGAACATATAACTAATCAGGAAACAGCACACACAGTACATGCAGTGATCACACACTCCCCATGCTGGGCATCTGGACACGTTACCCACAGGTCACATTGTGCCCACGTAAGGTTGAGGTCCACCTGGATTCCTCATTGAATACATTCATTTATGGCTCCAAAGACAGCGTTTCATATTCCTCCCCAAAAAGGATTGCCAAAACTATTTTATTTTATGGCATTCAATGAATTGTATAAAAACTCAGGTCAGGTTGATTGTAAGTTGAGACAGTCCTCAGACGCTGTGCCTGTAACTGTTCTCCCGGCCACACTGTTCAATTAAACAAATTAGTCATGTTTAGCCAAATACTTCTTGTCTCTTTTTTTTTAAGGTATTTCATGTTCAAGCAACATTTTGTTGAGCCACCATCGGAGTTTTGGTATAGCGAACCTGACTGCAGCCGAAGGAAAGAGACCCCGCCAGGACGGATTCACATTTGGGCATTGAGGAAGGTAAGCAGACACAGCAACTCACACCTGCTGCAATGCCGCCCCAAGGCGCACCCACGGCCCCTTCACCTGCCGGAACTGCAGCTTCTCCTGCCACGAAAGTGCCAAGACACCCACCACAATGGAAGCCAACCAGCTTAGATGCATCCTGATCAACACCCGCTCCGCACACAAACACGCCGTCGAACTCTGGGACCTACTCAACACCACATCACCGGACGTCGCCTTCCTGACCGAGACCTGGATGAACGAAGCCTCCTCGCCAGACATGGCCATAGCCATCCCAAACGGGTACAAGATCACCCGCAGAGACTGCACCAACAGGGCCGGAAGAGGAATCGCCATCGTCCACAAAAACACCATCAAGATCTCAACAAACACCAACGACACCCTCAGCACCGCCGAACACATGCACTTCCAGATCCACACGAACCCAAAGACCACCCTAAGAGGCAGCCTCGTCTGCAGACCTCCAGGACCCCGGCCTCAATTCTGCGACTCCATCGCCGACCTCATCAGCACACACGCGCTGACCTCCACCGACTACATCCTCCTCGGAGACCTGAACTTTCACCTGGAGAACAACAACGACAGCAACTCCTTCAGCCTGATCGACAACCTCACCAACCTTGGACTGAAACAGCTTGTTACAACGACGACCCACAACGCCGGCCACAGGCTAGATGTCATCTTCTCCTCAAGCCCCCACGTCACCTTCAGCCATGCCTCCGAACTCACCTGGACAGACCACCACTGCATCCACTTCTCCTTCAGAAAACCGCCCACACACCACCGCACCCTACAGACACCCCGCCTCCGCTGGGGCAAAATCACTGAAGAACAACTACAAACAAACCTCGCACTCAACCCCCCGACGACCCCAACCAACCTAGATGAAGCGGCACTCGTCCTCAAACGCTGGATGAACGACTGCGCCAACACCGTCACTCCACTGAAAAACCCCACCAACACAGACACCAGCAGAAGAGTCAGCTGGTTCCCCCCCGAAACTCCTCAACTCCAAAGGCACCTGCCGGAAACTGGAAAACATATGGCACAACGACAAGACGCCAGACAGCCGCACTGCCCACAAAGACGCCATCCGCAACCACCACCACCTCATCAGGACCGCCAAACGAACCTCCTTTACAGACCGCCTTGACAACAACGCACACAACAGCAAAGAGCTCTTCACCATTGTGAAGGAACTCTCCAACCCCAGCTCCAACGCCAACGACATCCCACCATCGCAAGCCCTGTGCGACTCCCTCGCAACCTTCTTTCACCGGAAAATCACCGACATCCATGACAGCTTCAGACCCCGGACGACCCCTGCCGACCACACCGCACCAAACCCACCGCACCCCACCGCCCACGACACCCTGACAACCTGGGCCAACGTGAGCATCGAGGACACAATCAAGACCATGGGAACAATCCACTCCGGATCCCCATCCGACCCTCTCCCGTACCACATCTTCAACAAAGCCAGCAAGTCCACCGCTCCCCACCTGTACTAAATCATCAACCTGTCCTTCGAATCCGCCACCTTCCCTGAGATCTGAAAGCATGCAGAGATCAACGCCCTACTGAAGAAACCCAAGGCGGACCCGAGCGACCTCAAGAACTTCAGGCCCATATCCTTGCTTCCGTTCCCAGCTAAGGTCATCGAGAAGATAGTAAACATCCAGCTCACCCGGCACCTCGAAGACAACAACATCCTAGACCCGTCCCAATCAGGATTCCGCAGCAACCACAGCACCGAGACCGCCCTCATCGCCGCCACAGACGACATCAGGATACTGCTGGACAACGGCGAGACGGTGGCCCTCATCCTCCTGGACCTCTCCGTCGCTTTCGACACCGCCTGCCACCTCACACTACGCACGCGCCGCCACGACTCAGGGATCTGTAACAAGGCCCTGGACTTGACCACCTCCTTCCTCTCCGGCAGAACGAAGAGAGTCCGCCTCCCCCCGTTCCGATCCGAGGCCTCCAAGATCATCTCTGGCATCCCTCAAGGATCCTCCCTCAGCCCGACACTGTTCAACGTCTACATGGCACCACTAGCATGCATCGCCCGACAGCACGACCTCAACATAATCTCCTATGCCGACGACACTCAGCTGATCCTCTCCCTCACAAAGGACCCCCTCACCGCCAAATCCAACCTCCACCAGGGAATGAAGGCCGTCGCCGACTGGATGGAGGACAGCCGCCTCAAACTGAACACAGACAAGACGGAAATCCTCATCCTCGGATCCAACCCCTCCGCATGGGACGACTCTTGGTGGCCCACTTCACTGGGGTCCCTCCCGGCCCCCACCGACCACGCATGCAACCTGGGAGTCATCCTCGACTCGAAACTCTCCATGACCAAACAAGTCAACGCAGTCTCCTCCACCTGTTTCAACACCCTCCGCATGCTCCGCAAGATCTACAGATGGATTCCGACCAACACGAGGAAAACAGTCACCCAGGCCCTAGTCAGCAGAAGACTCGACTACGGAAACGCCCTCTATGCCGGAGCCCCGTCCAAGCTCATCAGCAGACTACAGAGAATCCAGAATACCTCCGCACGCCTGATCCTCGACGTCCCACGCCATGACCTCATCACCCCCCACCCGAGGAACCTGCACTGGCTCCCCGTCGTCAAAAGAATCTCCTTCAAGCTCCTGGTCCACGCACACAAGGCACTCCACAAAACCAGCCTATCTCAACAGTCGGCCACAGTCCCACGCATCCGGAGAAACACTTCCGGAGGCAGGTCCTTCTCCCATCGCGCCGCCAAGACCTGGAACACCCTCCCCCTCGACCTGCGACAAACCGAAGACCTGCTGACTTTCTGGAGACAACTCAAGACATGGCTCTTCAACCAGTAACAGCACCTCTCCCCTCCTCCCCCACCCAGCGCCTTGAAACCCTACCAGGTATGTAGTGCGCTCTACAAATTATGTGATTGATTGATTGCAATTGATTAGAAGTTATGCTGAATCTGCAGGGCGGAGGTCCATCCTGAAACAGCCGTCACAGAGGGTAAGAGACTACATAAGAACCTTAGTAAAGCATGTGGCGTATGGAAAACTAAGGGGAAGCATAAAAAGATAACCAGAGTGCCCTGTCACTGACAGAAATCTTGCATATTACCTATTTTATATGTCCTAGCTGAGTAGTCACGAGGGGGCCTCGGAGGCAGACCTGAGGAATTAATCATTTTGCGATAGTCAGAGCGCTAGGAAAGATGAATATTTATTTATAGCCCTTAATGGCTCCCAGGAAGCTATTTGTGTGGTAAAGCTATCCTGATCGGGCAGAGTTGACACCTTAATATTATTTTGTAGTCTAAAAGGGTTTCTCAGTGCCACCGGTTTCTAAACACCATTGGTATCTGAAAGGAATGAGAAGTGTTGGTCGCTTCGGCCGCTGGGCGTGACACAGATGGTACGCTTGGCCCGCACTGATACAGGATGCAATTCAGACAAAGATCTGGACTTGGGAGATGAGGTGTAACTTGTGCTTGGCCAAGTTGGGCCTATGGTTCTTGAGTTATTGCATTTTTTCCGCAAACTATTGCTATTATCTTTGTCCCAGAGCCAATATTGACAGACTATCATGCTCACTAAGTCCCATGTCCCGCGTAGAGCTTCCCCTGGTCACAGGAAAGCATGCCCTAGAAGCCGGATAAGGTATTTCTTTTTACAAAGTCATAATTTTTTCTCTATTAGTTTTTTATCGCTGAGATTGATGTAGGGTACGTGTGATATAATTACTTCAAACTGTGTTTTGTCTTAAGTATTGTGTTTACGCTGATGGTGCATTGTTTCATATGAGGGTGCTGCTATTTCTCACAAACTGTATTTGATGCTAAGAGTCAATCTCGTTCAGATACTGTTTTTATTGACAATTGCTCTTTTCTTATGTTGCAACCCTTCATATGCATTGTTATATGTGTTTATGAAATGTTCATGTAGAATCGTTGATGCATCTGAGATATAGCCAAGCTCGTAGTAGCATAATTTATAAGCGGTAATCCCCCGTGTATCTTTTTAGATCAAAACCAAAGATTCCCTAAAACAAAGAAGCTAAGCTGTGCCTTGTCCTCTAAAATTATCAAACTTATCATAGACTCACCATTAAAACACAGACAAACCAGGTTCCCCACAAAGGCAAAAAAACATAATACATTTTGCCAAGAATGGCACGCACACAAAAGCACACACTTTTCTGTGGCTAAAGGAGGGAACTTTTTACACTAACTTAATTGGACACATGAGAACACATATACAAAACAAAATATACAGGTCAAAAGAAAGACACCAGAGAGTGAATATTAAAACTATGGAACATCTTCAAGGAAGCCCAGATCAACAATCCTGCACCACAGATAGCAAGCAACGCTTCAGCACCTCCCCCCACCATATGCAGGTATGGAGGTGCTCTCGCCCTCTCTCCCAGCATTAGGATACCCTATTAGGCCAGTTGAAGAAGTCAGCAGGCCCCCTACCGAACAACAAATGGTTATGCCCTGGAATGACAGACTAACAGGCCTGCAGGCCCAGGCAGTCCTAGTGCAACCCTATTCTGGTGTGAGGGCTTCCAGAATTTCGACACCCTACCCATCCATCGCGCCCAACACATAAAACCCCAGTGGTGCAGCGAACGCACACTGCCACTGGTTTAGGTGAACACACACAAGTGACTGGGAGATTTGTGGCAGTTCTAGACAGTGATACAGCATGCAAGGTTGAGGAAGGGGGCCCGGTCCCCTAGGATCAGCTGACAAGAGTGGAGCTACAGGATTTGCTCAGGTAGCCAAGGAAACAACAGAGACTGAGTTTGAGGGCAAAGACCAACTGAAAAGAACAGCATATAACTCAGAGCGAAGGAGGCAACTAAGACAGAATGTGGAAGAAAGGCATTAGCTAAGAAGGGAGGGAGAAAAAGCTTGCACCCAAGATGCACAAAGATAAAACAGAGCAGCGCACCCCCCATATGAGGAGAACACTGATCAGGGAAGAATCAGAGGTAGAATTAGGTGAGAGGCTTCTGGTTCGGATCCGCAACTCACCAAATTTTCAACATAGGAGAAGGGCTGACCGGGAACTAGGACACCAAGGTAGCCTGCTGCTGACTCAACCAAGACATAGGAAAAACAAGGTGGCACCTTTGTGAGAGCACGAGGGGAGCAGCAATGAAGATGTATGATTCTCCCGAATGCACGGCATTCATGGAACTTGGCGCATTGCCAGAATTACAAAATTTTGTAAAACTGGAAATGCGTCAAAATTTTATGCCTCTCCAGGGGAGGCGTAGGAAAGGCTCAACAGGGAGAAATACTTTTATTTATCCTCGTTTTTCCTCTTTCTTGGCGTACTGCATTCTGCAGCACACATAGAAAGACGTAAATGCGGTTAATTATTGTTTTTTGTGAGGTAAGGCCTCCCTTCCACCACAACAATGATCATTCCCGCCTCGCAGGCACCCTTGCAAAATGACACAAGGGTACCTGTGCTGGCATGCAGCTAATTGTGTGCCAGGAAAAAGCAGAGGGATGTGTTGTATTGTTGTTAATACAACGCATCTCTGTGCTTTGAAAATGACATTGCACTGGGCAGCTAAATGGCGTGTGGTACTGCGCTGCGTCATTTTCTTGTAGATTAGGCCCTCAGTTAGTACAAGGCAATGTTGCTGTGGACCAATCACATTTTTACTCACTTCACAATTAGGGGGATTTGTTCAAGGAAGTGGCAGAGTGCGGCGTTAGCCTCCTTGTCTTAATGCCGTGCTCTGCCACTTCTGAAACGCAAGGCTGCACCATATTTACAAGAATGTGGTGCAGCCTTGCATTTCCTCCTGCGATGATGCTAAGCTTTGCAATGTAGTGCTCATGCAGGCACCCTTGCACCTTAGTGCATAGGTGTCTGTGCGCAGAGGGGGATTGTTTATGTGTAGGAAGGTGTTCCTTCCTGCACATAAACAATCCTAAAATGGCATTCTGTCACCTTCATGTGTGCTGCTTCGTGCAGCACACATGAAATTGACAAAATGGCATTATTTTTTAAGGTTTGTTTATGTACAGGAAGGAACACCTTCCTGTACATAAACAAACCATGGCATTTTGCTTTTTCCATGGGTGCTGCACATGGCAGCATACATGGAAAAAGCATAAACGAGGAGAAATAATGCATTACTCCTCATTTCGCCAACTTATGACCAGAATTTACATGGTCTTAATTTTGGCGCTGCCTCCTATGTATGCCACCCTTGTACATAGAGGGCAGCGTCAAAATGGATGGGTGTTGCGGTGGAAGGCTCACCGCAACAACCACCGCCCACCCCTTTCACGCTAACCATAGCGTGAAAGGGGGCCTTATGTACAAGGCAGCGTTAAGGCACGTTAAGTGGCTTAACGCTGCCTTGTACATAAGGCGCAGCCACTATCGCCACCACAACGTCAGTAAAAGTGACGTTGTGGTGGCGACAGGTGGTTGTACATATGCCCCTAAGTGTTTTCATTCTGGTAGCAATGTTTTAGGCTTCCTCGAATCCATCCTTTGTTGTCCACATTCTTTATAGCAACACATACATTCACAAGAACACAACCAATAAGATTACAGGCAAGGCACCCTTAATACAACATCTTTCTGGAAATGTTTTGACAACCCTCTTAAGGGGCATATTATCAAGGTCCGGCGTTAAAATTATCGCCGCTTTATCGGCAGAAAACTGCCACTAAAGCGGCGATAATGGTCCGGACCTTGATAATATTCCCTTCCTTAAAGCGTTTATCTTAGTCAATAGACAGTCTGACCTACACTCTGTTAATCTATTTCTAGCTTCAAATAACACCCATACACCCCAAAGTATTATACATCCTCACTGGTATGATTACTTTGCTATCTCTTTCATACACTCCCTGACCCACAGCGAAAGCCCACACAAATTCTGATGAAACAACTTAAATAACGTCAATCTAAAATACCTCTCATTCATGAATGTGGATGAGTCTCGAATCTAAAATGATCGTGTACTGTCTTGGATCTATCCAATGTCGACCATCTGGGACCACGTAAACGGAAATGCAACAAAGCAAGTTTATTGACCTCATGCAGGGAAACGCGCATGTACACAGCCATGGAGTCTTTCAAACACTCACGTTCCAGTGCGCTCTCACGCTCAAACGCACAGCCACACACACACACACCCAGAGACAGACACACATTCACTTCGCTAGTTTATAAATTACTTACCAACAAGAATGTTCATTCATCTGTTCGCTATCTCATTCGGAACACCTATCCCATAAACGTACCCACTCACTCACACACTTATGAAAGACACCCTGTAAAATATCAAAGGTGGAGCAAATGTTTCCCCACTGCCAATTTCAATGTCTGAAAAAGAAATGTAATGTAAACAACCACTGGGTGTCACTACTTCCACATACGTGATCAGCATTTGTATATAATTATGCTGCTTAAAGGGCATTAGTGTTTTGTGCAAATTTCTGATTTTACCGATGCAACATAAGCTTACACATTACTTGGTTCACAATTGTTATTTTTTATCCTAGTTTCCTCAACATGGCTGTATGTGACAATTATTTATAAAAACTATGGCGATTGCTTAGATGTTGTATTCACTTTGTTTTACGCACGGGGTGTTGTATTCTTCCCCCCCCCTCCTCATTAGAGAGCAAAAAGGGAACTCTCTTATTCCCCTTCTCACCCCCCCCCCTATTTATTTTTGTTATTTTCGTCAACAATCACTTAACAGTAAATGTAAAAATACAATTCGTACCAGGGAAAACTGATATGAAGATAGTTATTGTGCATTATCTTGAGTGAACCAAGCGACACAAGGAGATGATGGACAGAGCGCTGAAACTTTTCAGACACTCCCCCCCCAGTCACAGACATTTTTAGCTCACTTCGCCAGCTCAGTTTATATATATATATATATATATATATATATATATATATATATATATGTTCCAAAAAGCCCCGAAGTTAACACAACCTTTCTATTCATGAAGGCGGTGGGAACGCCGGATTCTTGTTCTATCCAATTATCTACAAGAACCCACTCAGGTCGCCAGGATCTTTTTATTTGACAAATAGCGTAGAGGGAAGAAACACAATTATCAAATCGTATTTACCGCACTTTGACATTTCAGAAATAAAACTCATAATCTTGGAGGTTGACCTTTTATTATCAGCAAAAACATCTGAATATATAGGCACCTCAATACAAGGCACAAAAGATAAATGGGGACTAACACAAATGCTACTCTATGAAGTATCCGCATACGACTAAAGATAAACAGGATTACAGCTTCCAAAAACATCAAGTACCCTATGGCAATCGTGATATCAAAATTTAAAGTCATGAATCATATCATTTCTGTCCCTACTCTATTCTAAGGTGACATCCCTACACAACGTTCCCTTCCAGGTGAGAATCGCATAAAAGGTGTCAGCAGTGAAACTTCCTAAGAAGTCTTCACTATATGAGAGCTCGATCTGTAGTGCTCCTTTCAGTCCCTCTCCTAAGTCTCGTCTGCCCAACCCACGGGGCTCTGTCCCTAATACAAAACCCCAAAAAGCTGTACACGCCCTTCAGCACACCCCTTCAGGCAGATTCTTCCTCCAGTAGGTTTCCATTAGGATCCTTTCATCTTCCTTTTCATAAATTCGACCTTGGGTCCCAGGCCTCTTCTGTACCAGGAGTTGCAACTTCACATTCCAATTCACTCCCTTCCTGTCTACTCCTTCTGTCTCCATTCCATTTGAACAAAGACGTATTTTAACTAACGAGCTACATGGCCTTGTACCTGTAGCCAAATGATGAACGGAAAAAAAAACTAACATCAGGAAGTTTCACAATTCACTGCAATAGCTAAAATAAGAACGAAGGCCTTCACTTTACATACATGATTAGGCCTCAAACTAAACATACTACAATTACTAATTCAATTTATTCGTCTCATACTTGTAAGAGAACTACCTTCTTCATTCTTCTAACATGAACTAATGTCTCTTAATGCATGACATTACTACAAACTAAACATTACACATACACAAATGCATTTCTTAATAACTGGTGGCCTTTTCTCTTCTCTCGAGGCCTGTTCACATTTCTACTTTTCTATTTCAATGGATATATTTCTGTTACTCTTTAAACATTCTTATTTTATATGCGGGTGCTGACTAACAATGAATATGGTGCACCCCTACAAATTTTTGCATCAGTAACACTCTATCAGTTCCCCCCTTTGATGACAACTTGTCATCACACAAATCCATTTATACAGAAGTGGTAACCATCCTATTCTGTCGGAAACCCTCCATTCTTTTTTTTTAGGTCCTGATATTGATTATCTTGCATATGCGCCATTCGTCTTTCATATCCCCTGAGAATCCTCACAGCTCTGTTTCCTCTGTACCACTTGTGCGCTCTTACAAGTCCCCACAAACAGATCACACAAATCACCACAATCAAGATTGGTTTCAGCACATATCCGAAAACTCCTTTCCCTAAATCTGCAAACCAATTTCCCACATGTCCAAATCCTTTTCCAATCTTCTCCCACACATTCTCTTCTGCCAACATTGCAGCCTCTTCGTGAAGCGTGGTAATGTTGACTATATATTTCCTCAGCTCCTTGCTGTTGTCTGGAATATACGTGCAACACTCTTGAACCTTCAACAATTTACAGACTCCGCTCTCTTTTGCCAATAATACGTCTAATGCAAGACGATTTTGTAAGACCATTGTCCTGATTGATAACATTTCTCCATCCACCAACAACAATGACTTTGCCGTGTTCATTGACAACTCATCGACCACAGTTGCTAGCTTTCGTATTTTCACATCATTCAAAACACCACCCAGACTGGGTATCATTGCTCCAAAGATATCACCAATCACAACTCCTGCACTTGCATCCCTCCGTGCTCTCGAATGGTGTCCTGTTTCTAGCAGAGACAAATCCTCGGCATGGTATACCTTCGGGAAAATAACAGCCAAATAACAAGTCCAGTACCACTGCTCAGGCAACCTCACGTATGCATTCCTTCCACACACATAATATACTGTCGGGATGACTTGTATCTGACCCTGCAAGAAGTTCCTAGCTGAATCTTCCATAGTAAAGGTATGAGCACATGTGCTATGTCCAACCCAGATTTTGTCCTTGTCCGACTGCGGACGAGCAACACACAGATTTCCCCTCTGTACTTGATCTAAAGCTATGGGTCCATAACTTCCCCTTGACTTATGTAGTCTCTCTTCATCTGTCCAATCTGTTGACTTCTTTCCCCCATCCTTATCTTGGGTTAATTTTCTATATCTGTCTTCAACTTGGCCAATGAATTTCTTTTCAGTGTCTGATAATGAGCAAGTCAAATTATGTCTATGTGCATGAGCAGTATCCAAACTTGTAGTCGGTATGAAATAAGTCCGAAGTCTTTCTTCTGACTCATAATAATCATACTTATTCAAATGCTTAAACGCTGGTACGTCAGGAAGTACTGTGTCATAATTAGAGAAATAATACTCAAACTGTTTCCTTTCGTAAAACAGACTAAGCAATAAACTGCAAGAAATCCCATATGTCAATGGAAGGTGATGGTATCTAATACCCTCATCTACAGAAGCAGGCAACTGCATGCACACATAGCAATCTTTCGTATCCATCGCATCAACGTACTCATACAACAATTTCGCATACGCATTAAGTTTGAAATCACTTCTCGACAAATCTATGTGAAACATACGACTTTCTTCTAGCATCATCGCCCTTTTATCTCCTGAAATATCCTTCTTCGTACTGGGAGTGACAGATGTAGGTGTTCCCAGCATCTCCCCCTCCTGCCTGTGGGCCACTGCATAAGAAGTTATGACTGCTGCGAATATAACAGCTATAACTACTCCTAAAAGTGTACCTATCACTATCTTCGCCCTACGGTGTGAATTTCTAGCCTCCGCCATCTTTCCTCCGTGCTCAGAATCCAGTTCAATAACAATGGGCGAGAGTCTCTTCCTCATTCAGGCTTGTATCTCAATGCAACAATTATCCTCTGTAGATAATGTTCTCTTCTAGCGTTTCAGTTCTCCACTTTATTTCTGATCAGCAAAGGCTTCCTTCCCCTTTTCGATACCTCCAGCTGAGATGTCACTAAATTTTTTTTAATTTTTATTTTTCTTTCACTCGGGCCTAGGTTATTTTCTTTTTGCTCTTATACGACAAAGTTCATCGCTAATCCAAAATAACTGCCGGTCCCAACAACTCTAGGACCCCCTGCAAAATCTCAAGTTTGAGAGTTTTCAGTTCTTGGGGAGAAGGTACAACAGCAAAGGTCGGGAAAGCCAATGTATCCAAGATCAGACCACGAATGTTACTCAGGAGCGGCGGATCTGGAATATGGAGAGTCAATATTCCCTCGATCTCCAATCCTGGAATCTTTAGTAACACTTCCGCCCTCAGAGCCGGAGGACCGCTGACAAGAGTAATCGACCTCAGCCTCCCCGTACTCATCGGTCCTAGCATTCGTCGCTACGTACGTCCACTCAGGTGAAGCGTACCTGTAACACGGCACTCTTGCTCTCCTCGACCTTCTCGGAGCTTCCGGATCGTGATCTTCCTCACTCTGTTCTGACTCTGTCACCTCAGATACTGGGGCAAGATCTCTTTTCGGTGTCCCTCTCGAATTTACCCGTTTCTGACTCACGGGACAAACTCTTTCTGCTTCTGAGACACCCCTGCTCTCCCTTCTGATACCCTGTGCACTGCTTTCTTCCTCTGCAGAATTAGGCTCAACTCCGCCTACTGCACCTTCTTCCGCTTCTGTTTCTGATTTGGAGATTCTCTCACTTTCGCTTTCAGCTTGTTCCAGTGCACATCCAGCTGCGTCAGTCACCCTTACAGCTTGACTTGCCCTCTCAGATGGCCCTGCCACCTCAGCTGGGTTTTCGTTCACGAGAGGGGCTGTATCTTCCAAGGGTGCTGGAACTCTACGGGTATGGGAGGCATGCACCCAGTTCGGTAGTCCCCCACACTTCACTGCCGTATTTGTAACCAGAATAATCTGGTACGGGCCTCTCCAGCGAACATCCAAGCAACTCTTCCTCACGTGTTTTCGTACCAACACCCAGTCCCCTGGGCACAGGTGGCACAGATCACTTGCGGCTGGAACAGCTACCGCCTGCACCTGCTGGGACACAGAATGAACCACATCAGCCAGGCCTTTACAGTAGTCGAGAATTACATCATCAGTCATATTTATCAATGCAGAGGCGGGTATTGCTGGCACACGCATCGCTCTCCCCATCAATATTTCGTGGGGTGACAATCCAGTTCTCCTATCAGGCACACTCCGGAGACTCATGAGAACCAAAGGTAAGGCATCTGGCCATTTCAGAGGAGTTGAGGAGCACACTTTTGCCATTCGGGCCTTCAATGTTCCATTAACTTGTTCTACTATCCCAGAAGCCTCTGGTCGATAACTGCAATGTAACCTTTGGTCTATGTTCAAGGCAGCACAGAACAATTTCATTATTTCACTGTGGAAATGCGTTCCTCTGTCCGATTCCAGAGAGGTCGGGAACCCGAACCTCGGGATGAGCTCTCTCAATAGTAACTTAGCTACAGTTAGTGTATCACACCTGCGTGTTGGGTAAGCCTCCACCCATCTAGAAAAGACACACACTACGACTAATATGTACCTTAACCCATTACACTTTGGCATCTCAATGAAATCTAACTGCATCCTGTTGAAAGGGCCACCTGACCTCCCTATGTGACTCATTGTCACAGCTGTTCTCTTCCCTACGTTCATTTGTTGACAAGTGACACATCTTTGACATACAGCTTCGGCTGCTGCCCGAAACTTCGTATTGTACCATGTTTGACGAAACACTCGTACCATCGCATCCCTGCCAAGATGCACAGCACCATGTATCAATCGTGCCATTGGATTCAACAGACATTCCGGTAACACCGTTCTTCCATCACTTGAAACCCAAACATCCACATCTCCCTTCTCACATCCAGCTCGCTCCCAACTATCCCGTTCCTGGTCAGACACCTCGTCTTGCAATTGTTTTAACTCTTCCCATGTATCTGCCATCGCCAGCATCACACTGAGGTCAGTTGTCTCTTCATTTCCCCCTATATGTCGTTCCGTGAAGTTACTAATTTGAAAAACAAGAGGTCCTTCAAAAACAATGCAGCATGCGATAAATATAGACCAGAATCGGCTCTATATCACTTGTACAATGCCCAGCCGGACATTGAAGTTTTAATGATCAATAGAATTAATTTCTGACATACAATAGAATGTAGAGTGGGACACAGTCCTGTGTCCTTACCAACTGAACAAAAAGTACAGACAGTCAAACACAAGAAACATACATCAGGCTGAAGAATGAAGCTTATAGCCAGTACGAGATACAAGGGCAAGCTTTCTTAAAGGTACAATGTCATGCACAATTTTTAACAAATGCGTTTAAAATGCATGTTTGTACATGGGGTCGACGACGTTTCGATCTATTCAACCAATACATAGATCATCATCAGGACTAGAGAGAATAAAAGCCTGAATTTACAATTCCCATTTTGGAGACGAAACATCCTTGAGTAAATTCACACAGTTCCAGGTAAGGAAGTGGTAGCACGGATCAACCGACCAGGACAATACCATGGAGGTTCAGCTGAAAACATTTGTTCGCTGCAGCTTGTTGAGGGAATTAAGGGAACGACCAACTACCCAGCAAGGCGGCCTGAGAATCCAAAGTCCGCCAGCATCAAGGGGAACTGCACGATCGCTAGTTCCGTGAAGTTACATCCCTGTTCTGCACAAAATCGAGCAACCTCATCTGCATAATTATTTCCAAGTGACACAAAATCATTTCCTTTCGTATGGGCAGAACACTTTACCACTGCAATTTCATCTGGGCCTTGCAATGCTTCTAACAATTGTCTCACATAATCCCCATTTCTAATTGGCGACCCAGATGATGTCATGAATCCTCTCTGGGACCATAACTGTCCGAAGTCGTGAACGACACCAAACCCGTACTGACTGTCGGTGTAAATCGTTACACGGATTTCATTTGCGGCCAAACAGGCACGAGTCAAAGCAATAAGCTCAGCCACCTGTGCGGAGTATACTCCTTCTAGACAAGCAGCTTCAACCACTCCGGTGATGGTACAGACATATCCGGTCCGGGTTTGGTGCACAATTCAGTCACATCGAGGCAGTCATGATCCTCACAATCTTCATCATCTATATTCGGGATCGGTAACAATGTGTCAGGATTTAAAACAGAACACCTCTTCAACGTCACATTCTCGGCAGCTAGGATGACTTGTTCATAACGTGTCAACCTATTATTCGTGAGGTGCTGTGTTTTAGTCCTGGTCATCAATAGTTCAACAGAATGTGGCACATGTACTGTGAGCGGATGACCCATTACAATGCTCTCACATCTCTCGATACTGACACCTGTTGCAGCAACGGATCTGAGACATCCGGGCAACGCAGAGGCTACTGGATCTAGTGTAGCCGAAAAATAGGCAACTGGTCTACGGACATTCCCATGAACTTGAGTTAACACTGCCAATGCGCAACCTTCTTGTTCACAGCAAAACAATGCGAATGCCTTTTTGTAATCAGGCATTCCCAGAGCTGGTGCGCAGCACAAGGCTTCTCTTAGTTTCAAGAATGACCTTAAACAGTCTTCATCCCATGGTACCAGTTCACTCACATCCTTGCGCGTCAGCCGCTGTAAGGGCTTTGCTTCAAAGGAAAAGTTCGGGATCCATTGGCGACAATAGCCAACCATTCCCAAAAACATTCGAACTGCCCTCTGAGTCGTTGGGACGGGCATTCTCAAAATCGCATCTATGCGATCTGGTGACACTTTTCTTTTACCTTTCTCAATCCGATGACCCAAATACTGTACTTCACTCAGACAGTACTGTAATTTATTTGGAGACACCTTATGCCCATTCTCTCCTAGGAAATTCAACAGTGCTACTGTATCAATCCTGCAGGCGTCCTCAGTTTTTGACGCCACAAGCAAATCATCAATGTACTGGACGAGAACAGACTCCTGGGGAAGCACCAGACCTTCAAGGTTCTTTTTCAAAATCTGATTGAAAATAGACGGGCTCTCAGTGTACCCCTGTGGGATACGACACCATGTTAACACACGATTTTCCAGCCGAAATGCAAAAAGAAATTGGCTCTCCTCATGCAGAGGAATCGAGAAAAAGGCTTGACACAGGTCAATCACCGTGAACCATTCCGCATCACATGGGATTTGGAACAGGATCACAGATGGATTCGGTACCACGGGACAACATGGGACTACGATCTCATTAATTCTTCGCAAGTCTTGCACAATCCTGAATTTCCCGCTCGGTTTCTGCAATCCCATTATGGGTGAATTACATGGACTACCCCTGATTTCTCTCAAAATTCCTTGTCTAAGCATGGACTCAATTACAGGTCTAATCCCCTCAATAGTTTCAGGTGACAATTTGTACTGGGGAGTTCTCGGGTACTCTACACTTGTTTTGACTTCTATTTTCACTGGATCCACACCTTTAAATAGTCCGATCTCTTCCCCACTAAGGTCCCATACATCAACTGACACAGAATCCCTCAGGTCTAATGGGAGTTCCTCCACCGTGAGTGCAGGATACATTTCCACACACCAACGCTGGTTCGCAACCTTAAAGGTCGCATCATCGGCTCTTGTCTGGACTTCCACTCCATTCGGGGTACAATAGATGGTACAATTAAGCTTGCACAATAGGTCTCTTCCTAACAAACAGACTGGACTAGAAACACACACCACGAACTGGTGTCTGTCACTGAAGTTCCCAATCCTAATCGGTATTGGTTCCGTCAGTGAGCTAGTCAATTTCTTATTCGCTACCCCAACGACTTGGATTGTTTGGCCGGAAAGGGGTAGATCTGGGATCACTGCGGACCTTACAGTCGATCTTGTAGCCCCCGTATCAACCAAAAAGGTCGTACGGTGGCCATCGATCTCTGCTTCCACAAAGGGTCCCTTCTGATCTACTTCTAGGACCGCTCTAAGCGTACAATCATCTTCTCCTCCCCAGCAAGATCTTGCTGCTGGATCGGAATCATCTTCCCCATTCACTTCGATTAGAGGCATCTGTACATAAGTCCGAGCTCCCTGCTGCATATTCTGTATCCTAGGCGGTCGGGGAACCTGTACCTGCGGAACATTCGTCCCCCCTTTTGTCATTCTACGTTGCGTCACTACAGGGAGTGTGTCCACCACTGGAACCTGGGCCAACTCTTCTTCCTGCTGTACTTGGTTTAACGGGTTAAAAGGACACTCGCGTCTCCAGTGTCCAATCTGGTGGCAAAGATGACAAGCTGTGGTCTTTTTCAACACTGCCACATCTATTCCGGTCCTAGGATCTACTCCTCTCGGCCTCCCCTGTCCTTGAGCATTCTGTGCTCCTCCTTGATAATTTCCCTGCCTCCTTCCCAGCGTTCCTCCGGTAGACTGTCCCTGAACTGCGGTCTGCATCTGTACTAATAGCAGATTATCTTTCAATTTCCTGTGCTTAGACTCAATCTCATCGCTACAATATCTAGCATATCGGAGAATCTCATCCACAGGCTTATTCTGCCAACAAATCAAATGTTGCTGTATCATTAGACTAACCTCTGGCCTCAATCCCAACACAAATTTGGACACAAACTGTCCCATATCTTTGGTATCCAACGCCTCCAAACCACTGTACTGTTTAAAAGCCTGCAAAAGCCTCTCGTAAAATTCATGCACTGTCTCTTTAGGCTCTTGTACTGTCCTATCTATCTACACCCAATTGGTGTCTTGAGGTGAGACCTTTGACTTCAACCAAGTGATTACCTGTTCGAACTTTTTCATCACTATCGGCGACGGGCCATGTGTAATCAAGTCACTGTCAGGCTCTGAGGCCGGCCATTCAATCGCAACTTTACATGCCGACCACAGATCCCCCGGGATCACTATGTCAAACAAAGTGTTCAAATCAATCCACAGTACTTTCGAAATTTTGACAAAGCGATCAACTTGCTTGTACCACTCCACAGGCTTTTCCCTCAATCGGGGAAAATCATTTGTGAAGGCAGCCAAGTCCCCTCTACTCCAGGGTACATGAACGTACCCTCCATTCTGTACCTCCCTTAAAGGGAAATTCCCTATCTCCGTCGTGCCTCCACCCGGAGGTGGCGTCTCTCCCACTACTCCTCTAGAGCTTTTCTTCTTGGACCATCTTTCTTCCCATTTATCGAGCATGATCCATGCCCGCTTTGCTATAATCAGATCTTTGACATGGGTCCTCAATACCATGATTCTCTTCTCTTCCAATTCCTGATCACTATACTGTAGCCGGTGATTTCCTTGCAACGCTCTAGTTTTTGACAAATCCACCCCATATCTCTTTGCCAGCTCTGACAATTTCTCATGAGCCGTGCGTGCTTTACGAGTCACATCTTTCGCTAAAAAGAGTAAGTCATCTTGTTCGTACGTTAGTATTCTTTCTAGGGGTAGATTTCCACTTATTATCTCATCCAATTCTGCCTTTAGTCTTACGACATCCAACCTTTTCCCTCTCAAAGCTCCCCATAGAACTTCTCGACAGGCTGTACCATCCCTGTCATCGTACTCACATTCTCTTTCGTGTGGCCTACCCTCTCCTGACCTGCCCATGGGAACAGAACGATTTACAATCGTCCCTCGTTCCCTCTCTGCGTCTAACACACCTTGACTTTGGGTTCTCACCGGTGGTGTCCACATTCTCAAATCTGATCTTGACTCAACTAAAGACCTCGGTCTAGTAGGTCTCGATTCTCCCTGTCCTCCTGAGGAGTCAGCTGTGGCTGGCATCGGCGTACTCCATTTTATAGGCTTCGGAGTCCGCTCCATTCTCCTCACCGAGCCATTTTCCTCAACTCCATTTCTCGTCCTGACCTCTGATTGTTCTAAACTTCCTGCCGTCTCTGGCTCAAGCTCGTACATCGACTCAATAGGTCGATGATAACTGGTTTCAACGCATCTGGTAACCTCACTCCTCTCTCCACCTCTGAGCTGCCTACAGACTTATACCTGGTATTCTCGGTTCCTATCGAGATCTTTCCTTCCACTCTTACTTCTGATCGGGGTACTGCTCCCCTACTCTCTTCTTCTTTTGTCTCATTACCTTCTGAGGCATCTGGGTTGTATGGAGGTGGTCCCTCGGATAGCAACCTTTCTACCACGCTATCATCCGTGTCACTGTCTTCCTCCCCATCTACTGCCTTTTCCTTTGATTTTTCTGTCGTCTCCAATAAGGGATATAATTTATGTCCCTCTATTGCCTGCACTCGCCATCTTTTCTCCGCAACATCCCGTCTAGCATCTTGGAAAGCCTGGACCGACCTTTTCACCCTTTCCTGATTTCTGCCTCTCTCCTTATCATGCGCTGCTCTAATCCACGAATGTAGTGCTTCAAATTGTGTGGGCCTCGGCATAGGTCGTAAAGCTGCCATTACAGTCTTCAGCTGATACAACACCGCTAATCTGAATGAACCATACCTTGGGAACGCTAACTCTCCTTCACCTTGAGTCATTTTATGCCAATTCTCAAGCCAAACTATGGTATGCAACCCTACATTTCTTGCCATGTAGTGTGCTGGCGTGTCCTCAGGAGGGGCTTCCGCACCCTCTCGAGTAACCACATGTTCATCCCCTCGACACAATTCTCGGAAAACTTTAAAACATTTCATAATGACCAAATGCTAAACGCATACAATCTCTGTTTACTTCCTGGTAATTGTCCACCAATGACAGCGCGAACTACACCAACCAGCCTATCACAGCGCGACACCTTCTGACGTCACTTTTCCTCCACTCGCAGCAGTTCCCCTCCTTCACACCGCTCGTCTCACCCTTGCATTCGTCCCATTCACACGCTGAAATAACCGTTTGTCCCAAACAAGTTACTCCTCTGGCTGTCCGTCCACAGCCTCTGACTGTCCGTCCACAGTCTCTCGAAATTGTCGACCTCGGTTGGTTACTATCTGTCCCTGCCGGGCAGACAGATCGCCTCTGATAGGTTACAAATACTCAATTCCACATACAACAACCCACGACCAGCATCAGGTTGACACACACTCATACATTCGCTCCCCCTATCTCGGTCCAGGCGATCGATGGTACCTCACGATCGCCTTCAGGTGGTCAACAAAATCTACCACGGGTGTCTTCTACACCCTCTCGCTTAGGCTTCTCATCGCCTAAGACTTTCCCGGGCTGCGCGCGCTCACAGCCTGATCTCAAAATCACACAACATTCACACTAACTCCGCAAGACATCTCACACAATACAACACCGCAATCTACAACATCGTATCCTGTTCATACTCACTCTTCGAGCTTCTGCTTGCTGCCGCACTGCTACTCGCCATCTATGTCCGTCCGCCAGGCCGTCTGCCGTTCGCCCTCCGATGATTCAACCTCACTTATCATTTATAGGCCTCAAGGATCACTTATCCTAATCTCAATCTTCCCTCACTATCAGAAATAAACCATCCGTGTCTGCTACCAACTGGGAACGCCGTATTCTTGTTCTATCCAATTATCTACAAGAACCCACTCAGGTCGCCAGGATCTTTTTATTTGCCAAATAGCGTAGAGGGAAGAAACACAATTATCAAATCGTATTTACCGCACTTTGACATTTCAGAAATAAAACTCATGATCTTGGAGGTTGACCTTTTATTATCAGCAAAAACATCCGAATATATAGGCACCTCAATACAAGGCACAAAAGATAAATGGGGACTAACACAAATGCTACTCTACGAAGTATCCGCATACGACTAAAGATAAACAGGATTACAGCTTCCAAAAGCATCAAGTACCCTATGGCAATCGTGATATCAAAATTTAAAGTCATGAATCAAATCATTTCTGTCCCTACTCTATTCTAAGGTGACATCCCTACACAACGTTCCCTTCCAGGTGAGAATCGCATAAAAGGTGTCAGCAGTGAAACTTCCTAAGAAGTTTTCACTATATGAGAGCTCGATCTGTAGTGCTCCTTTCAGTCCCTCTCCTAAGTCTCGTCTGCCCAACCCACGGGGCTCTGTCCCTAATACAAAACCCCAAAAAGCTGCACACGCCCTTCAGCACACCCCTTCAGGCAGATTCTTCCTCCAGTAGGTTTCCATTAGGATCCTTTCATCTTCCTTTTCATGAATTCGACCTTGGGTCCCAGGCCTCTTCTGTACCAGGAGTTGCAACTTCACATTCCAATTCACTCCCTTCCTGTATACTCCTTCTGTCTCCATTCCATTTGAACAAATACTTATTCTAACTAATGAGCTACATGGCCTTGTACCTGTAGCCAAATGATGAACGGAAAAAAACCCTAACATCAGGAAGTTTCACAATTCACTGCAATTTAAGCTTTGCTAAAATCCTGTCAGCCCAATAAAACATAGCTAAAATAAGAACGAAGGCCTTCACTTTACATACATGATTAGGCCTCAAACTAAACATACTACAATTACTAATTCAATTTATTCATCTCATACTTGTAAGAGAACTACCTTCTTCATTCTTCTAACATGACCTAATGTCTCTTAATGCATGACATTACTACAAACTAAACATTACACATACACAAATACATTTCTTAATAACTAGTGGCCTTTTCTCTTCTCTCGAGGCCTGTTCACATTTCTACTTTTCTATTTCAATGAATATATTTCTGTTACTCTTTAAACATTCTTATTTTATATGCGGGTGCTGACTAACAATGAATATGGTGCACCCCTACAAATTTTTGCATCAGTAACGCTCTATCAGCGGCGTGAAGGGACCCAATTAATCCTTTCCCTGACGCGTTTCAGTGCTACAAGCACCGTAATCATAGGGCGGCAGGTGGCAAAACATGAGATGGACTTCCACATCTTTTACCCTTTTTGGCACTCACTTTCAGGTAGGCGATATGCCGGGAGTAGAAATCCCAAATCTTCTATTCCAGTATAGTCATTAATTTGCCAGCGATATTTTTCTGTCGATTTCAAGCATTTTCAAACAGCCCTCCAGTGGGCCTCAGGACATTTCATCTGCCTCCCATTCTGTGACCCCTGTGCTGCATAGAGGCTGCAGTTAGATAACCAGCCCTGCAGACCTTGTCCAGTTGAAATGGCGGTGCTTACTTCCACGGCCGGAGACGCCGTGTAATTATATGTTCCAAAAAGCCCCGAGCTTTGAAGCAGCACTCCACAAGGGTTAAGTTAACACAACCTTTTTATTCATGAAGGCGGCGTGAAGTGACCCAATTAATCCTTTCCCTGACACGTTTCAGTGCTACAAGCACCGTAATCATAGGGCGGCAGGTGGCAAAACATGAGATGGACTTACACATATTTTACCCTTTTTGGCACTCACTTTCAGGTAGGCGATATGCCGGGAGTAGAAATCACAAATCTTCTATTCCAGTATAGTCATTAATTTGCCAGCGATATCTTTCTGCCGATTTCAAACTCGGGGGCTTTTTTTGAATATATATATATATATATATATATATATATATATATATATATATATATATATATATATATATATATCCTTTACCAAGTTTACCTTGCTTTGAAGACGCCACACACGTGGAAGTTAAATCCTTTTATTGTTGTAGACAGAAGTGATACCTTGCTTGTTACAGCTGGAAAAGCGCAATACGCGTTTCGGGCGTGCTGCCCTTAATCATTGGCATGCAGGTAAAGTCCCGACTGTCTTTGCTGCATTTAAAACATCTCTCGGGCCCGCCCTGATGGACATGCGTCCCAATGCCTTGTGGGTATTGCAGTTCAATTCGTTAACCACAGTGGGTGCAGACAGAACTTTCTTGCAAATTATTTCATATCCAAGTGGTTATTCCGCTGTGCAAACAGGTAGGTACACTGCCAATGTCAATCCCACAACCACGGACTTCCACGTCCCACTGGCACCCAGCATGACAGGCGCCAAGGACCGCACTTGCGGTGGGGCATCCTCACGACGAGGCATCGCCGCAATTAATCTCCTTTACCAAGTTTACCTTGCTTTGAAGACGCCACACACGTGGAAGTTAAATCCTTTTATTGTTGTAGGCAGAAGTGATACCTTGCTTGTTACAGCTGGAAAAGCGCCATACGCGTTTCGGGCGTGCTGCCCTTAATCATTGGCATGCAGGTAAAGTCCCGACTGTCTTTGCTGCATTTAAAACATCTCTCGGGCCCGCCCTGATGGACATGCGCCCCAATGCCTTGTGGGTATTGCAGTTCAATTCGTTAACCACAGTGGGTGCAGACAGAACTTTCTTGCAAATTATTTCATATCCAAGTGGTTATTCCGCTGTGCAAACAGGTAGGTACACTGCCAATGTCAATCCCACAACCACGGACTTCCACGTCCCACTGGCACCCAGCATGACAGGCGCCAAGGACCGCACTTGCGGTGGGGCATCCTCACGACGAGGCTTCGCCGCAATTAATCTCCTTTACCAAGTTTACCTTCCTTTGAAGACGCCACACACGTGGAAGTTAAATCCTTTTATTGTTGTAGGCAGAAGTGATACCTTGCTTGTTACCGCTGGAAAAGCGCCATACGCGTTTCGGGCGTGCTGCCCTTAATCATTGGCATGCAGGTAAAGTCCCGACTGTCTTTGCTGCATTTAAAACATCTCTCGGGCCCGCCCTGATGGACATGCGCCCCAATGCCTTGTGGGTATTGCAGTTCAATTCGTTAACCACAGTGGGTGCAGACAGAACTTTCTTGCAAATTATTTCATATCCAAGTGGTTATTCCGCTGTGCAAACAGTCAGGTACACTGCCAATGTCAATCCCACAACCACGGACTTCCACGTCCCACTGGCACCCAGCATGACAGGCGCCAAGGACCGCACTTGCGGTGGGGCATCCTCACGACGAGGCTTCGCCGCAATTAATCTCCTTTACCAAGTTTACCTTGCTTTGAAGACGCCACACACGTGGAAGTTAAATCCTTTTATTGTTGTAGGCAGAAGTGATACCTTGCTTGTTACAGCTGGAAAAGCGCCATACACGTTTCGGGCGTGCTGCCCTTAATCATTGGCATGCAGGTAAAGTCCCGACTGTCTTTGCTGCATTTAAAACATCTCTCGGGCCCGCCCTGATGGACATGCGCCCCAATGCCTTGTGGGTATTGCAGTTCAATTCGTTAACCACAGTGGGTGCAGACAGAACTTTCTTGCAAATTATTTCATATCCAAGTGGTTATTCCGCTGTGCAAACAGGTAGGTACACTGCCAATGTCAATCCCACAACCACGGACTTCCACGTCCCACTGGCACCCAGCATGACAGGCGCCAAGGACCGCACTTGCGGTGGGGCATCCTCACGACGAGGCTTCGCCGCAATTAATCTCCTTTACCAAGTTTACCTTGCTTTGAAGACGCCACACACGTGGAAGTTAAATCCTTTTATTGTTGTAGGCAGAAGTGATACCTTGCTTGTTACAGCTGGAAAAGCGCCATACGAGTTTCGGGCGTGCTGCCCTTAATCATTGGCATGCAGGTAAAGTCCCGACTGTCTTTGCTGCATTTAAAACATCTCTCGGGCCCGCCCTGATGGACATGCGCCCCAATGCCTTGTGGGTATTGCAGTTCAATTCGTTAACCACAGTGGGTGCAGACAGAACTTTCTTGCAAATTATTTCATATCCAAGTGGTTATTCCGCTGTGCAAACAGGTAGGTACACTGCCAATGTCAATCCCACAACCACGGACTTCCACGTCCCACTGGCACCCAGCATGACAGGCGCCAAGGACCGCACTTGCGGTGGGGCATCCTCACGACGAGGCTTCGCCGCAATTAATCTCCTTTACCAAGTTTACCTTGCTTTGAAGACGCCCCACACTTGGAAGTTAAATCCTTTTATTGTTGTAGGCAGAAGTGATACCTTGCTTGTTACAGCTGGAAAAGCGCCATACGCGTTTCGGGCGTGCTGCCCTTAATCATTGGCATGCAGGTAAAGTCCCCACTGTCTTTGCTGCATTTAAAACATCTCTCGGGCCCGCCCTGATGGACATGCGCCCCAATGCCTTGTGGGTATTGCAGTTCAATTCGTTAACCACAGTGGGTGCAGACAGAACTTTCTTGCAAATTATTTCATATCCAAGTGGTTATTCCGCTGTGCAAACAGGTAGGTACACTGCCAATGTCAATCCCACAACCACGGACTTCCACGTCCCACTGGCACCCAGCATGACAGGCGCCAAGGACCGCACTTGCGGTGGGGCATCCTCACGACGAGGCTTCGCCGCAATTAATCTCCTTTACCAAGTTTACCTTCCTTTGAAGACGCCACACACGTGGAAGTTAAATCCTTTTATTGTTGTAGACAGAAGTGATACCTTGCTTGTTACAGCTGGAAAAGCGCCATACGCGTTTCGGGCGTGCTGCCCTTAATCATTGGCATGCAGGTAAAGTCCCGACTGTCTTTGCTGCATTTAAAACATCTCTCGGGCCCGCCCTGATGGACATGCGCCCCAATGCCTTGTGGGTATTGCAGTTCAATTCGTTAACCACAGTGGGTGCAGACAGAACTTTCTTGCAAATTATTTCATATCCAAGTGGTTATTCCGCTGTGCAAACAGGTAGGTACACTGCCAATGTCAATCCCACAACCGCGGACTTCCACGTCCCACTGGCACCCAGCATGACAGGCGCCAAGGACCGCACTTGCGGTGGGGCATCCTCACGACGAGGCTTCGCCGCAATTAATCTCCTTTACCAAGTTTACCTTGCTTTGAAGACGCCACACACGTGGAAGTGAAATCCTTTTATTGTTGTAGGCAGAAGTGATACCTTGCTTGTTACAGCTGGAAAAGCGCCATACGCGTTTCGGGCGTGCTGCCCTTAATCATTGGCATGCAGGTAAAGTCCCGACTGTCTTTGCTGCATTTAAAACATCTCTCGGGCCCGCCCTGATGGACATGCGCCCCAATGCCTTGTGGGTATTGCAGTTCAATTTGTTAACCACAGTGGGTGCAGACAGAACTTTCTTGCAAATTATTTCATATCCAAGTGGTTATTCCGCTGTGCAAACAGGTAGGTACACTGCCAATGTCAATCCCACAACCACGGACTTCCACGTCCCACTGGCACCCAGCATGACAGGCGCCAAGGACCGCACTTGCGGTGGGGCATCCTCACGACGAGGCTTCGCCTCAATTAATCTCCTTTACCAAGTTTACCTTGCTTTGAAGACGCCACACACGAGGAAGTTAAATCCTTTTATTGTTGTAGGCAGAAGTGATACCTTGCTTGTTACAGCTGGAAAAGCGCCATACGCGTTTCGGGCGTGCTGCCCTTAATCATTGGCATGCAGGTAAAGTCCCGACTGTCTTTGCTGCATTTAAAACATCTCTCGGGCCCGCCCTGATGGACATGCGCCCCAATGCCTTGTGGGTATTGCAGTTCAATTCGTTAACCACAGTGGGTGCAGACAGAACTTTCTTGCAAATTATTTCATATCCAAGTGGTTATTCCGCTGTGCAAACAGGTAGGTACACTGCCAATGTCAATCCCACAACCACGGACTTCCACGTCCCACTGGCACCCAGCATGACAGGCGCCAAGGACCGCACTTGCGGTGGGGCATCCTCACGACGAGGCTTCGCCGCAATTAATCTCCTTTACCAAGTTTACCTTGCTTTGAAGACGCCACACACGTGGAAGTTAAATCCTTTTATTGTTGTAGGCAGAAGTGATACCTTGCTTGTTACAGCTGGAAAAGCGCCATACGCGTTTCGGGCGTGCTGCCCTTAATCATTGGCATGCAGGTAAAGTCCCGACTGTCTTTGCTGCATTTAAAACATCTCTCGGGCCCGCCCTGATGGACATGCGCCCCAATGCCTTGTGGGTATTGCAGTTCAATTCGTTAACCACAGTGGGTGCAGACAGAACTTTCTTGCAAATTATTTCATATCCAAGTGGTTATTCCGCTGTGCAAACAGGTAGGTACACTGCCAATGTCAATCCCACAACCACGGACTTCCACGTCCCACTGGCACCCAGCATGACAGGCGCCAAGGACCGCACTTGCGGTGGGGCATCCTCACGACGAGGCTTCGCCGCGAGTGTGGCGTCTTCAAAGCAAGGTAAACTTGGTAAAGGAGATTAATTGCGGCGAAGCCTCGTTGTGAGGATGCCCCACCGCAAGTGCGGTCCTTGGCGCCTGTCATGCTGGGTGCCAGTGGGACGTGGAAGTCCGTGGTTGTGGGATTGACATTGGCAGTGTACCTACCTGTTTGCACAGCGGAATAACCACTTGGATATGAAATAATTTGCAAGAATGTTCTGTCTGCACCCACTGTGGTTAACGAATTGAACTGCAATACCCACAAGGCATTGGGGCACATGTCCATCAGGGCGGGCCCGAGAGATGTTTTAAATGCAGCAAAGACAGTCGGGACTTTACCTGCATGCCAATGATTAAGGGCAGCACGCCCGAAACGCGTATGGCGCTTTTCCAGCTGTAACAAGCAAGGTATCACTTCTGCCTACAACAATAAAAGGATTTAACTTCCACGTGTGTGGCGTCTTCAAAGCAAGGTAAACTTGGTAAAGGAGATTAATTGCGGCGAAGCCTCGTCGTGAGGATGCCCCACCGCAAGTGCGGTCCTTGGCACCTGTCATGCTGGGTGCCAGTGGGACGTGGAAGTCCGTGGTTGTGGGATTGACATTGGCAGTGTACCTACCTGTTTGCACAGCGGAATAACCACTTGGATATGAAATAATTTGCAAGAAAGCTCTGTCTGCACCCACTGTGGTTAACGAATTGAACTGCAATACCCACAAGGCATTGGGACGCATGTCCATCAGGGCGGGCCCGAGAGATGTTTTAAATGCAGCAAAGACAGTCGGGACTTTACCTGCATGCCAATGATTAAGGGCAGCACGCCCGAAACGCGTATGGCGCTTTTCCAGCTGTAACAAGCAAGGTATCACTTCTGCCTACAACAATAAAAGGATTTAACTTCCACGTGTGTGGCGTCTTCAAAGCAAGGTAAACTTGGTAAAGGAGATTAATTGCGGCGAAGCCTCGTCGTGAGGATGCCCCACCGCAAGTGCGGTCCTTGGCGCCTGTCATGCTGGGTGCCAGTGGGACGTGGAAGTCCGTGGTTGTGGGATTGACATTGGCAGTGTACCTACCTGTTTGCACAGCGGAATAACCACTTGGATATGAAATAATTTGCAAGAAAGTTCTGTCTGCACCCACTGTGGTTAACGAAATGAACTGCAATACCCACAAGGCATTGGGGCACATGTCCATCAGGGCGGGCCCGAGAGATGTTTTAAATGCAGCAAAGACAGTCGGGACTTTACCTGCATGCCAATGATTAAGGGCAGCACGCCCGAAATGCGTATGGCGCTTTTCCAGCTGTAACAAGCAAGGTATCACTTCTGCCTACAACAATAAAAGGATTTAACTTCCACGTGTGTGGCGTCTTCAAAGCAAGGTAAACTTGGTAAAGGAGATTAATTGCGGCGAAGCCTCGTCGTGAGGATGCCCCACCGCAAGTGCGGTCCTTGGCGCCTGTCATGCTGGGTGCCAGTGGGACGTGGAAGTCCGTGGTTGTGGGATTGACATTGGCAGTGTACCTACCTGTTTGCACAGCGGAATAACCACTTGGATATGAAATAATTTGCAAGAAAGTTCTGTCTGCACCCACTGTGGTTAACGAATTGAACTGCAATACCCACAAGGCATTGGGGCGCATGTCCATCAGGGCGGGCCCGAGAGATGTTTTAAATGCAGCAAAGACAGTCGGGACTTTACCTGCATGCCAATGATTAAGGGCAGCACGCCCGAAACGCGTATGGCGCTTTTCCAGCTGTAACAAGCAAGGTATCACTTCTGCCTACAACAATAAAAGGATTTAACTTCCACGTGTGTGGCGTCTTCAAAGCAAGGTAAACTTGGTAAAGGAGATTAATTGCGGCGAAGCCTCGTCGTGAGGATGCCCCACCGCAAGTGCGGTCCTTGGCGCCTGTCATGCTGGGTGCCAGTGGGACGTGGAAGTCCGTGGTTGTGGGATTGACATTGGCAGTGTACCTACCTGTTTGCACAGCGGAATAACCACTTGGATATGAAATAATTTGCAAGAAAGTTCTGTCTGCACCCACTGTGGTTAACGAATTGAACTGCAATACCCACAAGGCATTGGGGCGCATGTCCATCAGGGCGGGCCCGAGAGATGTTTTAAATGCAGCAAAGACAGTCGGGACTTTACCTGCATGCCAATGATTAAGGGCAGCACGCCCGAAACGCGTATGGCGCTTTTCCAGCTGTAACAAGCAAGGTATCACTTCTGCCTACAACAATAAAAGGATTTAACTTCCACGTGTGTGGCGTCTTCAAAGCAAGGTAAACTTGGTAAAGGAGATTAATTGCGGCGAAGCCTCGTCGTGAGGATGCCCCACCGCAAGTGCGGTCCTTGGCGCCTGTCATGCTGGGTGCCAGTGGGACGTGGAAGTTCGTGGTTGTGGGATTGACATTGGCAGTGTACCTACCTGTTTGCACAGCGGAATAACCACTTGGATATGAAATAATTTGCAAGAAAGTTCTGTCTGCACCCACTGTGGTTAACGAATTGAACTGCAATACCCACAAGGCATTGGGGCGCATGTCCATCAGGGCGGGCCCGAGAGATGTTTTAAATGCAGCAAAGACAGTCGGGACTTTACCTGCATGCCAATGATTAAGGGCAGCACGCCCGAAACGCGTATGGCGCTTTTCCAGCTGTAACAAGCAAGGTATCACTTCTGCCTACAACAATAAAAGGATTTAACTTCCACGTGTGTGGCGTCTTCAAAGCAAGGTAAACTTGGTAAAGGAGATTAATTGCGGCGAAGCCTCGTCGTGAGGATGCCCCACCGCAAGTGCGGTCCTTGGCGCCTGTCATGCTGGGTGCCAGTGGGACGAGGAAGTCCGTGGTTGTGGGATTGACATTGGCAGTGTACCTACCTGTTTGCACAGCGGAATAACCACTTGGATATGAAATAATTTGCAAGAAAGTTCTGTCTGCACCCACTGTGGTTAACGAATTGAACTGCAATACCCACAAGGCATTGGGACGCATGTCCATCAGGGCGGGCCCGAGAGATGTTTTAAATGCAGCAAAGACAGTCGGGACTTTACCTGCATGCCAATGATTAAGGGCAGCACGCCCGAAACGCGTATGGCGCTTTTCCAGCTGTAACAAGCAAGGTATCACTTCTGCCTACAACAATAAAAGGATTTAACTTCCACGTGTGTGGCGTCTTCAAAGCAAGGTAAACTTGGTAAAGGAGATTAATTGCGGCGAAGCCTCGTCGTGAGGATGCCCCACCGCAAGTGCGGTCCTTGGCGCCTGTCATGCTGGGTGCCAGTGGGACGTGGAAGTCCGTGGTTGTGGGATTGACATTGGCAGTGTACCTACCTGTTTGCACAGCGGAATAACCACTTAGATATGAAATAATTTGCAAGAAAGTTCTGTCTGCACCCACTGTGGTTAACGAATTGAACTGCAATACCCACAAGGCATTGGGGCGCATGTCCATCAGGGCGGGCCCGAGAGATGTTTTAAATGCAGCAAAGACAGTCGGGACTTTACCTGCATGCCAATGATTAAGGGCAGCACGCCCGAAACGCGTATGGCGCTTTTCCAGCTGTAACAAGCAAGGTATCACTTCTGCCTACAACAATAAAAGGATTTAACTTCCACGTGTGTGGCGTCTTCAAAGCAAGGTAAACTTGGTAAAGGAGATTAATTGCGGCGAAGCCTCGTCGTGAGGATGCCCCACCGCAAGTGCGGTCCTTGGCGCCTGTCATGCTGGGTGCCAGTGGGACGTGGAAGTCCGTGGTTGTGGGATTGACATTGGCAGTGTACCTACCTGTTTGCACAGCGGAATAACCACTTGGATATGAAATAATTTGCAAGAAAGTTCTGTCTGCACCCACTGTGGTTAACGAATTGAACTGCAATACCCACAAGGCATTGGGGCGCATGTCCATCAGGGCGGGCCCGAGAGATGTTTTAAATGCAGCAAAGACAGTCGGGACTTTACCTGCATGCCAATGATTAAGGGCAGCACGCCCGAAACGCGTATGGCGCTTTTCCAGCTGTAACAAGCAAGGTATCACTTCTGCCTACAACAATAAAAGGATTTAACTTCCACGTGTGTGGCGTCTTCAAAGCAAGGTAAACTTGGTAAAGGATATATATATATATATATATATATATATATATATATATATATATTACCTACTGGCGGTCGCCAGTAGGTAGTTATAGTTAGGACCCCTTTTCCATAGGAAATCCTCAACATTCTATTTTGAATAACTTTGGCGCCGGTCGACGAATCCTCGCGAATTTCTCAATAGGTGGGGCGCTACGCTCCGCTCCTACCCTGAAAGTCTCGGGGGGATTCGTCAAGCGGGGGCTGAGATAAAAGGGGGGTCCCAAAACACGTTTTTCCCATGCATTTTTCCATAGGACTTTTAGACAGGGCTACAGCCCGAACGGCTGAACAGAATTACTAGAAATTTGGCAGAGAGGTAGTCCTCAGGTCAAGGAAGTGCCTTTTGTAGGTTTGGTGTAAATCTGTTCAGTAGATTCTGAGAAAATAGCCTTTAAATCAATATATATATCTGAGCCAGCTTACGGTACGCTTACCGTAAGCTTACCGTACGCGTACGGTGGCGTGCGCGAGCGCGATTCTGATTGGCTGTTACATCTAAGTAAACATTCGAATCGGTCGAAACCAGGAAGCGGCGGCCGCCATTTTCTCTCTCGCACTCTGAGGGGGGGGCTGTAAATAAAGGCAAAAAACATATAAAGGGGCTGTTTAGACAGCGCCCATGCACATAGCCATGTTAGTTGAGTCCTCAAAGGCCAAAAACGGTAAATTTTTATTTTTTGAAAATTTCGCCGATTACGCTTACCATACGCGTACGGTGCGCTTACGCTAAAAATTTTAATAAAAAAAAAAAAACACTCTCTGTGCATGGCATATTATTGTCATCACTTACAAATTAAATTTAACAGATTACCTATCACAAGGAAGCGCATAATATGTCCTCCATGTGCGCACGGTGCGTAACGTGGGCACGCGGTGCACGTAGCGCACTGCGTGCCCACCTTGCGTGTACGGCACTAACTGCGTAAAGTGGGCGCGCGGTGTGCGAAGCGCACCGCGTGCTCACCGTGCGTGCACGATGCGCGAAGCGCACCGTGCGCGCACGGAACGAACTGCGTTAAGTGGGCGTGCACGCCACGAATGGCGTAAAGTAACTTAGCATTTAAAAAACCGTACAAATTCACTGAAAAAACCATAGGTTTCACACACGTTATAGTTAGGAATTAGCATTTAAAAAACCTTGCAAATTCACTGAAAAAACCATAGGTTTCAGACATGTTATAGTTAGCGGAAATTTTACTGATAAAAAACCAATGAAATTCCCCCGTTATAGTTAGTGCAGGCAACTATAACTCACGCGACCGCAATCTTCTGCTGATGACATATGTGTCTTTATGAAAAAAAAATATTTATAATATATGTATAGCTAAAAATTTATGGAAGAAGACATGGGCAAATAAGTGTCTAAATACAGTATTAGCATCAGCAGAGGATTACGGTCGCGTGAGTTATAGTTGCCTGCACTAACTATAACGGGGGAATTTCATTGGTTTTTTATCAGTAAAATTTCCGCTAACTATAACATGTCTGAAACCTATGGTTTTTTCAGTGAATATATATATAATTATGATTAATGCTGAAGAAAGAAAATGAGGGCACATTTTGAGTGACTTCTCAAATCCTCTTCTATTTCATTAAAATATTCTGACATGCAGACTGAAACATGCACTTTTAATACCAGGAGCAGACTTCCATGGTGAACAGTAGTTTTACTACAGTGATCTAATGAGCAACTAGAGTGCTAACATTCAGAATTTATGGCAAATGTGTGACATATCTGAATACATTCTTGATGGAATCAAAGTAAAAAACTGAAAGCATTTCCTACTGAGGAGACTGCAGTACATGAGGAAATTAGGAAACTTCATAACAAATAAATCTCCCAAGATGGCCACCGGAGACAAAAGAGCCCAAATGTAGCCCAAAATCACCCAGATGTAGCCCAAATATAGCCCAATGACAGAAGTGTGCAAAACACTTATTATTTTGTGTTTTTGCAGTGTTATATAGTGCAGACTTGTCAGGTATTGGAGTGCTTTACATGAGCATTGGTTACATCACACAAGAACAAATTCATTTTGGTTGTAGACATGGGGAGACTAAGTGATTTGACCAGAATCACAGAATGTCGAGCTGAAGCAGAAACTCCAACCTGGTTCCCCAGTTGCAAAGTCTGCAGTTCTGGAAGTAACACCACATCCTCTCTCCTAAGTGCAACATTTAATCAAGTGGTCAACTGGATAAAAAAACATAAAGATAACAAATAATTTAAAAGTGCGTTGTCGCTATTTGAAAACTCAGAAAATATGTCCTTATTTTAGTCTTTTAGAGCACTAACCATAATTTTGATGCCAATAAGACGCATATATGTAATTTCTAAAGGAAATGCTCTAGGTATTACAGTTTTGATTACATCAAGATGACGTCAGGCGTTCCACACTTTTGTAATAAATATAGAATGTTAGCAATCTAGTTGTTCATTAGGATACTGTTGAGAGGCAGAGGCCAGGGGCACGGACTCTGAAAATTGAAGGCAGGTAGGAGGGTGCAAAGGCAACAATTTAACCACACTGAGCAGGCAGGAAGGGCCGTGGCAGCACAACAGACTATGGAGGACAGTGGAAAGGGGGGCAGGGGCAACAAACCAACAATACAGGACTTTCAACAGAGGCTGTGGCAATGTAATAGACCATTGTGGGCAGAAGGAAGAGGCAATGGTAGTACAACCATACATGCCAACAGACCCGATTCAGCCAGGAAACGTCCAATGTTTTTAAGCTCAAATAGGCTTTATTTGATCTGTCTCCTGTCTACAATCTCCTCTTTTTCAATGTAACTCAAAGGGGAAAATCAATACCCCAGTTTTTTTTCAAAATCTCCCTCTTACCAAGTTCAAAATGTTCGCAAATATGGTACATTGGATCATGGAAGGAAATGGGGTAGGGACATGGACTTGGATAACAGAGGACAGAAGGGACATGGAGAGGTGCACCAAACTGACCCTGCAGGGCAGGCATCAGGGTTTGCAGCAGCACAATACACCACACAGGGCATGCGGGACGGGAGTGCAGCACAGCAATCCATAGAAAGCAAGAGGGAGGGGACAGGACCATGCACATGGACAACAGAGAACAGAGGGGCAAGAGGCAATGGTAGCTAGCTGACCATAATGGACAGACAGGAGAGAAAGCTGCAGCATAACAGACCATAAAGGGTAGGAGGGACGGATCAGGGGCATTACAATGGAACAGACAAGCCAGGAGGGAGGGAGTAGGGGTCTGCACATGTAAACAGAGGGCTGGGGGCAAGGGGGCAGGGCAGGAGCAGCAAGATAGCCATGGAGGTCAGGCAGGATTGGCACTAGAAGCAATACACACCATGAAGAGCAACAGTGAGACTGTGATGGAATACACACAGACCATGGAGGGAAGGTGGGAGGGGGTCAGGGGCAGCTAACTGACCACACAGGGAAGGTGGGAGGGGCCATGGCAGCACAGAAGACCATGCATGGCAAGTGGGAGGGTTAGTGGCAGCACAATGGCAATGATGGGCAAGAAGGAGGGTGCAGGGGCATGCACAAAGGACGATGAAGGATAGAAGGGAGGGTCAGGACCTGTGCACAGACAAGAAAGTTCAGAGGAAGGGGCCTCACAACAGACCGCACGGGGCAGGCAGGAGGAGCAGTTGCTGCACAACAGACCAGGGAGGGCAGAAGGGTGTGGCAGTACAATGGACCATGTTGGACAGGAGGAAGAGGATAGGGGCATGGCATGTGGACAGGCAGGGTGGAGGTGGCAGGGACAGGTTACAGTCATTTGACAATGCTAGGCAGGTGGGAGGGGAGTGGCAGCTCAACAGAACACTCAGAGTAGATAGGAGTGGCAGGTCCATGGAACATGGTGGGCAAAAAGGATGGAGCAAGGGCATGCACAAAGACATCGGAGGGCAGGGGGAAGGAGAATAGGGGCAGCAAGCTAAGCACAGAGTTTAAGCAAGAGGTCAATGATGGGGCATAGAATTGGGCAATGGAGGGCAGGAGGAGTGGACTGGTACATCATACTAAATTGAGGGCAGTGGCAGCACATCAGACCATGCATGGCAGGAGGGAGGAGGCTAGTCCATGGATTCACACAACAGAGGATAGGGAGGAGGGGGATGGGGCAGCAAGCTAACTGTTCAGAGAAGGCGGGTATTAGGAACTTTATTGTTTTTAAAACGTGTGTCTGTGCGAACTACTTAAAATATGAACAAGTATGCAGCATAATCTCACTTTTATTCAGGAAGAAGAGGACGTTTGTGACTGTGACTCCGGGCTCACTTGGCAGAAACACCCCCTGACCCTCCACCCCCTATCGCAAAATGTAATGCCCGTGAAAAGGGTTGGTGAACACAGCGTTATATAGAACATAGTCCTGAGAGCACGATTGAAAATGAAAATTAGATATAGTGTATGGTATAAACTGTGCACCAAAAAGTGTGATATAAGATGAACCGGGCGTGAAATATAATATGCAACACATTGTGCGCAATGACAGATTCATTGGAGAGCGCGAGATAGCACAGGCACTAGCGCGTGCTATACGATATGCGCTTTGGAGTGTAATATGGACAGGGCAGTGTTGTGTAACCTAACTAGTCTCTAAAGTTGTAATATAAAATATGTGCTGGGGAGTGTAACGTTGCATATGCACTGTGACAAAGATATGGATCCCAGATTGTAATATGTATGGCATAGCACTGTGCGTTATAACATAGGCATCGAGGAAGGCACGTTAGATGGGGCAATATAACCCGTGCGAAGACAAGGGTGGCATGACATGTTCACGGGGTGGTGTTACAGTGCACATGGACTAGAGAGTGTCATAGCATATGCACTAGCTGGTGGAATACAACACAGAGGTGTGTGGCACTCAGCAGGCAATGGTGGGTGTAACACAGCATTGGGCTCTGCCAGGAGCGCGCTGTGACTCTCAAGTGATGTTCGTCCCCTTTCCAGAGAGTAAAATAAAAAGTATTACACATCCGGCAGTGGATGTGTGTTTTATTAACCGTGAGAGGGGTTTCTTGCATAGTTTTGGTCGAATTTTTGCTGAATCCCCTTTGAATGGCTTGGTGTGCATGTGTATTAAATGTGCCCGTCAATAGCTACCCATGTTTGTATAAATAAACGACAAGGGTGTCTACCGGGATTAGGCACGGTAGGGCATCAGACATGTCAGAGCTTCACTAGTGGTGTAAATACATTCCACGTGGATTCATTGTATGCATAGTCGCCTTTTAATGAATATCACACAAATCGTCATGGTGATAGGTACGTACGGTTTGTCCAGCATGTCCTAGGTGTGTCTATAAATATATATTTTTTAAAAATAATAAAAATCAGTGGCCGGCCCTGGGGATTGGGGTCAAAAAAATATAATTAGGAGATAGGCCCTGGGGGATGGGGTCATCAGGGCCAATAAATTAGAATAAGAAGGGGAACCACACAGCCCGCCTTCTTAAAAAATTAAAATAAATAAAAGACTGGCATCGTGCCGGAGGCCACGCCCCCTCCTTGCAGCACTCTGCAAACGCGCCCCCTGGTGAATTGTAAGTTGGGGAATTAATTCCTCTTCAATACTGAGGGTCCCTGAGGGCCAACTAGCCCAACAGGCATCTCCAGTATGCGCCAGGGAGCTGCGCTGCAGACAGGTGTTCTGAGGCCAATCCCCTTTTTACACCTCTCTGCAACGCAGCTCTGTGGCGCTTACTGGAGGTACCTGGTGGTCTAGTTTGACCCTAGGGACCCCTAGGATTCAAGGGGACTTAATCTCTCAACTTAGAACAGCCACAGGGCGCGTTTACACAGTGGTGAAGGGAGGGGACGGGGCCTGAGGTGACGTGAGCAAACACGCACTATGGCACGTTTTAAATTGGGGATATAATTTCCCTTCAATACTGAGGGCCCCTGGTGGCTAACTAGTCCACCAAGTGCTTCCAGTAAGCGCCACTGAGCTGCATTGCAGAGAGGTGGTCCAGGCCGTGCCACTTTTTACACCTCTCTGCAACGCAGCTCTGTGGCCCTTACTGGAGGTACTTAGTGGGCTAGTTGGACCCTAGGGACCCTCATGATTCAAATGAACTTAATCTCCCAACTAAAAACGGACACAGGGCGTGTTTACACAGTGGTGAAGGGAGGGGACGGGGCCTGAGTTAACGTGTGCAAAAACGCCCTGTTTCCTGTTTTAATCCCCCTACTCTATTATATACTAGGGGCTTACAGAGGAGGTCATGCTAATCACAGGGGGACTCCAACGCATAATGTTCCCTAGTGTATGTAGGTGTTTTCACTGTATTCTAAGTGTCTTTTAACATAGCACTGGCTCTAGGACTGGTTAGTCAGACTCACTTACCACCAGTATCCGTCTGAAAAAGTTGAGGGTACAGGATGATTTTGCAACAAGGCTTCTTTCTGCTCTTCTTTTTGTTCTTTCTGCACGTTATCCTTCTTCCTGCACTTTTCTTCGTCTTTGAGGACTTCTGTTGCTTCTTTCTGCACTTCTTTTTTTTCTTTCTGTGCATTTTTTTTTCTTTCTTCACAAGTCCTATCTCTGTAGGCATAGTTAGAAATTAGCATTTAAAAAACCTTTGAAATTCACAGAAAAAACCATAGGTTTCAGGCACGTTATAGTTAGGAATTAGCATTTAAAAAACCTCAGAAATTCACTGAAAAAACCATAGGTTTCAGGGGTTTTATAGTTAGCTGGACTTTTCACTTGTACAAAACCATTGAAATTCCCCCGTTATAGTTAGTTCAGATAACTATAACTCACGCGCCCGCAATGCACAGCTGATGAAGTCACATATTACATCACTCATGACATGGTCAGTGACATCACTCATGACATCACTGATGACATCTCAAATGACAACCCCTGAAACCTATGGTTTTTTCAGTGAATTTCTGAGGTTTTTTAAATGCTAATTCCTAACTATAACGTGCCTGAAACCTATGGTTTTTTCTGTGAATATATATATATATATATTTTAATATGCAAATCAGTCTTGACCCTGTGCATCATGGGAACAGTCAAGCCTGAACTGCCATGCCAGGTCTTCCCTGAACCACAAACAAGTATTCTGGAACCGATATCAGGGTAACACCCCTCATCAGCCAGGCTAGCTTGAATCCAGTAGCTAAGTGAGCAATGGACCCACGTCTGGACATACCCTGCCAACTTAGCGCGAACAAAGCAAACACAAGTGTATGATGGGCGGAGCACTGACACTTTTCAGACATTCAACCCCAGTCACAGATCTGGGTTGAATCCATCATCGTTCTTTATCTCACTTCGCCACCTCAGTTCAGAGCCAGCTATATGCAAATCAGTCTTGACCATGTGCCTCATGGGAATAGTCCAGCCCGAACTCCCAAGCCAGGTCTTCCCTGAACCATAAACAAGCAACCTGGGATCGGTTTCTGGGTAACACCCCTCATCACCCAGGCTAGTTTGAATACAGTGGCAAAGTGAGCAGGGGACGCACGTCTGGGCATACCGTGCCAACTTAGGGCGAACAAACCAAACACAAGGAGATGATGGACGGAGCACTGAAACTTTTCAGACACTCACCACTGGTCACTGATCCTGGTTGATCCAGCATCGTTTTTCAGCTCACTCCGAGACCTCAGTTCAGACCAGCTATATGCAAACCAGTCTTGACCCAGTGCCTCATTGGAACAGTCCAGTTCATACTGGCAAGCCAGGTCTTACCTGAACTGGAAACAAGCATCCTGGGACTGGTTTCAGGGTTACATCCCTCATCAGCCAAGCTAGCTTGAATCCAGTGGTAAAGTGAGCAAAGGACCCACGTCTGGGCACACCCTTCCAACTTAGGGCAAAGAAAGCAAACACAAGGTGATGCTGGCGGAGCACTGAAACTATTCAGACACTCACTCCTGTCACAGATCTGGGTTGAATCCATCATTGTTCTTTAGCTCACTTCGCCACCTCAGTTCAGACCCAGCTATATGCCAATCAGTCCTGACCCAGTGCCTCATGGGAACAGTTCAGCCTGTACTGGCAATCCAGGTCGTCCCTGAACCGCGAACAAGCATCCTGGGACCAGTTTCAGGATAACATCTCTCATCAGCCAGGCTAGCTTGAATCCAGTGGCAAAGTGAGCAAGGGACCCACGTCTGGGCATACCCTGCCAACTTAGGGTGAACATAGCAAACACAAGGAGCTGACGGGAACAGTCCAGCCCGAACTACCAAGCAAGGTCTTCCCTGAAACCGGTCCCAGGATGCTTGTTTCTGGTTCAGGTGAAGAACTGGCTTGGCAGTTCATGTTGGGATGTTCCCATGAGGCACAGGGTCAATTTTAAGTGGTGTGATGCAAGACATTCATTCTACAATGATGAGACACTTCAACAGCTTCATACTCTTAACCCAAAATGAGGTTTTAGCCTATGTGAAGGGCGATTAGTATGCTTTGGGTAGAATGCCACGTGTAGTTAGAGCAATTTAAGCAGCACATATTGGGTTGGTGGCACCATTCAACAGAAAACAAGTCTACTGCAATCTTAATGACTTCAAATCAATAACTATGCAAGATGTCTTTGTACAAGATATGTACAACCAAAGTGTGTGTCTGTCTTTCAAAGTATCAATCAATGTTCTTTTTGTACTCTCCAACAACAGCATATTCATGCAAATGCCACAACTTTAAAACGCCTAAATGAGGATGACATGATAAACATGATGACATGATAAAAACTAAAAGATTCATTAAATTACATTACAAAATAGACACCTTACAAATGAATAATTTAGAGGACACATTTTCTAAGAACAATGAAGGATGCAAATGAACACAGTAGCCAATGTGTCAAAACTTTGATCAACAAACTTCTTTGCCCTGGATTTCACTTAACTTGACCTTTCTAAAAAATGTTCAGCACAGCCTTCTGTCCTCATTACAGTATAAGTTGTTTTAACATTTCATGTAATAAAATGTAAATATATAGTTACACTCATCTGATGAAGTTGTCAATGATTTCTTGACGCACATCAATTCCTTCCTCTTCACCACTATCATCTTCATTCGGTACTTCAGCATCCTAAACCGGTGGCTCTTCATGGTTTTCTTCATCTGCAATGTATGGGATGTTTTGTCGCAGGGCTATGCTGTGTAACATACAGCATGCTATGGGGAGTTTGCGCACCTTATCGGGTGAGTAGAGGAGGGCTCCATCTTTCTTGTCCAAACATCAAAATCTGGGAAAGATAGAGAGGGACCCCTTGTGAACATCAAGGGAATAGGGTACTCTTCCAAGTAACAACTAGCAATCCCTTGATAACTTGAATATAAGTAAAATCTTTCAGGAAAGATCAAGGGAATAGGATACTGTTCCTAATATCACCTAGCAGTCCCTTAGTAACACAAGTATTTACAAAGTCAATTCACAAAATATAATCATTACATACACAAGTCAAATTGAAAATTAGTTTACATTTATTTTATAAAAATATGTAGTACATTTTGTTTAAAAACCACAATTCATAATAGTCCCTATAGTGCTCTTGTCAGCACACTTAATCTAAATTCACAGTACAAGAGATAACTTAAAATATATACCACACAATTTGAACAAAGAACATATCTCACTTTTTAAAAGAGAGGTCAAACAATCAAATATAATGCATTATCTTATTATGACCTGCATAACAGAGAGAATACAAAAGAAAAGACACTACAATTTGTCATATAACACACATCCAATGCCGACTACTCAAGGGATTATGCACTTGTGGGATCTGACTCTGTTTATCACTACAAGTGGATACCCAGTTCTTTGGATTATGTTGCTCCTATGCGTCGACGCGTTTCGATGGGCTGTATTTATGCCTCTATCTTTATCAAGACCAGAAATAAGTGTTCTCTCTCAATCCACGTTTTAATAAAGGTTCCAACTTGGTGTATTTTTCATTATCATATCCTTATTATTGTTGCCCACTGTAAATGGATGGACGATTCTTGTTGTGAATTTGGGATGGATAATTGCCCTTCAAAGATCTCTGTACCCTGAGCTTCTCGTTGCTTCTAATCGTATTCTACTTGTACGTCATTTCTTCAAAATGCGGACATTTTGTACTTGTCTGTAGAATCGGCCTGGCTACTGTTATCATTTGTTAGTGCCTGGTAGTAGGTATCCACGGGTGACCTGCATGTAAAATATATCCTTTTGAGTTTGTCAATTCCCGGGCTCGTCTTGAGATTGTATGCGGACCGGCCATAGATAAAGCGTCCTTGTTACATCTCAGTTCCCCTGTTCTTGAAATCTACAGGCTGTTACGTCCATGCAGGGAAGGTTCCATAATGCGGTTTCCAAAAAAAAACAAACAAAAAAAAAAACGCAAGGATATATTTTACATGCAGGTCACCCGCGGATACCTACTACCAGGCACTAACAACGCACAAGAAGTGTTTTTGAAGGTGTAAATTTTGCAAAAGGTATGTGATGATGTGTTTTTTAATAAATTTGTGGAAAAGGATATCACCTGATTTCTGTGCAGGCACATGCCTGCCTACACAACAAATATACATCAGGTTCTTTGATGTTATAAAGGACAGTTGTACCAAAAAGGCCATTAGTCTTTATTGTGTCAGGTGTGATACTCCTTCACTATTGTGAATGATGTAACGTTAGCCCTGTTACACTTATGATACAGTGGATGTTCCAAATTTCACAATGGTAGGTTGGTTTTAGACAAAAATCAGAGTGAGCATGTGAGCCAAAATGACTAGTAGCTCGAGATTAAATGGTAATTTCTTTTTATTCATAACATACCTCAAATACGTTTTGATTAAAAAATACATTTATTATGTTGAAAGTGACAGAAGTGATGATGTATTACTCCTTTACAAATATGAATGTAAGGCAGTCTGTTTTTTAGAAAATAATTGCGATAGGCATACAATTCTTGTAAAAACACTGAGAGGTGATGTGTACGCATAGGTAACAGAGTAACACACACCCAAAACCATTTTTCAATGTCCTTTGTTACATCCAGATGAAGTAGATGATGGGATACTTAAAGGGATTTTTGTAGATGGCATGTTCCATCACATACATGTTGGAGTATCCCATCTGGAAAAATTAAAATCAGGCCCAACTCATGACTCATTAGGAAAATATAGAATTGCATCCATGTGTAATCTGTAGGGGTGGGCGGAATTTGCGGAATTAACCTCCGCAAATTATCGCGAGAATGCAGAAAATCTCCGCAAACACGCCGGAAATATCGCGAAGATGCGGAAGTTTTTTGCCGCCTGTTCGCGGTATTTTTTGCGTGTTCGCGGGTCGCCAACTTACCCATGCGGTCGCTCACGGGCGCGGCCATCTTGTTTTCACTTGTCCCGCCCTCTGGCGTTGTTTACTTCCTGTTCCGGGTCGCGCAATGCATGTTCGCGGTCGATATTTCCTGTTCGCGATCGCTTTTACTTGATCGCGTTGCTTTTTGCTTGCTCAGGGAGAAAATATCGCGCGAACTTGCGCACGTGGTCGCAACGGGCGCGGCCATCTTGTTTTCCACTCTATTGCATGGTTCTGGGGCCTGATTTTCAATCCTCCCTAAATCTTTTCAATCCTTTGTTTATAGCCACTTTTTTCGGATCTACTTATTATTTCTCTAACTATTTTCCTGCCTCTATATTTTTGGTTTTTGTGTACCTTTTTTTTTGTTTTTTAGCTACTTTTTCTCTTTGTATTGCCTGCTATTTATTTCCTTTACTCCTTTATTTATTTTACCTTTTCTTTCCCGCCCCGTCCCCAGAACCATGTCCAAGGGCAGGGCTGTTCGCCGGCGCAGCCAGAGCCGCGACCGCCTCCCTTGCGGAAGGCGGCGCCCACAAGGGGTGCATGCACGGGCCTTATTTGGGGAGGCGGAGTTGGCTGCACTAATTTTCTTTGTGCAGCGCCACCTCCCCTCAACCCTGGCAGCAGGTGGCAGGCCTGGGTCCGGGTACGGCCTCCGGGAGCGTCGGCAGCGGTGGGGGAAGGTGCGCCGGGCAGTGTCTCGCATCTCTGGGGTCCGGCGCACCCAGGCACAGCTGACGCACCGGTGGTCCGACATCCTGGACCGTGAGCAGGACCTGCTGGACCTGCTAGGAGTGGAGGTCCCGGGGCTTGGTGAGTACCTATTTAATTATTACAACTTTGTGTCTGTTCTTCTGCTCTATGTTATATATTGCGAATATCTTTTTTTCCTTCCAACCAGATAGAATGTTGCTGCTTGCAATACATTCCAGGTTAATAATGTTTAAAAGTCTTCTGTGATTATGACACAGGTGCTCTTCTGCGCTACTACTAATCTTACTTGTTTGCAGCTTTGCGTTTGCGCTTGCTTAGCGTGATTCTTTACGAGTTTATTTTAGAGAAATTAAGTTACGTAATGCTACAGTGACTCATGTCCACTCCTTACTTTGTCCTGTCACTAATAGATAGGGGCGGATTGATACATAGGTTTAGGTACTTTGTATGAGCTTCTAATTGGTTAGTGGTATGCGTGATGCCCCCTCACTTAGTTACGTGACGTGCTGCTAGTACGCCAGTCTTTAGAACCTTTCTAGTTTGTTCAATGAGTGGAGGTAGGCTTTGCAGTTACTTAGCAGTAGCAGATGAGCATCAATCAAACCAAAATTGTGTATATACAAAAAATGTAGTCATGTTAATGTGTCCTCCATGATTGGAGCATACACATTGTTGAGGAATACAGTCGAAATGCATACTTAATGTACAATTGGCATGCCTGGAATAGGTGGGCTAGGTTGGGTGGTAGGTTGTACTAATACTTAGGCTTACTTGTAACTTAGTTTTCTGGAATCAGAATGGAAGAATGGATTACTGTTGATAAATAGTAACTTAAGTAGTCGAACTGCGAATCCCCCGATATTACATGTTGACCAGATGAGATCGGTCAATGTAGTTATTGCAATTGTTTACATAAGTGTTTTTTGACCGTTGTTGAAAAAAATTGTATTTGCTTAAGTTGACACCATCCATCAATGTTTGTCTTTCTTATATCTTTCCTGTTCATCAGCACCCAGGGGCAGACGGGCAGGGACTGGGCAGTCGGCGGGACAGGAACACCACGAGGAGGACACCGCTGAGGGCTCCTCTGCTGGCCCCAGTAAGTCTTCTTGTTTTTAATAATATTTCTTATTCCATAACTTTTACTGCCCCATTTCTCCCGAACTATAGTGTGTTTCCAAATGCTATTTTTTTACCACCAATTATCCTTCGATCTGTACGGTTTCAAAAAGCTTATCCCTGCCTCCGCTATGATGACTGAGTACTACTACATACTATCAGTCTGTCTGTCTGTACTGTAGTAGCTAGTCTTGCCCAGTGCCACTCTTTGTGAAAGGTTGTAATATAAAACTCATATTCACCAGTAGCTCGTACAATCCGTTGGGTCGTTGTCTTGTACTACTTTTTACTCTTGTTGATGTTTAGGCTTTGAAAATTCACAGCAACAGCCCTACCAGATTTCTTAATATTTTGATATGATACCCTATAGGACATACAACTGTTGTAGGGATCTTGCACATACATTTGCACCAGAAAATAGGATGTTGGTGATGGTAGGTTGGACCTTCCTTGCACACCTCAATCAGAAATTCCGCACCCACCACAATTCCACTGCTTGACTATAGTACTGTCTTGTCATACCTATTAGGTCTCGGAACCCTCCCCCCAAGACAACCAACAAGTAGACAACCCAGAACATTAACACACCCAACCTCTGTCGTGGAAGCAATTCACATGCACACCCTTACTTTAATTTGCTCAATCGTGTAAGTTAGTCCACTCCACACCAAATACCACAAAGTCTATGTAAGTTTAAAATTTTTATTTCAATTTGAGAAGGTCTGTACACTGTTATCTTAGCAGCACCAACCGGCAAATCAATAACATTAAAACAAAATACATTGTTACACTAATACAGTTGGGAATTAAATCATGATAACTGAAGTGGTGGAAGGCAGCACCACCATCCCATAGCAATTTAGTTTATATACATTTATAAATGAAGATGTGAGTGAAGGGACCCCTCACCTCAGAAGAACCTAGTACTGGTAGTTGGTGCATCGTTCAGAAGCTCTGGTTCGTAGAAGCGAATCTTGCGTCTGTAATGCGAAAAAAGGAAATGGTGTGCGTTAGTATATTGCAACTTGCAAGCATTTCTCAGCCGTGCCAAAAAGTGTAGCATCTATGGATAAGCAATATGGACTAACAGTAACAGTAGTACACCAGTTCTTCCTAAAAAAGTGGCTTGTTAATGTTTGTTGACCGCCTGTACGCAGCGCGTAGACTAGACAGTAGCAGTGTGAGGCAGGTCATGTGGGCTCAAAGGTGTCTTAAGAAGCTGCAAGGTAAAGGTAACGTCACATGTGCATGGCTAGGGCTAATCAAGCAAATGCTACAATGATCATATAACTTAGTGTCTACTCTACTACTACCTGATTTGTACTAGTGATTTATGTTAGTATTAACTCATTTTTCAACCTTGCTACTGATCAATAGGGGGGAGGTGTATATGTTGCCTAATAAATGTGTAATGTTTTCTAGGCGCACTACCGACCACCATTGCTGGGGCCAGCGAAGGCGTCGCAGAGGGCGAGGATGCGGCAGTTGCAGATAGCAACGGAGGGGGAGTGGCAGCACCAGTGGCAGGCGGTGGTAAGTTAGATTCATAATCTTTAACTATTGTTGAACTTGACAGCACACTCACTGCAAAGGTGTACTGTATGTATATGTATACTGTAAAGTTGTGAATTAGGGCCCCATTAGGATGGTGGGCGTATTGCCCCCGCCGGGCTGGCTGGAATTCACTGCCGTCACAGCAGGGGCAAACCTCCCGCCATCCCTGTAGAAAATATTCAGACATGTCTAGGCGGAAAAGGGTTCAATATGGCGGTGGTGTCTCTCTCACCACACCGGCAGCCATATAATCTGCATTTTGGAATGCCTTTGCGTGGCGGCATTACCGTCCGCCACGGAAAGGCATGCACACATTGCAGAGTATGCTTGGGGGCCCCCATGGAGGGTACCTACCGATGCTATGGTACCCCCCGACTTTCAAAGCAAAACGTGACAGGCTCCGTGCGAGGCTCGTCATGTTGTGCTTGGAAAAGCAGCACAACATTTTAGCATTGCTTTCAGCAAAGCCAACCAGAATTTAAATTTAAAATAACAGGGTGCGCCCGCCACTGTGCCGGGCGCATCATCCTAATTAATTGTCCCCACGGGACCCCCACCCTTTTTAGCAGTCGGATGGCGGGCGGACAAAGTCCGCCCGCTATCCGATGTCGTAAGTAAGTATGAGTTCTTGGGGACGTTTGAAGAGTGAACTAGAAGACTAGAATTCCCTTTAATTGGTATAGGACTAGGAGCCAGAGTATTGAGTAACCAATGGCCTCATCTATCTGATTTCAACTCCGCTTTGAAAGTTTTATGGAGAAGAGCACCTGGTGCACTGTTCAACTAAAAAGTGTAAGACAGGTGGAAGGAAGAAGGACGGGCGACATTTAAAATGTTATGTACTACTGTGCTTTATTTTATAGTGCTACTCTACCATGCCACTATGTGTATAAATAATTACCTTGTCCTACTGTTTTATTAAGACTATATTTTACAATTGTCTTGTTTTTTTCTTTTTGATACACAGCTACTCCGAAAATCAACCGGAAGGAGTTGGCCGCCAAGGCACGGCGCCGGAAGCTGGAGGCAATCCAGCAGGAATACCGGCGGCTGGTGGTCCTAGCCGAGGAGGAGGAGGAGAGTGCAGCAGCAATTGAAGCCTCCTCCAGTGCCCCGGGCCCCAGCCACCGCCCTCCAGCGGTACGGCGCCACCGTCTGGCGGCTGCCCGCCGCCACCGTGCCATCTCCGGTGCCCCCCCCACTGTGGTTGCAACTGCCGCGGCCTTAGACGCCGCGTCGCCCATTTAGAGGACCAGATTCGTGTCCTCCTCCAGTCCCGCCCCACCAGTTAGTCCCTGTCACTGCCCCTTTTTTAATTCCTGTTTGTTTCCTCACTCGTTTGGGCGTTCTCTATTTCTATGGACAGTCGTTGGGGTTAGGGAGGGGGGTGGGTCAGCTTTTGTGGGTTTAGTTTATTTGTTAGGGTCAATTAAATATATTTTTCTATGTTACATGCAATGTTGTTAATGTTTTGTAGGTGGGGTAACTGTTTTACATCACACTGTTTCTTTGCTGGTGCATGGCCGCCCATAGCGTGTGTTTGATTTCAATAATTTGCTGACTGTATAAGACACAAACAGATAGATGCGACACACCTCACTCATTGACTGGTCCTACTATGCATTCTTTGGAGTGGTGTTTGAAACTGACATCATTGACAACATGTCCATTATTGATTCTGCCTCCCCCAAACTTCTCTCTTACCGGTGCTTGATGTTTATGTCCAACTGTGGCACAGCACTGGCTGCATGGTGAAGATGGTTTCCTTTTTCATACATGCCATGATTGGGGTGGTGGTGGTAGTATAGTAGTAGTATACACTGGCAGGGTAGCAGCATTTCCAAAAAAAGAAAAGGAGATAGTCAATCGCCTTTGAGAGACTGTTAGAGGAGTAGTTGAATGAAGTACATCACAGAATTTACCGAGCAACAATTATATGCTCAAATATTTGACAAAAAAAATGAATGCTGGATATTATGAGGATAGCCTACTAGACAGAGTTACAAACTATAGTTTTGTCGACTTGGCTATGCCTACAGTCTAACAGTTAGTGCTGTATATGAGGAATGACAACAAACAAATCAAATCAATGCCGGCAATTCATGCTGAGGTATATGTTCCTTTGTTAAATAAAATAACCTGTGAAATATCCTACTCATGGGTGGGCAAGCAGAAGAAGATCATCGCTCTGCATTGAAATTGAAGTAGTGTTGCTTTCACCACATCCGCCCCAGCAAGTGTGTGATTAAGTATTGGTGTACATTTAATTTAGTTACACCTCGACAATAAGTCACACAGCCCGGGGGAAGAGGGTTAGGGTCCGTTGATTGGATGGGAAGGGGGATTTTGGGAAAGGTTTGACATAGAAAAACAGTATGCATACATAGACAAACAAACGACAATCATTCAAGACTACCATACCATATCCATTCCATATGTTAAGGTATAAAAAAGGAAATGCATGCATGATGAGACCCGGATTACATACACTTCTATTTCTTGTTCTGTTCCGGCCTTAAAACTTTAACAGATAGCAAATAGAAATTTTAAATATTGGTAGTGAAGAATCGTAAACACAGAGCAAACGTAATGATGATTGATAATAACAACTCCAAGAACACACTGTTGTAAAGAATGTATACAAGATATTAATCAAATTATTTAAAAGAAGTGAAAAGTGGATACTGTTACTGTCTTATCCTGGTCAAAAATGTGGACTGGTTTTTTGCATCTCGGCATTCCTCTTGCTCCTCTCGTCCATCAATCTTGGGTGTGTCGCCTCACCACTCGCCACTGCCCGGCTGGAATAAAAAGGTGATTGATTGGTAAGGTAATTAATATGCATTGTAATGTTTTACAAAGTTTTGGACAAGGCCCGGCCTGTAATTTTAGATTGAAAACCAAAGGGGATATTCAGAAAGAAAGTGAAAACAAATGCACAAGTGATGGTGTAGTGCAACAAGAACACTTTCCGAGGTGGCATGTATGCATATGCATCATCTCTACTGTAGTCTGTTTCCAGCATAGACCTTCAACAGTAACAGGAGAGATCAGGCCCACAGTGCTTACCATTAGCACATCCTACGTTAACACTTTAGAGTCCTTTTTTTTTTTCTCTCAAAGAGTTGGACAAACGCAAAGCACATTATCCATTCCAGACATAGCATTTTACAGTTAAAGTTAGTAAAATCAATGCACTGCAGTCATCCCACCGCTACACTCTATTCAACTTCTACACAGACATTTGGGTGTGCTGTGGTTGTGGTTCACGTGTTTACCTTTAGGCTTTTCCGTTTTATGCCACTCATGAAACATCCTCCTGACTTCATCATCAGCTCTGATACTTCTACTGACTGAAGATCGGCCTGCAGTACAAGTGTAATTTTTAGAACACAACAAGAGTAGAAATATAAATATTACTGACTTGAGTCATTCTTTATTGTGTACAGAAAGATAGATTAACACTAGTACACTTTGACATCATTCACTTTGTGCACAACAAACAACGCAAACACAAAGATCAATAGCTCAGAGTCAGGTGTCCAATGCATGCCAATAATTATCATCATTTATTACCTGTTACTTCTCATCTTAAGTTAACGGGCCGTCTCTTTCGCCATCATCATGACGGACGGTGCTGTTTAAGTCACAGTCATTTGCATTGCGCAGCAGATTGAGTGAGTCCCCTTCCTGTATTGAATTAAAAGCAATGTATCACCAAGATGCAGGAGAAGTACACATTTCTTGTTTGCCAGAAGAGGAAAATTAGTAATTACTAGTGTGTTCTGTAGAAAGTTGATTAGTGGCAGTGCACAATTACATCAATTCATGCGAAACACACCACAAAATCTACATCATTCAGTCTGCTATTCTGCGGCCAATGCATGGCATCAATCATTACCTGTTGCATCTCATCTCGTTAACGCTGCAGGCCGTCTCTTTCGCCATCATCATGATGGACGGTGCTGTTAAGTCACAGTCATTTGCATTGCGCAGATTGAGTGAGTGCCCTTCCTGTATTGAATTAAAAGCAATGTATCACCAAGATGCAGGAGAGAAGTACACATTTCTTGTTTGCCAGAAGAGGAAAATTAGTAATTACTAGTGTGTTCTGTAGAAAGTTGATTAGTGGCAGTGCACAATTACATCAATTCATTCATGCGCAACACACACAACAAAATCTACATCACTCAGTCTGCTTTTCTGCGGACAATGCATGGCATCAATCATTACCTGTTGCATCTTATTTTCAGTTAATGGCCAGTCTCTCTCGGCTCTGAAGGAGGATAGCTATAGAAGTCATCAGATTCATGGTCCACTTGTTTTGGAAGGACGAGGAAAGTTTGAATTTGTTGTTACCATCATCCAATCATCATTCATGAGGGAAATGGAATTGACCAGGAGATGCAGTATGATCGAGCGGAGGAGCTGGATTCTGAGGACTGTAGTGTCAAATGGCAGACACCTGAAACTTGTATCTTAAATTAGAAGATTAGAAGACGGTGATAATGCATTGGTTGCGATTCACAAGTTTATAACCGGAACAACAGACACAAACAAAGGGGGAAAAAAGGGAGGAAGACAGTAAGTGCGAGCCTAATTGTCAGGGAAGTATAGCTCGTCCTCAAACTCTGGGGGATCGTCCAGTAGTAGGTAATCATCTGACACAATACTTCCGTCACCTGAGCCGCTGTCCTCATCTTCCTCTGTTGATTCATGCATTGTGTAATTCGGTGGTATGAAGTGCTGATTCATTTTGATCATTGTTAACCTCTCCACGTTTTTGGGAGATAGACTGGTCCTTCTCAAGGTTACAATGGAACCAGCAGCACTGAAAACACGTTCGGAAGAGACACTTGCGACAGGGCAAGCCAGATAGCTTATTGCCAGCCTGCTGAGCTGTGGCCATTCAGACCTTTTCCTATACCAATACTGCACTGGGTTTTGATCAACGTACACCTCTGTTGGGTCGTCCAGATAGGCCTGGACCATCCGCTCAATGTTCAGGGTTGCTGCTGGTAAGCTTTTGTGCTGTTTTTTCTGTGCATCAGCACTGTGCTTACGGCCCATCTTTACATACCAATCTGATAATGATTGTACTCGGCTGAATGATCCAGTTATTGTTTTTGTAGTCGATGGTGATGGTGAGTGTTGCGATTGTGAGCCAACCGCACTGCCCTCAGCCGACGAAGTTGCACTTGATTCTGCATGGCCTGCTTCAGTATCAGTACTTGTTGTGGGTTGATGTGGCGGGCTTTTAATTAGCAGCCCTTCGTTTTCAAACTTGATGGCTGCTTCAGCTATACAACTTTTGTAGCGGGCAACATCAGTGTCGGAAAAAGAAAGGAATAGTCCTAATTTTGCACGTGGATCCAGAATTGTGGCACAAATGTAATGGTCTTGTGACAAAATTTTATTTTGTATCCTTACATTTTCTGATAAGCGCCTGGATAAGCTCTCCACCAAGTCATGGGCTTGCCTTCTGTCCTCTACACCTTTGTAGGATTCAGACACATTATTCAGCTCATGCTCTAGCATTTGCAACAATGGGATCGCTTGGCCCATTGTACAGTCCTCCTTGCTGACTTCACGTGTGAAGACCTCAAAAGGAGACAGCATCTCAGTCAGGCATTGAATTAGGGTCCATTGCTCCCTCTGAAGGGTCATGCCTTTAACACTAGCATCACTGCTTCTGTACCAGACATAATCATTGAGTGACCTGTGCTGTTCGTACAGACGATCAAGCATGTAATACGTTGAGTTCCAACGTGTTGCCACCTCCTGGATGAGTGCCTTGACTGGCACCCTACGCTCACGTTGGAGGATCCTCAGCTGCTTCCGAGCTTTAAAAGAATGGCTGAAATGAGTGCATATTCTTCGGCAGATGGACAGTAAATTGCTTACTATGGGTTCTTTTTTCAGAAAGTCTTGCACTATAATGTTTATGCAGTGTGCCAAACACGGAACCCTGAAATAGGAACCAAGTTCCATGGCCTTAAGTACATTACTGCCATTGTCTGTGGCAACAAAACCAATACCAAGCCCTCTGGGCTGCAGCCATTCCAAAACCTTGGTGCGAAACTCTTCTAAAATGTTTTCAGCCGTATGAGATTTCTCCATGGCGAACATGGCTACAGTTGCATGTTTCCGAGTACCTTCAAAAATCGCAGCTGTGTCAACAACACCTCGTGCAGATAGTTGATCTTTAACCCCCACAAAAGAGATCCAGTGTGCAGTGATACACATGTAATCTGTGGCTTGGCAACTGGTCCACATGTCTGTTGTCAGGTGGATATTGTGCACAGCACTCTTCTGCAAAGCTTGTCCAACCAATTCCAGCACATCATGATGTAGTGCCGGAACAGCAATTCTTGCGAAATAGGACCGGCTTGGAACTTTCCATTTCGGGCAGATGGCAGACACAAATTCAAGGAAACCCACCCCTTCCACAAATGAAAAAGGAAGAAGGTCCAGCGCTAACATTTTAGCCAGCTTCGCATTGTACAATCGTGCCGTTGGGTGGTTGCGTTGGAACTGCCCCTCCAACCTAAACATGCTGTCAATGGTAGGCTGGCTTACTTTCCTTAGTGGTGCCATTAACCCACTAAGGCTCAACGACACAGATTGTCTCATTGAGGTACTCGCCGCCGGTCGCCTTGGTGTCTCACCCACACTCTGAGTATGGCTCTTACTGCGGTGCCACTCTGATGTTACTGAGGAGGATGTGGGCGTTACCACTGCAGTGACTGCACTACTGGAGACAGGGCTAGAAATGCCTCCCTGTTCTTCACCTGCCACCACAATAATATCGCTCCCTGATTCCTGACCAACTTCAAAGGGTTTAGTTTTCCTACTTTCTTTTAACTTAAGTAGGTGATCCTCCCACACAATAGTGTGGTGTATTCTGAGATGACTTGCTTGTCCTCCGGTACCATAGTTTGTACCAAGCTTACCACGCCGAACACCTTGCCGACAAATTGCGCATATAGCAATGTTCTCCTCCTTGGCGCTAACAGAAAAGAAGTCCCAAACTGGGGAGGAGAACTTTCTGGCACTGCTGGATGTGCCACTTTCAACACCAGATGAACTTGAGGGGGTCCTTGAAAATATGTGACCCTGTCCACCTACACTGTGACTTTTACTACCACTTCCTACTGAGGTGGTTGAGCTGGATGTAGGTCCCTGCCGGGCCTTGGAAAATATGGCAGCTGGAGGTAGTGGTGGTGTAACCTGTGTTGGTGAGATCCGTGCTACATCCCGCTCAGTAGCAGCCTTTCTGGATAGGGTTAGAATGTCGGTCTCCAATCCCTTTGGGGCGGGAGTAATGTGCGTGATGACTGGCTCGTCTTCATCAACATCATCACCCCCCTCTTCTACATCTACCTCCATAACTCTAAGTTTTTCTGGGACCTTCCTTTTCAGAAGCAATGTCTTGTGGCGTACTTCACTCTCAGACCGAGCTGGTGGGACCCAAGTGTCATCACGATCATCAGAAGCGGGGCTTGAAGAAGAAGATGATGGACTAAGCCTCCTTTTCCTTGCTGGTGGTCTGGAAGACAATAGATCTTCCGAAACAGTGGTTTGACTTCGCTCCGCTTTGTCTGCAGGAAGCTCGATTTCCTGAAATGCCCCTACGTCAGGAGCAACAACTACTATGGTGGGCTGTTGTGGCGGCTGCTGCTGTTCTGGTTGCGGCGGCTGCTGCTGCTGTTCTGGTTGCGGCGGCTGCTGCTGCTGGTCTGGTTGCGGCGGCTGCTGCTGTTCTGGTTGCGGCGGCTGCTGCTGCTGTTCTGGTTGCGCCGGCTGCTGCTGCTGTTCTGGTTGCGCCGGCTGCTGCTGCTGTTCTGGTTGCGCCGGCTGCTGCTGCTGTTCTGGTTGCGCCGGCTGCTGCTGCTGTTCTGGTTGCGCCGGCTGCTGCTGCTGTTCTGGTTGCGCCGGCTGCTGCTGCTGTTCTTGTTGCGGCGGCTGCACACTGATCTGCTGAGTTTGCGCCTGCGTTGAACTTGATTGTGTACTACTTTGCGGTAATGACATTTCTTCAACATCGCTGCCCGTTAGTAGACTGGCTACCTCTGCGACAGTAAAGCCCTTGGGCCTAGGTTGGTGGGGTTGCTGGACCGCTGTGCTGCTCCCAGCTTGGTTCCCGGACAACGCTTTGGTGCCAAAAAAAACCTTGGCCGGCACACCACCAGTCGTGGTTAATGGCACTTCCTTTTTCTGTTCCTTCTTCTCACCAGCAACTTTCTTGGTACTGGACCTGGTACCTTTCTTTGGGGCCATCTTATTCCGACGTCAGGCAGGAGGCAGATGCACAACAAGTTCTGGTCACACGTGGGCGTGATGCGCAGCAGGACTTTTGTATGGCTGGCAGTACAACGGGTAGCCAGGTGATGCCGATGACACCTCCTACTCTGTCTTTTGTGCACCTAAAAGCAAAGAAGACAGGAGAAGAACATCAGTGAAATGTTGCATTTGTTTTTGTGGTTCAGTTACTTAGTACTGTACTAGTGCAAACAAAAGATAGTCTAGCCATTTATGAATTTTTTTTAACTAGAGCTATGTTATACTACTAGTACTGTGTACAGCCACACTACACTCTCAGGAAGGTGATGTCTAAAAATTCAACAGATCACATAGAAAACACTTGATCAATAAAGCTGTGGCTACCTGCTCTGGTAGCAGTGGATGAAAGCAGGCCTGCTGGCAGACAAGGCCAGGCAAGCTTGCAGGCCTAGGCCTCAAAATGGCCACCAGCCACATGGCGAGCCCCAACAACATCAGCAAGGCCACCCCAAAATACACACTTCCCCAACTCAATCCAATGCCATCCATGCCCAAAATGATGTCTAAAATCAACAGAACACACAGAAAACAGTAGATTACTAAAGCTGTGGCTACCTGCTCTGGTAGCAGTGGATGAAAGCAGGCCTGCTGGCAGACAAGGCCAGGCAAGCTTGCAGGCCTAGGCCTCAAAATGGCCACCAGCCACATGGCGAGCCCCAACAACATCAGCAAGGCCACCCCAAAATACACACTTCCCCAACTCAATCCAATGCCATCCATGCCCAAAATGATGTCTAAAATCAACAGAACACACAGAAAACAGTAGATTACTAAAGCTGTGGCTACCTGCTCTGGTAGCAGTGGATGAAAGCAGGCCTGCTGGCAGACAAGGCCAGGCAAGCTTGCAGGCCTAGGCCTCAAAATGGCCACCAGCCACATGGCGAGCCCCAACAACATCAGCAAGGCCACCCCAAAATACACACTTCCCCAACTCAATCCAATGCCATCCATGCCCAAAATGATGTCTAAAATCAACAGAACACACAGAAAACAGTAGATTACTAAAGCTGTGGCTACCTGCTCTGGTAGCAGTGGATGAAAGCAGGCCTGCTGGCAGACAAGGCCAGGCAAGCTTGCAGGCCTAGGCCTCAAAATGGCCACCAGCCACATGGCGAGCCCCAACAACATCAGCAAGGCCACCCCAAAATACACACTTCCCCAACTCAATCCAATGCCATCCATGCCCAAAATTATGTCTAAAATCAACAGAACACACAGAAAACAGTAGATTACTAAAGCTGTGGCTACCTGCTCTGGTAGCAGTGGATGAAAGCAGGCCTGCTGGCAGACAAGGCCAGGCAAGCTTGCAGGCCTAGGCCTCAAAATGGCCACCAGCCACATGGCGAGCCCCAACAACATCAGCAAGGCCACCCCAAAATACACACTTCCCCAACTCAATCCAATGCCATCCATGCCCAAAATGATGTCTAAAATCAACAGAACACACAGAAAACAGTAGATTACTAAAGCTGTGGCTACCTGCTCTGGTAGCAGTGGATGAAAGCAGGCCTGCTGGCAGACAAGGCCAGGCAAGCTTGCAGGCCTAGGCCTCAAAATGGCCACCAGCCACATGGCGAGCCCCAACAACATCAGCAAGGCCACCCCAAAATACACACTTCCCCAACTCAATCCAATGCCATCCATGCCCAAAATGATGTCTAAAATCAACAGAACACACAGAAAACAGTAGATTACTAAAGCTGTGGCTACCTGCTCTGGTAGCAGTGGATGAAAGCAGGCCTGCTGGCAGACAAGGCCAGGCAAGCTTGCAGGCCTAGGCCTCAAAATGGCCACCAGCCACATGGCGAGCCCCAACAACATCAGCAAGGCCACCCCAAAATACACACTTCCCCAACTCAATCCAATGCCATCCATGCCCAAAATGATGTCTAAAATCAACAGAACACACAGAAAACAGTAGATTACTAAAGCTGTGGCTACCTGCTCTGGTAGCAGTGGATGAAAGCAGGCCTGTTGGCAGACAAGGCCAGGCAAGCTTGCAGGCCTAGGCCTCAAAATGGCCACCAGCCACATGGAGAGCCCCAACAACATCAGCAAGGCCACCCCAAAATACACACTTCCCCAACTCAATCCAATGGCATCCATGCCCAAAATGATGTCTAAATTCAACAGAGCACACAGAAAACAGTAGATTACTAAAGCTGTGGCTACCTGCTCTGGTAGCAGTGGATGAAAGCAGGCCTGCTGGCAGACAAGGCCAGGCAAGCTTGCAGGCCTAGGCCTCAAAATGGCCACCAGCCACATGGCGAGCCCCAACAACATCAGCAAGGCCACCCCAAAATACACACTTCCCCAACTCAATCCAATGCCATCCATGCCCAAAATGATGTCTAAAATCAACAGAACACACAGAAAACAGTAGATTACTAAAGCTGTGGCTACCTGCTCTGGTAGCAGTGGATGAAAGCAGGCCTGCTGGCAGACAAGGCCAGGCAAGCTTGCAGGCCTAGGCCTCAAAATGGCCACCAGCCACATGGCGAGCCCCAACAACATCAGCAAGGCCACCCCAAAATACACACTTCCCCAACTCAATCCAATGCCATCCATGCCCAAAATGATGTCTAAAATCAACAGAACACACAGAAAACAGTAGATTACTAAAGCTGTGGCTACCTGCTCTGGTAGCAGTGGATGAAAGCAGGCCTGTTGGCAGACAAGGCCAGGCAAGCTTGCAGGCCTAGGCCTCAAAATGGCCACCAGCCACATGGAGAGCCCCAACAACATCAGCAAGGCCACCCCAAAATACACACTTCCCCAACTCAATCCAATGGCATCCATGCCCAAAATGATGTCTAAATTCAACAGAGCACACAGAAAACAGTAGATTACTAAAGCTGTGGCTACCTGCTCTGGTAGCAGTGGATGAAAGCAGGCCTGCTGGCAGACAAGGCCAGGCAAGCTTGCAGGCCTAGGCCTCAAAATGGCCACCAGCCACATGTCCAGGCCCAACAACATCAGCAAGGCCACCCCAAAAAACACACTTCCCCAACTCAATCCAATGCCATCCATGCCCTAAATGTGATTGAAAATGAAATATATTCAAAAAACAAAAGGAACAGTTGCTTCATCATGCACACACACACCCATGAGGCCATGCCCATGGCTAGCTCGGGCCTACTACTACAACCCACAAAATTAAAATAAATTAAAAAAAAAAAAAAGGAATGATGATAATTAATTATCAAAAATAAATTGTAGTTACACAACAACTGCAATGCCCACAATCAAACACAACAACCACTTACTTGTAAAATATCCTATTCCAAAAATCCTGAAATCCAATTGCAATGATGCAGCAGACAAAAAGAGAGATCTTTCCAGCTCCAAATCCAAAGGCAGAATGAGCAGGAGATGGACAAAGCACTGGGAGGAGCCTGCTGGACAGGAACAGGAAGTTGGAGAATCTGTGTCACTTCCTCCCTCTCTCCACTTTGTAAAAAAAAAATGACTCCTGGAGTCCTTGCACAAAAAAGGAAAGCCAAATGTGAATGTAAGGAGTTCTTTTCATCCAAAATCAGTATTTGCAGATGGTTTCATGCTGCTAGAGCCGATATTCCTCTCCAAATTGTAAATTTTACGTTGTTGAGTTCTCCAGCTTCACATTACTTCCGCCGGCGTGTCGAAAACGATATGATCGCGTTCTCTTCTTTGTCCCTGTCGCGTTGGATATGACGTGTTCGCGGTCTCTTTCTCCTGTTCGCGTTCGATTTCATGTGCCCGCGTCCTCATTCTCTGGCTCGCGATGTAGAATGACATGTTCGAGATCTCAATCTTCTCATACTCGCGCGGTGCATGATCGCGAGAAGAAAGACCTGATCGCGCGACAAATGACGTGATCGCGTGAAAAATGACTTGAATGCGGCCGCGAACTCTCGCGAGACAGCGCAAAATGGCTACCAAAATCCAACATCTCGTGGAGAACGCGACCGGGTCAAGAAAACTTGTCGGAGAACGCAGGGATTCAGGTAAGGCGATCGCGCGCGCGCGAGAATGTATTGTTTTACAGCGCGAGCAAGAAAAAAATTATCGCTAAGCTGCGGAATGCGGAAATTTTGACATTTTCGCGCTTTCCGCGGAACGCGAGAATGCCAAAATATCGCAACTTCCGCGAACGGAACGGAATTTTGGCCCAGGCCTAGTAATCTGTTGCATATTGTGAATTGCATTTGAATCTTAGGTGTAAAAATTATATATGAATCAGTGTATGCAATTTCTACTGTGATGTTGTACCAGTTGTTGCCTAAAGTGGAAGCCAGGGGGGCATGGCTAGCATGGTGACCAAGTGAGACGTCTCTCCTCATCGCTCTCGTGCCGCTGCCAGATCTACCGCTCTCCAGGCTCCGTAGCTCCCCAAAATTGCCACCATAAGGAACTGGAGTACTGGAGCACCTACGGCTCCTGTTTCCTTTTGTTTTTTTCTGAGCCCATCGAGCCCGGTGAACCGCCCCAAGATGTGCTGGTTGGAGGGTGGAGCCTACTGAGCCTGGTTGAGCAGGCTGGCTGGCGTATGAGGAGGGTCCTGAGTAGAAGACAGCATCGAGCGGCCAGAGCACGCTTCCCCTGCTCGCTGTGGCACGATGGACATCTGCTGCACGATATCGCGCACCGGCGGTGGTGGTAGTCTGTTCGAGGTCCGCACGGCCGGGGGCTCGATGCGGTGAAGCAGGATTGTCGGAGGAGGAGGATCGGCAGGAGCTGGGCGTGGCTCGCTCCGTGGAGGTGGAGCAGGGCTCGCTCCTCTGCCTGGCCCCCAATGGGATTTGGTCCCCGATTGCTGCACACATGGGCAATGGCCTATACTTGGCAGGCTAGTGTGGATTGTGTGGGGCCTGCGCCTGGAGGCCCTAGGAGAGTGAGTGACACCTGCCCCCTTAATACCGGGCTCCGAGGGAACGAGGGCAGATGACCCGGTAGGTGGAGGAGATAGCACTGCGAGGCCTAGAGGGGCTTCCCTGTGGCTTCTTCTCGCTGTGGAGCAAGGTGGTGAACTCTGAAGGCTAAGACTCGGTGACAGCCCTTCCACACAGGGAGGTGAGGAGACTGGTTGGGTGCACGGAGCCCAAGCCTAGCACACATGAGTTCCCCCACCTATCTATTGCCATCAGCAGAACTGCGGGGGTCCCCCTATTGACCTGCCTAGAGATAAAAGTCCACAGCGCCGGCTGGTGTTCGAACTGAGGGTGAGGCCCCCCCTCTTCCTTACTTCTCTGCATAGCCCTAGTTGAGCCAGGCGGTGTGGGCCCTTCACTGCTGCAGTGGACCCGGCCTTCGGTGGCTCTTCCACGCTTGGCCCTGGATTGGATCCCCACATGTCCAGGACTTTGTAGTTGCCTTTACCTGGGCTGGGAGGAGAGCCCAACTGCCATAGCTGGTCCCTGACATCTGCCCTGTGGTCACTGCCCGGTCTCGCTGCAGGTCTGCTGTGATGACTACTGCTAAGCCCAAAAAGGACAGGTCGCTTAAGGACAGACTTATCAAACAAAGCAGTGGGACCCCTGGGCCCACAACGCAGGCCGTTCAACACAACCCACATAAAGATGAGATGGGGAGCCGGTGACTAGGGCCTTCCTTGAGTCGCTATTTGCATCCTTCCCAGAGGATCTGCAGGAGGTCAAAAAGGATTTATGAAGTGGTATTGATGTCCTGCGGACAGACATGGATAACCTGGGGGACAGGGTGGTGACCCTTGAGGAACATGATTGTAGTCACACTGAAGAAGTTGAGATGCTACAGCAAGAAATCCTGTGACTCCGAGACCAACAATTAGATCTACAGGCACACACAGAGGAGCGTAAAAACACATCTTGGCACAATAACATCCACGTGCGGGATGTGCAGTCCAAAGCTGATGGAGCGGACATGAAAGACTTCCTCGCCTGTCTCTTTCGCTTCATCCTGGATGCCGAGCCATCCCTAGAAATCAAGATGACCCGCGGGCACCGAGTGGGACCCCAACACCCGGGTAATGCCCCCCCATCTGACATTCTAGCCTACCTCCAAGATTTTGAGCTGAAGGAGGAAATCTTGCGTAAAGCTATTGAGAAATCTCCAATCACCTATCATAACCAATCAGTGACTCTATACCAGGAACTGGCGGTCCACATTACAGAAGAGGTGAACTTTTTTGCCAGCAACTGCATTCTTACTCCTGGGGGCACCCCTTTCGACTTATCTTTCACTTGGACGGATGCCTACTCCAAATGGCCTCCCTCAATGAGACATTCAGAGTAACCCTGGGCGTAGTTTGCGAAGTAGCACTACGCGTAGCAACGTGAAGTGCACTTCGCACTACGCGTAGCTTCGCAAACTGCATAGTGTACTGTGCAAAATGCTGTTTGCACTGATTGCACAGTGCCGGATGCTTGTCCGCACTGTGCAATAAGTGCAAACTGCATCTTGCACAGTGCAAGCGGTCGTTTTCTGCCACTCGAGGAGATTTCTATTAGAGCGGAAGCTTTCTCAACGCGGACTGGTAGTTTCTCATCGCGAGCGGTCGCGAGCATACGCGACCACTCGCAATGTGAAACCTGACCTCCCCACGTTGAGAAACTCGCCGGGAGGTTTATTTTCCACACTAGGGATCGGCAACTTGATGTTGCTGATCGCGAACGAGGAAAAAGTCTCGCTGGGATGTCATTTTGCTTGCTCCAGGTCGCCAACTTGACGTTGAGGACCGCGAGCAAGCAAAAAATGACCGCTGCACTACGCTACGCTACACTACGTGTGTTTGCACTGTGCTACGTGCAATTTGCGTAGTGCGAAGTAGCGCAAACTACGCGAGCGTAGCGTAGTGCTTTGCCCATGCTTAATTCAGAGTCCTGGGCCTAGACCCAGCTGCGGACGAGCAAACGGACCAGGCCTCTCGATGCAACTCCTCTGAGCGAGTGCGCTAACGCACTAGAGGCCCCAGATCTAAGATCACCAAGCCTGATCTGAACACCATAACTAAAGGCCAGCAAGATGCGATGGAGGTGCTACCTAAGGCCTTGACACAGTCGGACCCATTCTGAGGCAATTGGGTGAATCAGTTTGACTGCTTCCTGGGCAGCGGCCGGGTGGCGGGATGGAGGTGCCACGAAGAAGCCCCAAGATGATCCATTCTCCTATGGACTATGAGTCTTGTACTCTTCTTAATTTTGCTTGTTCCTTGTTTCGCATTTGTTTATTGTTGGTGAGTTGGGGTGCACTGCCTACATACTTCATAGCTTTGCACTCATGTTTCCACTATCATGAGCCTCTCCTGGTGGGTGGGGGGATGGTCGCCCCGGATCAACGATTAGCATGACTTACCTACCTCATAGCAACTCCCCACACAACATTGGATGATGGGTAACCCTCTGAATATTGTCACGTTAAAGGTTAAGGGCCTCAATAACCCAGTGAAAAGGAGGGCGGTCCTTTCCAATTTGGAGAGTAGTGGAGCTGATATATGCCTTTTGCAGGAAACCCATCTCCTACCACAAGATTACCACAGGCTTAGATCATGATCCTTCCCCACTCAGTTCTTCTCTTCCACCCACTCCAAGATGGCGGGGTGGCTTTCCTGGTCTCCCGCACGTTTTAAGGTACCTTAAGTGATAAAGTTGCTGAAATAAAGGGACAGCTATTGGCATTTCGGGTGGTGGTGGGCACATGGTCCAGGGTTGTTGCCTCTCTAACTGCCCCTAATGAGGGTCAGGATGTGTTTATTCACACAGCTTTGGCGGAGACACTGGTGGCACATGACAGGAATGTTCTCGGTGGGGGGGAGATTTTCATTTGGTCCTGGACAATGATCTTGATAGATCCACATCCAGATTCGGACAGTCTGGATCCCTTTCCCCGGGTGGTTGTAGGGCGCTTAGGGACTTGGGGTTCAGCGACATTTGGAGAGCCCGACATCCTCAGCTTCACTATTACTCTTATTACTCGCAGTCACATAAGACTTATGCTAGATTAGATCTCTTTCTAGGCACAGCTGAACTATTACACCTAACATCTTCAGTTGCAATCTTCCCTTCCGCATTATCAGATCACTCGGCAGTGCAATTGTCCCTTGACATCCCTGCTATATCTTCCACTAGACGAGGTTGGCGGATGACGGACATCTTACTATCTCATAAGGAGACGGTCCAACGAATAGAAAACTCCATTACGGAGTACCTGTCAATGACACCCCAGATAGGGCGACCTCTATTCTCTGGGAGGTGCTCAAAGCAGTGATCCGGGGAGAATTTATAGCAATCTCTGCGTCTGATAGCAAATTGTGCTCAGAGAAGAGGGAGCAATTGGCGGGACAGGTTAGAGAATTAGAACCAATGCACGGGGTCCCATGGGTTTGGAGGCAGCTATCTGCGGCGCGTGCCCAGTTGGCCAGTATAGATAGGGATAGGGCCAAGTTTGCAGCCCTGCGCCTCCAACACAACTATTACACGGGTGGCAACAAGTATTGGCGCATACTGCCGGCCCGCTTGCGAGCATGGGAACAGCGCGCCACGGTCCGTTTGTTGCCAGTCCCTATTGGCTCTGCCGTTACTGAAAATGCAGCTATTGCCAAAGTACGCCGGCAATTTAACGCAGAGTTGTATACTTACCAACAGCTGGATTCAGAGGCAATCAACACGTATATAGGGGAGGCTCGCACGTCCTGTTTCATAACAGCCCAGGCTGAAACACTGGAGCAGGACATCCGAATTGAGGTGGTTATATCCGCAATCTCTAGGTTAAGTGTAGCCAAACCTCCGGGCCCTGATGGCTAATCCCCCTTATCCTAAAAAACCTTCTGCACACAACTGGCCCCTCTCCTAACTCAGTTATTCAATAGTTTCTCGTCCCCTGCGGGGTTTCCCTATGACATGCTCACTGCCACCTTCTCTGTTATTCTCAAACCTGGCAAGGATAGATAGCTCTGCGGCTCATACCGCTCCTCAATGTGGATCTTAAACTTTTTACTAGCATTCTAACCTCAAGGTTGGGGCCCCAAATCCCTTATATTATTGACCCGGACCAAACTGGTTTTATCCTCCAGCACCAAACTAGTGACAATATGAAGAGGGTGCTGCACCTAATTAAGAAGGCCACAAGAATTCCTTATCATTATGTGCTTGTTGGGGTCAATGCTGAGAAAGCCTTCGACAGAGCGGGTGCTGGTCCACTTCGGGATCGCTGAGAGATTCCGCATGTGGGTCCTGAACTGTTACCACTCCCCCTCGGCATCTGTGACGGTAAACGGGCTCCTATCCGTGCCATTTCCTATTTGTAGAGGGACCCGTCAGGGCTGCCCGATATCCCCACTACTATTTGCATTATTCATGAAGCCCTTTGCTCATAGGGTTCGCGACACAGCGGAGCTACAAGGAATTGTTTTCGGGGAGGGGGAACATAAAATTAACCTCTATGCAGACAAAAATGGTGTCGCTAGTCGCCCCGCTGGTCTCCCTCCCCGCTTTCCTAGCTGAGATGGAGATGTTTGGCACTGTGTCCGTTTTCAAAATCAATCTCTCCAAGTCCCAAGCTTTGAGCCTTTCGCTCCCCCCGGACACGATAGATACCCTAGCACAACGATTATCAATCTACTGGGAGGGAGACGCCTTACTCTATCTTTGCGTTCGGATTGCACACTCTCTTCAGAATGCTTCTCTTATTAATTACCGAGCCCTGCTTAAATTAGTCAAATCAGAATAAGGGCAGTGGTCGCGTTACCAGATCTCCTGGCTGAGGAAAATTGCAGCTATCAAGATGCCTATCCTATCTCAGAAACTGTATGTTTTTCAGGCACTCCCTTTAGCTCCCCAACCGGGAATGATCCACAAATTACAAACCGAGCTACATCGCTTCATCTGGGCTGGGAAGAGACCAAGGATGAGGAAGGAGCAGAGCTACCTCCCTACCTCCATTGGTGGCCTGGGATTACTGAACCTCCTACTCTCTTATCAGGCTTCACAAATGAGATACCTGGTTGAATGGAATAAAGAAGAGTCTGAACGGCGGTGGCTCTTCCAGGACAGAGCTGTGGCCAGAACTTCACTTTGGAAGATTCCCTTCTTGAAGAAAGCGTATAGGCCCAGGAGTCTCTATTTGTCTCCAGTCACTAAGCCTACCATGGCAGCCTGGGATAGCTGCAGGGTCCATCACAGCCTCACTTCCTTTCCGTACCCCATAACTCCCCTCTTTGATTTTCCGGACTTTACCCCCGAGATGTCCCCTAGAGCATTTCCCAAATGGAGGCAGTCTAGCTGCCGTTCTATGGGCCATTATCATCGACTGCGACTGAATAATGCTGTTCCTGCAACTGCTAATCGACTTCAACTTGGGAGAGTCGGAACGACTGCAGTATTTGCAACTTAGACATTGGCTGGCGCACCCAGAAAATAGAGACAATACACAAAGGCATCTTACAACATATGAGAAATGGCTGGTCATGAATACATCCAGTAAAGGCTTGATCTCTACACTCTACTCTCTTCTAGTGCAGCGCTCAGCTCACACACACAAAACCAATCAGGTCAGGTGGGAGGGGATATTGGGTAGGACACTAACACACAGAGAATGGGAAAGTATCTACTATAGATCCCACCACACAGCCCGACACACAGCCTTGACTGAAACTTTGACGAAAATCACTTCGTACTGGTATCTCACCCCCGAGCGCTTGCACCAAATCGACCCAATTAAGAGCCAGTTCTGTTGGAGGGGCTGTCAGGAGACCGGAACATTAGTCCACTTATTATGGGATTGCCCGCAGATTAGCAATTATTGGTCACAAATCATTGACAAGATTGACTAGCACTTTGAGACGCAGATCCCTAGGTTCCCTGCTTACATTCTATTGGGTTTACCTAATCCTTTGACATACCCCCTGAAACTGATGAAAGGAAGGGAAATGGGCATTGCATTGGGAGCTACCCTGCAGAATGTCCTCACCCACTGGGGCTCTACATGCATTCCTACACACTTAGGCTGGCTCCACCACCGCTGGTTTGTCCTGGGGTGGAAAAGCTCTCAAATGCTTCTAGCATTGGGAGAGGTCCTTTCAGGATCTCTGGAGTGGCGTTTATTTCCCTACTATCTTGAGACTTCAGAGAGTTAATCCCCCCTATCTAAGGGTGTTGCGGGTTTCGAGTGTATCCATCACTACGATGTCAGAAGAACCTGGACATGAGAGTAGGCTCTGAAAATGACATATGACATAAATGAGGTATGAGGAGGGAGGGGGGTGGGCGAGGGGTTTGCTGTTTCTGTTATTTTTATGCTTTCACTGCTGGAATCTTACAAAGCTATCCCTGTACGGACTGAGCATTTACTGATTCGCTTTCTTTTTTCCATTTACGCAAAATACTGATAAAACATGTAAACCATAAAGTGAAAGCCAGCATATTTAGCTAAACAATTTCACGATGCTAAAACAAACTTGAAATAACTTGAGATATTTAGGAGTTAAATGTGAGTCTGTTTTTGCTCTGTACTAAAGTGGATTAGAAGTGTATCAAGCCCTATGTACTTAGTCATGCCGTAAAAGTAATTTGTCAATCCAATATTTATTAATTTCTTCTACAGCATAGGTATATACATAGTGTGTGATACATTGATAAGCTACTGCAGTACTGAATACATATTATAGTTTTTACATTTGAAATATACTTTAGTTACTTGAGATAACTGTAACCATTGTGAAATGCCTAAACAATGGTAACAGGCTTTCAGTTATACAAATATTGTTACGACATTGCAATATTTGTTGACTCACATTGATTCATATTTACTTTTTTTAATAAAAATAAGGCAGCTTTTTTGGCCTTGTACACACACTGTACAGAGGTATTTTTTAGTTAATATCCTTTTTGGTGACTTAAGCTCTCTATTCTAAACAGCAAAGCCCAACTATTCAGAAGTGTTAAACAGTTCCTCAAGCGAATTAAAAATGGATAAGAGACAAGATCATAAATGATTTAGGAACTGTTATGGAGAATTACAAAACTGTAACGGAATGGTTTATAAAGATGTTCCCTGCATTCATGAGATAATTACAATAAAGAACCAAAGTTTGAGAGCCTTGAAGCAGGTGAAATATGAAAACTTGGAAAATGGTTTGTGATCAAAGTTCATGGTCGTTCTATTTACACTAACCCTGGGAGTACGATAGAAAAATGCCATTTGCGGTGATTGCACAGTGCCGGATGCTTGTCTGCACTGTGCAATCATCGTGAACGGTACCATGCACAGCGCAAGAGGTCCCTGTTTTCCTCTTCTGCCGCTTGAGTAGATTTTGACTCAAGCAGCAGCTTTCTCAAAGCGAATGGACTGTTTCTCAACGCGAGTGGTCGCGAGCATACGCGACCACTTGCAATGAGAAACCTGAGCCCCCCACGTTGAGCAATCTCGCCGGGAGGTTGATTTTCCACGCTCGCGCTCGCCAACTTGATATTGGCGATTGCAAGCGAGAAAAAATCTCGCCGGGAGGTTGATTTTCCTCACTTGCAGCTGCCAACTTGACTTTGACGAACGTGAGCAAGGTAAAAAACTCCACTCTGCTACGCGGGGTGAGTTTTTCGGAACTCCGCGCAGCTCCGCGCAATGCGCAGTACAGAAAACTCTGCAAACCCCGCGAGCAGAGCGGAGTTCACCTCCCAGGGTTAATTTACACAGATACAATAAAACAATTGTATATGTCTTTCAAGCATCATCAGGAGCAGGTGAAGCAGAAAATGGCCACATAGGCGGGGAAGCAGCTGGCCACTGTGTTTCGACTGGTGAGACCACCGACACAGATTGACAGTGTGGCACAGAGGGGGAAGGGACTGGCACTGATGCCACCAACGTTACAACAATGTCAGAGGCCTCTAGAAGTGACCAGTCCCTAGTGGTGGTGCCCTTACAACAGCTATTTCACCTGCTTCCTTGTCTGCCACCCAGAAAGCCATCTCCAGCCTCCCTCTTGCTCCCCCCAGTTTGTAAAACCCACCCCCCCCCCCGAAAAGCGCTGGGGTCTCCTTCAATGCAGGCACCTCACCTCCTGTTACTGTCCCCCGGTTACACTGAGTGAGGAGGCTCTTGACCTACTACACAGCATTTCTGTAGGCCAGACTGCACACCTGAATACCATTCAGGGCCTTAGTTGCTAAATGCAACAAATGGTAGTATATCTGGAAGGCATTCATACTGCTATGTCTGGCCAGCAAAGATCATATACAGGACTAGCCTCCTAACTGAATGCAGCCCCCCAACCAGTCCAACTTTGTGCCCCAACACAGGCCCCTTTCCTTCCCAATTCCCAGCCCTGACCCAAGCACACTCTTTCCTTTGCATGCACCCACTCCAACAGACACAAGCAGCACTCCCACATATGAATACAAACACACTAGGAAACACAAGCACACAACCAAACAGCATACATACACCACACCCACACCAACCACAGCCACCACCACATCCAAAACCACCACCAGAACACCCACAAGCACCACACCCACAAGCACCACCACACCCACCACAAGCACCAGAAGCACCAGCACACCCACAAGCACCACTCCAACCACCATACCCACAAGCACCATCACACCCAATACAACCACCACACCCAACACAACTACCACCACACCCTCAACCACCACCACACCCACCACAAGCACCACCACACCCACAATCACCACACCACCACCACACCCCCAATCACCACACCGACAAGCACCACCACCAGCATACCCACAAGCACCACACCCACTACCACATTCACAAGCACCTCCACACCCACAAGCACTACAACCGGACCAACCACCTCAACAGCACACTCATCTAAACACACACATTCACACAAAACCACTCTTACATCCACAACAACGCCAACCAAAACCAAATGTACACACTCACCCGAACCCCAAACATCTGCCAAGAAACACACACTCAAAAGTACAAAACATACACCAGATCCACATCAACTGCACAACCGACAGACACACACACATCACCCTCTGCAATTCCCTCTAGCTTCCAAACCCAGTCCTCTACCACCCATCCTGCCCTTTCTTCTCATTCTGATTATTTATATGCTCTGGCCTTGACCCCACCCAAACCCAAACCCACCCTTCCGAAACCTAAACCCACTTGTCACGAGAATGATAATTGAGCTGCTTGCTCGGTTCCCACTTGATGCCCCTTCCTGAGGAGGTTCCCGTTGGCAGTTTTATGGGAGGCAAGTTATCAACGAAAGCACAACAGTGCAATCTATTGTCATGTGTATATATTATTAATTAAACTTGAGCAATGAAAGAAGTATCTCATAAGTTAAATAAATCAAGATTTTTAATTTCACCAAGTTTGCCCAGGCATTATTTTCATTTGCAATTGTTTGATTCCTAGAAATGTTTATGACTAAAATGTGAAGTACATATTTTTCATTACCATTATGGCAGGAAATACAACAGATTTTAAAAACGTTTACTTGGTTAAGTACCTACACTGGTTAAAATAGTATGTAATTTGAATTTAGGTGAAAGCATTCATCATGATAATGGACGCTTGCAGCAACAAACAGATTTTCTTTTAAGTGTTAATACAGGTGTGTTTATTTCAATGTGATAAGTGATAAGAATAAACACATATGCATTATACAATTAAAAATTATGTGATAATTAAAATTTGATAAAATGCAGGAATTGCACTAGTCAAGAAGAAATGTTACATGGATTCATATGTTAACTGATTCAAGTTTAGAACTGACGATTATTCAGGCATTTAAGTAAATGTTACACCTTGTCTCGTGCAATTTCTACATTGTTACAGTTCATTGATCCCAATCATGTGTTATAAATATGTTTTTAATTTTGATTATTCACAGAATTTATTTAAACACATCTGTATGTTTTTTGATTTATAACCTTTTTTGTGTAAGGGTCCATATTTTTTACGCCAGCTTGCACCAAATTTAGAAACACAATGTAATCATGCAGGTATGTTTCTCTCAGTTTCTTAAACATCAACATTACACATATATGCATTGCACATTGGTATGCTATTGCTTGTGAGAGAAATTTAAAATCCCGCCAAGTCCAGAGCTAATGCCACTGTGTATTAGTGGTATTCACTGTGATTTCTGTGCTATAATAGTGTGCTTTGTGTATATCTATGTGTGGGAGATACTGGAACATACTAGAGAGTATTGTATAATAAATACATATTTTTATAAATACCCTGTGTGGTTCTTTTTTATTTAACTTTTTTTTTTTTAAACCGTTTTTATTGCAGAACAATATTATCAGCAGTGTACATTCTTACTTTTCCTGCATCGCTTCTACCAGCGCCCCATTCCTCGTGGTCATGTAGACCGCCGTACACAGCTCATGAGCCCACATCCCGGAGGCCGGGCAGCGACATTCAGGGTACCATAACACCGAACTATATTGTGAACTACACTTTTGCCACTAACATAGGAGGGCGTCTGCGTTCCGCTTTAGAGTTTTTCCTCCCCCCCCCGTTCCCCCCTTCAGCACTACCCCTCCTCCATCCCTACCCCCCCTGTCCGCCCTCCCTCCCCGCCACCCGTGCCCCCCCGCCCGCGACTGCGACTGTTCCCGGCCGTAGGATTTAGTCTGGGGTACATTTCAGAAGAACTTAACAATTCCCTGTGTTTGTGTGGGTAGAATGCACCGGGGGGTCCCCCTCGGGGTCAGATGGCATCTCGTCCACCTCCATCGCGTCGTTGCGCAGGGCCTGCACCAACCCCTCCCATGCTGTGGCCACCGCTAGCTCCCTGTCATCGGCCCTACGAGTCGCTAGTTGATATCTAAGCGTGCTTTCACTCGCCGCCCACTTCTGTAGCTCCTTGGCCCACCTCTCGTGTGTGGGGCCCACCTTCGACTTCCAGAGTCTCGTCACCTCCCTTTTGGCTAGCAGTAGACCCATGTCGATAAATTTGCTGGTGTTCTTGTTTTTGGGTGTGTGAGGAAACCAGTGTAGGACACAAACCGCCTTGGTGTATTGCAAGTCCCTGTCCGTCACCGCTGCCAGTGTTTCGCCTACCGCCCTCCAGTATTCCCGCAGGTGAGGGCAGTCCCACAGCATGTGCCCGAGCTCCGCTCCCACCATTCCACACCTAGGGCACGCCGCATCTGCCACACCGAAGTACTTCCCAAGTTTACTCGGTGTAAGGTAGGCCCTGTGGAGGATATAGAAATGTATCAGCTGAAAGCGCGCGTTCCTGGTGCTTTTCCTAGCCCTCCGCACTAGTCCCGCCCATGTAGTGTCAGGGATCTCAGTCTGGACATCCAGCTCCCATTTTGCCTTGAGCGCCGCCAGCGGTCGCAGGGTTTCGCGCAGGATCCTGGAGTACAAACACGTCACCGCCTTATAAGTGCCAGCAGACATCATGGTGTACTGGCAGGCTGCGGATGTAGCGGGTTCCGAGAGCCCCTCTCCCCAATGCGCCTGCATCGCCCCCGTCACCGCCGCATGCATCAGGTAGTCTCCTCTCGGGAGGTCGAATCGCTCCTGCAGCGCTTGGTAAGGGATCAGCGCTCCCTCCTCATATAGGTCGCCCAACATTTGGAGGCCCGCCTCCTCCCACACCTGCAATCCCGACCAGTCTCCGCCGTGCGGAAGCGCCGTTACCATTCCCAGCGGGATCTCCGGCGCATACGGTCGCCGCACCCCAGCCCGGCGCTGCAACCGATTCCAGCATTGCCGGAATGTCTGCTCCTCCAGGGATAAGTCTCTGACGATCAGCCTCTGCTGTAGCGTGATATACGCCAATACATGCCTGGGGGTGCCCCCCTCCCTGTCCTGCTCCGGCCCCCGGTACACCCTTGCCACTTCTTGCGTAAAGATCTGCAACTGCGCTGCCAAATAATAAAGCTCGAAGTCAGGCACCGCCAAGCCCCCCTCGTCTTTTGGCCGGGTCAGAGTCGCCATCGCAACTCTGCGCCGTCCCGTGTTCCATAAGAAAGAGACTAATAATGATCGCAGCTGGCGAAAAACGGAGCGCGGTATCCACACTGGTAGCGTGCGGAAATAATACAGGAGGCGCGGCAACGCAATCATTTTCAGCAGCGAGATACGCCCCGTTACCGAGAGCGGGAGTGTGGACCAGAAGGACATGCTGCCCTTCAGCGCTCGGACACAGCGCCCCACATTGCCTTCCAGCATATCCGCGGCAGTGTGGTATATATGTACTCCGAGGTATTTAAGGCAATCAGGTTCCCAGTGAAGCAATGGCCGGACCGCCGGCCGCGGCTCGCCTCGTCGCAACGGGAATAAACAGGTCTTGGCCCAATTCACTCGCAGTCCAGATAGCCTGCCAAATCGCGCAAGGAGCCGCTCCGCTCCGTCCAGTGCCTCCGCGGCATTCTCCAAGAACAGGAGCAAATCGTCCGCGTATAATGAGATGAGTTGCGGGGCCCCTCTATAAACCAACCCCCTGTAGTAACAGCCTGCTCTGGCCTCCACCGCGAGGGGCTCCACTGCCAGTGCAAATAGAAGCGGGGAAAGCGAGCATCCCTGCCTGGTGCCCCGACCCACGCAGTACTGGCGCGATACCAGGGGTCCCACCCGCACTCTCGCCACCGCCGAGGCGTATAGGACCTTCGTCCAACCGATGTATCCCTCCCCGAGGCCGAAGCGCCGCACGGCTTTGTATAGGTAACCCCACTCCAGGCTATCGAAAGCCTTCTCAATATCTACAGATAAGACGAGTGGCGTTCGCGCGTTCTCCTGCGGGTCCCCCATCAGACGGACAAGGCGTCGGATGTTAGCAGTGGTGCTCCTCGCGGGGATAAACCCCGACTGGTCCCTGTGAACCAGTCTCGGCATGTGCCTCAGCAACCTGGTCGCCAGAATGGTGCTCAATATTTTATAGTCCGTCGTCAGCATCGACAGCGGCCTATAGGAAGCGGGGTCCTTTCCTTCCCTGCCTGGCTTCAGTAGTGGGATCATCAGGGCCTCACACATAGAGTGGGGCAGCCTACCTCTCGTCTTGGCCTCCCTATACACCTCCCGAAGCCGCGGGGCCAGTTGGTCCAAGTATCTACCATAAAATTCTATTGGCAGGCCGTCGAGGCCCGGGGTTTTATTCCGCGCCATTCGGTTCACTGCCCCTCTGATTTCCGCGAGGTCGATATCTCCACCCAAGGCCTATGCGTCCTCCCGGTCAAGTCGCGGCAGCTGCAGGCCTTCTAAAAAGCCGTCGATCTCCTCCTCCCGTCCCTCGAGCGTGCTTGTGTAGAGCGTCTCGTAGTACGTGCTAAAGCCCTCCAATATGTCAATCTGAGCCGTGACCACTCCTCCTCCCTCCCTGTTCAGTGCTAAGATCGGCTGGCTACGTTTGTTGGGGTTGGTCAGCCAAGCCAGCAGCGTCCCCGCCTTGTCCCCCTCCGCGTGCGCCCTCACCAGATAGTTCTTGTAGTCGAAGCTGCGGAGCCTCTCCACTTCAACCACCACCGCCTCTCTCGCCTCACTCACCGCCTCTTGGCGCTCGGGGCGGCCAGGCCGCGCCAACTCCGCCGCCCTCAACGTCCCCTCCGCCTTGTCCAGGTCCACCAACAGAGTCCGCCTCACCCCGGCATATTTCCCTATGCAATGCCCTCTGACAGCAACCTTGAAAGCGTCCCACTCTATCGCTCTAAGCGCTGTGGACTGATTGTTCTCGTCAAAGTATTGGGTAATCCTGTCCCCGAGTGCCACCCGGTATGGCGGGTCGTCCAGCGTTTCAGGCGTTAGCTGCCACGTTGGGACCTTCGAAATCTCAGTCACCCAGTCCAGCGTCAGTAGCAAGGGATTATGATCGGAGAGTGTTCGGTTTAAGTACTCGGTGTGCGCGACTGATTGTATCACGGTCGAGGAACCTAGAAAAGTGTCCAGCCTAACATGGAGGTCATGCAGTGTCGAATAATATGAGTAGTCCCTCAGTGTTGGGTGCTGCGCCCTCCAGGCATCCTCCAGGCCCCACTGCCCCTGCCATTACAGCCTACGCTTCGCTAGCTGGTGTACCGGGGACGTCGCTAGAGGCGGGTGGGATCTATCAAGCATGGGGTCCGCTATTGAATTAAAGTCTCCCCCCAGAAGGATAGGGCCCGCCAAGTACCCGGCCAGCACTCCAGAAAGTCTCGCAAAGTACGGCCCCTGGTCCGTATTCGGTACGTATACGCTACACAGTACTACATCTCGGCCCCTAAGTTTACCCTCAACCGCCACATACCTGCCCTCTGGGTCTATCGTGTGCCTGATTACCTGGAAGGGGGTTCCCGCACGGATCCAGATCAGAGTACCCCTCGCAAAAGCAGAGTACGTGGTGTGAAATAACTGCCCTCGCCACCTACGCTGCAGCGCTATGCCCTCTTGCTTTGTTAAGTGTGTCTCCTGCAGGAGCGCAATCTGAACACCCCTGCGCACCAGGTAGGCATGACTCTTATGTCGCCGTGCCATCGTGTGGAGTCCCCGTACATTCCATGTCACACATTTCACCATTCCAGTATTAACCATAGTCCCATGTCCATGTCCAGGTTACCTCGCCCCCCCAAATCCAGTCGCAGTCCGTGGCGCTATCCCTCCCTCCCCCTAAAGAACCCTGTACCCCCCCTCCAACTCCCCCGCCTCGAGACCCCCCAACTTCTCTCAGCCCCACCCCCCCCAGAACAGGACCTAACTTCGAAAAAGCAGCTCCCATCCAAACGTAAGGAAGAGCAATCTCGCTCGACCACCCACCAAAGCCGCAGTCTACACTGCGGGGTCCTTAAGGGCCTCTAGGGTGTGATCCGGTACCAAGGGCGGCAACCACAATCCCGTCCCCCCGCCCCTCAATCCCCTCCATAGTCACTCACGAAGATCCTAGCATTGCGGCAGCTTGGCTCATCCTCAGGAAGAGCCGGATCCTCCGGTCCCTGCACTCCAGCCGCCCGGGAGGGCCCCTCCGTCAGCCCTCCACGATTTCTCCCGAGGTCTGCGGGGTCACCACCGGGCCCCTGGCCCCACCAAGGGCGGATTGGTCCGTGTCCGAGCTTGTGACACGGCTCTCCGAGCCCGAATCGCGGGTCGACCGGGCCGCCGCCGTCCCCGACAAGCTCACCACCGCCTGCAGGGCCGCCTGCCTCTCTTCATCAGTTTGCGAGGCTGTGGGTCGGCCGTCCCTCCGCTTCCTTTGCCGCAGCCTCCGCGATTTCCGCACTGGTTGCCATTGTGGCTCCACTGCCACTCTGGGTCTCGCTCTGTCCGTTCCCGCCTTGCGCTCTTCCCACCACGCCCAGGCGTCCTCCGCCGTGGTGAAGAACACAGTCTTATTGTCGACCACCACTCGCAATTTGGCCGGGAAAAGGAGCGAGTACTGGATTCCCTCCGCTCGCAGCTCCCGCTTGAGTGGCAAGAAGGAGGCCCGCAGCTTCTGAGTCTCGAATGTATAATCCGGGAACATGGTAATGTTGCTGTTAGCCACTCGGAATGGGCCCGCATCCCTTGCTCGCTGCAGTAGCCAGTCCCTGTCTTTGTAATGCAGCAGCTTCATCACCACTGGGCGTGGCGGCTGGCCCGGCCTAGGGGGTCTCGCCGGCACACGGTGCGCCCGCTCCAGCGTGAAGAAAGGCGAGAGCCCGTCCGGAGCCACCTCCGTTCGCAGCCAGGCGTCCAGGTACCCCACCATGTCATCCCCTTCTGTTTTCTCCGGCAGGCCCACCAAGCGAACGTTGTTCCGCCTGCTGCGGTTTTCAGCTTCTTCCGCCCGCCGCTCCAGGACTTGTATGCGGTCCAGCGCTTGAACCAGCCTCCCCTCCAGTGACTTGCGCGCCGGCACCAGCTCCTGCAGCGTGTCTTCCACAGCCGTGACCCGGTCCTTCAATTTACTGTGGTCTGCTCTCAGGATTCCCAAGCCGGACACCACTTGAGCGATATCCTGTTGCAGTGCGTCTTTAGTGGCCGCTATGGCCTCCAGGATACAGTCCTGCATCTGTTGTAGATCTGCAGGGTTCTGGGTGGCCCCATCTCTCACCTCCGACTCAGACACCGCCTCACCACCTTTAGCCCTGGGTTTGCCCATGGCGCAGTCGCGTCCGCCGATCGCGGTGCGCTCGCAGTGCCGGTGCCGTCCACCAGGTAGGTCTCCTCCAAGGTACTCAGGGGGCCCGCGGGCTCTCGCCACCCGTCCCCGGGGTCGTCGCAACACTGCTCGTCCTTGTTCTAGGGCTTCCGCCGCTCCGCCGGCCCCCCGCGCCCTCGCACGGGGTGTCACCGAAGCGCGGGGGCCAGAGCAGCCCAGTGCCTCTCCTCCTCAGGGCCCGCTCTCCGGCAAGTGCCTCCTCCTGTACACCTTGTGGGCGCCGTCCCCGCCTCAGCCTACCGACTCCCCCAGGTTGCAGGGCGCAGTGCTCCCCCGATAGGGCGCTCGGTCGTCGTGTCTCTGACCTCCGTTGCAGATCGCCACTGCAGTCCCCGCTGGGGGCCCCACCAGTCGAAGGAGGCGCTATCCGGTGTCCCTCCGCCGCCATCGTCAGGCGCGTCCGCACCGGTCCAGGGGCCTCGGCAGCGACAGTGCCCCCCAGACCACGCCCCCACTCAAGCTTCCACCCGGGAGCGCCCCCTCAAGCTCTTCGGGCTCCTCCCAGCACAAGGGGTCCCGGCGTCGGGCCCCCGGCCTCTCACCTCCCTCGTGCCATCCGCCGTCTCGGCCGCCTCGCCTGCTACACAGGTGCCAGCCCCTCTCGTCAGGTCCGCCAGCACCTCCGCTGCTTGGTGTGCAGGTCCGCCGTTTCAGCGCAAGCTACCCAGGTCGGCAATCCTTCTCCGGGGCCCCAGACAGGGTCCACCAGTTCTCGCCCTCTCCGGGCCGCTCCCTCCACCTTAATCCGCCGCCTCAGAATGTCTCAGGCCTCAGGGAGTGTGCCGGGGGAGCCGCGTTCTCCGACGGCCGATCCGCCGCCCGCCCAGCGCCCACCAGCAGGACTCAGGGTTTCTTCACCAAACTCCCTTCCTCAAGCAGGGCCAGCCCAGGTGGGTCTCCGCTCGTCGTCTCCAGCCCTGCAGGGTCCTCGCGGTCCCGGTCCCCGCTAGCAGCGCAGGTCCGGAGTTGCGGCCGCCATTTTAGGCCGCGTCCCCCGCCAGGGCGGCACTGTCCTGCCCCTGTCGTTCTTCCTCGGATCGGCACCGGAGGGCGTCCCCCGAGCCGTCGCCGTCCGCCCCGCACTCGGAGCCGCCACCGGGGCTTGGTGTGCGTCGGATTCCGCGCTGCCTGCAGGATGTTCGTGGGGATCGGGAGCGGAGCTCTGAGCTCACGCCGCCATTCCCTTCGGCATCCAAGCCACGCCCCCCTCTTTTTTATTTAATCTATACTATAAGATTACATTCTAGTAAAACAAGCTGCTTACACTTCTTCGAGACTAAGCCTGAAGGCTGCTTTCCACAGCTACCACTTGAATAGCTTTCTAAGGTTGTCTGAGACCTTGTGAATCACCATAAGGGTTGTCTGGACTGGTGCAAGGTGCCCACTTACATTAGTGGAAATCATACACCAGGCCAGCTTCTTACAGTGTGCAATTAGGAAAGTCAGGCCAGCGGAGAGAAAGCAGACCAGGAATGCAAGTGAAGAGTATCATTCACACAGTGCTGGCATATTACTCACAGAGATGTATGTGAATCTTGTTATATTTAAAAGAGTGAATTTTTCAGACATGTTTGTTAATGTAAAAATTTGAAAAGGTAGTCCTTCAAAAGTGTGTGAATGCTATATAAATCATACAATAGATGTTCTTGATATGTCTGACATCCTCAAGAATAGTCCGACCTCACTAATAAGTCTGTATAGTATTTCAAGTGTCCCTAACTCTGTGGCTTCACACGTGCAATGCTTGTGGAAGGTAGAAGTTGGTTCTCTGAACAGGTGAAACCGAGCTCGCTGAGAAGATAGTTATTTAACAACCCTCTGAAAGCTCAGCAGTATGTTGAAATGCATTCCTTCCAGGTGCTGTACTAGGTGTCACGGCCACAGTGGCAGTGTAGTCTTCTGAGTGGTCCCTAGTGACTACCTTGGACCTCCTCTGTAACATCCCAAACATTGCCCTTATGTAAGACATACGAATAGTGCACCATTTCCTATGCTTCACACTCTTACAATAACTGCAAGGTAAGCGAACAAAGGTGTTGCCTCATTTGAATGAAGCCACAACCCCACGCAAAAAAGCAAAGGATTGTTTAATATTCTGTGGGTTGAAAATGTGTCTCTGTGCAATAGGTACGAGAGAAAGGCAACACATGAGATTCTAGCTAAGGGTAGGTGGAGAACTTCGCTCCGCCAGTAGAGTTTGCAGAGTTTTGCCAACTCCATGCTCCACTGGGAGCGCGGAGTTCCACACAAAAACTCTGATTCCACTTTGTGACGGAGTTTGCCCCTGCCGCCTACCCCTACTGCAAAGCAACAAAGCAAGCAATCACGCCCTGCTCCTGCCCAGGCCTTACCTGAATCTCGGTGTGGCGTTCTCTGTCACTCGGCTGTCTCCTCATCCTCTGCAGTGCAGGGTTCTTCTCCTGGACTGCAACTAATGACACCCCTTCGCTACAGGACTCGCGAGGAAGGTCTCCACTCTCTGTGAGTGTGCATGCACAGTCCTCTCAAGTCCTGCAACTAAGAGGTGTCATTAGTTACAGCCAGGACTGGAGAAGAAACACCGATCCACCTCGGCAGAGGCAAATCGGTGAAAACAGGTGGCAGTTTGGGAGTCAGGTGAAGGGGTGTGGAACCCTCCATGACAAACGTGCAGTGCGCTGCCCAGCCAGATCTGGGACTCTGCTGTTGCATGGGGCGGAGCGGAGCTCCGCGGAATTGCACAGTCTCTAGGCAACTCTGCGGAATTCCACATAGTGCCACTCTGCCAACCCTTAATTCTGGCCCCTCTGTAATGGAGAATTGCATTTAAAAAAATATGTACAAGTTCTCGCTGCATTCCCAGGTCATGTCCCCGTGGCTAAATAATACACAAAACTGGAGATCAGAAGAGCTGATATGCTTGAAGAGGGAGAAAGGCTGTCAGGAATGAGCAAACGTGTAGCCTGTCTGACTGAGTTTCAAACTAACAACGCTATGGAAGCTGGAATAGCAAACAGGCCAGTCGAAGAAAGTTTCCATGACTCAAAGCCGGGTTACAGTAACCAAACCGATCAGCACTAAACAAATGATTAAGAACTATTTGAGGAAAATGGAAGCAGAGAAAAAGAAAAAGAAACGTGCTGAACCCTGAAGATGTGCAGCACAAGACGCGATGATGTCATGGAGAGATGATACCTTTCTTGGAAAGGCTTCTGGAAAACTGAGATTCATAGATATGGCTTTGTTTATGGTCTGCTGCCAGCGGCGGCTTCTGTTACAGCGCTGAGGTTTAGGAAAAGGCGACAGCTGCATCGCATGTGACAAGAAACCTTCCTTGCCGTAAACCCGGCGGTGTGTCAGAGGCACATCGAGGTTTAACGGACTGGCATGCGGGATTCATTCTAGACGACAAGAGCAGTGCGTGTGTTACGATTCTAACACAGGAAAAAATAGCATGCCAAAAAGCTTTGGTAAAGCCTTTATGTATGATTTTTAATTGCAAGTGCCTAGATGCTTTCTTCCATGGAGTCACACATCACACACCTGTCACTGCACTCAATCACTCTTCATCCATGCACTCAGTCACTTATCTTCCACTTGTACATCTGTTGCCTCATCCATGGGCTCCTTCTTATATTCACCCACTCGCCCATCCACAATACCACAACAGTTATTTAAAAGGTGCTTTCAATTATCAGCCAGGCCTATTGACTTTACTGCTAATTTTAAGGGGTGAAAGAGGTGTGTAATAGTGCGACCACATTTTAAATACAAGACCTTAGAGGGGAGCGAGCCATCAAATTAACAGGGTGGGCCAAGCCAATGGTCTGGCTGAGCTCTTAGGTCCTCGTTTATGAGGTTTTATCATGGGGAAGAGCTGCAGACCTTCCTGCTGTGCCACCGTACCGTAAAAGAAAAGGGAAGGAATGCGCCGTATTTACCAGCTACGGCTCATTCCTGTCCTTTTCCCCTGCGCCAGTGCACATGGGCTGCCGTGCGCCACGCAGGCACCTTTGCACCATGGTGCAAGGGTGCCTGTGTTGCAGGGATGATTATTTCTGTGCAAGAAGTTTAAATAATCAGAAGAGGCTTTTTCCTCTTTCTGCGCATTGAAAAAGGAAAAACAAGCCGAAATAAAGATATTTCTCCTCTTTGTGCCTCCTGGGGAGGCGTACGTTTCTGGCGCTGTCTCAGATTATGGATGCTGCTGGGAACGCCCCTAGGAACACCCATTGCAAGTCTCTTTAATGTAGAAAACTGTGTTAAAGAGAGACATATTTACGAGGCAGCACTAAGCCAAAAAAAGGGGGTTTGTGCCACCACATAAATATGGAGCACACTCCTGCGCCACGGAGCGTCACAAAAAGTGACTTTCCGGCAGCGCAAGGGGCCTCATAAACGAGACCCTCAGAGTTTATGCATGAACCGAGCCCTGAAATTGTTTATTATGTAAATCAAATCGAAAACATCACGTAATATATGACAATGTCTCAGTCTAAAAGTGATAGTTTTTAGACATAAGCCATGAGTGAACTAAGTGGCAAGACAGTTGTCATGTAAACCCTGGATGCAGCTCTGATAACTATAGAGCAAAATTATAATCAGTTAAAGCAAACACAATAGATTTTGGTACAACTGTTACTCTGCACCCACATATTTCATAGAGGATAATGGAGAAAAAAGATTTTTGGTGAAAGAAAATATTTGCCTAAAATCAGACAATGTAAGCGTGGAAGCTGCGATGTATCCAGGTTATCTGGTTTCACTTTGTACAAATTAGCCACTACAAGTGCTAAAGATTATTGCCAAGCTCTCTTATTCACTCGCTAATTTACAAATGGATGCGGTGGAGTCCTTCTGCATATGTGTGTCATCAACTTCTCTTTCCTTTTGTCTTGTTTTAACCTCATTGTGCAGTTTATATATATAATGTGAATTGGACCCAAAGGTATTGGAGTTGCACCATTTTCATTACACAAGGAAACGTTCATTTTTATAGGCACTGAGGATGTCAGTCATTCCTCCAGAGCAGGGCTTAATTTGCAAATTTATAAGTGCAAAGGCCCTGGCCAGGAGGCTACTGCAGCTTGCACCACACATTGCCCGTCATCGCTGCTAATGGTGGTACAAAAAATACCAACTAACTATCTCTCTCACCTGCAAGTGATTATTCCAGGTCCCCAAAGATTGAGGAATAGCCGGGGATGCAGGTATTAGTAATTTTTAATGTATAGTGTATTCATAAACACCCGCTGTTCTGCTCATCTCTAAATTAGATGAGCAGGACCACCATGTAGCAAGCTATCATAAGTGTGGTGATGACAATTAAGTGCCAGTGACCAGCACCAGAAACCAAATAAGTGCTGGTGCTCCCAGAAACCACTGGCTCAAATTAAGCACTGGCCAGAGTCACATGAAACTGAGCCGACACTGAAACTCAAATCTGGTTTCCCAGTTTCAAAATCTACAACTCTGGCTGTAACCCCACATCCTGGGTAGGGGAGGATGTCAGCCAGAAGCCACTTGAAAGCATAGCTCATTATCGGATGAGTGTTCCAACGGTACCTTGTGCTGAGCCACAGCCTGCCTTTAGGCTCGAGCCTGGCACGAGCTGTCAGTGGCTCGCCCACCTCTACAAGAGTTATTAGCTCTGTGCTTGTTAGGTCAAGCTAAAGACAACTCTAGCTGTCTGTCAGAGCTTATGTAACAGAAAAGAGAATTAAAAATGCAGCATGCGGGGGCTTTGTCTCTGGCTTTCAACGTGGGTCGCACTCCGCTGGTCATACTAGCAAGTAGCCCCATAGGATTCTGGAGAATGAAGTAGCAGCGGCGAGTACACCTATGCTACAAGTATAAACAATAAATGCCATCCCTGGACACGTGTTTCGAGGTAGTTGCCTCTCGTCAGCAGGGAGCAGGTCTGTATGCGGGGTGCCTAGTAGACTGCCATATGAGGTTAAGTACCTTTCACGGCGCGCGGGTGCGGTATCCTGACTCGTCAGCCAATCGCTCGAGGGAGCTTTAAATACACTTTCAACGTGGGTCGCACTCCGCTGGTCATACTAGCAAGTAGCCCCATAGGATTCTGGAGAATGAAGTAGCAGCGGCGAGTACACCTATGCTACAAGTATAAACAATAAATGCCATCCCTGGACACGTGTTTCGAGGTAGTTGCCTCTCGTCAGCAGGGAGCAGGTCTGTATGCGGGGTGCCTAGTAGACTGCCATATATATGAGGTTAAGTACCTTTCACGGCGCGCGGGTGCGGTATCCTGACTCGTCAGCCAATCGCTCGAGGGAGCTTTAAATACACTTTCAACGTGGGTCGCACTCCGCTGGTCATACTAGCAAGTAGCCCCATAGGATTCTGGAGAATGAAGTAGCAGCGGCGAGTACACCTATGCTACAAGTATAAACAATAAATGCCATCCCTGGACACGTGTTTCGAGGTAGTTGCCTCTCGTCAGCAGGGAGCAGGTCTGTATGCGGGGTGCCTAGTAGACTGCCATATATATGAGGTTAAGTACCTTTCACGGCGCGCGGGTGCGGTATCCTGACTCGTCAGCCAATCGCTCGAGGGAGCTTTAAATACACTTTCAACGTGGGTCGCACTCCGCTGGTCATACTAGCAAGTAGCCCCATAGGATTCTGGAGAATGAAGTAGCAGCGGCGAGTACACCTATGCTACAAGTATAAACAATAAATGCCATCCCTGGACACGTGTTTCGAGGTAGTTGCCTCTCGTCAGCAGGGAGCAGGTCTGTATGCGGGGTGCCTAGTAGACTGCCATATATATGAGGTTAAGTACCTTTCACGGCGCGCGGGTGCGGTATCCTGACTCGTCAGCCAATCGCTCGAGGGAGCTTTAAATACACTTTCAACGTGGGTCGCACTCCGCTGGTCATACTAGCAAGTAGCCCCATAGGATTCTGGAGAATGAAGTAGCAGCGGCGAGTACACCTATGCTACAAGTATAAACAATAAATGCCATCCCTGGACACGTGTTTCGAGGTAGTTGCCTCTCGTCAGCAGGGAGCACATGCGCGCCATGAGAGGTACTTGACCTGTTTTAATGACATTTTGGCAGTCCACACGGCACCCCTTTACACTGACCTGCTCCCTGCTGACGAGAGGCAACTACCTTGAAACACATGTCCAGGGATGGCTAACGCAACACATACTGTTCTTTATACATCGTGGCATAGGCGTACCCGCCGTCGCCACTACATTTACCACAGTCCTTTGGGGCAACTTGCTGGTGTGACGAGCAGTGTGCGACCAACTTTTGCATAATTTATTACGGCTCCCTTGAGCCAACGGGCTGACGAGCCTTGGATCTGCACATGCACGCCATGAGAGGTACTTGACCTGTTTTAATGACATTTTGGCAGTCCACACGGCACCCCTTTACACTGACCTGCTCCCTGCTGACGAGAGGCAACTACCTCGAAACACGTGTCCAGGGATGGCTAACGCAACACATACTGTTCTTTATACATCGTGGCATAGGCGTACCCGCCGTCGCCACTACATTTACCACAGTCCTTTGGGGCAACTTGCTGGTGTGACGAGCAGTGTGCGACCAACTTTTGCATAATTTATTACGGCTCCCTTGAGCCAACGGGCTGATGAGCCTTGGATCTGCACATGCGCGCCATGAGAGGTACTTGACCTGTTTTAATGACATTTTGGCAGTCCACACGGCACCCCTTTACACTGACCTGCTCCCTGCTGACGAGAGGCAACTACCTCGAAACACGTGTCCAGGGATGGCTAACGCAACACATACTGTTCTTTATACATCATGGCATAGGCGTACCCGCCGTCGCCACTACATTTACCACAGTCCTTTGGGGCAACTTGCTGGTGTGACGAGCAGTGTGCGACCAACTTTTGCATAATTTATTACGGCTCCCTTGAGCCAACGGGCTGACGAGCCTTGGATCTGCACATGCGCGCCATGAGAGGTACTTGACCTGTTTTAATGACATTTTGGCAGTCCACACGGCACCCCTTTACACTGACCTGCTCCCTGCTGACGAGAGGCAACTACCTCGAAACACGTGTCCAGGGATGGCTAACGCAACACATACTGTTCTTTATACATCGTGGCATAGGCGTACCCGCCGTCGCCACTACATTTACCACAGTCCTTTGGGGCAACTTGCTGGTGTGACGAGCAGTGTGCGACCAACTTTTGCATAATTTATTACGGCTCCCTTGAGCCAACGGGCTGACGAGCCTTGGATCTGCACATGCGCGCCATGAGAGGTACTTGACCTGTTTTAATGACATTTTGGCAGTCCACACGGCACCCCTTTACACTGACCTGCTCCCTGCTGACGAGAGGCAACTACCTCGAAACACGTGTCCAGGGATGGCTAACGCAACACATACTGTTCTTTATACATCGTGGCATAGGCGTACCCGCCGTCGCCACTACATTTACCACAGTCCTTTGGGGCAACTTGCTGGTGTGACGAGCAGTGTGCGACCAACTTTTGCATAATTTATTACGGCTCCCTTGAGCCAACGGGCTGACGAGCCTTGGATCTGCACATGCGCGCCATGAGAGGTACTTGACCTGTTTTAATGACATTTTGGCAGTCCACACGGCACCCCTTTACACTGACCTGCTCCCTGCTGACGAGAGGCAACTACCTCGAAACACGTGTCCAGGGATGGCTAACGCAACACATACTGTTCTTTATACATCGTGGCATAGGCGTACCCGCCGTCGCCACTACATTTACCACAGTCCTTTGGGGCAACTTGCTGGTGTGACGAGCAGTGTGCGACCAACTTTTGCATAATTTATTACGGCTCCCTTGAGCCAACGGGCTGACGAGCCTTGGATCTGCACATGCGCGCCATGAGAGGTACTTGACCTGTTTTAATGACATTTTGGCAGTCCACACGGCACCCCTTTACACTGACCTGCTCCCTGCTGACGAGAGGCAACTACCTCGAAACACGTGTCCAGGGATGGCTAACGCAACACATACTGTTCTTTATACATCGTGGCATAGGCGTACCCGCCGTCGCCACTACATTTACCACAGTCCTTTGGGGCAACTTGCTGGTGTGACGAGCAGTGTGCGACCAACTTTTGCATAATTTATTACGGCTCCCTTGAGCCAACGGGCTGACGAGCCTTGGATCTGCACATGCGCGCCATGAGAGGTACTTGACCTGTTTTAATGACATTTTGGCAGTCCACACGGCACCCCTTTACACTGACCTGCTCCCTGCTGACGAGAGGCAACTACCTCGAAACACGTGTCCAGGGATGGCTAACGCAACACATACTGTTCTTTATACATCGTGGCATAGGCGTACCCGCCGTCGCCACTACATTTACCACAGTCCTTTGGGGCAACTTGCTGGTGTGACGAGCAGTGTGCGACCAACTTTTGCATAATTTATTACGGCTCCCTTGAGCCAACGGGCTGACGAGCCTTGGATCTGCACATGCGCGCCATGAGAGGTACTTGACCTGTTTTAATGACATTTTGGCAGTCCACACGGCACCCCTTTACACTGACCTGCTCCCTGCTGACGAGAGGCAACTACCTCGAAACACGTGTCCAGGGATGGCTAACGCAACACATACTGTTCTTTATACATCGTGGCATAGGCGTACCCGCCGTCGCCACTACATTTACCACAGTCCTTTGGGGCAACTTGCTGGTGTGACGAGCAGTGTGCGACCAACTTTTGCATAATTTATTACGGCTCCCTTGAGCCAACGGGCTGACGAGCCTTGGATCTGCACATGCGCGCCATGAGAGGTACTTGACCTGTTTTAATGACATTTTGGCAGTCCACACGGCACCCCTTTACACTGACCTGCTCCCTGCTGACGAGAGGCAACTACCTCGAAACACGTGTCCAGGGATGGCTAACGCAACACATACTGTTCTTTATACATCGTGGCATAGGCGTACCCGCCGTCGCCACTACATTTACCACAGTCCTTTGGGGCAACTTGCTGGTGTGACGAGCAGTGTGCGACCAACTTTTGCATAATTTATTACGGCTCCCTTGAGCCAACGGGCTGACGAGCCTTGGATCTGCACATGCGCGCCATGAGAGGTACTTGACCTGTTTTAATGACATTTTGGCAGTCCACACGGCACCCCTTTACACTGACCTGCTCCCTGCTGACGAGAGGCAACTACCTCGAAACACGTGTCCAGGGATGGCTAACGCAACACATACTGTTCTTTATACATTGTGGCATAGGCGTACCCGCCGTCGCCACTACATTTACCACAGTCCTTTGGGGCAACTTGCTGGTGTGACGAGCAGTGTGCGACCAACTTTTGCATAATTTATTACGGCTCCCTTGAGCCAACGGGCTGACGAGCCTTGGATCTGCACATGCGCGCCATGAGAGGTACTTGACCTGTTTTAATGACATTTTGGCAGTCCACACGGCACCCCTTTACACTGACCTGCTCCCTGCTGACGAGAGGCAACTACCTCGAAACACGTGTCCAGGGATGGCTAACGCAACACATACTGTTCTTTATACATCGTGGCATAGGCGTACCCGCCGTCGCCACTACATTTACCACAGTCCTTTGGGGCAACTTGCTGGTGTGACGAGCAGTGTGCGACCAACTTTTGCAAGGCTTTGTCTCTGGCCGTTTAGTGGCCAATTACTGAGACAATAAGCTTGTTCATAAAGTAAGCTAAAACTGATCAAAATTCAAAACGGCCGGTGGTGCCTCAAATGCGAACGTAGTGAAGACCACCTCAAATATTTTGCCTTTATGAGAAAACCCTATTCCAAGATGGCATTCAGTGTATCGTGTTATGTATATTTGCCCATGTCTGGGTGGCCATTTTGAAATGGGTTTTCTGAAGAAATAAAGTATTACACGATGGCTTCCAGTGCATGCATGTGTTTTGATATCTTAATGCATGTGTATGTGGCATAATGTACCGGCGGCCAATTTGGCTTTGTTTTGTAAGCTCAATTAGTTTTTTCGTGGTTGACCAAAGGCTAGTTTCAAATGTTAACCTAGATTATTCAAATGTAAACACAATGGCGCAAAAATAATAGAGTGAATGGCCCAGCAGCAGCATTTTCTCACTGTCATGAACATCTCCATGGTATCACCTTTATTTAAAATGTTTTACAAGTTTACAATTTGCAAAACTAGTTAAACGAAAACAAATTACAATACGTTTGTACGGTTTTCTTTAAGCAGTTTTTTATATTGCACAAACATGCCCCAAGGGCATAAGAGCGCTATGCATAAGCACCAGATTACGTTCCACAAGGTCAGATTTTTTTTCTTTTTGGCATAGGGAGATTAAGTGATTTGTCCAGAATCACGTGATGTTGAGTTGATGCTGGGAATTCGCCCTGGTTCTTCAGTTCCAAAGTCAGCAGCTCAGGCCATTAGGCCATATCTCCCACCTTTAGACGGCAACACTTTCCATACCCATAGAATAAAGACCTCTGAGAAAATAGTCAGTACTAACACTACCAGCAATCGTTTGTCTTTTGTGCTATGCTGGCAATTCAAGATTTATAGTCTGATTAGAGAAGGCTTGTCCTTGACAATCTGGCAAAAAATTAGATAGTTTAACACATGTCCAGACTCCTAGCAGTTTCAGTGCCCAATTAATCATACCCTATGAGGTTAACATGCCACTGGGGGGACACATCTGATATTCCCATCAGCTCCAATAAGGTCTGGAGTTGAATCTGCCAGGCATGGTGGTGGAACAGCCGCCCAAAAAACTCTCACTCATCAGCCACCATGACTGGTAGCGTAAACTCCACAATAGACCTCTAGTGAAAAGGTAATTGACTTCCAGGAAAGGGTAAGTATACCTGTGGTAGGAGGACTACTATGTAGGCACCAACAGTGAAACTCCACTTTGAGCTTGCAGTCTGTTGATTCACAACTATTGGCAGACTTCCCACCAGTGTTTATGGACAGCAGTGGATTTCTTCTTCCAGTGCTATCTAGTGTTCCCTATTTTGGCCACTAAAACAAGTGCTCCCTTGTAGTCACAGCCCCAAGAGTCGCATGCTTTGCAAGTGTCAAAAGTTTTCTCTGTCTCTGTTGAGAACCCCAGATCTTCCTTCTCTGACAGTGTTTACAATTTTATCCAGCCTGGTCCCAAAGTCTTCCCTGCCTCTCTTAGTGCCCCATGCAGTCTCAACCGATGCATGGATTCTTTCTAGGTCTCACCTTTGTGCCAGTTCTCCCTGTCTGTGACCCTTGCGACTGGCAATGCCTCTGATTTTTTTCTGCCTATGTTCCTTGCAGCTGAAAGTGCTGTTAAGTGTTCCATAGACCTGCCAATAACCCCAAATATTCCCAGTCTTGCTGTGTTCCATGTATTCACTGCCTCTGGTTCTGTCTCTAACACAAATCCTAGGTGTCCCATGCTTCTGCCAGCATCCCCCCTGTCCCTTTCCACTGACAGTGTTTCTAAGTCCTGCCTGCCTCTACTGTGTCAAAAATTTAGAACAGGGTATTCAAAAATTAGGAAGTAGTGGCGCTCTGCAGATAAACGTAGGTACAGTGAGCTTGAATATCTGTATGGTGCAAAACAGGGAGGGGAGACCCCTAAACCCCTCAAATTGTATAGGGCAAATAAATTTGACCTAAAACTAAGCAAAAGAACAGTCCTGTGCACACATACAATTCATTATATCAAAAATTGACATGAGTAAGTACAATTCAACAAAGAAAACATCCATATATAAATTAGTAATTCCGTTTAATAAGCATATCCAGCCGACACGTGTTTCATCGTGGGACGTGTAAACCACGACTCTTCAGGGCTGAAGCTAGTGCCAAAATGACAGTGGATACCCTCCACCGGTGATAATTCCAACCCGGTAGGGGACGCAAAGTTGTGAGCGAAGGGTCAGTCGATCTATGCAAATAAGTATCGTCTCTTCAAAATTAAGCAACAAGGATCAACGATGACTTCATGCCGCCAGTCACGTAAAATTCAGTTATACAAATAAAGTGTTCTTAAAGAGTAAATCCAGCTCGTATGTGTCAGGTAACATATTTGTTAGAACAAGTCTGAGCAAACAATTGTATGTGGAACGAAATGTCAAAGCGTCCTGGCGGCATCTATTCCGTATGCGAGTTTTTTTTTTTTTTTTTTTACTCGCATACGGAATAGATGCCGCCAGGACGCTTTGACATTTCGTTCCACATACAATTGTTTGCTCAGACTTGTTCTAACAAATACGTTACCTGACACATACGAGCTGGATTTACTCTTTAAGAACACTTTATTTGTATAACTGAATTTTACGTGACTGGCGGCATGAAGTCATCGTTGATCCTTGTTGCTTAATTTTGAAGAGACGATACTTATTTGCACAGATCGACTGACCCTTCGCTCACAACTTTGCGTCCCCTACCGGGTTGGAATTATCACCGGTGGAGGGTATCCACTGTCATTTTGGCACTAGCTTCAGCCCTGAAGAGTCGTGGTTTACACGTCCCACGATGAAACACGTGTCGGCTGGATATGCTTATTAAATGGAATTACTAATTTATATATGGATGTTTTCTTTGTTGAATTGTACTTACTCATGTCAATTTTTGATATGATGAATTGTATGTGTGCACAGGACTGTTCTTCTGCCTCTACTGTGTCCCCAAGTGTGTCGTATCTGTGCCACCTCCAGAACTCTCCTCTGCCACCGTCTCTAGTTCTTTCAGTATCTGGCACCGCCAATGTTATTCTGCATTAAGCATTTCTGTGTGTCTCTGCTTAATGTAGATTGACTGCCCGGATCTGTGAAGTGAGAGGAGCTGGGAGTGGTCTTGACCCAGGGAGGAGTTGAGATGGCACCAGGCTGCCACCAGGCTGCCGTGCATCTAGAGAGTAGGGAGAGGAGAAGCCTGGGAGGTGAAAAGGCCTGAGCTGATGCCATAAACCAATTGACCCATCTCCAGCTGAGTGATTAAGGATCCAGACCCCCAGTATCAAAGGGAGCAAGGTGATACTGGGAGGGAGACACCCAGAACTGATTTAGGGAGGGGTCAGGGACCCCTGAGCACAAAGAACTTCAAAGACATGAAGGGGTATAACTAAGAGAACTGAAACCCATAGAATTTGGTGTAGTTTTGAATGGTGAAATGGGCAGGTTGAGTCTGCAAAGGCTTTGGCCTCTTTCGTGATCAAGAAGAACCTCTGCCAAGGAAGGAATTGCTGAAGAGACTGCTGGATAGGACTGACCCTTGCTTCGTGATCTGTGGCTGGCCTGCAGTTTGTAGCTTTTACTAAGGAAGAGACTGAAGGGACATTGCAGTGGGTGGTGTCCCTTCTTCTTGAACAGGACTGTGCTTTGTGCTATGTCCTGAACCCCAGGGGCCTGAGATGAGCTGGCTCCCTGTTTGGAAACACAGGAACATAAAAGTTTCTGCAGAAGTCCCAAGCAACGCGCTGTGCACGTGCTTTTGCAGCTTGAGATCCTCAGAAGTCATGCCTTGTGATCGTGGGCACACAGGAGTAAACTGAGTCGCGGACGTGCAAGGAGCGTGTCGGGGTGCAGCCAGGGCATTGGTGAGGAGCGCCTGGTCGTTGTGTGCACCGGGAGCGAGGAAGTGAAACTTGGACGCACAAGGAGCGTGTCGTGGTGCAGCCGAGGCGTTGGTGAGGAGCGCCTGGTCGTTGTGTGCACCGGGAGAAGAAGTGAGTCTTGGAAGCGCAGGGTGCGTGACGTGGTGCAAGCTGAGGTGTTGGTGAAGAGTGCCTTGTCATCGTGTGCACCGGGAGAAGAGGTGAGACTCAGACGCACAGGGTGCATGTCGAGGTGCAAGCTGAGGCGTTGGTGAAGAGCGCCGGCTCATCGTGTGCACCTGAGAGGAGGCGAGTATCGGACGCGCAGAGTGCGTGTCGCGGTGCAACCACAGGCACTGGTGAGGAGTACATGGGTGGTGTGTGCACCGAAATCCAAGTAGGTCTCTACAGTGCTGAGGGTGGGTCTCGGTGTCTAATGAGACCGCCGGAAAGAGGGCCAGGTCATCGGGCCCTCAGAGTGAAACAGTAGTGGCCCGGACCGGCACCCCCGGAGGAGCTGAGCCACCGGCCGAGCTCGCCGTGCCCATTTGACGGAGTTCTGGATCAATGCCCAAGTTGCTCAAGAAGGAGAAGAGAGTGGGTTCACGTCCCCCCAGGTAACGTGGATCACCACCTGGGGTGGGGTGCTGGCCCGGAGGGACACTCTCTCGGCCTCTCGCTTCTGCTAGCTGCGCGAGCGTGTTGCTTCGGCTCGGATCTAGGCCCGTGCTGGTCCAACGAGGAGCAGTACTGGGCCGGAGTGAGAAGCGGTACTTTTGTGTCATCATTGATCCATGATTGGGGGCAACTGTTAACGGAGCACCTAAACTGCCGTATTGCACTTTGCATTACGGCTGCTAACGAACTATCAAACTGTCGAATGACGCCTGACCTAATGTGTGCCTAACGAAACTACATGCTGGGTGCGCTACGCACTGTGTTATTTTTCCCTTGCAGAGTACATGATTGTAACGTGGCGCCTTGCATTGTTTTTCCATTGCACAAGTACATATTTGTAGCGTGACACATTGCTTTGTTTCTTCCTTGCACAGGGCAGACTGGTAGTGATCCGCATTGCATTATTCCTTCTGTTGTAAAGTACATAATTGTGGCGCTACGTATGGCATTGTTTCTCTAGTACACAGTACGGGGGAATATCGTTACGCATTGCAGTATTTCTTTTCTTTTGCAACGTGTGTGATTCTAGCAATACGACCTGCCTAACCTTTTGGGAACTTTTAGAAGTAAACTTAACTTTTGGTTAGAAGCAGTGGTTGGGATTAGAACCTATCAATCCACCGGAAGGAATACTACCCATTAATATATGTTGGTTTTGTATTGTATGGTCATATCGTATATCTTCTTATATAAAGATTATATTCATTTTATAAAAACTTGTGTGGAGTCTATTTGTGGTGACATCAGTGGGTTGCTGTGAGTGTGGTGCACATACTGTACACTCGTGCCTTGGAGATAAGCCTGGCTGCTCGTGGCAAGCTACTAAGTGGGTAAGCAGGGCTATCTCAGATGGTGTCCTTACTTAGCCTAACGTTGAAACGAGAAGCCCGGATTTCACACCTGGCAACAGCGGTGTGGGACAGGGACTCCCGCCTCCAGCATTTGGTGGCGGCGGTGAGAGACAACGACCCCCAATTCCAACAAAAACCATGAACTCTGAACAGAAGTAGGAAATATTGCAGTTCAAGTGTGAATGTATCAACAGTTTTTCACCCGATGGTAGAAATAAGAACAAGTATCATATGCCTGGATCCCTATTCTCCTGCAGTGAGGGATGCACAGTAGGATAAAGTGGGTGCCAGAAATGGCAAGCAAGCTGACAAACAAAAATATATGTACTTCTGGACACTGATTACACCATTGCAGATACCCTATGATATTATATGTCTCCTAGATTTATCGTTAAATACTTGAAGATGGCATTTTGAATTCCCTAATATGATCCACTCCCTATAAGTTGCTACGTGATCCTGCCTTTCACTGATTTCACTGCCTCCTTGATCCACCAGGCTATCTGCTAAGATCAGGCAATAATGGCAAATTTACTTGGGTAATGAGTCTGAGTGCTATTCCTTACCTGATTCTGGGTACCACATTTGTGAGGGTAAACTGCCATATTGAAGTGGTTTCCTAAGAGGACCTGTTGTCATAAAATGAGTAACATTGACTAAAGGCTATGGCAAATCAGGCAAAATAAAGGCCATGGTAGATGTAGGACGGGTAATTGGATGTTGAATAGACTAATGGTAGATGGGAAAACATAGATTGCAGCTACTGAAAACTTTGAAGTTAGTGATAAAATATAGTTTAACACGTGCAGTTGAAAATATGCACATATTCTACCACAAGCAACTTCTCAAAAGAAGCTTGTGGGAGCATTTTTTGCAGGTATCAATGCACAAGAGCTCAGGGTGGCGCATGTCCTCTTTTTGCATATTTGAAAATGTACTGGTTCGATAGCAGTAGAACACTTATTCACAAAATAATGCACCGCTGCTGTGAACGCTGATTAGCGATTTCCAAAGCAGCAGGTCAGGATTGATGTGAGTATGAGGATGTCAGTATGAGCCACACAGGAGTAATTCTAGACCTCCGTGTAGACTACCTCTGCATAATGCAGCAGCCCAACAACAGCATCAGCCCTTATGTACCACATTAGTTTCTATCCCTTTGAAAGTAGAAGAAATAAATGTGCTAGGATTAATGGAATAGTTAAAGTAAGGAGAAAGTAGTCTTTCTGATTCATTTTCAGCTTCTTCAGTTAGGAAGGTCTACTGCCTCCATCGAAGCTCAGCTTTGTACCTGTTGAGAACCCCTTAGAGACGATCTGCAGAAAGCGTTAATAGTTGAGACCATGGCCTCAAACTAGTGCTCATTTTACTGATAATGGTTTTAGGACGAATAGTAGCCAAAAATATGCTAGTTTTGCAAGAAACTGGCAGGTATCTTTTTTGCCACGTACTGATCCTTCTGAAAGGAAGGGACCTTGTTCATCATGTATGCTAGCAACAGTTATATTGTGGTGAGGAACTGGTAAGGTGGCTTAATCTGGTGCTCCCACAGCACAAATTTTGAATATCATGCATTTGCCCACAACACCAGGGTTCATAAAGCTTTTTATCCTTCTGTGGTACATAAAATTAATATCAAGGAGTTGGATAAAAAATGTTTTGTCAACACTCTCTTTAACAGGTTTTTCAAAATTCACATCATTACTGCACTTTCCATGTCAAAACCTATATCTTAGTACAGGATGTCTATTGTAATAATTAGTTGCTGTTGTCCATAAGGTTATCACTCTATTGCGAGCATTGTCGATACATGGCACTGTAAGTATATATAACAACAAGTCAACATTTTCCCTGTCTTTGATCTGGGCTAGTATTTCCGTCCAAAATGGGCAGATCGTAGGGCAATCCCACCAGATGTGCCTAAAATCACCCATTACTCCACAACACCTCCAGCACACCTCAGAGGTATTAGGGAAGATTTTCCGCAGTTTGGTAGGATAGAGGTACCAGTCATATAGTACTTTATAGTGGGCCTCTCTTATCCCCATTGAGTGATTGAACCTAGTAATGTCTCTACAGATCCATTGTGTTTCAATAATGAAACGCCCAAGTACCATCTCCCCGAAAGCCATATGTCATGGTGGGGGGTTGTGTGTGATCGTGGCGAGCAATAAGGAATAAAGAAAAGAGATACATCTTCTATAACCCCCTCTGCCGTTCACAAAATGTTCTATGGATTTACAGTCTCTAGTGGCAGACTCACATATGTCAGGGCGGGGGACCCAATGTCCAAGCTGGGTATAGTGATAGTGTTCTGACACTGGAAGGTAAACCTCTCTTTGGCAGTGCTCGAAGGTGAGAATGTCCAAGTTGTGAAAAAGATCTAAAATAGTATGACAACTCCCTTCCCACCACATGTCAAAAGGTCCCACTTGTAATGATGGGGGGAATTGTATTGAATTGGCATAAATGGGGAAGGAAAGGTGATCCAAGTAGCCATTCGGGTAGTGTCTGTAGGAGTGCTAAGGTACACATTTAGTGGGCGGTCTGCTTTGGGCTTCCGCAGAAGATCCCACATATATCTTCCGGTCACCGCCCTATTCATATGGAGCAAGTATTTGTCTGACTTCCGTGCCGACCACTCGGTGATCACTCTTAGTTGGGACGCATTATAGTGAACATAGAGATCTGGTAATGCCAGTCTCTTCGAACACTACAATCTTGCCAGATGAAGCATCTGATTAAAGACCTTAAAGTGGAGAGGAACTCATGATCTAGTTTGATTGTTAGACCCTGAAAAAGGTACAAGAGTCTAGACAAAACATTCATTTTAATAGCATGTATGTGCCCCAACCATGAGATGTACATGGGTGCCCATCTGTGAAATTCCTCCCTGAGTTGTTGGAGGAGCGGTGTGAAATTAGCTTTAAAAGATCCAAGATATTGGAGGGATCTTAATGCCGAGTTATGCGATCTTTTTTTTAGCCCATTGGAAGAGAGTAGTTGCCACCAGTGCTTCAATTTCTCATTGCGGCAGAGTAAGATTGAGCAGATATGATTTGGTTAGGTTAATATGAAAGCCATCAGAAAGATTTCTCCTTACGCAAACCCATCCAACATCAACAGTGTTGAGGACAGAAATTACACCTGATTTGAGTTAGGGGCATAGATCGACACAAATGTGCACATGCAGTTATATATTCAACTTTTGACCATAACCACCCTCCTTCCTTATCAGTTTTACATCCTGCAGGTTGAAAATTCAGAGAGGAATGAAAAAAGAGGGTTACACCATAATGTTAAGTGGGAGCGGAAGACATGTACATCACTGTATAAGTAGGGGTGGGCGGAATTTGCGAAATCCACTTTTGCAAATTATCGCGAAAATGTTAAAAATTATCGCAAACACGCGGAAATATCGCGAAGATGCGGAAGTTTTTTCCCGCATGTTCGCAAGATTTTCTGCATGGTTGCGGCTCGCCAACTTACCCATGTGGTTGCTCGCGGGCGCGGCCATCTTGTTTTCAGTTGTCTCACGGTGCATGATCGCGAGAAGAAAGACGAGATCGCGCGACGCATGACGTCACTGCGGTCTCGAACTGTCGCGAGACAGCGCAAATGGCTAAAAACAATACAACATCTCATGGAGAACGCGACCGGATCAAGAAAACTTGTCGGCGAACGCAGGGATTCAGGTAAGGCGATCGCGCGCGAGAATGTATTATTTTACAGCGCGAGCAAGAAACAAATTATCGCCAAGCTGCGGAATGCGGAAATTTTGACATTTTCGCGCTCTCCGCGGAACGCGAAAATGTCAAATTATCGCAATTTCCGCGAACGGAACGAAATTTTCGCCCAGGCCTATGTATAAGTCCTTTGACACAGTCTGTGTTCATCCGTTATTTTTAAATGGGTCTTTTGTAGTGCCACTACATCATGTCTATAATCAAATAGATATTTCCACAATTTGTGGCATTTGGCAGGTGAGTTAAGCCCTTTGAAGTTACCGGTAAGTTTAGTGATAACCATTATTAGACACTAACTGGGGACCTCAACTGTGGTGACTTGAGGTAAGCCATGATCATTAAGAGCCCACCCATTAGTCCCTCCATTCTTGATCTTCTGTGTATGAATACCTATCCTCCCCATCCCTCTTCTTGTCAGATTTCTATGGTGATTCCCATGTGCCAATAGACAATTAAACATAAACCCCAAACATAATCAAATGGGGATAGAATTCCTCAGTAGTGCATCTTCTTGATAGAGGAGTGTATCATGAAAGACGTATAGGTCAATATCGGCTGGAGCAAGCTAAAAGTAGCATAGAAAGTTCAAGGTATGTCTGAAATTGCAAGGTTACTTGTAGTGACTTTGTATAAAGAAAGGTACACTTCAGATGTAGTGTAGATATCTCATAAACAGACCCTCCCCGAAAGAGGAATAGCTAGAATAAGCAAGACATCAGTTTGTGGCATTTTCTTTGTATGGAAGAGTAAAGTTAATGAAATATTATTAGTTTCTACTTGTCTTATGAATGTATGAGGTAAGAGAGTATGCAAAATCAACTCTTCATTGTTTCCACTGCGAGCAGGGGTGAGACTGTGAGTGCCAGTGTCCTCTGTCAACAATCTTCATTGCATTCTCTAGAGGTCCTTCTATGACATTTCCAATAAGTTGGGTATCTGGGAGTGGAAGCCCTAGCACATGTGCAGCTTCAAAAAGACTGGAGACATGATGATTATTGTTTTGGAAGGTTAAAACAAGGCCAAACAAATAGGTCCATTGATATTTTATATTATCCTTCCTTAATTTGTCTGTGATGGGACCAAACTGCTGGCAGTGTGCATTTTGGAGGGACCAATGCCTTGGAAGAGAGAGCATTTGGCACCATGAAAGGAGGTGCCTTCAGACTTCCGCGCAGCCTGGAGGATGGCTTCCTTCATTTTAAAGGAGTGGAGCTTAGCTAGGACATCACTCGGCTGTTTACTGCCTCCATGGTTTGGTGACCCTACCCGATGAACTCTGTCGATCTTGATTTTTATGCAGGAAGAGCTTAATAGCTCTGAGAACAAACCACTAACATAGACCTCTAAGTCCGGCCCTTTCCCGCCCTGCTCTAGGCTGCATATACAAATGCTGTATTCTAAGATCTATTCTCAAGATCCTCGCATTTCAAGATAGAGGCTTGGAGTTGTTTATGAAGGAGTTTCATTGAATCTTCTGTCTGGCTCATGCGGTGGTCGAGCTCCTGCACCTTAGTCTCGATATCTAGTGCGCAGGCGGCCACTGAATCTTCAACATGCTGAAGTGATGTTAATTTGCCTTGAATATCTGACCACAGTGCCTCCAAGGAAGAGTTTATGTCGAATTTTAGTTCTTCTTGTAGTTCCCGCTTGAAATATTTTAGAGATGTGAGGAGATCCTCTTTTGTGCGCATCATAATGGCTTCAGCTCTCAGGAGTACCCCAGCGTGCTTCCACCGGTGTGAAGTAACTAGAAACTCTGTTAGCTTGAGATGTTTTGGGTGGCATAAAGTCGGTGATTGCGAATTTTAGGGGTGTCCGAAAGCTAATGGGGAAGGTCATAAGGTGTCCCACGTAGAAGGAATCTGTAGACCCACTGTGTATCAAAGTTAAAGTATTGTGATGCCCAGCAAAGACTCACAACCCCTGAGTTGGTACGTGCAGGCACAGGAAGAAAAAGCCCCAATATATGGTTATCCAGGTTCTCTGCAAAAGCTGCCAGTGTCCCAAGTACTTAGAATACTATGAGTTTTGTTCTTCGATCCCACCCTTCCTGGTTTCCACTGGTCACGTATTCCTATGTTAGTTGGGGCGTCTTGTGCATATGCGGGTACTTTCCCAACAGTGGACCATCACCCGCCAGTTTCCATGTAAAGCCTTAACAGACCATTATGACTCTATATACTTTAGTTAATTCTTTTCTCCCATTCAAAGCCAGTGCTCATTGAGCGTCCCACATGGGATGCATTCAGAGCCCAAAATGGCTCTCCCAGATGCGCAGGTTGTAGGCTCATAGACAGTAGTATACTGACCTCACAGATCCCTGTGTGAGCCCCACCAAGCCCAGGTCAAAGCCCACAAATCGATACATGCGTTGTATAGGGGCTCCAGGTAGTAAGGTCCCCAGGTCATTTTATCATCCCGCATGGAGCATAGAGTAGCAGTTTGCAATTATTTTGGGGTCTCATGAACTAAGTCCTCCAGTGTCACAATGTGGTGCCATATTGGGGTCAGACAGGCTGGGGAGAAGCTGCTCATCAGCATTTTAAATAAATGGTGCCAGTCTCAGGAAATGGATTCCTGCCTGCTTGTCCTCCCTCCTTATCTGCCGCTGGGCATATGGGGCGGTTTCATCCCAAGCTGGCATCAGTTGCGCATCGCCTCATTAATCCCCCATTTTAAGGCCAGGCAGGCACTGTCTACTACTAGATCAGCACGGCATGGTTTACCAGCATTCACCTGCCCTGGAAATCTCATCTCGCAAGGGGTGTCACAGGAACCTCAATGGCGGGGCCACCACCTCCGAGAGCATGCTCTGGGTGTCGGGAGGTTCCCCACCAAAAGAGCGAAATGCCTCGGCTCCGTAGGCCCCTTGGTACTGTATTCAGGGCCTAGGCAAGTAGCATTGCTGGCCCCCTTGGCTACACAATACACCATAAACATAGGTAATCAGATCAAAGCAGGATGTCTTTGTCCCATGCAAACTGCAGCGTTTTGGATCAAATCAGCATGTCCTTGATTCATGCAAATCACAGCTTAACCAAATATCATACATTTTTCATTCAGACAATTGATCTCACAAGAAAAGAGCATCATCTTTGAAAATGACTCAAGCATATATACCTTTACCCTCCCCCACACAAATCTCATTTGATTATACTCACACATGACACAGACAACAAAGTGAGGTCGGAGTAAGGTCACAAGCACGCATACTTTTGGAACTTGTCTATGGAAGTATCAATAACACGATTCTTGAAACTGGTACTTCGAGATTTCAGCCCAGATTTATGAAGCATTTGCAGATTTCACCCCAGATTTGTAAACCTTTTGCATTGTCCTTGTGCTGCGCAATGCGATGCAAGGACAATGCAAAGACACTAGTAATAATTTTCAAAGCCACACAAGGCCTGACGTGCTGCCTTGCATGGCTTTTTAAAGAAATGTAATGTAACGCAGCTGCTTGCACTGCGTTGCGTTTCAACTAGGGAGGCATTCCATGGGTTGAGCATGGGTGTTCCCAGGCATACACCCATGTATTCTGGTGTATTCTGGTGTATTCTCAGATTTACTAAAGCTAGTAAGCCTGGAAATACATCACAATATTAGGCCTTCCCCAGTGAGGCGTAACAGGGAAAATATTTGTATTTTTCTTCGTTATTTCCTCTTTTCACATGTACTGCATTCTACAGCACACATAGAAAGAAGGAAAGAGAAAGTGCCTCTAAGATTGTGTTTTGTGCGGGAGGGAGTCTCTTTCAGCACAAAAACAATACTGCTCGTAATGCAGGCACCCTTGCACTACGGTGCAAGAGGGCCTGCTCTGGCGTTGTGCAGCATACAGTGCACAAGTGCAAGAAGATAGCAGAAATGCTCCATATCTTTATAAATATGGAGCATTTCCGCTCTCTCTCTTTCTCGCAATGTAGCGCAGCAACTTTGCTTGTTGCCCTGCTTTGCGTGCAATATTAGTAATGTACCCCTTCATTTATTACATCTAACATACCCACAAAACTTTGTACCATGCCAAAATACAGTACATGAAAGTTCAAATCCACAAAACAATGACAAAGTAAATAATCCAGCTTATTGTATAAATCAAAAAATGTGAACTTCTGAACACCTTTACAGACCTAAAGCACTTGTACACCGAGATTTCGTGTCTAGTAATAGTTCTCATATAGTTGATAGTGTATATATATATATATATTCACTGAAAAAACCATAGGTTATAGTTATAGTTAGCTGGACATTTTACTGATAAAAAACCAATGAAATTCCCCCGTTATAGTTACTGTAGGCAACTATAACTCACGCGACCGTAATCCTCTGCTGATGCTAATACTGTATTTAGACACTTATTTGCCCATGTCTTCTTCCATTAAATTTTAGCTATACATATATTACAAATATTTTTTTTTCATAAAGACACATATGTCATCAGCAGAGGATTACGGTCGCGTGAGTTATAGTTGCCTACAGTAACTATAACGGGGGAATTTCATTGGTTTTTTATCAGTAAAATGTCCAGCTAACTATAACATGTGTGAAACCTATGGTTTTTTCAGTGAATTTGCAAGGTTTTTTAAATGATAATTCCTAACTATAACGTGTGTGAAACCTATGGTTTTTTCAGTGAATTTGTACGTTTTTTTAAATGCTAAGTTACTTTACGCCATTTGTGGCGTGCGCACCCACTTAACGCAGTTCGCGCACCGCGTGCCCACGTTACGCTAGATGGGCCATGAACGCACGATGCGCTTCGCGCACCGTGCGCACATGGAGGTCATATGATGAGCATCGTTGTGACAGGTAAAATATATGTTTTGTTTATCTCTGATGAGCCATGCACAAAAGGTGCCCTTCGGGCATCTTTTAAACACGGGGTGGGGAGAATGTGGATATTTTTTTTTTTATTATTATTTCTTACCGTACGCGTACGAAAAGCGTAATCGGCGAAATTTTCGAAAAAATTAAAATTGCCTTTTTTCACTTGGGGGATCGTTGGGGACTCCCTCGACATGGATAGGTGCTTGGGAGCTGTGTAAACAGCCCCTTTACATGATTTGCACTTTGTTTTTCAACCCCCTGTCAGAGTGCGAGAGAGAAAATGGCGGCCGCCGCTTCCTGGTTTCGACCGATTCGAATGTTTACTAAGATCTAAGGGCCAATCAGAATCGCGTACGGTAAGCGCACCGTGAGCGCACCGTAAGCTGGCTCAGATATATATATATTGATTTAAAGGCTATTTTCTCAGAATCTACTGAACAGATTTACACCAAACCTACAAAAGGCACTTCCTTGACCTGAGGACTACCTCTCTGCCAAATTTCAAGTAATTCTGTTCAGCCGTTCGGGCTGTAGCTGTGTCTAAAGGTCCTATGGAAAAATGCATGGGAAAAACGCGTTTTGGGACCCCCCTTTTATCTCAGCCCCCGCTTGACGAATCCCCCCGAGACTTTCAGGGTAGGAGCGGAGCGTAGCGCCCCACCTATTTTGAAAAATTCGCGAGGATTCGTCAACCGGCGCCAAAGTTATTCAAAATAGAATGTTGCGGATTTCCTATGGAAACGTGGTCCTAACTATAACTACCTACTGGCGACCGCCAGTAGGTAATATATATATATATATATATATATTTTATTTACTGGCGGTCGCCAGTAGATAGTTATAGTTAGGACCGAGTTCCCATAGGAAATCTGAAAATTCTATTTTGAATAACTTTGGCGCCGGTTGACTTATCTTCGTGAAATTCTCAAAACTAATGGGGCGCTCCGCTCAGCTCCTACCCTGAAAGTCTCGGGGTGATTCGTCAAGCGGGGGCTGAGAAAAAAGGGGGGTCCCAAAACGCGTTTTCCCCATGCATTTTCCCGTAGGACCTTTAGTCGAAGGTACAGCCCGAACGGCTGAACAGAATTACTTGAAATTTGGCAAAGAGGTAGTCCCCAGGTCAGGCATGTGCCTTTTGCTTAAATGGTGTAAATCCATTCAGTAGTTCCTGAGAAAATCAAAAGTAAAATCACCTATATATCTGGGCGGAGCCTAACCACACATCTCATCGTGAGATCGGATTGGCTGTCAGGACTTCATCCAAGAAGTGTTGGCAGCCATCTTGGGACCAATATACATGATAGCACCTCATTAAAAAGCATTGCAGTTAATAGAAGGTTTTAAGACTTTAGTTACATTATAAATCATTTGTTGATGGTACCATACTCATTTTAGGAATTGTGGTGTGTTCTAAGGTGATTTTACCATGTGAAAAAGCCTTCTGCTGTGATATCATGAATCATGTTTGAGAGAAAACTATTTTCTCATGCTTTTCCCACAGAGGTTTGGAAGGTGATCTATAAGCTAACTGAGAGCATATTTTCTGTAAATTCACATTATCTTTCTCAGTCATGTGAGAATGAAGTCTGACATTCTCAGTAAAACATGTATATCCAACAAGGGCAGAGACTGTCAGTTGATTCCTTTGTGTTCTACTGCAGCTTCCCAGAGTGTTCTAAAGAACACTTAGAGCGCTAACAGTCCTACTTATGACAAACGTATGGCACACCTGAAGGCATCTTGGTTGGAATAAAGTGGTAATTCTTAAAACATTTAATTTAAAAAGGAACAAAATGAGGGGGTTCATTTTGCCATAGAAAGTATGATTAGTGCTGCAGAAAGAAAAATTAGGCCACATTTTGAGTGACTTCTCAAATCCTCTTCTATTTCATTAAAAAATTCTGACATGCAGACTGAAACATGCACTTTCAATACCAGCAGCAGACTTCCCTGGTGAGCAGTAGCTTTACTACAGTGATCTATAAGCAACTAGAGTGCTAACATTCTGAATTTATGGCAAATTTGTGACACATCTGAATGCCTTCTTGATGGAATCAAAGTAAAAAACTGAAAGTATTTCCTACTGAGGAGACAGTAGTAAATGAGGAAATTAGGAAACATCATAACAAATAAGTCTCCCAAAATGGCCACCAGAGACAAAAGAGCCCAAATGTAGCCCAAATATCACCCAGATGTAGCCCAAGTATAGCCCAATGACAGAATGTCCCAGAGTGTTCTAACGAACAACTAGAGCGCTAACAGTCTTACTTATGACAAAAGTATGGCACACCTGAAGCCATCTTGAATGGAATAAAGTGGTAACACTTAAAACATTTAATTTACAAAGAAACACAATGAGGGGATTCATTTTGCCATAGAAATTATGATTAGTGCTGCAGAAAGAAAAATTAGGGCACATTTTGACTTCTCAAATCCTCTTCTATTTCATAAACAAATTCTGACATGCAGACTGAAACATGCACTTTGAATACCAGCAGCAGACTTCCCTGGTGAGCAGTAGTTTTACTACAGTGATCTAATGAGCAACTAGAGTGCTAACATTCAGAATTTATGGCAAATGTGTGACACATCTGAATGCCTTCTTGATGGAACCAAAATAAAAAACTGAAAGTATTCCCACTGAGGAGACTGCAGTAAATGAGGAAATTAGGAAACTTCATAATAAATAAATCTCCCAAGATGGCCACCAGAGACAAAAGAGCCCAAATGTAGCCCAAATATCACCCAGATGTAGCCCAAGTATAGCCTAATGACAGAATGTCCCAGAGTGTTCTTAAGAACAACTAGAGCGCTTACTGTCTTACTTATGACAAAAGTATGGCACACCTGAAGCCATCTTGATTGGAATAAACTGGTAAAACGTAAAACATTTAATTTAAAAAGGAACACAATGAGGGGGTTCATTTTGCCATAGAAATTATGATTAGTGCTGAAGAAAGAAAAATTAGGGCACATTTTGAGTGACTTCTTAAATCCTCTTCTATTTCATTAAAACATTCTGATATGCAGAGTGAAACATGCACTTTTAATACCAGCAGCAGACTTCCGTGGTGAGCAGTAGCTTTACTACAGTGATCTAATGAGCAACTAGAGTGCTAACATTCAGAATTTATGGCAAATGTGTGACATATCTGAATACCTTCTTGATGGAATCAAAGTAAAAAACTGAAAGCATTTCCTACTGAGGAGACTGCAGTAAATGAGGAAATTAGGAAACTTCATAACAAATAAATCTCCCAAGATGGCCACCAGACACAAAAGAGCCTAAATGCAGCACAAATATCACCCAGATGTAGCCCACATGTAGCCCAATGACAGAAGTGTGCAAAACACTTATTTTTTGTGTATTTGCAGTTTTATATAGTGCAGACTTGTCAGGTATTGGAATGTTTTACATGAGCATTGGTTACATCACACAAGATCAAATTCATTTTGGTTGTAGACATGGGGAGATTAAGTGATTTGACCACAATCACAGAATGTTGAGCTGAAGCAGAAACTCCAACCTGGTTCCCCAGTTGCAAAGTCTGCAGCTCTGGAAGTAACACCACATCCTCTCGCCAAGGTGCAACATTTAATCAAGTGGTCAACTGGATAAAAAAACATAAAGATTACAAATAATTTAAAAGTTCTTTGTCGCTATTTGAAAACTCAGAAAATATGTCCTCATTTTAGTTTTTTAGAGCACTAACCATAATTTTGATGCAAATAAGACCCTCTCATATATGTAATTTCTAAAGGAAATACTCTAGGTATTACAGTTTTGATTACATCAAGATGACGTCAGGCGTTCCACACTTTGGTAATAAATATAGAATGTTAGCAATCTAGTTGTTCATTGGGATACTGTTGAGAGGCAGAGGCCAGGGGCACGGACTCTGAAAATTGAAGGCAGGTAGGAGAGTGCAGAGGCAACAATTTGACCACACTGGGCAGGCAGGAAGGGCAGTGACAGCACAACAGACTATGAAGGGCAGTGGAAAGGGGGGCAGGGGCAACAAACCAACAATACAGGACTGGCAAGAGAGGCTGTGGCAATATAATAGACCATTGTGGGCAGAAGGAAGAGGCAGTGGTAGTACAACCATACATGCCAACAGACCCGTTTCAGCCAGGAAACGTCCAATGTTTTTAAGCTAAAATGGGCTTTATTTGATCTGTCTCCTGTCTACAATCTCCTCTTTTTCAATGTAACTCAAAGGGGAAAATCAATACCCCAGTTTTTTTTCAAAATCTCCCTCTTACCAAGTTCAAAATGTTCGCAAGTATGGTACATTGAATCATGGTAGGCAGGAGGAATTGGGGTAGGGACATGGACTTGGATAACAGAGGACAGGAGGGACATGGAGAGGTCCACCAAACTGACCCTACAGGGCAGGCATCAGGGTTTGCAGCAGCACAATACACCACACAGCGCATGCGGGACGGGAGTGCAGCACAACAATCCATAGAAAGCAATAGGGAGGGGACAGGACCATGCACATGGACAACAGAGAACAGATGGGAAAGAGGCAATGGTAGCTAGCTGACCATAATGGACAGACAGGAGAGAAAGCTGCAGCATAACAGACCATAAAGGGCAGGAGGGACGGATCAGGGGCATTACAATCGAACAGACAAGCCAGGAGGGAGGGAATAGGGGGTCTGCAAATGGAAACAGAGGGCTGGGGGCAAAGTGGCAGGGCAGGAGCAGCAAGATGACCATGGAGGTCAGGCAGGATGGGCACTAGAAACAAGACACACCATGGTGAGCAACAATGAGACTATGGTGGCATACACACAGACCATGGAGGGAAGGTGGGAGGGGGTCAGGGGCAGCTAGCTGACCACACAGGGAATGTGGGAGGGGCCATGGCAGCACAGAAGACCATGCATGGCAAGCGGGAGGGTTAGTGGCAGCACAATGGCTATGATGGGCAAGAATGAGGGTGCAGGGGCATTCACAAAGGACCATGGAGGATAGAAGGGAGGGTCAGGACCTGGGCACAGACAAGAGAGTTCAGGGGAAGGGACCTCACAACAGAACGCGTGGGGCAGGCAGGAAGAGCAGTTGCAGCACAACAGATCAGGGAGGGCAGAAGGGTGTGGCAGTAAAATGGACCATGGAGGACAGGAGGAAGGGGATAGGGGCATGGCATGTGGACAGGCAGGGTGGAGGTGGCAGGGACAGGTTACAGTCATCTGACAATGCTAGGCAGGTGGGAGGGGAGTGGCAGCTCAACAGAACACTCAGAGTAGATAGGAGTGGCAGGTCCATGGAACATAGTGGGCAAAAAGGATGTAGCAGGGGCATGCACAAAGACATCGGAGGGCAGGGGGAAGGAGAATAGGGGCAGCAAGCTAAGCACAGAGGCTAAGCAGGAGATCAATGATGGGCCATAGAATTGGGCAATGGAGGGCAGGAGGAGTGGACTGGTACATCATGCTAAATGGAGGGCAGTGGCAGCACATCAGACCATGCATGGCAGGCGGGAGGAGGCTAGTCCATGGATTCAGACAACAGAGGATAGGGAGGAGGTGGATGGGGCAGCAAGCTAACTGTTCAGAGAAGGTGGGTATTAGGAACTTTATTGTTTTTAAAATGTGTGTCTGTGCGAACTACTTAAAATATGAACAAGTATGCAGCATAATCTCACTTTTATTCAGGAAGAAGAGGACGTTTGTGACTGAGACTCCGGGCTCTCTTGGCAGAAACACCCCCTGACCCTCCACCCCCATCGCAAAATGTAATGCCCGTGAAAAGGGTAGGTGGACGCAGTGTTATATAGAACATAGTCCTGAGAGCACGATTGAAAATGAAAACTAGATGTAGTATATGGTATAAACTATGCACCAAAAAGTGTGATATAAGATGAACCGGGGCGTGAAATATAATATGCAATACATTGTGTGCAATGACAGATTCATTGGAGAGCGCGAGATAGCACAGGCACTAGCGATTGCTATGCGATATGCGCCTTGGAGTGTTATATGCACAGGGCAGTGTTGTGTAACATAACTAGTCCCTAAAGTTGTAATATAAAATATGTGCTGGGGAGTGTAACGTTGCATATGCACTGTGACAAAGATATGCATCTCAGATTGTAATATGTATGGCATAGCGCTGTGCGTTATGACATACACATCGAGGAAGGCACGTTAGATGGGGCAATGTAACCCGTGCACAGGCAAGTGTGGCATGACATATTCACGGGGTGGTGTTACAGTGCACATGGGCTAGAGAGTGTCATAGCATACGCACTAGCTGGTGGAATACAACACAGAGGTGTGAGGCAATCGGCGGGCACTGGTGGGTGTAACCACAGCATTGGGCTCAGCCAGGAACACGCTGTGACTCTCAAGTGAGGTTTGTCTCCTTTCCAGAGAGTAAAATAAAAAGTGTTACACATCCGGCGGTGGATGTGTTTTTTATTAACCGTGAGGGGGGTTTCTTGCATAGTTTGGTCGAATTGTTGTCGAATCCCCTTTGAATGGTTTGGTGTGCGTGTATATTAAATGTGCCCGTCAATAGCTAACCATGTTTGTATAAATAAACGACAAGGGTGTCTACTTGGAGAGTACCCACCGGCGGGGCGCCGGGATTAGGCATGGTAGGGCGTCAGAAACGTCAGAGCTTCACTAGCGGTGTAAATACATTCCATGTGGATTCATTCTATGCATAGTCGCCTTTTAATGAATATCACGCAAATCGTCATGGTGATAGGTACATACGGTTTGTCCAGCATGTCCTAGGTGTTTCTATAAATATATATATTTTTAAAATATTAAAAAACAAAGGCCGGCCCGGGGGATGGGGTCCCCGGAGCCATAAGTGGCCTGAGGAGGGGGGCAATGCAGCCTTGGGAGGGCCAAATTTAATTTTTTCAACAAAAAAAATTAGGGTGCAGGCCCTGGGGGATGGGGTCCCCAGGGCCAGTAAATTAGAAAAAGAAGGGGGGCCACACAGCCCTCCTTCTTAAAAAATAAAATAAATAAAAGACCGGCATCACGCTGGAGGCCACGCCCCTTCCTTGCAGCACTCTGCAAACGCGGCCCCTGGCCAGTTGTAAGTTCGGGAATTAATTCTCCTTCAATACTGAGGGTCCCTGAGGGCCAACTAGCCCAACAGGTATCTCCAGTGTGTGCTAGGGAGCTGCGTTGCAGACAGGTGTTCTGAGGCCACGCCCCTTTTTAAACCTCTATGCAATGCAGCTCTGTGGCGCTTACTGGAGGTACCTAGTGGGCTAGTTTGACCCTAGGGACCCTTAGGATTCAAGGGGACTTAATCTCTCAACTCAGAACGGCCACAGGGCGCGTTTACACAGTGGTGGAGGGAGGGGACGGGGCCTGAGGTGACGTGTGCAAACACGCCCTGTGGCGCGTTTTAAGTTGGGGAAAAAATTCCCTTTCAATCCTGAGGGACCCTGGGGGCCAACTAGCCCACCAGGTGCTTCCAGTAAGTGCCACTGCTCTGCGTTGCAGAGAGGTGGTGCAGGCCGTGCCCCTTTTTACACCTCTCTGCAATGGCGCTTACTGGACGTATCTAGTGGGCTATTTTGCCCCTAGGGATCCTCAGGATTCAAGGGGACTTAATCTCCCAACTTAAAAAACGGCCACAGGGCATGTTTACACAGTGGGGAAGGAAGGGGACAGGGCCTGAGGTGACGTGTGCAAACACGCCCTGTGGCGCGTTTTAAGTTTGGGAAATAATTCCCCTTCAATCCTGAGGGCCCCTGGGGGCTAACTAGTCCACCAGGTGCTTCCAGTAAGCGCCACTGAGCTGCGTTGCAGAGAGGTGGTCCAGGCCGTGCCACTTTTTACACCTCTCTGCAACGCAGCTCTGTGGCGCATACTGGAGGTACCTAGTGGGCTAGTTGGACCCTAGGGACCCTCAGGATTCAAATTAACTTAATCTCCCAACTACAAACGGCCACAGGGCGTGTTTACACAGTGGTGAAGGGAGGGGACGGGGCCTGAGTTAACATGTGCAAACAAGCCCTGTGGTGCGTTTTAAGTTGGGGAAATAATTCCCCTTCAATCCTGAGGGCCCCTGGTGGCTAACTAGCCCACCAGGTGCTTCCAGTAAGCGCCACTGAGCTGCGTTGCAGAGAGGTGGTCCAGGCCATGCCACTTTTTACACCTCTCTGCAACGCAGCTCTTTGGCGCATACTGGAGGTACCTAGTGGGCTAGTTGGACCCTAGGGACCCTCAGGATTCAAATGAACTTAATCTCCCAACTAAAAACGGCCACAGGGCGTGTTTACACAGTGGTGAAAGGAGGGGACGGGGCCTGAGTTAACATGTGCAAACAAGCCCTGTGGCGCATTTTAAGTTGGGGAAATAATTCCCCTTCAATCCTGAGGGACCCTGGGGGCCAACTAGCCCACCAGGTGCTTTCAGTAAGCACCACTCCGCTGCGTTGCAGAGAGGTGGTCTAGGCCGTGCCCCTTTTTACATCGCTCTGCAATGCAGCTCTGTGGCGCTTACTGGAGGTACCTAGTGATCTAGTTGGACCCTAGGGACCCTCAGGATTCAAGGGGACTTAATCTCCCAACTTAAAAAGGCCACAGGGCGTGTTTACACAGTGGGGAAGTGAGGGGACGGGGCCTGAGGTGACGTGTGCAAACACGCCCTGTGGCGCGTTTTAAGAGGTAGTTTTAATCCCCTGCCCTATTATATACTAGGGGCTTACAGAGGAGGTCATGCTGATCACAGGGGGACCCCAACGCATAGTGTTCCCTAGTGTATGTAGGTGTTTTCACTGTATTCTGAGTGTCTTTTAACATAGCACTGGCTCTAGGACTGGTTAGTCAGACTCAGTTACACCAGTATCCGTCTGAAAAAGTTGAGGGTACAGGATGATTTTGCAACAAGGCTTCTTTCTGCTCTTCTGTTTGTTCTTTCTGCACGTTATCCTTCTTCCTGCACTTTTCATCGTCTTTGAGGACTTCTGTTGCTTCTTTCTGCATTTATTTTTTTCTTTCTGTGCGTTTTTTCTTCTTTCTTCACATGTCCTATCTCTGTGGGCATAGTTAGAAATTAGCATTTAAAAAACCTTTGAAATTCACTGAAAAAACCATAGGTTTCAGGCACGTTATAGTTAGGAATTAGCATTTAAAAAACCTTAGAAATTCACTGAAAAAACCATAGGTTTCAGGGGCATTATAGTTAGCTGGACTTTTCACTCGTACAAAACCATTGAAATTCCCCCGTTATAGTTAGTTCAGCTAACTATAACTCGCGCGCCCGCAATGCACTGCTGATGACGTCACATATTACATCACTCATGACATGGTCAGTGACATCACTGATGACATCACTGATGACATCTCAAATGACATCACTAATGACATCACTGATGACATCATCCTTGTGATAGAGTGGCAGACCTCCTCTTCCCCTAATATAACCTTTGATACACACATTCAAAAATAGAAACTACAATGTTCAAAACAATGGACATACCAATACCAGTTACAACAACCTATTCAGTAATTCTAAGATCCACATACACATCCACTCATTCACCAACAGTCCTATACAGTCACTCATACATGTACTCACTCATCATATGTACTCACACACCTATACATCCTGTTACACAATGCCACTCATCCATAGAGTTACTCACACACATAGTCACTCATGCTAATAAAGAATCAAACATCCATTTACTTGCATATACAGTTATACACACACCACCACACTTACTTCTACAGAAACTTACACATACTTAGTCTTTTAAACAATCACTTATAGAAACACATACTTATTCATACGGGAACTCTTTCAATCTCTGACTCTCACTTATATACACCAATAGTCACATATACTAGTTTAAAACATATGTAGTTACTCATAAAGACACTATTGAGACAGTCTATCACTCACTAACACACCCATGCACACACTCATCCACCCATACAGTCCTGCACACATGCTGTCTTCAACACATACAAACAGTGAGTCACTCATTCATGCACCTATGCACTACGTAATACCCCCCACCGAACCATACAGACACTCAGACACTCATACTGATACTCAAAAAACCAACTAATAACCTATATAGACACTCATGTAGCTACTCACCAACCCATGCAGCCACCTATACACAAAGTGAGAGACTGATACAGATATTTACACATTTAAACATTACTCACTAAGCCATGTATTCACTAAGATACACTTAATCAGTCAGTTATACAATCAATTTTTCAAAAACAAATCATCAATTTAGACACTTATATACCCATTTATTCTTCCATCGACCTTGAGATATACATATATAAAACATATGTAATTTTCAGAAAAACACACATTCACTGGATGATGTCATCAGTGATGTCATTTGAGATGTCATCAGTGATGTCATCAGTGATGTCACTGACCATGTCATGAGTGATGTAATAAGTGATGACATCAGCAGTGCATTGTGGGCGCGCGAGTTATAGTTAGCTGAACTAACTATAACGGGGGAATTTCAATGGTTTTGTACGAGTGAAAAGTCCAGCTAACTATAACGCCCCTGTACCTATGGTTTTTTCAGTGAATTTCTAAGGTTTTTTTAAATGCTAATTCCTAACTATAACGTGCCTGAAACCTATGGTTTTTCCAGTGAATATATATATAGATAAATACTTATAAATAAATATATATACTTGAGATAATTTAATATCATAATATCACATTATCTTGATATCCTGTTCCTTGGTAAAGAGAAGAGAGAGAAGGTTGTATTAGATGCTATAAATAACACTGTACTTCAATTCAGAGGCGCAGATTTGGGGGAAACATCACACAGCACTGGTGCTTGCACAGCGTTTATATCCAGACCTGTAAGGTCAGGCTGGGTGCAGGTTTGCTCTAGAGGGGTATTAGAAATTGTGTCTCTAGTTAGCAGAGGTATGCACCCTGTCCAGGTAGGGGCCACAATCCTGATCAGGCTTTGTCACAACAAAACCTAATTTATCCTGTGCTCACCCTCTGGTAGATTGGCAAAGAGCAGGCAGGCTTAACTTAGAATGAAATGTATAAAGTATTTGTGAATAACTCAGACAGTAACACAGTGAAAACACCACAAAAGACCCCACAACAGTTTAGAAAAAGAAAGCATGACTTTATAAATAAAACAAGCCAAAATAACAAATAAAACAATGTATAGAAGTTGATATTGCATTCTGAAGAAATAAATGCAGTATAGCACTTAGAAGTAAGTAGCACTAAAAATGTTACTTTAGGTCACGCTGGACTGGCAGGCTGACTGCAATGAGACACCGACCGGCAACAGGACCCATGCAGGCTCGGTGAACAATTCACCCTTCCTGGTTGCAAGCAGTGAGATGCCTCGATCTTCTCCATTTAGTGAAGATGATGAGTCAGTTACGAAGACGGGTGCCCGAGTCGAGGGGAGTTGAGCGATGCGCCGGTTTCTGCCACACAATCGAGGTGATGATTCATTCTCACCAAGCTTCATCAGCGGTGATATTCTGTGTGATGTGTCGATCTCCGGAGACAAAGCGCTGCTTCTGAAGAGATGCGCTGATTTTACTCCAGTAACTGGGTCAATGCACCAGTTCTGCTACACACAGACAGGAGATGTGTCGAAATCCATGTTGCAAGTACCTGGGCCACTTCCAGTGAGTCAGGCACAGGAGCAGGAGTAGAGAGTTTGATACCCCTGAGTCTCATGCATCATGCATGCAAGCCAACAAGCTCTTGGAGATCACTTGGAAGAAGGCTGAGTACAGCTCTCCTTCAGCACACTCAGAGAGCAGCAGGCAGCATGCAGCAGGGCAACAAGCAGAAAAGCAGACCTTCCAGATCAGTAGTCAGTTGAGTCCTTTGAGCAGTACAGCAGTTCTTCTGACAGAGGTTAAGATGTAGATCCAGACAGTGGTGGCGACTACATTTTAAAAGTGGAGGGGCACATAACTAATTACAAGAAAACATGTATTGCTTTCTTGCTACTTACAATGCTAAAAATGGAAAACAAAAGTGTACAGATTGCTGAAACCTTTTAACCACTCATCTCAGTCAAGTGATCTGGGTTTAATCCATCATTTATTTGCTCTCTATGCCACCCCAGTTCAAACCCAGCCATATTCAAATCAGTCTTGAACCTGCTCCTCATGAGAACAGTTCAGCGCCAACTGCCACCAGGCCAGGTACTTCCTGTACCAGAAACAAGCATCCTGAAACCAGTTTCAGGGTCTCACCCCTCATCAGCCAGACTTGCTTGAATCCAGTGGCATAGCGAGCAAAGGACCAACATCTGGGCATACCCTTGGCCACTTAGAGTGTACATAGCAAACACAACAAGATGATGGACGGAGTGCTAAACCTTTTCAACCACTCACCCCCAGGATGCTGGTTTCTGGCACAGGGAGGACCTGGCCTGGCAGTTCAGGCTGCACTACTCCCATGGGGAGCAGGGTGAAGACTGAATTGCATATGGCTGGGTTTAAAGTGGAATGGTATGGGGAGCAAAAAAAATGATGGATTTAGGCCCAGATCTCTGTACTGGAGTGATTGTTTTGATCAATTGATCAATCAATCAGGGGCTTATAAAGCCCGGCTACTCACCTGTGAGGGTCTCAAGGTGCTGCGGGTGGGGGAGGCTGCTGATGACTCTGGGAGTAGAATAATTCGAAAAGCCAAGTCTTGAGGTCCTTCTTGCATTGGGTCAGCAACGCGGATTGCCTGAGGTGGAGGGGCAGGATGTTCCAGGTCTTTGCTGCAAGGTAGGAGAGGGATCTTCCTCTGGTTCTGGACTTGTGGTCCTGGGATGGAGGCAAGGGTGAGCTGGGCAGAACAGAGTTGTCTGGAGGGCACTTGGAATGCAAGGCGGTGGTTCAGGTATTCTGCTCCTTCATTGTGGAGAGCTTTGTATGCATGTGTGAAGAGCTGGTAGGTGATTTTCTTGTTGACTGGGAGCCAATAGAGTTGTTGGAGGTGTTGCGTGATGTAGCTGCAGCGGAGAAAGTTGAGTACCAGTCTGATTGTGGCGGCTTGGATGTTCTGTATTTTCTTGAGCTGTTTCCAGGTGATGCCAACATAGAGTGCTTTGCCTTAGTGAAGTCTGCTGGCATTGAGTGCATGGCTGACCGTCTTTCTGGATTCTGTGGGGATACATCAGAATGTCTTTCAAAGCAGGTGGAGCATGTGGAAGCAGGCTGAGGAGACTACGTTGATTAGGCGGTTGATTGTGAGTGCTGAGTCCAGTATGATGCCAAGGTTGTGTGTATGGTTTGTCAGGGTGGGAGGAGATCTCAGGGCGGCTGGCCACCAAGAGTCATCCCAGGCTGAAGGCGTGGGTCCCAGGATGAGTGCTTCAGACTTGTCTGAGTCAAGCTTGAGGCAGCTGTCATTCATCCAGGTAGCGACAGCCTTGATTTCGCTGTGGAAGTTGGTTCTGACTGTTGCAGGTTCATTGATGAGGGAGAGTATCAGCTGGGTGCCGTCTGCATAGGAGACGATGTTGAGTCCATGGCATCTGAAAATGGCTGCCAGGAGGGCCATGTAGACATTGAAGAGGGTGGGCCTCAGGGAGGAACCCTGGGGCACTCTGCAGCTGATCTATGTGGTTTCTGAGAGGAACAGTGATAGTCTGATTCACCGGGTTCAGCCGGTGAGGAAGGACTGGATCCAGTCCTGTGCCTCGTCACGGATGCCGGCATTGAGGAGTCTCGTGATTAGGGTGCGGTGGGAGGCGGTGTCCAAGGTGGCCAAGAGGTTCAGTAGGAGGAGGGCTGCAGTCTTGCCCTAGTCAAGGAGGGAGTGGATGTCATTGGTGGCAGTGAGGAGTGCAGTCTCTGTGCTGTGGCTGCTTCAGAAGCCGGATTGGGAGGTGTCCAGGACATGACTTACTTCTAAGAAGGCAGAGAGTTGGGTGTTTATGGCCTTCTCGATGACCTTGGCTGGGAAGGGGAGGAGGGAGATGGGTCTGAAATTCTTGAGGTCAATTGGGTCTGAGGATGGCTTCTTCAGCAGGGGGTTGATCTCGGCCAGTCATCGGGGAAAGTAGCGGTTTCGATGGAGCAGTTGATGGTGCTGCGGAGGTGGGGGTGATGGCGGCTGCTGCTCTGTGAAAGATGTGGTATGGGCAGGGATCCGTCGGAGCTCCTGAGTGGATGCTCTTCAGGGTCTTGAGTGTGTCCTCTGTTGTGAGCAGGGTCCAGCGGAGCATGGTCTGTTTAGGTGTGGAGTGTTTGCTTGCGGTGGTGATGGGCAAAGTGGCAGGGTCAAGTGTGTTGAAGCTGTCGTAGATCTGCCTGATCTTGTGGTGGAAGAAAGTGCTGAGTTTGTTGCAGAGGTCTTGGCAGGGAGGAACATCTGTGGTCTTGCTGTTGGGCCTGGCAAACTCCTTCATGATGACGAAGAGTTCTTTGCTGTTGTGTGCGTTGGCGATGATTCTGTCTAGGAGGGCTGTTTTCTTTGTGGTTTTGAGGAAGAGGTGGTGTTGATGGAAGATTTGAAGGTAGCATGGGTTTCTAGGGCTTTTTTGTTTCTTCTTAAGTCGTCTGCAGGTGCGTCTGTATTCGTGGAGGGCAGGGGTGAACCGGGTGGCTTTCTTGGCGTGTTGCTTGCCAGGTCTTTTGTTGAGAGGTGCCAGTATTTGACATTCTTCAACATTCTGTCCATCAATTGTTTTTATTACAATTCTAAACAGCATAAGAACAGGTCTAAGATTGGCTGAAGCAGGAAAACACAGCGCTCGTGCGTACACCTAGAGGGCTGTGCCTCTGCTTCTCAGCGGCCTTTAGGTGTTGATTGCAGAAGGCTGAATTGGGCATGTCAGGCTGGCCACAGTGAAAACACCAGCCAATCTGCCATACCCAGTTCTGTAGACTCAGCCCCAGGTTGTCCGACTGAACTGCCATGCTGCAGTGGGGGTTCAGGGGGTCAAAACCCCTACATTACTATGGACGAACCACCCCTTGGTCCAGAAGTGTCGGATTTGATGGGGTCAGAGACCCAGTTCTGTTACCCAAATATGCCTTTGAAGTGGGGGAGACTTCAAAGACTGGCTTTGAAGTGCACCAGTATCCATTTTAAGCCAGTTCTGTCTGCCAGGCTATCAATAGGGTTATCAGTCCTTTGTGAGGGGGTCAGGCCACTACCCTTTGAAGAATAAGTGTGAGCCTTTTCCTCCCTTCCTGCCCAGGAAAGACCATCAGAATGCAGATGTATGCAGATGGTTACTCAGCTACATCTAGCCTTCCTGTGTCAATCAATCAAGTGTTTGTTAAGCACAACTACTCACCCATAAGGGTCTCAAGGCGCTGGGGGTGGGGGGTGCAGGTTCCGGTCGATCAAGGAGGGGGTCCGTCGAAGAGCCAGGTCTTGAGGTCTCTTACGAAGATGGGTAGCGATGTTGTCTTTCTGAGGTGGAGCAGAAGGGCGTTCCAGGCCTTGGCTGTGTGGAAGGAGAAGGAGCGGCCTCCCGATCTGGTTTTTCTGGTGTGTGGGATCACAACGTAAGAGAGCTGGGCTGATGGTAGGGTCCTTTGGGGTGGGTGGAATTTGATTTGGCTGTTCAGGTATGCTTGTCCGGTGTCGTGGAGGGCCTTGTGTGCGTGGGTGAGCATCTTGAAGGTGACTCTCGCCTCGATGGGGAGTCAGTGGAGTGTGCGCAGGTGCTGTGAGATATGGCAGTGTTTTGGCAGATTGAGGACCAGTCTTGCGGCAGCGTTCTGGATGTTCTGTAGCTTGTGGGTGAGGTTTTTGTTTATTCCGGCGTAGAGTGCGTTGCCGTAGTCGAGTTTGCTGGTGACCAGGGTGTGAATGACGGTCTTTCTGTGTTCAAGGGGGATCCATTTGAAGGTCTTACATTGGAGGCGGAGGGTGTGCAAGCAGAAGGACGAGGCTGAGTTGATCAGGCGGTCCATATTGAGCTTGGAGTCCAGGATGATTCCCAGGTTGCGTGCGTGGTCCGTGGGGGTGGGCGGCGTTCTGGATGTTGTGTAGCTTGCGGGTGAGGTTTTTGTTTATTCCGGCGTAGAGTGCGTTGCCGTAGTCGAGTTTGCTGGTGACCAGGGTGTGAATGACTGTCTTTCTGTGTTCAAGGGGGATCCATTTGAAGGTCTTACATTGGAGGCGGAGGGTGTGCAAGCAGAAGGACGAGGCTGAGTTGATCAGGCGGTCCATATTGAGCTTGGAGTCCAGGATGATTCCCAGGTTGCGTGCGTGGTCCATGGGGGTGGGCGGATTTCCGAGGGCGGGGGGCCACCAGGTGTTGTTCCAGGCGTCGGGGTTTGGGCCCATGGAGAGTACTTCCGTCTTGTTGGTGTTAAGTTGTAAGCAGCTGTTTTTCATCCATTTGGTAACGGCTTCCATGCCTTCTCGAAATCTGTGCCTGGCGGTATTGGGTTTGTTAGATAGGGAGAGAATGAGTTGGGTGTCATCTGCGTCTGACACAATGTTGAGTTTGTAGGTTTTGACGATGGGGGCGAGCGGAGCCATGCAGAAGTTGAAGAGCATCAGGCTGAGGGAGGACACCTGAGGGACTCCGTAGTTGGTTGGCATAGGGTCTGAGAGGAAAGGGGGGAATCTGACCCACTGCGTTCTACCTGAGAGGAAGGAGCTGATCCAGTCAAGGGCCTTGTCCTGGATCCCTGCGTCGTGAAGTCTGCGTATTAGGGTGCAGTGGGAGACTGTGTCGAACGATGCTGAGAGGTCGAGGAGGATGATGGCTATTGGTTCTCCTTTGTCCAGTAGGGTGCGGATGTCATCTATTGCGGCGAGGAGGGCAGTTTCCATACTGTGGTTTTTCCTGAAGCGGGATTGGGAGGAGTCGAGAATGTTGTGCTCTTTGATGAATGTGGCAAGTTGGCTGTTGATGGCTTTCTCGATGACTTTTGCAGGGAACGGGAGCAGGGAGATGGGCCTATAGTGTTTGAGGTCAATGGGGTCCGCCGAGGGTTTCTTCAGGAGGGGTTTGACCTCGGCATGTTTCCAGTCGTCTGGGAACGAGGCTGTCACCAGGGAGCGGTTGATGGTGTGGCGGAGCATAGGTGCGATGGTGTCGGTGGCAGGGGTCTGTGGGGGCCCCAGAGTGGATTGACTTCATCGTCTTCAGTGTGTCTTCGGTGGTGAGGGCTGTCCAGCTGTCAATTGTTGGCTTCAGGGTGTCGGGGTGGTTGGTGGGGTTCCGTGTGTTGGTTGTCTTCGTAGAAGTTGTCATATATGCTCTTGATTTTGTGGTGAAAGAAGGTGCTGAGTTTATCACAGAGGTCTTGTGAGGGAGGGGTTGGGTGAACTCCTTGAGGATGTTGAAGAGTTCTTTGCTGTCCTATGCATGTGTGGAGATTCTGTCTTCAATCACTTTTTTCCTTGTTTTTCTGATGAGTTGGTGGTGGGCGTTGGTAGCGGCTCTGAAGTTGTTGTGAGTTTCTGGTGATTTGGTGTTCCTCCAGGCCTTTTCGAGGCGGCAGCTGGTGCGTTTGGACTCTTGAAGTTCAGTGGTGAACCATCTGGCTTTCTTGGCGTGGGTGTTGTTTTTTTTTGAGGGGGCTATGGTGTTGTCGCTATCGGAGATCCATCTGTGCAGGGTTCGGGCTGCTGTGTTGGGGTCATCGTTTTCTGCAATGGTTGGGGTGGAGTGGCTGAGTGAAGAGGTAAGCTGGTCATCGGTGATTCGGGTCCAGTTTCTTTGTGGGAGCTGGTGCTGGTGTCTGTGGATGATGGGTGTTCCGAAGGTGAAGTGGACGCATCGGTGGTCAGTCCATGGGAGTTCGGTGATGTGGCTGAAGGTGATGGAGTTTCCTGTTATGAAGAGGGGGTCGAGGGTGTGTCCCTCTGAGTTCTTGGTTTCGGTCACGATTTGGCGGAGTCCAATGTTGCGGAGGTTGTCCAAGAGGGATGTGGTGTTGGGGTCCAGTTGGTTGTTAATGTGGAAGTTGAAGTCATCCAGCAGGGTGCAGTTGGTGGATGCAATGGCATGCGGAAAGATGATGTCTGTGATGGAGTTGGCGAAAGGTCCATGGGGTCCAGGAGGTGAGTAGAAGAGGGTTCTTCGGAGAGTGGTGGTAGGGTTGGTCTGTATTGTGTCTGTGGGCTCGTTGGGGCGTGTGCTCAGGTGGAGGGTCGATTTGTGGACAATGTCGATTCCTTCTCCCGGGCGGGTGTGGCGGTCCTTTCTGGATATCTTGTACCCTTGGGGAATGGCGATGGCGATGTCCGGTCCCGAGGTGTTGTTGGTTTAGGTTTCGGTGAAGAACGCTACGTCCGGGGTGGTGCTGTCAAGGAGGTCTAAGATTTCGGTGGCGTTTGTGGAGGGATCAGACGTTGAGGAGGATGCATTGCAGGGTCTTCGGTTTGGTTGTGTTCTTGTGGTCGGGTTGTGCTGGGTCTGAGTTCCTGGCGGGGCTGTAGGTTTCGCGGCGGCAGCTGAAGGGTCCATGGGTGTCGGCCGGCGAAGCTAGCTTGAAGTTGTTGTTGTGGCCTGGGTTGAGTTTGTGGAGTGCTGTTGGGCTGTAGCATTGGCGATGCGGAGGTTCAGGGTGGCGCTGGTTGTGGTCAGGTCGGCTTGCCTTAGGCGCGACTTTGGTGCGCCAGCAGCATGCCCACTGCGCGCGTCCACAGCGTGACCACACAGCGGCCACGATTAAGTAGGGGAGGGGCTAGCAGCTGGGTGGCAGGGGTGGTCAAGGGGCGGTGGTGGCAGGAACAGGCACAACACGGGACAATGCCAATTAAATGAAAACTACAGTGGGGTCAAATAAGGAAGATGGTAACAGTGGGGCACAAAAACACAAGCGACAACGGGCAAAAGGTCAGTTAAGGAAACAAAACAATGGTGGGCTCAATAAGGAAGACAGCAACAGTGGGGGTCAATAGAAAAACGGCAGCAGTGGGGCACAAAAAGTGGCAACAGTTGGGCACAAGCACAAAAAGCAGCAGGCACAGTGAACTTAGGAGCAAACATGGGCTAAGAGGAATACCCACAGGGGGCAGGCACAGTCAGGGCAGTCTCGAACCCTGCCTTGGAAGGTAGAGTTGATCAGTGGCGGAGCACACCAGAGCGGAGCTGCTGGGGAGAGAGCGGTCCCAGACGGGTGTGTTTGTGGCTGTCTGGAGGGAATGCACAAAGTTTAACTGTCACCCATCCCAGGCTAGTTTTGGAGACAGTTTACAAGGCACATACAGCAGTAAAAGCAAAGAATGTCCACTTTCTAAAAGTGGCCGAGGAAAGATCATCAGATTGCAGATGGTTACTCAGCCACATCTTGCCTTGCTGTGTTTGTGGCTGTCTGGAAGAATGCACAGAGTTTAACAGTCAACCATCCCGGACTAGTTTTAGAGACTGGTTGCAAGGCACACAGAGCAGTAAAAGCAAAGAAATGTCCACTTTCTAAAAGTGGCATTTCTAAAAAAGTTGTGTTAAATCTGACTTTACCTGTAGAGAGGATTATCATTACCATTCCAAAGATATTAAACATGAGACAGCTACTCCTTTCTGATCACAAATTGCAGCTTAAAGGTATTTTGAGGAATTCCAAAATGTTAGCCTATGAGAGGAGTAGGGCTCACAGCAGTAAGAAACGAATTTAGTAGTTTGTCACTACCAGGTCATATAAAACATAAGTGTACATGTCCTACCTTTTAGTTACACAGCAACCTGCCCTATGGGTTCCTACGCCTCACTTAGGGGTGAGTTAGGTGTAAGAAGAGGGGAGTTTCAGGCTTGGCAAGTAGTTTTAAATGCCATGTCAAAGTGGCAGCAAACTGCACACACAGGCCCTGCAGTGGCATGCCTGAGACATGGTTAGGGGGCTATTTAGGTGGGTGGCACAGGCAGTGCTGCAGGCCCACTAGTAGCATTTAATTTACAGGCCCTGGGCACATGTAGTGCACTTTACTAGGGACTCATAAGTAAATTAAATATGTCAATTGGGTATGAACCAATGATACCATGTTTTAGGGGGAGAGCACATGCACTTTAGTACCGGTTAGCAGTGGTGAAGTGTGCAGGGTCCTAAAGCCAGCAAAAATTTAGCATAGAAGAATGGAGAGAGGCAGGCAAAAAGTTGGGAGAAGACCACCCTAAGGCTGTCAGTTCTAACATGTGCCCCCCCCAGCTGAAAGTGATAAGAGCTACACAACCCATTGGGAGCTCTCTTCACTAAGGCGGTGGTATCTAGAGAGACCATCAGCATTGGTGTGGTAAGTCCCCAGGTGATGCTCCACCATAAAGTCCAGTCCCTGTAGGGAGATTGACCACCTCAGAGTTTAGGATTTAAACCCCCATCTGGATGAGCCATCTGAGGGGCCTGTGGCCTGTCTGAACCCACAAGTAAGTCCAAAACAGGAATGGCCTTAGCTTCCTCAGAACCCAGACCACAGCAAAAGCTTCCCTTTCAATGGCACTCCACCTCTGTTCCTGTGGAAGTAACCTTCTTCAGAAGGATATTGGTTGGTCTAGGCCCTCCTCATTCAGCTGTGCTAAGACTGCCCCATTCACCATGCTCTGAAGTGTCTGCCCAAGGAATTCCTTGGCGAAGTCAGGGGCCCTGAGCGCAGGTGCTATGCGCATGGCTTCCTTGATAGAATCAAAGGCCTCTTGGCAAGCCTCTGTCCAGATCACTAATCTGGGCTGCATCTTGGAAGTCAGCTCAGTTAAGGGGGCAATAATGGTGCCATTCCCCTTAACAAAGCTGCGTAATAGCCAATGAGGCCTATAAAGTCTTTCATATCTGTTTGGGTTTTAGGTGGTTTCCAGTCCATGATGGTTTTAATCTTGGCCTGGAGGGGCTGCACCTTACCTCCACCTATCAGTTGTCCCAAATTTATCACTGAACCCAGGCTATTTATGCACTTGCTGACCTGGATTGTCAGGTCTGCCTGTTGCAGGGCAGAAAGCACCTCATGGACTATAGACAACAATGTAATCTAAGTAGCTGACACAGAACTCCTCCTTACTAGCCAGGACCCTGTTAATTAACCTTTGGATGGGAGCATGGGCATTTCTTAATCCAAAGGGCATGACCTGAAATTGGCAATGATCCTCTGGGGTGGTGAATTCTGACCTCTCCTTTGCCCCCTCGGTAAAGACAGTAAAGAGGATCTGGCAGTACCCTGATGTCAAATCAAACGTGCTGAGGAATTTGGCAGCGCCCAGCCCATCCACGAGCTCATCAGCTATGGGGATGGGGTGTGCATCAGTCCTGGTGACTGAGTTGAGTCTTCAGTAGTCCACGCTGAATGAGAGGTCTGGTTTGGTGCCTGGTGGGGGAGCTTTTGGTACCAGCAACACATGGCTGGACTAGGGACTGTTAGAGGGCTCAGTCACCCCTAAGGCCAGCATCTTGGAGAATTCATCCTTGATGCAGCCCTTACCCTGTCTGACACCCTGTAAAGTATGTTCTATGTCAACATCATGGACACAGAGATGTGTGAATCCAGGGGTGAGGGAAAACAGTGAGGTAAACTGTCCCCACAAGTGGTAACAGTGACCTTGCTGTTCTGGGGTCAGAGTGGGAAAGAGGTTGACACCCTCCACTGGTCTATCGTGTTCATGTGCAGAGAGGATGTCAAGGAGAGGTTCACTCTCCTCTACAACCCCCTCATCTGTCACAAGGAGCATGCTGACTTCAGACATTTCAAAGTGAGGCTTTATTCTGTAGACATGGAGCACCCTTAGGGGGTTTCTAGGATTCTGGAGGTCCACCAAGTAGGTGGCCTCCCCCTTATGCTCCTTGATTTCATATGGGACAGTTCAGAATTCCTGGAGAGTTCTGGGCTCTACTGGTTCCATGACCCATACCATATGGCCGAGGCTGAAACTCCGCCAGTGTGGCCTTCTAGTAGTAACAGAGTTTCATCACTTCTTAGCTGGCCTCGAGGTTGCTCTTTGTCTTCTCCAAGAAACGGTGCATTTTGTTGCGGAGGGCCAGCATTTAGCAGGTGGGGCCTCTTGGTAGCTTTCTCCCGACACTCTATGACAAGGCTAAGAGGTTCCATAACAAGGTGTCCATAGAGAAGTCCAAAGGGACTAACTCCTACCCCTTTCTGTGGCACCTCATGGTAGGCAAAGAGAGGGCATGGCAAGAGGATATCCCACTTATACCTCATGGGCTCAGGCAGGCCCACAATCATGCCCTTAAAAGTCTCTCAACTAGACCATTGGTTTGTGGGTGATAGAATGTGATGAACTTGTACGTTAACCCACACTCTTCCCAGATAGACTTCATATACGCTGACTGTCATGATTTCATGCCTGATGTATACACCGGCCCTCACATTACAGGCATAGAGTCTGCATAGGGCACGGTTACTACTCCATATAGAGTAGATATTTCCCGAGTGAAACCCACCCCTATCCCGTGCATCCAGCACTCCAAAGTATGTAGGCCTAATTGTCATGTTTAAATTGTGAGAGTATTATGTTCAACTGTATAAAGAGCTTGGGTATGTAGTACATATCTGTTTGCCAATGCTCATTACAAGTATAATCATCATCACAGTAATCATGCCATTGATCAAGCGTCTGAAAGGACTGAAAAATGCTTTGAAATGCTTCCGTTTGGAAAGGAAAAAACAGAAACGCTTTGCGCTTTATGCGCGCATTGCCCGCATTGTGGTAAAGACTTTACTTGGCTGCATGTTGCATCACGTCTGAACGCGTGCAACGTAGCGGCCGTCTTGGGTGCGGTTCAGGTGTGGCATGCCTATAAAATGCCACACCCAAGTTCCAGAAGGCGCTAAGCCTTCCGACCGTTTCTGCGTTGACATCTTCACCGCTTACCTGAGCATCTCCGGTTTCCTTGAAGTTCGGGCTACAGCAGCATCAACGCTTCCTGAAAACAACAAGAAGAGAAAGAAGGCTAAGTTATTTCTTGATTCTTATATGCAAAAAGCGCCCATTACAAAACAGCAGAAAACTAACAGCGTGCATAAGGAAAATAACAATTTTTGGAAACTCTTTGTGATTGCTGAAAAGACATTACAAAGCACAGTTTTGTGTAAAAGACTTTAAGGAAAAACCATAGGAACAATGATAATGTTGCAGTAGTATATCTTTATGTTTGTTGTATATTTTGTATTATTTTAAAGCACTAAATCGTGTGATGGAGATAGAAGAAGAATGATGCAGAAGTAAGTGATTAAGGGAAAAAGAACCAATAGTCAAAAAATCAAGTTGTGTGATGTACTTCTTTTGGGAGAAGAAATACCATTCTCATCATTACGGATACCACCACCGTGACTACACCCTTAGAGGACAACACCCATCACACGATGACATCCAGGATGCCACACCCTTTCCTGTAGATCACAGGTAGGACGCTTACACCACTCATATCTTCAGACTTAAAGTAGGGATTATAGAGGTGACTGTGCAACTCATAGGACCACACCCTAAAAAATACTTCTTGTTGCCTCGCAGGTCGACAACATGAATTCGTCAGTGTCCGAATCCGGTCCTCCTCCCTAAATTCTATTCAGTAACCACAGTGTATTATATAATCACTGGTTATACTTTAGGGGTTCTGGGAGGTTGGCTCATAGCGTCTCTGCAAAACTCAGCCAAGCACCTTACAGGTAAGAGTGCAACATCTTGTAGGTAAGAGTGCATTGGTTAACCTGACACTGGCATAAAGTTAGTGCCTCTGACAAACACTACCTCCTTGGGGAACCTAACACAGGCAAAAATCCTCATAACAGCTCTCACCCCCACGGGTGCAGTCACTGACTTCAGAGGGATTGCCTCTGGGTAGCGGGTGGCATGGTACACCTAGACCAGACAAACCTGGTGACTATGGCAGTCTTGAGGTCCAAATGTCCAATAACTTAGATGACCACCCAAAGGGAGTGCCAACGACAGATAATGGGATTAGGGAAGCTTTCTTTTTTTCCCCTGACTTCCCACTGGCCTGGCAGGTGGGACAGGTCCTGCAGAATGCATCTTCATTCAGGGCCAATAAAAGTGGGAGACAATCCTGGCAAAGGTCTTGTCTTGCCCCAAATGTCCCGCCAGAGGAATGTTGTGAGCCAGGCCAAATAGGAAGGTCCGGTGGCATAGGAGGACCACCAGCACATGGGCTGCCCCAGCACCAGGAACCTTTGGCTCCCTGTGAAAGAGATTGTTCTCCCAGTAGATTAGGTGGTCACCAAAGGCTTCACCTACAGCATGGGTTTGGCCTGGTGCCTTAAGCCCTCAAGAAACTCCTTCTGCGCTTGGCAGAATTCCTCCCTGGTGGGCCCCCTTCAACCTGCTGGCTGGCAAGTTCAGGTAGGTCACCTAGGGAGGCAATGTCTTTCCTGATTGGCTCAGGGGCCTACTCCTCAGGGACCCCATCAACCTTTACCGCAGGATCTTCAGAGAGCGGTTTTCTGTGCCCTTTGCCCATCTCCTTGTCAGCTGTCTGTGCTATTCTTCTAGGCTTCAGACTCCCTTGACTACATGTCCTACCTTTTAGTTACACAACATCCTGCCCTATGGATTCCTATGGCCTACCTTAGGGCTTGGCAAGTAGTTATAAATGACAAGTCAAAGTGGGAGTAAACGGCACATACTGAAACTGTATTGGCAGGCTTAAGAGATGATTAGGGGGCTAATTAGGTGGGTGGCACAAGTAGTGCTGCAGGCCCACTCATAGCATTCCAAAGGAGTGCTCTGATACATGAATAGTTATATTGAGAGCTCTCCAAGTAGAATTCCATTTCCATTGATAAAATACAGGCAAACTGTGTATCTTTCTCCTGTACTCTCACATTGCCTTCCGTTCCCATCACAAAAAACTGAAGAGCAAGGGACATTTGGCATTTCTTCTGTTCTCTCTTTCTCTTAGCAGAGATATTTTGAGATATCTTCCATGAGTTTTGTCAAAGCCAGTGTCAAAATAAACAAGTGAGGTTTTGTGGGTTAGGAAATGCATGTAGCAGTTTTAAACTGTGAACGGTTTCTGCAGCAGGTCAATAGGGAGCCTCCAAGTCAATGCTTACTAAAGAGTGTTGAGTTTAATTATGTGAGAGAGGGACAATTGTGACCTCCTCTAGTCAAGATGGAGTTGGGGGACTACATAAGATGGAGTCAGACCTCAGGGACTTTATGTCATCCCTTGCTTGTACGTCTGAATGACGCCATAAGGGCATGTCTAACTAATAAGAATTTATATAATGTATATGAAAATCCATTTTCTCAAACTACTTAGGTCTAAAATACCTGAAAAGAATTCAATATCAACAGATAAATAAAGCATATAACCAAGGTAATTAGTACCCTGTTATTTGTAAAATGACGGAAGTGCTATATATAATAACTATAACAGGGAAGCGCGAGCATTTGCAAGCCTGGCTTTGTTTCAAATAAATGATATCTATATATTGTAATCTATCTAGAGCACGGGCCTCCCACCTTTTCAGTAATTAAGAGCTACTTATGAATTGATCAAAATCATTGCAAGCTACTAATATTAATAGTGTTGTGATAGCAACCATATCCGACAAGATTCCATTAATGGCAACCATGTGCAAGATTACAAACAGTGATCACCACAGTGCATCAGGCAAGGTTGCAAGCAGTCATGTAAAAAGGCTTTATCAATTTGGAATTCCTCTACAGGGGTAATATATTACAGCCATAGTGTCAATGTCCTTGGAAACAATATAATAATACTAGTAAAAAGTCTCCCGAGCGCCACCTGATTTATCACAATAATGTCATCTTCAAATAAGTTTTAGAAATAATGAGGTCTGAAAATACACACAATTTTCGTCGGTAATACACATGTTTGAATTTTGGTCAGCATAAAGTAATTCAACGAAGCAAACACTTCTAAGTTAGAGGGCGAGGATGCAGATGGGAGAGCTATCCTCAGGTAGGTGGAGAGCTAACAGTAAAGCACGACCAACTCACTGGAGAAGCCTGATCGAGAATGTTACATATGAGTTGGCGATTAAATCATAGCAATAATATTATGAATAAGCCAAATTGAGAATATGCAGTAAAAAATAAAAGAAAAAAATTAGAAGAGTCTCAAAAAAGATATAGTTTATTCAGGCTATAGTGGTGCAATTGCAGTATTCTGGTTGTTGGCTGACTTACTTGTGAGATTCATTCCTCAACAGAGGACATGTCTACATTGTTGGGTGCAAACGAAGCACACATGTGATCTTTATGAAAACTTTACACAGCATGTTGAGTCTTGGGCACTTAATGGTAGTTGCCGCTTCTCTCTAGGGGGCTGGAGAGATAACAGCGAGTAAAGTCACTCATCAAGTGCTGCGTCGAAAAGCGCCACTAGTGATATTGCTCTGTAATAGGTAGCATCCTGTAGAAGGGACAGATGCATTGCTCAGCATTGTTTCTAATGCTCATGTAGAGGTTGAGGAATCATTTTCACATCAAGATAAACCATAGGGGGCTGTTCCAAATGTAAGTCCAAGATGACTTCAGTCACACAGTCTATGCACCAGAACACAGGTTTTACTTGTGTAGCTTCATTTTGCGAAAGGTGAGCATCCAGTGCTCACTGAGTTCAGATAGCCAAGCTTGTCCCATGTAGCGTGCTAGAGTCTCTGTTCGGCTTTGCTCAGCTGGATACGCGTACTCCATGTGATTGATTTCTTTGTCAGAAAAGGAGAACAATGATGATACCACAGCCAATTAGCAGTATGATGAGTGGAAATCCTCCAAAAAGCTGGAGAACATAGGGGCATATCAACAACAACCGGCGATAATTATTGCTAAGCGCACTTAGCGCTAGGATAATTATCGCCGGCTAGCGTTGATTTTTATCGCTGAGATAGCGTGCTATTAGCAACGCTTATCTCAATATCGATAAAAATCCTCACGCTAAGTGGCTAATGTGAGATTATCGCTGGAAACCCAGCGATAATCTCACGTTAGCTTGTTGATAGGGACAGACAAACTTAGCCATGATATCCTCCTTCCATAGGATATCATGGCTAAGTCAGAAAAATACAAGACGTAAAAAAGCAGAGTTAACCGCGGTTAGCGCTGCTTTTTTTGTCTCTAACAGGGTTAGCGATATTCTTGATAATAGGAGAAATGTCGCTTAGTGACATTTCTCCTATTATTTTACTCTGGAACGCCCCCTTTGCATCTCATTAGAGATGCAAGGGGAAGCGTAGAGTAAATGGGTGCTAACATGCAAATTTGCATGTTAGCACCCTGTTGTTGATAGGGTGCTAGTTTTATCTCTGCTTTTTTGGCTTTTAAAGCCAAAAAAGCAGAGATAAAGCCCTTGTTGATATGCCCCATAGAATGGAAAAAATGATTGAATCAGTCCAAATACTCCTTTACATCAAGCCACCATACCAGATCCAATGGGGCATATCAACAACAACCGGCGATAATTATCTCTAAGCGCACTTAGCGCTAGGATAATTATCGCCGGCTAGCGTGAATTTTTATCGCTGAGATAGCGTGCTATTAGCAACGCTTATCTCAATAGCGATAAAAATCCTCACGCTAACAGGCTAACGTGACATTATCGCTGGAAACCCCGCGATAATCTCACGTTACCTTGTTGATAGGGACAGGCAAACTTAGCCATGATATCCTCCTTCCATAGGATATCATGGCTAAGTCTGAAAAATACCAGACGTAAAAAAGCAGCGTTAACCGCGCTTAGCGCTGCTTTTTTTGTCTCTAACAGGGTTAGCGACATTCTTGATATTAGGAGAAATGTCGCTTAGCGACATTTCTCCTATTATTTTACTCTGGAACGCACCCTTTGCATCACGTTGAGCGCAGGTTGGATGTCACACTGTGACAGTTCAGCTTGTTGTATTGTTTTCTTCAGGGTGGCCATGAAGCGCTCAACCATCCCATTGGCTTGGGGCCATAAGGGGGTGATTTTCCGGTGTTTGAATTTCAGATGGTCTGCGAATTCTGTGAACTCACGTCCATTGAAAGGTGATCCATTGTCCGTCTTCACTATCTTGGGAATTCCCCATGCAGCGAACACTTCGTCAAAGATGGGTATGACGGCAGATGCTCTTGTGGATGATAATTGGTGTGCAATGGGAAAATGAGAATATTTGTCCATGATGATGATGACATATTTCCCAGATTTTAGTGGGCCAAAGAAGTCAACAGCTACTTGGTGCCATACACTGTCCGGAAGATCAGACATCTGCAGTGGGGCGTCAGGTTCTTCTCACCTCACTAGTTGGCATTGTGGGCAATTTTGTAGCGTGGCTTTTACCATTTGGTCAAGGGATGGAAACCAAACCCGCTCTCTCAGTGCTTTTGTCGTGGGTACGACACCTCTGTGGCCTTCATGGGCTAGATTAACAGTCCCTTGTTGCAGTTGGTGAGGAATGACAATCCTCCTGTCTCTCAGTAGCAACCCATCTGCACTGATTGTGAGGTCATCCTTAACGTGTCTGAAGGATGAAAGTTCATGCATGTTGATAGCAGTGGTAGTTTGGGAGGTCTCCAGATGTCTCCATTAGCCCGCTTGAATGCGCTGCATGACGTCTTGAAGTGTGGCATCCTTGGCAGTGGCTTCTATAATGGTGTCTAGTGGGACGGCAGGTGGGCGCGCTTGGTCGATAACGAAGTGGAGGTATTCTTGGGCTAGCGAAGTGCATGTCTGTGTCAGTATTTGAGGATGGCATGAGATGTAGTCCGCTGGGTTTTCTGCATTTCCTGGTTTGTGAATAATGGTGTAAGTGTAGTCCTGCTAGCGGATCCCCCATCTCTCGATCCTTGGAGGCATCTTTGCTCATGGGTTGCCGAAGATGGTAATTAAGGCCTGGTGGTCAGTAATAAGTGTGAAGTGCTTCCCGTAGCCCAATAAATGGAAATGCTCGCATGCCCACATGACAGCCAGACGTTCTTTCTGCTTTTGCGAGTACGCCTTCTATGTGTCAGTGAGACTGCGGCTGGCATAGGCTATGATGTGACGCTGGTCCCTTTCATCATCGTACTGAGCAAGAATGGCGCTAAGGCCCGCGGGGCTGGCGATGACGGTGACATCCGTTTTCCGTTTGGGATTGAAGTAGGCCAGGTGGGCGGCGGAGCTCACAGCGCTCTTGATCTTGTGGAAAGCATGTTTGCATGCCTTGGACCAGTGGAATGGGTGGACTTGTCTCATTAGCTCTCGCAGTGGCTAGCTAATGGTTGCATAATCTTTAATGTGTCTGGCACAATAGCTGGCCATGCCCAGGAATGATCGAATGTCACTGACATCGCGAGGTTGTGGGGTGTCAGCGAGCGCTGAAACTTTGTCGAGGTCTGGTCTCATGCCGTCTTCAGAGAAGATGCGTCCGTAGAACTTGAGAGTTGACTTGTGGAATTCACACTTGTCTCTGTTGAGTGTGAGGTTGGCGTTGAGAAGGGCATGGCACACGCGGCCTAGGGCTTTGTCATGGTCTTCGCGTGTCATATCAAAAACGAGTATGTCGTCACTGTAGTTGAATGAGTTAGGAATGTGGTGGATCACTCACCGAACGGCTTCTTGAAAGATTTCCGCCGCTGACGAAATGCCAAATTTAAGGCTTTTGTATCTGAAGAGTCCTTGATGAGTGGTAAACGTGGTAATATATCTCGACTTCTCATGGAGTTCGAGCTGGTGGTATCCTTTGTTAAGGTCTAATTTTGAAAAGACAGTCACTCCGTTCAGGCGAGTAATCATGTCGCTGATATGGGGTCCGGGATGTCTTTCCCGTTCTATGGCCGTATTCGGGGCACGCATGTCCACGCACAGGCGCACCTTGTTTTCATGACCTAGTTTGGGCACAACTACCACCGGTGACACCCAGGGAGTAGGTCCAGAGGATCGCTCTATGATATCCGCTCTCAGCAGGTCTTGAAGCTCGTCATCAACTGCTTGTTGGAGATGGAACGGTACTTTCCTGTGGTGTTGGGCCACTGGCGTTATTTGCTCATTGATGTGGAGTTTAACTTTGACGTTGGCTAATTTTCCTTGGCCTGAGAACAGCTTCGGGAATTTGTTGATCATGTCAGGTGAGTCGTCCACTTTGAATAGGATCTCTACTAGCCTCAGCCATTCCGCTGTGGGTAGGCTGAGTAGACAGTCAGCTGCTTCAGGGCCTTCTATGACATGAATTTGGGCCTGGATTGTCCTGTCCTTGTATGTAAGTGTTGTGGGAAAACGTCCTAGACATGGCAGTGGCTCTTTGGACATCCATGTGTAGACGCGAACACTGCGGCCGGTTCTAGCTTCGGTTTTGGGCACATCTTTTCAAATTCCATTGTGCAGATATAGTTCAGTGACGCTCCCGTGTCCAGAACAAACTTAGCAGAATAATTTCCCATTCGAATGTCTAATCGGGGATATTTCTTCAACTGGTCTGGGTCTGCCACCATGCATACATACTCGTCACTGTCTTGTGATATAGGAGTGAGTGCGGACGATTCTCTCGATGTCGACCAGTGAGATCGATACGAGGCCTGGGACTGGGTGCTGGACCTGGATGAGCTGGTTGAACGGTCTCTTCTTCCGTGCACCGCCCTTGCGTGGTGGCGTGTCCGGGCGCTTCGTCTGACTGGTCTTGTTTGTTTACGCTGGGTTTGGCACATAGCTTCGAAGTGATTGTCTCTCCCGCATCAGTGGCATTGTTGACCCAGGGCTGGGCAGGGGCCGGTGTGTGGATAGTCCAGGCCGCAGAGGTAGCAGTGCAGCGGTTGTTTTGGGGTTTTACTGATTCTGACCCCACCGCAAGACGAACTCGTGTGTTTGTCAGGCCTCCGATGATCTGACCGACACCTTGTTTCTGTCTGGGACTGAACTCGGAAGGCACATATATTTTATACAAGAATAACCTTGGTTCAATAAATATATTGAAAACATCCCACTGTGTATTATCTATATTTTTCTCTGAGAACAAGTAAGTACAAGTGACTGAGGGAGAGATCCTGATTTGTTACCATGATCCCTGAGGGGTCAGGCCTGTTATGTTCAGTGTTTGCCAGAAACCATTCACTCCCTGGTAGGGTTTGGGGGGCTTATGGTGGCACTGTGAGCTTTGTCAACATATTATGTGTGGGTGCTTGGAATCAGTCTAGGCACCTCACCCAAAGTTTAAGTTGTCCAACAAACGTGCAGATCCTATGTATTAGTGGGAACTACATGACAGCATCAAAGCGCTACGCATTCCATGCAGTTATATGGTGTCACATAAAAGGGATTATCCAAGGGGATTTTGACACATTTAACATCATGATATACACAGGGTCATCTTCATTTTTGTTTAAACAGATGTGGAAAAAAGGAAGCTTTCATAAATGGAACAGTTGTGAATTGTGCATGTTTTCATACCAACCAATGGATTTATGTTTTCGACAGTCGTGAAAATGAAATGTTGTAATGGGCAATGAAATAATACGATGTATAAGTCAGGTAAGAGGTGGTGTGTCGTTGACTGTGAATGGTGCATTTTCAACTTGTTCTATACTTAATAAGGTGTATATGGATTCTTTTTAGTGATTGTTTTTTGCATGAGTGTCAAAATATATGGTTAAAAAACAGGGCTGTTTCATTGAGTAGCTGCCAAGGCACGAAACCTGATCTAAGTGTTTGTAATGAACGATTTAATTGTATAATTGCTCTGAACTGAGCGCGCTAATGTTGTAATAAATTGAGATCTCCTTTCAGGACTTCCAAAGCTGAGGATAAAATGTGATTGAATGAGTACACTCTTTTACAAAGTGTGTGCATTCCATTGTCTTTACACAACTTTAAAAACAGTTTGCATGTTTTCTTGATCTATTAGCCTAATTTTTTTTGCTGCTTCTTTCTCTGAATATTTATTCAATTCATTATAAATAGTATATATTCCTGTGGCAAGGAACTGTTTAATTCTTTTAGGATGTTGTCCCAGAACGAATTCCGAATAATCCATATTTTTATTAATGGAAATAAAGTGTTCTTTCACAGCTGAAAGACTAGAGTGTTCTAGCCATCATTGGCATAGCTTGCCTACACTATAGGTGGTAAGTATTACAGGTGTTTGCTTATTATACCATGGATCTGGATGATTAATTTTAAGTCTCGGAGTGTTGGAAAGTAAACACTGCCTGCAGGTGTCAGAATCATATGGCCAGAAGGCCAAACCTTAATAATTTGTTTAGAATTATAGGTTCCATTCTGTAGCATATCATTGATGAGAAGGCAAAAAATGACAGGATAGAGGACAAAAATTGAAGAAAAAAACATAACCAGCAACAGGGACAAACCTGTGCAAAGGCAACCAATTGCCAAGGAAGAAGTTCCTCTCACTATCGTAATAGAAGGCAAAACAAAAATCAAACAAACCCAAAAACGAAAATCAAGAAACAAAAATGAATTGGCTACATAACTATACCATCTTTGACAAAACAGGTGCAAGATCAGAAGGGCCAAATAGAGACCCCCTGCTGTTGAATGAGGCAACACCAGAACAATCCATCAACAATAATCTAATATTTAAATCATCAGATTCAGATACTGAGGCCCACAGGACCATCTCTACGGATCCTGGTCTGCATCTGGACCAGGTCCTTGAGAATAATACATCAAACAAACAAGAAGTTGGCCAGCTCAAAACTGTCATGTGCAAACCTGACCAACAAAGCAAAAGGCCCAGAAAAAAGGCTCGAATTGGAGCTACTACTTTCATCAACCTAATATATTTTGCTGTAAAATCCCACACTTCAGGTAAAACTGTATCTCGTAGCACAAGAGGTAAGTCATTCACAGTAAGCAAGGGATACAGACCCTTTACTTCTGTCTTTTGTCTGGGCATTTTAAACACCACATCCTCATCTTTAGTTTGAAATTCTATTCCTTCTGGGATACAATAGCTGGAACAGTTCATTTTGCACAATAAATCTCGCCCTAACAAATTTAACTGACTAGAATCATACACCACAAACTTGTGCACATCTTCAAAGGTTCTAATCTGTACCTGCACAGGTTCTGTCACTGGGTTTGAAATCAATTGATTAGATACTCCTTCCACTTGTTTATACCACTCAACAGGCTTCTCCCTAAAATTTTCGAAAATCATTTGTAAAGGACAAAATAGCCTGTCTATTCCAGGGGACATGAACATAACCTCCTCCTGGTACCTCTCTCTTGGGATATGCTGTTTATGCTGTTGCATCTGCCTCACCGTTCTCCCTCTCCATCATCAGGTATAGGGGCAGAACCATTGTTGCATTTTCCTTCTTTTTAGCCCATCTGCCTTCCCATCTTTCTACTTCTCCCCATTGTTTCAATGTGGTTAGTAATTCTTTCATTTGCAGGTTTTTCTCAGAAGAGTACAGACTTTCCAAATCTTTACCACTAAAATCCAATCAATATGTTTTCTGTAATGCTTTGGACTTCTCTATATTCACTCCATATTTTTGTGCTACCTCAACAAATTTCTCATGAGTGTTCCTAACGTTTCGTGTTATGTTTTTGCACATGAATAGTAACTCTTCACAACGATATTTCACTAGTCTCTCTGGACTAATTGTTCCCAATATCATTTCTTCCAGTTCCACCTTTAAGTTGCTTAAATCTATGCTCATGTCTCGATCCACATTACCCTTTGCACTGCCAGTAGGAACTATGTCTCTAATCCAATCATCAAGTTTGTCCGGTGATGGCCCTATCGATGTACTTATCTCTGATCTCTGAGACTCTCCGCTAGCTTCTCCTGCATTACGTGAGGATTTATTTTTTGATTTCCCATTTGCAAAACCTTTTCGGTAATGACTTGCTGACCTCTGCTTGATGTTTCAAGACTCCTCTCTGTAATGCTTATCAATGGTTCTATTCCCCCTGCCATGGTGGAATTGATCCTATCACTCATTCCCACATCACCCTCAGTTCTTTCTCGTGATATGATGCTTTCTGATCTCCCACCTTCTGGTTCATCTCTTGCAGAGAGTGGGTTTCTCCCATTGTTCCAGTTGGAACCGTTATTGCATAAACTTGTGAAACTCCTAGTCCTGTTTGATATAAAGGTACAATTGGACCTATAGTTACTGGAACAGATAATGCATCTGGACCATTTGTCATAGCCGTATTTGGAAATCCTGCTCTCTCTGGAGTCTGTTCTCCAGACAAAAAAAAAAATTCTAAGCTGGATCTAAGTTTGCAGGTTCGGCTTCTGGTGTTATACCCACAAACGGGTTTGTTCCTGAACTATTCTGTTCTTCATGATAGGGTGGAGGTCTATTTAGCAATAACTCATTCAGTAATTGGTCTGTAATTTCATCCAAATTCTCTTCTGTCAGAACCTGAGTATTTGGCTCTTCACAATGTTTCTTTTTCTCGTTACACTTCTCTCCTTCCTTATCCTCAGCTACTATTACAGGATACATTTGTGCTCCCAAGGCAACATCCTGTCTCCATAACTTTTTCTGGGATTCCCATTTTGCCTCTGTGTATCAATTTAGGGTATTCTTATATCTCCCCTGATGTTTCTCTTTCTCTCTTCGATGAACTTCATGTTCCCATTATTCAAGCGTTCACTGACAGAATATCAATGTAAAAAATATAGAAAGCAAAACCATCAACTCCTATACTTAAACAGGTATAGTACAAAACTATCAAGAAAATATTGATGTCAAAATTATAGTTGTACAAAAGCTAGATTTTTATACCTAAATAAAATAAAAAAATATATGTTAAAGAATACAATTATTTAAAAATGTTTTAGATTTGATATACATTTTAACAATTATAACAAATAAAGTTAATAAACTAAAGTTAAAGTAGATTTAATATACATTTTAACAAATATAATTAATTAAAAAAAGTTAATCATATACATAATAAACATATATATAATTACTTTAAAGCAATTAATAAGCTATAAATGTATTTTATAATTTTAAAACTGTATAAAAATTTAATATAGATATATATATATATTTTATTGATATTCAGTATACAAGCTGATATTAAGTACACATAAACAAAAACAAATAATTTGGTTTTTAGCATAAAATACTGTTATTTTTAGAATGCTAAATTGTTTATAATTGTATACATATGAATTTTCTTACCCTGCAAAAATTGCAATCGTATTGTTTTTAAGTTTGCACATTGCACTAAGCACTTTGGTAATAGCACTTATGTAAATAGCACTTTTAAAGATGGTTGCCATGAATTGTACATCGAATGATGCATAAGTCCATCTGTTATGTTTAGTGACAACACGTGATGTACTAAGAAACTGACATTGAGGAAGCCGTAAGGCGAAACGTGTCTGTCGGGGGGGGGGGTCTGCACAATAAAGCATCCAGCTTAAACATCTTTCCTTGTGTGCTCTCCGCTTTTGGCTGCAAATGTGTCTGCCTTGTTTGTGGAATCGATAAGCGGCTCACCACTGCTGAAGCAAGAACCCGAGAGAGGAAGGAGCGGTGATGTTCTGTTACGAAAATTAATATGCCCACCTGCCCGATGCTCAAAAATGAAAACATCGCCGTAGAAATATCGGCGTTAATAAGAGGAAATGAATGGATTTATAAGAGGACGCGGCTGTTCTTTGCCGCTGACGAGAGACTGACGTGGACTCCGAGTTCTTACCTGGGAACCGCAGCACCGACTTGCTGGTGAGTGAGCTCCGTTGTCTTCTGTAACCGGCATTATTCCGAGCCTCAGTCCCGAAGGAAAATAGTTGCTTGGGCAGACCCCCCCGTTTCAAACGTACAGAATTGTGCTGCATAATATTTATCAAAATGTCGAGCTTAAGTGAAAGAGAGGAAGCGGCAATTTATATTTTCAAACTAGGGACGAGGGTGAAAAAAACGCAATCTAAAAATGATGCAGCCACAAGTTCTTCTTCAACTAATCTCGTGATTCTGTTTCAATCGCTAGAAAAAACGCACAAGAGAGAACTGCGAAAATGGTGGGAAGCCACCTCACTGCAAAGATATATTGATTGTGAACAAATTCCTAGGGGCCTTCGGATATTTACAATCCCGTCCTATGAAAACCCCGACCCCCAGCTCCTTAAAGAGTGGGTAGAGCACACCACAGACTCTGCAAAAGGAATGGTAAAAATACTAATAAAATACGCATGGAGTGATCGTGAACAATTCTTAACAGAAATAAAGAGACTGGTGGAACTGATAAACAAGGAGAAAGATGTGAAGCACAGCGAGGAACTCAGAAACGCGATGATGAAGTGCCTAAAAGACTATGAGACGGTCATAAGACATCGGAAACAGACGAAATTCCAGAGGGATTAGCAGGACTATACTACAGGTTGCATCTAAACATTTGCCCGTAAATTCGATGGGCCCAGGAAGAAGATGAGCCAACATGGTGCCACTGCAGCTGCAGGTGGAAGCAAGGATACCTCAGAATCAGAGGTAGAGACCTCAGAAGGGGAACAATCCACTGATACCGAAGATGGGAGGGCGAATATAGAGTCTCCTTATTTTCAAGAATACCAACTAATAAAGGACACACGCCATAGACCAACCCCAAGGACCCACCCTCCACAACAGACACAACCAAAAAGTGCAAAAAATTCAAAACAAGGAGGGGAAAGAAAAGAGGGAGAGGAGGCACCGACCCCAAGAATTACCCGGAGCAAAGTGAGGAGGGGCAAGTGGTGAATCTAGCAGAGGAAAGGACTGTAATCAATCTCTCCAATAAAGCACTGACCCAGGACCAGATTAAAGTATTACAACTTGGTCCCACCTTCTGCCCAACGTCTGGATATGATTAAGCAGAGACTCGAATGGATCTTTTTAGATATATTAGAAAGTTAAAGTTGCAAAAAACTTTCTACCTCATCCCAACCGGAGACCCTTGGTGACACAAAGTGTCAAACCACACAATAATAACAGCAAATCTGACCTCTTAGTAGGCCACAACCTTCAAACCTTTATAGCGATACAAAGTTTGGAAACAACAGCACTCACAGAGGAAGGAGATATTAATGTTGACGACCACCTGGAGGCGGCAGGCATCAAGCAAACTAGCGGACATAGTAATTTTAAAAGGAAATCAAGGACAATTCCTCAGACTCCATTTGATACAATCGATGTGTTCAATGAAGCGGTCATAAGCGATCTAAAAAACCTGGCAAAGCATACCAGCTATAAGAATCGGCACTACAATATCTCAAGAAAATAATTGGAGACAATCAAATCCCTGAAAGAAGATCCAAACATGGAAATCAAACCCTCAGACAAGGGGGGCAACATGGTCAACTTTAGCAAACAACACTATTACAAAGAGGCCATGAGGCAATTGGATGATAGGGAGTGCTACATTTCAATACAATGGAAAGAACACCTGGCGTGCATTAATGCATACCATCGATTACTACAAGATTGGAGGGATGATGGTATGTTGGGACAGGATGAGTATCTGTTTCTTCACTGTGAAAAACCAACCTTACTGACATTTTACCACCTGCCCAAAATACACAAAGATTTTAACAACCCCCAGATAGACCAATTGTGGCCTCTATCAAGAGCCTTTTAGAGAACACAGCAATATACATCGACTCTTTTTTAGCACCCCTAGTCAGGGACCTCACCTCCTATATTTGGGACACTCAGGATTTCTTGAGACTAATCGAAGGTATCAGATGGGAAAAAGACATGCTCCTTATTACATATAACAAGTTTATATACGTGTATTAAACATCATGACGGACTTAAAGCTGTTGACTGATTCCTGAATAAGAGACAGTTGAAATTTCTGAAACACAATAAGATGCTTTTAGACATGATCACCTTTTGTTTAAATAACAACATTTATACATTTGCAGGCCAACTTTATCAACAACAACGCGGGACCGCGATGGGCACATGCTTCGCCCCCAGCAACGCGAATTTATTCGTGGGCTGGTGGGAGAAGCACGTGGCCTGGGGGAACACAATGACTCATGGATCGACAAAATAACCTAATGGACAAGGTATATAGACGATCTTTTTGTTGTTTGGCGTGGCAGGCGCTCCTCGGCTGAGGAGTACGTTGCCTTGCTGAACAACAATGATCTGAATTTGAAATTCACAAGCCACATTAGCGACATTTCTGTGACTTATTTAGATATGGAAGTTTATATTGGAAAGGCAACTCTACTGACCCATTTGTTTAGGAAACCTACGGTGGGAAACGCCGTTCTACATGCAGGAAGCCACCACCCTAAAAGCCTCATAAAATACATACCTTTTGGGGAGCTATTGCACCTCAAACGCAATTGCACCACCGTGCAGAGTTACAGACAGGCCAAAGAACAGGCACTGCAACGGTTTAAAGAGAGAGGCTATACGAATGCAGATTTACATCAGGAAGAAATTAGGGTAGAGAAGATTAACAGGATAGACCTACTTGTAGCGAAGGGACATAACAAAACTACACAGGAAGGTCCTGTGAGAATGATAACTAGCTACAATGAAAAGTCAAGCAGTATCCTACAGATCTTCAAAAAGAACTGGCATATCCTGCAAACAGATAACATCCTTAAGAACAATCTTCCAGCACGCCCATTAGTAACATACAAACGATTTCCCTCATTGGGAGATCATTTGATCCACAGCCATTACAACTCAATTCCCAGGGTCAAAAATCGAATGAGCATTGCAGGCTTTTTTCCCTGTAAACGGTGTAAGGCCTGCAAACATAGCAGCAAAACTACCAACTTCCAGGGACGACCAGGGGATCCTAGCCTTGTCAGAAAGATCAAGCAGTTCCTTAATTGTAACTCGGAATTCACGGTTTACTGCCTAACATGCCCTTATCAAAAGCGATACATTGGGAGCACTATCCACCCGACAAAGAAGCGCATCCTTTAGCACATGGGTGCCATTACCAATAAGGATGCAACGTACCAGGTTGCTCGCCAATTTGAAAAATTCCACCAGAACAATCGGGACCTCATCAAATTCTGCTGTACAGATCAAGTAGAAAAACATGAAAGAGGAGGAAACAGGGTGCGAAGACTTCGGATTTTGGAGTCGAAATATATCATGGACCTCCAAACCAAGGCTCTGACAGGGCTCAATAATGATGAAGAGATGTGGGTACACTTAGATTAACTAATAGGAGCCACACCAACCAATTCCATTAGTAACCAAAATTCGGAACACTTAAACTTAAGACACCGCACTCACAACAGGCTTAACATCTTGAGTGCCCATTCAGGGCTCAATTATGAACGCAAAGGGGTGATGTTGATATTCAGTATACAAGCTGATCTTAAGTACACATAAACAAAAACAAATAATTTGGTTTTTAGCATAAACTTCTGTTATTTTTAGAATGCTAAATTGTTTCTAATTGTGTACATATATATTTTCTTACCCAGCAAAAATTGCAATCGTATTGTTTTTAATTTTGCACATTGCACTAAGCACTTTGGTAATAGCACTTATGTAAATGGTGGTGGGGGTACGGTGCATACATACGGGGGTGGGGGTACGGTGCATACATACAGGGGTCGTGGGGGTACGGTGCGTACATACAGGGGGTGGTGGGGTGACCTGTACGACTCGTACCCCTTGGGAATCAGCTTTTACGGCTGTTTTTGGCTCCCGTAAAAAAAGAGCCGTACGGAGTGCCGTAGGGACGGATCGTACTTGCTGGGCTGTAAAACGCTGCTTAAATCCATACGGACGGCGCGTACAGGCTGTTCCGGATCCGATTCGTAGGGTTTTTTTACCCGTACGGTCTTTTGTACGATTCGTACGGAAATAGGCTTTCTGTACGAATCGTACTTCCTAGGTTGTACGGACAGTTTAGCGGGTACGAGTCGTACGGAGAAAACGCTCCGTACGACGATTCGTAGGGTCTTTTTACCGGATCGGAATCGGCACCTAAATGTCCCTTATTGTGGAAACGCTAGTGAACCATCCCTTTCAGTATATTTTGCCCTAATCTCCAACCAGGTACAAGTATGATATCCTCTTTCTAGTGACATCTGCAAAGTAGGTGTGCCCTCTGAAGCTATAGGAACTCTTTCCCAATAGGAATAGGTTCATCCTTGTGTTTTAAAAAGCTTTTAATAGCTTAAAGAATGTCATGATTTCTTTCTTTCAATGCAGGTTGTTTTTAGTCTACCAAACTCTCTTCCATATTATTATTTTGACTTCCAATCACTGCTCGATTTCAACTATCAATCCCAGCACGACTCCATACCATCCACCAATACCAGCGAGGCACTTGTATGACGTCAGTCTAACTCTTCACTGTGACTGACCCTCCCTTCACAAACTGTATCTTCGTCTTTTCTCTTTCGTCCTGATTTCAAGCAAAACAATACAAACATAAAACGACATTGAATGAAATTAAATTAAATGAAAATAGGTACTTATAGAGCACACGGCTACTCCACAGAGTGTACCAGCGCTAAAGGACCACCAAAAGACACGCAGCCAAAGCCTGAAGTTCAGCCCGCCCAAAGAAAGCTTATTGCTGGAACAGCCAGGTTTTTAGCTGTCTCCTAAAGGTGAGCAGGTCCTGGACCTGCCTAAGATGGAGAGGCAGACAGTTCCATGAGCGGGCAGACAGTATTTGAAAGGAGCAACCGCCAGCCCGAGAGCGGGCAAATTTAGTATGAGCTTTAGAGACTGCCCTGAGGACGTTTTGGCTCATAATACTGGAACCTTCTCCTGAGATATACAGCGCCTGTGCCTTGAAAGGCCCGATAAGCCAGAACCAGAGCCTTAAACTGGATCCTCTTCTGTACCGGTAGCCAGTGCAAGTCATTCAGGTGGATCGTCATACGATCTCTGGGTCCCACCATGTGAATGGCTCTGGCCGCCGCATTCTGAACCATTTGCGGGCAGTTCAGTAAATACTCAGGTAGGCCCAGATACAAAACATTGACCTAATCCAACCTGGATGTAATTAGGGCTTGTACTCCGTCTTTCGATACTCAACTGGTAGCAGGGGAAGGAAGTTTTTTTGCATTTTCAGCATGCTGAAACAGGTTCCAGCAACAGTTTGAGTTTGAATTTGAGCCTTCATTGTCTGCTCCCCTAAAAGAATCATAGATACTCACTCATTCAGAAAACTTTCATTCGTTCCCAGGAAAACCTCAACCAGTGGGATTTCACTTCCTTTGAGTAAAAATCTTTAAGATGTCTCCTAGGCGCTTCCTGAAGAAATCTCAACAATTCCAACTCATCACACTTTTTAAAGTTCCCTTCCTCGGTTCTGGCAACGAAATCACATGCACAGCACCCAAATAACCGCAGACAAACACTTAAGGTCCGATTCCGATCCGGGTCGGAAAGCACTCCGACCGAGTCGGATCCGGAGTGTTTTCCGACTGAGCCGGACCCCTACAGTCTGACAGAGCGAGTACGATGCGCACATATGCTGTCAGACTCGGTTCCGTTGGATCCCATAGAAGTCAATGGGAGCCAGTTGTACGACACGTACATGCGCACCCATTGACTGAATGGGTACGTCTCGAACAAGTGCGCCCCCTACAGTGGGTACGCATCAGTGCCATCCGCGCCGTACATGCCTGTGTGGGGGAGACCCATGTGTCTCCCCCTGTGTGCGAGTCGTACGGCTGCGGCTGTCGGGGGGGTCCGACGCAGACCCCCGAAGTCCGACTCTGGGAGCTTTTGCAAGCCGGGCACTCCGGCTCGCACAGGCGGTCCGACGCATGCATCGTACTGGCTCGGTCGTGAATCGCATCCATTGCATGCCACGGTTAGCTTACAACTGAGACGTACGGAGCGGTTCGGACCCGGAAACTACTCGGTCGGTGAATTTCATGTAGCTCGCATCGTACTGGCTCGCTCGTACAGCTGTACGAGTCGGGCGGAAAACACGCGTACAGCTCGCAATTTTTCTGGCCGGATCGCGTTTGGTGCCCTTTCGACCCGAATCGGAATCGCCGACTAATAGTGGCCAATTCTGATCTCGCTAGGAAAGCCCTCCATGGGACTCGGATCCGGAGGGCTTTCCTAGCGAATGCTGACGGACTCGGTTCGGTTGGGCTCCCATTGAACTCTATGGGAGCTTGTATACCGAACAAGTACACAGGCCCCCATAGCAAAAAGGGGTGGGTTGGGAAAAGCGAACACCCTGTGGTGGGCACCCCATAGTGCCCGCCACACTGTGCATGCTTGGATCGGGGGGACCCATGGGCACCCCTGTGACTGATTCGGAGGGCCGCAGGTGAAGGAGGGCCTGCCACGGCCCCCCAAAGTCCAATTCCCCCAGCCGTTTCTTCTCGCTGAGACCGAGTTGATACAGCTGTCTGAATCGTGCATCGTACTTGCTCGTTCAGAATCCGGCTCCATTGCGCAACACTATTCGGCTGCAAACGAGTCGGATGGACAGGATTAGGTTCGGAAACTATTCGGTCGATGAGGACTAGATAAACGCATCGTACATGGTCATTTGGAATGGGGGACGGTTTGGTCGGGAACATAAGCTCCGAATCGGATTTGCAGGTTCCCGTCTGGAGGCCTTCCTTATGACATCAGAATCCGCCCTTTAGTGTATGCCACACTAAGACCCACCCTTAGGTGCATATCCCAGGATCTTTGAGGGACCCGTTCTCAATTTCAATACAACATAGACATACAATTTTCACAATATGACATAGTACGTCTGTGATCACAATCCACTCTAGTCTTCGTCGAGTCAAAATGTTACCATCAGTCAGAACGTTTACTACTTCTACTTGAACTGGAAACCCCTTATAACCACGTCTTCTCATAGCCCAGTTTAATTAGTCAAACTAACCATCTGACAGGCTAACAGAAAACTGATGCAGCGTAAAGCTCATAAAATGTCTCTTGTATCACAATCATGTTTTACTCATATTAGGCCCATTTCAATAACTCACATAGATACACTTCATTCTCTGATCACAATCCTGATTACCATAAAACACGGTCCTCCAACGGATCTTTTTGTTGAGCTAACAGGGACTAGAGTACCTGGAGAACAATTCCTTTAAAGAATGGACATGCATATTTGCTTATTTCATTACCTTTCTCAGACGCTAAAACACAAACCTTAAGACAAGAAAAATGACCAAAAGAATAAGACAAAAACGATAAAGATCGCTCATAAAAAACATTTATCTAAAGCCTCAATTTGAATGGACAGATTGTAAAATCGTATTTCAAATCAGTTTTAATATTAGTTATTAGTACAAGTAGCCTCACAATACAGTTCAGGAAATAATAATCATTTGAAGCTTTTCAGTGGAGAGACTCAGTTATCAAGTCATACAAACCAAAGCAAGGCTGAGATATTTAGTCCATTTTTAATATAGATCTAGTCAGAACTGCACACAGAAGGAGTCAGCTGATCTGAGGTTATCTCTTGCTCAGCTTTACCAGCCGGTAAATTGCAGGTTCCAGAACTGCAGTTGGGAAAGTTCAGTTCAAAGATTTGGCATTGGGGGAAATCAAGAGCCAGTCCGTCAGCATGCCAGGCAGGGAAAATGAAAATGACAGCCAGCCTCGAATCCTCCTTCATGGGGCAATTATACTTCCAAAAGTTCACGGTTCAGACCATGGGTACTCACAAACTTTCGAGGGCCAAATTTACAGTGTGGTTTGTGGTCGAGGGGGCAGGGTCAGTGGGGGTGGGGTCAGTGGGGGCAGGGTCAGTGGGGGGCAGGGATAGAGGGGAAAAAAATCACTACAGTTTCAAAACATTACTAGACATGCTGTATTTCCAAAGCAGCTGTAACTATAAGGACACATTTTTATAATATTTTTTTATTATCAGGCAATAGCAATCTTAAGCGGGATTGCATGGCAATTTGCAGTAACTGGATATTCAGCACATGCCCATTGAAGCACAGGCTTCAGAATCCCAAAAATAGGTACACTAAAGACAAACACTAGGAACTTATTTTAAGCCCCACGACCAATGGACCGACACTGCGTCACGACCGCTGGACCAACACCACCTCACGACCGATGGACCAACATAACTTCTCGCAACAGATCTGTGAGCAATATAAAAGTAGTGTTTCGTTTAAACATACAAAGTAATGGCTAAACCTACAAATGAAAAACAGGAGGCTTTCCTAAAGCCAGTGGTTTATGCAGGAAATGTGTCACTCAATAGGGATTTGAAATAAATGGCATGCACACATGCTCCAGCGTGGAGTGCAAAATCCCTCCCTCTATCATAGACCAAAGATCTCACACACACACATTATCCATACATTCGCTGGTGGGGCCCATAACACCAACATTCACTCACCATTAATCCGTGTGGGAGGCGATTATCTTCCAGACGCTGGCATGAGGAGGAAATACCACTTTTACCCTAATGAGCGACAAATCTACACCACCTTCTGTTGCTCATTAGGCCCTATATTCCATCTTTGGTATTCCTCTCATAATTTTGGCGGTGGATCTGCTAGTTGCTGTTTTAAATGATTTTCCAATTCTCTATTCCCTTCGCATTAATACATTTTCATAAATAAACAAACCAACTCATTTCTGTAATGAATCCAATCAATTCTTAATCTAATTAATGCAAGTAAATTCATTAGTTGTTCAAGTAGCTGACCATCATATTTACCTATTCTGGCTAATTATCGTCTTCTAAGTCAAATCCAGTAGTCTCGTCAATGTATGCCCGTCAAATTTGAAAGTTCAGTTCATAAGGAAATTGGGCATCCGATCAGTCTGTCAAAGATTCAGGGAAACAGCTGTCCTGCAGTGTCACCGTCCTCTTCGTCAGCATAACATCAGGAAATTGGAAAACAACCTTTTTTGCCTCTCTATTCTACCATAATTTATAGTAAAATCAATGTTAAAAGTATCAAAGTTTGGGCATCCGAGTTCGCTGATTGGACAATCAGGGATCATCCTTTTGGTTTCTCATGAAAGTGTCTTTTGGGTTATGACCCTTGTCAGTTGCGGTTCACATAACAGTCTTTGTTCAAAATATTTGGCTGATGTCCCAGACTGTCCTTGGAGGGTACATATTCATCTGGGGTCAGGTCCAGGCCACAGTTGCTAGTGGTGACGCATGAGCACTTCACCCAGAACCTTGTGCAATGGAGCCGGTTTCATCAGATACAGAAGTCAGACATTTTGTGGCCACTCGAAATGGTCAACTTAAGCAAAGAAACACAAAAATGTAATTAATACATAGAAATGGCTAATTAAGGTGCTGATTCCGATCCGTTAAAACAAATTACCGTACGACTCGTATCCGTATTTTTTTATATACGAATCGTACAAGTCCCGTACAAACGGCGAAGTATGATTCGTACGTGAAAAATACATACGAATCGCTTTGGGAAAAGTCTACCAGACGTCCCCGGACAGTTTTACATACACATCGTAAAACTGAAGTCCGAGCGCACAAGTACGATCCGTACCGCCCGTCCGAAAACACAAGCGCATGGAAAAGGCCCCGTACAGAGCGAACTTTGTACGACCCCTACCCCGAATACACTTGTGCCTGGGGTACAAGTCGTACGGCCCCCCCAGCCTCCCACCCCTCCCGCGTATGTACAGACTGTATCCCTCACCCCCGTATGTGCGGACCGTACCCCCCCACCCATGTATGTACAGACCGTACCCCCCCACCCGCGTATGTCCGCACCGCACCCCAGGCGTACCCCAATCCTCGCGTACGCCTGGGGTACGGTGGGGGGTACGGTCCGTACATACGCGGGTGGGGGTACGGTCCGTACATACGGGGGTGGGGGGTACGGTCCATACATACGGGGGTTGGGGGGTACGGTGCGGACGTACGCACCGTACATACGCACTGTTGGCCTATGTACGGTGCATACCCCAACAGCGCATATGTACGCACCGTACATATGCAATGTTGGGATACGCACCGTACATGATGACACGTACGATGTGGGTGATGGTGTGTACGTCGCATACCGGGCCCCCTTTTCGTCGTGCATCGCAGCGTACTTAGCTTTTCCAGCACTTTTTGGCTCCCGTAAAAATATAGCCGTGCGAAGTGCTGTAGGTACGATTCGTACTTGCTGGTCCGTAAAACGCTGCCTGACTCCGTGCGGACGTCGCGTACGCGCTGTCCAGGATCAGAATTGTATGTATTTTTTAGCCGTACGGTGTTTTTTACGATTCGTATGGAAATGGTATTGCTGTACGAATCGTACTTGCTGGTTTGTACGGTGGAATTCCTGGGTACGAGTCGTACGGAGAAAACGCTCCGTACGACCATTCGTACCCGGGTTTTACAGGATCGGAATCGGCACATAATGTTATTCCCTCGCTAATACCCATATGTGTGTGTATTTATCTAGCAAAAGCAACACTCAGTGCGGTTTATACCTACTGAATAAAGCACAAATCACAATTACACCACTTAAAGCAACATAAATCATGCAATTTTCTAACTACCTATCATTAAAATGCGTACAGAATTTAGTTCATGTATTAATTAGGCCATGCAAATGCAAATCCCACGTGTAATTCATATATTAGTAAGGTTGGTAAGTATTTTCCACATCACTCCAATCCATTAGTTCGATCATAATTCATTAACTAATCTAATTAGTATAAACATGCAAAATGGGGGGGTATACAAATTTTTTAGAATTTCCCGCTCCAGCAATCCCCCCTTTGGTGATTTTATCACCACAAACAACATAAAAATGTTACTATTCTCTTTTACGCAATTTTCAAAATGTGTTCTTGGTCTTATTCATAATTCAGTTCACCCACTTCTTCTCTTTTTGCTGTTTTATGCATATTCTCCTTCCATTCTTCCAATGTTATCTCTTCCAAATCTCTATCTTGATCCTTGTCCTTTCTTTTTAATTTTTCTCTTTTTATTCTTTTCTTATTTTTCTTATTTTTACAGCACATACAACCTAATCTAATCACTAATACTATCAAAATTACACATGTTAATGGAAACAATATTTTACCTATAAAAGTACTACCTATTTTTACTAAGAAATTTTTAATAGCAGCTATTTTCTTTCCAATCTTTTCCCAAACACCTTCAACCTTCAGTGGTACTATTTCATCATGCAATTCAGTAATATTCTTAAAATAAATTTTCAGATCTTTGCTTTCATCAGGAATGTAAGTACAACAATGTTGAACCTTCAGCATTCCACAGAATCCACCCTCTTTTGCCAATAATATATCAAGGGCAAGTTGATTTTGCATTACCATAGCACGCATGGCAACCATTTCAGTGTTTACCAATAAAAATCCTCCAGCGGTGCTTGTTGACAAGCGATCCACTACTGTTGATAATTTTCTAATTTTGTTTGCATTCAGAGTTATTCCCACTGCTGGTATCAATGCCTCGAAAATGTCACCTACAATTTCTGCCCAAGATTCTCTCTTACTCGTCGCTAAATGATTACTTAAACTATGTACACCATCTTCTCCTCTATCCATATGAAAATTTTTCGGAAAGACCAGGCCTACGTAACATGTGCCATACCAATGGTCTGGCAAACGATAATATGCCCTGTTCCCACAAATGAAATATAATCCAGGAAAGACTGGATCTTTACCACCTTTAAATCCCCATCCACCCATGATTTGATATGTATCATGGCACTCACTATTACCTAGGAAATAATTATCATACACAGTTTGATTCCTTTGGATGCAAAATTTCCCTTTCTGAGGCCAATCTAAAGCTATAGTTGGACTAGCTTCTCCTTTCAAATGTTTTTCTTTCTCTATATCCCAGACTGTTTTTTCCACTTTCCCTTCTGCTGCCTTTCTTTGCATTTTCAATCTCCTTTCTTCAACCATGTCTAAGAATGTCTTTTCCTCCTTCTTCAAACTGCATGTCAAATTGTTTCTAAAAATATACTCTAATGTTAGTTCTTTAGTTTCTAAAAACTTTTTACCTAATACCCTAGCAGGTTTTACTTTGTATAATTTATTATAAGAAGGCATTTGTGCAAAAATGTTATCTACATCTGAAAAATATTATTCTAATTTCCCTGTCTGATAAAATAAACTAGCTGTTACACTACATGTTATTCCATACGTTGCCGGGAGGTGATGATAAGTCACTCCTTCAGAAACAGATGCAGGTAACTGCATACATACGTAGCAGTCCCGTACGTCCATTGTCTTTACATATTCATACAATAATTTTGAAAACACGTTATTAGAAAAATCTGTTATTGACCTGTCTTTATGCAAATAATTATTATCTATTCTAGTTGGAACTACCTTTGGAATTTTCCCTATATTAGTTTTGTTCTCACTATGTCCTTCTAATGTATCTATAGTGACCTTAAAAGAAATGACAAGAGCAAGGATGCTCCATAAAAGCATTAATAATCCTGTACAACAACAACAACACATTTTACACCATCTTTTCATGAATGTACATCTACCTTTGCTACTTTCTATGTTAGCCATCTTTGTTAAAATGGAACGTGTCTTTTGACTTAGCCTCTTTAACTTCACAACTAGTTTTCAAACCTAAGGTTCTAACACCTATTTGGTTCTACCAGTCTCTATCTTTTGATTCAATATCTTGTTCTCTTCATCAATAGTTTTCTTGATTTATTCAGTTTGGCATCTCATTATTCTTCACTTTCCTCTCGTCATCTAAATACAGACTTTCCTGAACTTCCGTTTCTTCTTCTCCAATGTCGGACAAGAGAACTTTCAAGATTTCCGATTCTACTTCGTCCTCAACCACTTTCAGTACAGCCTCCTCTGGATTTCCTTGACTATCTGCCTCTTCTCCTTTTTCAGCCACGTACGTCCATTCCGGTGACTTATACTTCTGGTTAGGTTTTCTTGTTCTTTTACTCTCTTTATCCTCAATTATTTCGTCTTTTTTTGATTTTTTTTGACTTGTCACTTCATTCACTTGTTCAGCTCTTGGCGAATTCACTCGTGTCAGTCGATATCTCAGTTTCCTTATTTTATTGGGCCAAACATCATCTCTCGCTTTTTACTTTGCTCCCTTTGTCATTCTTTTCATTCCTCCAAGCTCTCTTTCTTAGAACTCGACCTTCAGGTATTTCATTTTCACTCTCTTCAGACTCTGTCTCAACTTGCTTTGTCTTTTCAACAACTTCTTCTTCCACCACTTGTTTTGTTTTTCCTACTTCTGTCCCTCCTCGGATCTCCGACACGCAATCTTCCTGCTGGCTACTTGTCCCTTCACCTAACTGGATGTTGCAGTTCCCTACACCTCCTCGGGGGTCTTCCGCAGAAATCTGTCCCTCTCTCTCTGTACCTGTCCCTTGTTCACTTAAATTTGTCATTTCAGGTGGAATTTCTCTCAGTCTCTCGTCTGGTACTTCCTTTTCACGAATTTCTCTTATTGTATCTTCAGTACTCTTTCCTTTTTTCTTTCTGTATTCTTTTTTAGAACCCTGCGCTTCTTGCTCGTTTCCAGAATCGCTGGATTCAGAAATCTGGAATCTTCTTCTCAGAGAGCTACTTCTGGGGACCAAAGCTGGACTTGGTTCTGTTTCCCCCCTTTCAGAGTTTTCTCGTGTCTTTGACCCTTCGTCATCTGACTCAGTACTTGATTCTGATTCATCAAAATATTCTTTTCCTGTGCTGTCCACGGGTTCGGAATTCTCAAGGTATGACTTGCATGGATCCAGTTTTTCAGTCCAGCACACTTCACAGCCGTTGTCGTTGTCAGAATGACTTGTCGTGGTTTTCCCCACCTTGGAACCAAACAATTTCTTCTTCTGTGGACCTTTATCCTTACCCAGTCACCTGGGCTCAGATCATGGGCTGGCTTCTTTTTAAGTGTGGTGGCATCTGCTCCAACCTGATGAAACACAGAATGAACTGCGTCAGCCAGGCCTTTACAGTATTCCAACACCATGTCATCAGTTATAGTCATCAGCTTGTTGACTGGTATAAACACATGCCTCATAGCACGTCCTGTGATTATTTCATGAGGACTCAATCCAGGGACATCTTAAGGATTTTGGGGGCCCTGGGCCAAACATGTTTTGGGGGCCCCTGTTCAGAACAGCTTTGAATTTATGATCTAATTTGAGCCCCTGTTTCCCACGCAGTTTCTGCTTCCTCAGCTGCGTTAGCGATCTAGTTTGCATCATAGGCATTAGCCTATATATTCCCGATGTAAATGGACGCGCGCAGCTGACAGCAGTAGGATTTAGTGTTTCCTGCCCTGCTATATTAATACTTTTTAAATTGTATATGTGTGGCTGAATTACTCAGTGCTTTTTAACAATTTCTCCTACCTACGCACACTTGCACTTTTCTTGATTCTGCTTGCCTACAAATCCTTAGCTGCTTTGATTCGCATCTTGCTTTTCCTCCAGTCCTGGTCCGCCGCGGCTGATACTCCGATTGTGCGGAGAGCTGGGGCTACTATCGGGCTCCTCACTTCTGGCAACGCATTTTCCACTTCCTCAGCTGCGTTAGCGATCCAGTTTGCATCATATGCATTAGCCAATATATTCCTGATGCAAACGAACAAACGCAGCGAGCGCGCCAAAGGCAAGCCTGTCTGTGCCGTGAGGCGTCCCGGAGGCGTCTGGCGCGGGCCATGCTGCCCATTTCCCCTCCGGTGAGTTTCCTCCACTATATTACAACAGAAAAAAACTGCTTAGCCTTAGGCGGCTACCATTATGTCAGTGTACAGCGGCTGATCCGAGCTTGGAGGTAGACTTTCGATGCAATTAGTGCAACTGGTCTCTCCTCCAGCCCAGGAATCTCGCACCCAATATCCTCCCACGCAACAATAAGTGTAAAAACAATAAGAAAATAGAGGACTTAAAGGCCACCCTTTTAAATTGTCACTCTATGCAAAAGCATGAACCACACATTTATGGCCTACTTTTAGACGAACAGCCTCATTAGGTCTCTCTGAGTCAGCGCACATGCGCTGTCAGAGAGACATTTAGTAGATGAGTTTTCAAAGTGCTGCTGGCTGGCCTAGCGCTTGCGTTCACGCGAGCTTGCACGCGCGCAGCCCGCCGCCAGCAGTCTTTCACGGGTCTTTGGAACCGTGATGACTTTCACTTTCGCAAAAGTAAAGAAATAGAAAACAACATCTATTTCTTTACTTTTGCTATAATCGCGGCACCCGCACTTTACTTTTAATGTTCAAAGTAAAGCACCGGTGCCGCGATGCTTCTCGCGCGCGCGGCCAATGCTTGTTTTTACTTTCAGCGCGTGCGCTTGTTTGTATAGCGCTGCATTCTACGCCCGCTGTTTCAGCGCACTGGAACTGACATTAGAGCAGATGAGGAGACACGCACCTTTGGGCCTATGTTTGCAAATATTTGTGACACCTGCTCTGTCATGTGCTGCGACACCACAAGACGCTACACCACTTTCAACTTTGTTTTAAAAAGAAGCAGCCTTTAAAAAGAGTACAAAGATACAGACAGCTTAAATAAATGAAGATGTGAAAACTAGGCGCTATTGCTGGAAAGCACTGAATTTTACAACTTTGTTTAAAACACAGAAAGTCTGGCTTTTCCCGACAAGGCCGCAGCCGTGCAGTGCCTGTCGGATCAGGCGCAGCGGAGGATTTGGGGCACTTCAGTTCACCAGGAGATGCCCTCAGTCCCCTCTGCGTCCAGTCCACAACTTGCCCTTAAAGCGCAGCTTTTCAACACTGTTTCATCTCAAACTCCTCTTATTTTCATGCGCACGAAACAAAATTGTAACATATTTCTCAGTGGTCAACACTTTCAAAAGGCCGCTCACTAGGTTTGCATTGCCAAGAGAGATTTCTTTTTTGGTTAAAATGTCTATTCTTTCACTCTCAGAAAAGGGCGATAAAGTCTCCCCGACTACAGACCCTGCAGTGTCACACCGATCGATCTATCTTCCAAAATAAGACATCCTGATTTTTAGGACAATCTCTTATCCAGAACCCGCGGAAGGTATATACGACTACTAACACACAACAGAAATATGGCACTTTATAATGTACATTTAAACGTTCAATAACGACTCTCGGCTCAAGATTTGACAAAATATAGAAATACCATAGACGTTCAAAAAGTAATGTTTTCAAGTCGACGCCACCCGGACATAGCGCTTCGAAAAAAACTTTCAATAGCACGAATCACGAAAAGCCGAATCTTCAGGAATACCACCTGCTGTGGACTGAAATAAACGCAGCTCCTCTTGGGCCTGTGCTCCCTTTTACCTGTAACCACTATATCTCACTGGCCGAACTGGCATTAATTACTCATGTTTGACCGCTCGGTGTTTGTTTGCTCTGAGCTGGCAGATGTAAACTGAGAAAATCCGATACCAAAGCTCATTCTAAACAAAGCGCTTTACGCAAGGAGTCCACGCAATTCAATGAGTGATTTAACTTTATAGTTAAGAAAATGTCCTCACGTTTTAGAAATGTATCACACAATAATTTAGATTCTTGGAACTGAACTGATTTGAACCACGCCTCTCCCGGAAATCACAACTGGACGCAAAGTTTCTCCAACTGATGTTTTACCTACAAATGCGACACCTTAGTGCCAACACTAACATCACAGTCATTAAGAGCGGCTTAGACGTACTACTTCAAGGCACCAGCCAAGGGGTGAGGCTCTTCCTTTTTATGTTTTAATTTTAAATGTGTGAAGTTTTATGTCAAATGCTTGTTCCTGCTTCCAATAGTTCAAAGGAAAAAGTATTTAGAAAAGTAAGAATTATTTGTATTCATGAGTGATTTCCGATTGTGTGACTTTTAGAATGTTTTGTGGGTGGCGGGTGGGAGGAATACATCACTAATACTCGATTGTTTAAAATACAGAAAGAATTGCCAAACTTTCTCTCACATCTTAATGGCCTGTGCTTGTTAGTATTACGGATAGATACCTCGCATGTGTTACTCGTATTGCTGCCTTTCATTGTAGCTGATTTTATTGAAGCCAGTCGTTGTCAAGCGAACTTTAATTTACGTTTTCTATTCACCGGGGCGATCGGACTGGCTGGCCCTCGGCGAAGACCGGGTCGGAAGCTGAGGGCAATCATTGAATTATAAAATCAAAAAATTTCCGTGTTCTTTACAACACATTTCAACATTCCCGCGTGTTTACCTTGGCCAGGACATTCGCAAGCAAAACATGTCCAGTGTGAGCAGAAAACCGCCTTTTTACTCTTCCTAACTTAAAAAACGTTTCCATCTGTTGAGGAAAGTGTTTTCCAATAATGCACAGCGTAACCACCACAGCATCACTCAGCACCACCACAGCATCACTCAGCACCACCACAGCATCACTCAGCACCACCGCAGCATCACTCAGCGCCACCGCAGCATCACTCAGCGCCACTGCAGCATCACTCAGCGCCACTGCAGCATCACTCAGCACCACCGCAGCATCACTCAGCGCCACCGTAGCATCACTCAGCGCCACCGCAACATCACTCAGCGCCACCGCGGCATCACTCAGCGCCACCGCGGCATCACTCAGCGTCACTCCGGCATCACTCAGCGTCCCCGCAGCATCACTCAGCGTCCCCGCAGCATCACTCAGCGCCACCGCAGCGTCACTCAGCGCCACCGCAGCATCACTCAGCGCCACCGCAGCGTCACTCAGTGCCACCGCAGTATCACTCAGCGCCACCGCAGCATCACTCAGTGCCACCGCAGCGTCACTCAGCGCCACCACAGCATTACTCAGCACCTCCACAGCATCACTCAGCACTACCACAGCATCACTCTAGGCCACCACAGCATCACTCTGGGCCACCACAGCATCACTCTGGGCCACACAGCATCACTCTGCGCCACCACAGCATCACTCAGCACCACCACAGCATCACTCAGCACCACCGCAGCATCACTCAGGGCCACCGCAGCATCACTTAGCACCACCACAGCATCACTCAGTGCCACAACAGCATCACTCAGCGCCACAACAGCATCATTCAGCACCACATCAATATCACTCAGCATCGCCTTTGCACTAGTACACCACCACATCATCATCACTCAGCAAGACCTGAGTATCATTCAGCATCACCTCAACATCTTCTCAGCACCAGTCACCACCACTACCACCTCAGCATCACTCAGCACCACCTCAGCCTGCTCTCGGAATCTGCCATCTGTTGATTCTCCCCTAGTGTCTGGCCGCTGCTTGTGTTATAATACAGGTACTAGTTCCCAACCTTCACCCTCTGATTGTTTATGCCCCCTCAAAAAAGGCTTTAACAAATAACCATTGGAATAGGCAGAAACAAGTTGCCAGCATTGCAGGAACAAAAGAAAACTGAGGAAATTTTTTATTGGAAATACTTTTTTTAATATGGTCGTTCAGTTGTACATAATGCCTTCTTGGTCATATATAAGGTAACAAAAATGCTTCTGACACTTTTTTATTATAGCTTTTCAGCATGCTGCTCAGCAGCCACACTTCTCTAAAGCACAACTTGAAGACATTGGCAAAGTCAATAGCTCTGGCTTAACACTTATAAGGCCCCAAAGGAGAGACCTATTGGCTATGCCAATGCTTGTTTTTTATTTCTCACTGAGACCTGGCTGTCTGAAGCCTCCAACCCTACCATCACCTTGGCCATCCCTACGGGTTATAAAATCCTTAGGAGAGATTGGGAAGGGGGGCGGTGTCGCCATAATTTACAATCAAAAACTAGACTGCTCTCCCATCCCGATGGAAAACATTGAGAGCGCAGAGTCCTTAGGCTTCCGCCGTACCTTATCCCCCTATCATAGCACTGCTGGGTTTCTGATTTACAGACCTCCCAGTGCAACTGGAAATTGTATTACTACGCTTAATACATCCACCACTTCCCTGGCCTTAAAATACAACAACTGACTTATTCTGGGAGATTTCAATATACATATGGACAATGGAAAAGACCCTCAAACAATTTCCTTGTTGGACACGCTGCAGGCCTGCAACACGTTTCCATCTATTTCTTCGGCCACCCATGAGAAGGGCCATACTCTAGACCAAATCTTTCACAACTTTGACATATCATTAAGCTTACCTCTTCCCATTATCTGACCACCTCCTATTAAAATTCGTAATTCCCAACTCTACCACAGCCCTCGGGCTAACGCAGGGCAAAGGGACCCTAATTACAGGACGTTCCATAAAATATCCATCCCGATTTTAGCAGATGACCTTGGTCATTCCTCACCGGAGCTGTCTGGCTACCCCGACTCGGACACCCTCTCAATAGATTCATGGCTCCGAACAAACATTGATGCAGTGGTACCAGTTGTTTCCCGCTCCTCAAAGAGTTCGGCCCCACCAGCTCCATGGTTTAATGATTCCCTCAGATCTAGCAAAAGAAATTGTAGAAAAATGGAACAGAAATGGCGTAAATCCTATCCACCTGAGGACAGGAACGTGTATAAAGACAACTTTAAAGCTCATTACATTCTCGTGAAGGCAGCCAAGAAAAACGTCTTTCAAACCAAGATAGAAATTGCCCAAAATAAGAGTAAGGAAATCTTTAGTATAGTTAAATCCTTCACCGCCCCGTAAGCTGGCACAAAGGAAGGGCCATGCACGGAAGAATGGTCTAAGCAAATAGCTCAATTCGTCCTCAAAACAATCTCTGTTATCCAACATGCCTTCACTAACAGCTCAGAGGAAGAACTGGCCTTCTACCTTGGTTCTAATAGCATATTTCACCTCTTGGATCCTCCATCTTCACTAGCTTTCCCTGAGTTTCAGCTAGAAGAGTCAATGACCCTTCTCCAAAGCATTAAGTCTGGCTCTCCTACCGACCCATGTCCAGCGAATATCCTGAACCTATTTGCTCCCACCATAAACCCCACGGTAAACCAGCTCTTTAATGCTTCCCTCGCCTCAGGCAACATTCCGAAATTATGGAAGAATGCTAAGATTCTTCCACTGATAAAAAAGGCCAAACCGATGGACCCTACCAACTACAGGGCAATCTCCCTTCTTCCGGCCCTCTCCAAAGTATTAGAGAAGCATGTAAACCAGGCTCTCCAAAAATAAATTGAAGATGGGAAGCTCCTTCATGAGTCCCAATCCGGTTTTAGGGCTAACTACAGTACGGAGACCGCTCTGCTGGAAGTGACTGAATTTCTCAAGGGTAAGCTGGACCAGGAAGGCAAGGCTGTTCTTATACTGCTCGATCTGTCTGCGGCCTTCGATACGGTCCCAGATGAGAGGCTCCTGGAGAGACTTGCTAACATTGGCCTGGGGGGACCGCCTTGACATGGATGTCATCTTTCTTGGCAAATAGATCTCAGGACATCTGGCACCCCCCTTTCTCATCCCCGGTTCCGGCCATGAATGTATGTGTCCCTCAGGGCTCCATTCTCAGTCCTACCCTTTTTAATATATATCTATCCCCCCTTGCATTTCTGATAGAGGTAGAGGGCGTCAAAATTGTTTCCTATGCTGATGACACTCAGCTGATTTTTACGTGTGAAAAAGGGACCGACTTTGACGGGGCAATGATTAGGTCTTGCCTCACAAAGGTTTTTAACTGGCTTATGATCAATCAGCGGAAGTGCAATCCTTACAAAACTGAAGTTATTTTCTTTGGTAATCCAGAAACACGTGACTGGAGCTCTTGGTGGCCATAAGATCTGCCGCCCCTGCCCGCGGAAAAGGAGAAAATAAAAAACTTAGGAAATGTCATAGACAAGACACTCTCCATGTGCTTTCAAATCTAAAATCTAACTGGCATTTGCTTTGGCATACTCCGGATGCTAAAAGAATTCCTGCCACTGTTACCGCTTGAGAGCAGAAAGTTCGTGCTGCAGGCTCTGGTGACATCAAAGCTTGACTATGTCAACAGCTTGAACCTCAGTCTTCCCAAATTCCTTATCCAGCACCTACAAGTGGTACAAAACGTGGTGGCCAGAGCCTTCCTGAGACCTAAACCCAGATCTAGTATGACCCCTATTCTTAAGTCTCTACACTGGCTCCACATAAAAGAACGGATCGACTTCAAAGCGATGACCATCTTCTTTAAAGCTTTCCCTGGCTCAGGAGCCGGGTTACGGGTACCTAAATAAGCGCATGAATCACTACACAACATCTAGACCCCTAAGATCGTCCAATGCCAACCGGGCTATCGTGCCTAAAATATGCCGTGCCCGCACTGGAGGCAGATCCCTCGGCTTTCTAGGCGCAAAATTGTGGAATAGCCCCCCTGAGTCTCTGAGACTAACCACAGACCTACTCTTTCAGGAAAAACCTGGCTTTTTAATACCTGATGCGACTTTTACGCACATTTTCCTCCCGCTGTCAAGCGCCAGGACAATCTAGTCTGAGAAGCTGTACGATTTATTAAATACACTATTTCATTTCATTAGGGCCCTGACAGTGCAAAGGAACACTTGTTCAAATTCTAAGGGCCTTATTTATGAGGCCTTACTTCACTTTTATGCTGCGGGTGCGTCACTTCTTGCGACGTTCCGGCAGCGTAAAAAATGTGCCATGTTGCCCCCTATTTACAAAGTGGCGCATCTAGACAGATGCCTCACTTTGTAAACCCCTGCACCACATTATACCTGCACCAGGTATAATGTATGCAGGGTGGGTGTTGCCCCCCAAAAAGCTTTGTAGAAGTGACGTATTGAAATCTATGAGAACTCAGTGCGCCACTTCTAGGACGCCATTGCGTTAATATCTTACACCTGCCTCACAGTAGGTGTAAGACTGATGCAGGAAAGCCCCATGTGAAAGGACACATTGCTGGAGTTGCGTCTATTTTCAGACATACCTCAGCAATGCATCACTTTTGCGCCTACAGATATGTCAGAAATACTGACGTATCTGTAACTCCTTGCAACATGATGCATCATACAGTAAATATGACGCATTCATCATGCGATGCATCACTTCTCATAAATAAGGTCCTAAATGTGTTTACATCTAATGTTCAGGGATAGTTATGTGTGTTTTCAATATTGTGACACAGTAGCAGCTCACCAATATTACTGCAAATAATTTCTGTGATGCCCTCCCATTTCTTATATGTTAGGCCTTGATTTGATCTAAAAGAAACTTTTTTATGTATATTGCATGAAACAAGCACAACATTTCTCTGCAAAATGGCTGTACTAGACTTTCACACATCAAGTACATAAAAAAGAAATTAAAGGAAAACAGTATTTAAAACAATCTGTTTAAGCAATATTCAAGGTCATTAGGGCAAAACTCTGGAGAACAGACTTTGTCAGGGGGCCCCCTGAAAGGCTGGGGCCCTGAGCCAGAGCCCATGCATTAAAACGAATCTGAGTATGACCCCTATTCTTAAGTCTCTACACCGGCTCCACATAAAAGAACGGATCGGCTTCAAAGCGATGACCATCTTCTTTAAAGCTTTCCCTTGCTCAGGAGCCGGTTACCTAAATAAGCGCGCTAATCGCTACACAACATCTAGACCCCTAAGATCTTCCAGTGCAAACCTGGCCAGCCATCGTGCCTAAAATATGCCGTGCCCGCACTGGAGGCAGATCCCTCGGCTTTCTAGGCGCAAAATTGTGGAATAGCCCCCCTGAGACTCTGAGACTAACCACAGACCTACTCTTTCAGGAAAAAGCTGGCTTTTTAATAACTGATTGTTCTTTTACGCCCATTTTCCTCCCGCTATCAAGCGCCAGGACACTCTAGTCTGAGTAGCTGTACGATTTATTAAATACACTATTTAATTACATTAGGGCCCTGACAGTGCAAAGGAACACTTGTTCAAATTCTAAGGGCCTTATTTATAAGGCCTTGCTTCACTTTTATGCTGCGGGTGCGTCACTTTTTGCGACGTACCGGCAGCGTAAAAAATGTGCCATGTTGCCCCCTATTTACACAGTGGCGCATCTAGACAGATGCCTCACTTTGTAAACCCCTGCACCACATTATACCTGCGCCAGGTATAATGTATGCAGGGTGGGTGTTGCCCCCCAAAAAGCTTTGTAGAAGTGACGCATTGAAATCTATGAGAACTCAGTGCGCCACTTCTAGGACGCCATTGCGTTAATATCTTACACCTGCCTCACAGTAGGTGTAAGACTGATGCAGGCAAGCCCCATGTAAAAGGACACATTGCTGGAGTTGCGTCTATTTTCAGACATACCACAGCAATGCATCACTTTTGCGTCTACAGTTATGTCAGAAATACTGACGTATCTGTAACTCCTTGCAACATGATGCATCATACAGTAAATATGATGCATCCATCATGCGATGCATCACTTCCTCTAAATAAGGCCCTAAATGTGTTTACATCTAATGTTCAGGGATAGTTATGTGTGTTTTCAATATTGTAACACAGCAGCAGCTCACCAATATTACTGCGAATAATTTCAGTGATGCCCTCCCATTTCTTATATGTTAGGCCTTGTTTTGATCTAAAAGAAACTTTTTTATGTATATTGCATGAAACAAGCACAACATTTCTCTGCAAAATGGCTGTACTAGACTTTCACATATTAAGTACATAAAAAAGAAATTAAAGGAAAACAGTATTTAAAACAATCTGTTTAAGCAATATTCAAAGTCATTAGGGCAAAACTCTGGAGAACAGAGCTGACTTTGTCATGGGGCCCCCTGAAAGGCTGGGGCCCTGGGCCAGAGCCCACTTTGCCCATGCATTAAAACGTCTCTGGCTCAATCCTGTTGTTCTGTCTGGAATTGACCTAATTGTCATGAGTACCAGAGGCAAGACATCAGGCCATTTCATACCTGTGGCCAAACACATTTTCCCTATTCTATCTTTGATAGTACCATTCATCTGTTCAAACACACCAGAAGCCTCTGGTCGGTAGGCACAATGTAGTTTTTGTTGTACATTCAATGCTTCACAAATTAATCCTACAATCTCATTATGGAAATGTTCTCCTCGGTCTGACTCAATTGTCACTGGGAACCCGAACCTAGGGATGAACTCTCTCAGCAGTAACTTGGCTACTGTCAACCCATCATTTCTTCTTGTTGGGAATGCTTCCACCCACCTAGAGAATAGGCAGACCACAACCAAAACATACCTCAGTCTGTTACAGGGAGGCATCTCAATGAAATCTACTTGCATTCTGGTGAAAGGCCCTCCTTCCCGACCTATTGTTCCCAGACTCACTACTGTCTTCCTTCCAGGATTGTATTGCTGACATATTAAGCACCTTTGACAAAGACTTTCTGCTACAAGTCTGAATTTTGCATTGTACCAGGTCTGCTTAAATGACCTGATCATGGCATCTCTCCCTATATGTCCCTGGTCATGATACATCCGTGCCATGGTAAACATCATGCTATCAGGCATTACTGGTCTTCCATCTCGATAGACCCACACATGATCCTTTTCCCTTGGGGCACATCCTGCTTTTACCCACTGTCTCATTTCCTCATCTCCTGCCTCTTCTTGCAACTGCCTTACCTCTTCCCAAGTCCCTACAATGTTAGTAAACATCAATGAGCAAGAAGACATTTCTCTTTCCTTAGCCGATTGAACGAATTCTGATTTCGTGCGCAGTACTGTGCCCTGTCATTGGCGTACCTGTTCCCTGTGGCGATATAATCACCACCTTGACTATGAGCAGCACATTTTACAACAGCCAATTGTCTAGGCAGCTGAATCGCCTCAAGCAACTTTCTAACCAATTCTGCATTCTTAATAGGAGTTCCACTCGAGGTCAGGAAACCTCTTTGTAGCCATAGTTGGCCGAAGTCATGGACCACTCCAAAGCCATACTGGCTGTCAGTTATCACAGTCACTCTCACACTCTTCCCTATCTTGCATGCTCTAGTCAAAGCCACAAGTTCTGCTACTTGGGCTGATTTTACTCCTTTCAGATAGGACGCTTCTATTACTGCTGCGACTGTACATACTGCATACGCTGCACTCAGCACTCCTTCATCTGTTCTCAAACATGACCCATCAACGAACATCACAAAATCACTTTCTGGCAAAGGTACATCTTTTATATCTGGTCGTGGTTTTGTACAAAAATCAAGTACATCCAAACAATCATGATCTACTTCATCTCTTACTTCCACAATCTCAGCATCAGGCAACAAAGTTGCAGGATTCACATTCAAACATCTTGCAAGACTCACATTAGTTGCACCCAATATGACCTTCTCATATTTAGTCAGCCTACTGTGTGTAATATACTGAGTACGACTCCTTGTCAACAGAATCGCTACATCATGAGGTACAAACACTTTCAATGGATATCCCATCAGAATTCCTTCACTCTGCTCCAAACTTCGACATGTTGCAGCCACCGCTTTCAAACATCCAGGTAAAGCTACAGCTACTGGATCAAGCATCGATGAAAAATATGCAATTAGTCTTCTCATTTTTCCATGCTTCTGGATCAACACAGAAAGTGCACATCCATTTCTCTCACTGCAATACAACTCGAATTCTTTCTCATAGTCAGGCATACCCAATGCAGGTGCTTCACACAAACCATCTCTCAATTTTCTGAATGCTGCCAATTCCTCCTTGTTTAATTCAATGGGATCTTTCACATCACTTCTCGTTAATCGCACCAAAGGTTTTGCGATCAAGGAAAAGTTGCTGATCCACTGACGACAGTATCCAACCATTCCCAAAAACATTCTCACTTCTCTTTGAGTCTTAGGAGCTCTCATTCCTTTTATTATTCTGATTCTGTCTATGGTTATTTTCCTTAGTCCTTTCTCAATGTTATGTCCCAAATACTTCACTTCCTTCTTGCAAAACTGTAGTTTCGCTGGCGACACTTTAAGTCCTCCATCTGCCAAATGATTCAGCAAGGCTATCTTGTCTACCTCACAAGCTTCACGTGTTTTTGACGCCACCAAAAGGTCGTCAATGTATTGGACTAATACAGAGCTTTCAGGCATTTCTAAACTCTCCAAAGAAGCTGATTGAATATTGAGGGGCTTTCTGTATACCCCTGTGGGATTCGGCACCATGCCAAAATACGCTCACCAAAACGAAATGCAAAAATTTGCTGACTGTCGTAGTGCAATGGAATAGAAAAGAAAGCATGACACAGATCAATCACTGTATACCATTCTGCATCATGGGGAATCTGATATAAAATCACTGATGGATTTGGTACAATGGGACAACATGATACCACAATTTTATTCACCTTTCTCAGATCTTGCACTATCCTGAATTTCCCATTAGGCTTTTTCAGTCACATTATCGGTGAATTACATGGACTACTCATTATTTCTGTCAAAATTCCTTGCATGATCATTTTCTCTATTACAGGAGTTATATCTTCAATTATTTCAAGTGTCAATTTGTATTGTGGAACATTTGGATATGTTACTCCTTCCTTTACGGTTATTTTGATTGGATCTACATTTCTCATTAGCCCTACATCTTCTCCAGTGAAATCCCAAACTTCTGCTTTTACGGATTGTCTCAATTCTTTAGGTAATTCATCAGGGTTGAATATAGCATATGTTTCAGTAACTTCATTTTCTCTATTAGCTATGGTCATCTTGTACAATACATCCTCATCTGGTGTTTCAAAAGCTATTCCATCCGGAGTACAGAATATAGTGCAATTCATTTTGCACAACAGGTCCCTACCTAATAAATTCACAGGACTGGTGTCACACACCACAAAGCGATGCATTTCTGAAAATTTCCCTATGCTAACTTTTACGGGGTCTGTAAGATATGTTTTAATCTGTCTGTTGGACACACCAACTACTTGGATCGTTTCATCCGAGAGAGGAAGATTCTTAACATCAGCTGATCTAACAGTTGATCGAGTAGCACCAGTATCCACTAGGAAAGTAATATTTTCATCATTAACCTTCCCATCTACAAAAGGTCCTGTCTGGTCTACTTCTAGAGTTGCGCCAAGTACACACTCTCCTTCCTCTCTTCGGCAACGTCAATAGCTCTCTTCTGAGTCACTCTCATCGCGTTGCAGCCAATACTGCGAGACAGCGCTAGCGCGTGGTAGCTTATTTACCTGTTCTTCATTGTAGAATCCTGATTCACTACTATACTTCTGTGTATTTCTGCTCTGTGAAAAAGGTGGTGTTGGCACCTGGTTCTGTGGGGGAACAACTTGCTGCTGTTGCTGCAGTTGACCACTCACCTCATGCTGCACCTGTGGGTTCAATGATGGATTTTCATTGTTAGTACTTGGGGGAAACTTACACTCGGATTTCCAATGCCCTATCCTGCCGCAATTATGACACAGAAATTTCTTTTTAGCTTCTTCAATATTCCCTTTATACTTCCCAGTATTAAATTTCGGCTTTGACCCTGCTTGTTCCATTAATTGTGCTTCTTGTCTCTCCGCTACCTTTATCTGTGCCCACATTGCCTTCTCTTTTAGCTTCCGCTGTTTTGCTTCAATTTCATCACTGAAGTATTTAGCATGTCTCAATACTTCATCTATTTTCTTGTTCTGCCAATCTACCGTATGCTGTTTAATCATCTCACCAATTTCTGGACGGAAACCATATACAAATCTGTATACAAAAATGACTCAAATCCTTTTCACTCAGATTCTCATCTCCGCTAAACTGCTTAAAAGCTAGTATTAGCCTCTCGTAATATGCATGTACTGACTCTTTACTTTCCTGGTGTGTTCGATCAATTTTTACCCAATCTGTCTCTTTAGGGGGCACTTTATTTTTCAGAAATACCATAACCTGCTCATATTTCTTCATTACCTCGGGGTCTGGAGCTCCTGTTTTAGGATCCCTAGGATATTCCTGGGTTGGCCAATTAATCATAAGCTTGCACTCTGTCCATAGATCTGCTGTTACAATTATGTCAAACAGACTATTCAAATCAATCCATAATACTTTAGACAATTTCACAAATCTGTCTACCTGCCTGTACCACTCAACGGGCTTTTCACGTAGTCGAGGGAAATCATTCATAAAAGACAAAATATCCTGTCTTGTCCATGGGACATGTACATATCCTCCTCCTGGAATCTCTCTCATAGGGCATTCTGTCACTGCCTTCTCTTTTTCTCTTACAGGAAAGGCTGAAAATGTCTTATCTGAGGCATCATCGCGTTTTTTATACCACCTGCTTCTCCATTTATCCATGTCTCCCAATTTTCTCAGCAAAATGATTATGTCCTTAATTTGACCTATTCGTCCTGTGGTGTTGATATTCTCAATGTCATTTTCAGTGAAATCTACTCGATATGGTTTCTGTAAGGCTTTTACCTTTTCAATATCAATGCCCTTCTCATTTGCTACTTCTTCTAATGGTTCATGTAAGTTTTTTGCTCTCCAGGTCACACTCTTGCACAAAAATAGTAATTCTTAATCCTGATAGGTTTTCAATTTTTCTGTTGGGATAGTCCCTACTATTAATTCTTCCAATACCATTCGTAACTTGGCCACATCAATTGATTGGGATTCTTTGTCTTTCCTCTGCAAGCTTCTTAACCATTCACCTAACTGTTCTGTTGATGGTCCTACTGGTTTTTCTATACTTCCGTGTCCAAAATCTTTTTGTGCTTCTGACACTGTCTCTATCATTGTCATACGTCTCTCTGCACAATTCTGATCTACAAATGGATTATTTGTGAAATTCGGTTCCATTACACTCATAGTCTGTCTCCATGGTTTCTCATTCTGACTCACTCTTGGTTGTTCTACTTGTTTATTACTTCTGTAAGGGACTGTCGAACAATGCTTACTGTCCTTCTGTTTGTCAAAAATAGGCATTACAGGACCTATTGTTACTGGAACAGTTACCGCTTCTAGATTCTTAGTCAATTCTTTTATTTTCTCAGTTAAATTCCAGGGTCGTTTTCGCTAATTCTACAGAATATTCTCCATCTGTTTTTTCTTCCGACCTCTTTTCTACTTCCCTAGTAGCACTGTTTTTACTCAAACTTAGGGATTCTGGTTCCGATTTTATAATTCGCATGGTTTCTCTCATTGGGGCACTTGGAGTTAATATTTCTGATTCTGGTCGATACGGTGGTGGATTTTTATAGAACATATCATCAAGAACATTATCCTTGGACTCATTCACTCCATACCCTCTCGACTCCACATTATGCCTCTTTTCTACACACTTTCGTCCTTCATTCTCTCCTACAGTTCTTACAGGGAACACACCCTCAGTCATACTCGCATCCCGCCATGTTCTTATTCGATCATTATGCGTTTCATGTCCGTATGGTCTTCCAAACAGGTACCTATATCCTCTATCATTTCTTTGTCTCTCTCGTTCATGCATTTCGTCTTCCCATTCCGTCAAAGCCTCAAACTACATCGGTCTAGGTCTTGGTTCTAAATTCATCATTTTCTCTCTCAAGTTTCTCAAAACAGCCAAATTAAATGAACCATGCTCTGGAAAAGCGAATACTCCGTCTTCCTTCATATATCTCACCCAGTTATCTAGCCAAATACAAGTATGATACCCATATTTCGCAATCATAAAAGATGCAGGGGTTTTCGGTGGAGAAAGTAACTGTCCTTCCCTAGCCTTAACTGGTTTGTCCTTCTTAAACCACTTCTTGATTCTTCCTAACCATGTTCTTTTCTCTTTTTCTTGTGGATCGTAATACATTTTCCTGCCTTTCGCGTATCGCTAGTCTCTCTTTACAACTGTACCGCTAGTCTATCCAATCACAGCGCGACTCACACTAACGCACCAATTCAGAGCGTCTACGTCACTGTCACAATCCTCAAATCCCAGATCAACTCACACTAACGCACCAATAAGGAGCGTCCACGTCACCAAGTATTTCTCCACTCCTAGCGCGGCGTACACTAACGCACCAATCCGGAGCGTTTCACAGTTCTGACCAACTGTCCAATCCCAGCGTGGTTGTTCTGACGTCAGCAGCCGCTGCAGCAGCTCCTGCTCCTGCTTCTCTCTACCCCTACTTTACAAATCTGCTCAGTAAGTTTTGGTTTCAATTTCTACACTTCTGTTAGTAACAACATAGAAACATCTCCATTGTCCGCTTCGCTAACCAAAGAACAGCAAAAAGACCTTTCTCACGAGAATTCCGTCTTTCCCGAGAGCAGCGCTTACCTCTGCCCTACTACGGAATCATTACTTCCGTTGATAAAGTAGCACATCCCTCTACTTCACCCTTCTAACAAGCATTAGCTAATTGTTTCTCTAGTATTTAAGACACATATTTGGAGACCCAATGCTCCTGAGAAATAAACCTAGAGTTTCGCAATCAACCCAAATGCCTTTTCATTCACGCTTGTTCATACAAGAACATGTAGTACATACACACAGAATCCTGTTTTTCCCGAAAACAGCGAACAGTCTGTTCTACTACAGAATTATGACATACGTTAACAAAGCAGCACTTACCTCTCCTTTGTCCTTCTTACGGATGCAGGCGTACGGCTTGGTGCAGCACATCAGCTGTAAATTGGGGGTGGTGTATGGCCAGGACAGCAGTGTACCACAGCAAGGGCGCAAGTGGGTGGGTGGGTGCCTATCACTCCCAGCAGTGCCCAGACATATGAGGGGTGGGTGCCTATCACTCCCAGCAGTGCCCAGACATATGAGGGGTGGGTGCAGAGGACTCCCAGCAGTGCCCAGACATATGAGGGGTGGGTGCCTATCACACCCAGCAGTGCCCAGACATATGAGGGGTGGGTGCCTATGACTCCCAGCAGTGCCCAGACATATGAGGGGTGGGTGCCTATGACTCCCAGCAGTGCCCAGACATATGAGGGGTGGGTGCATATCACTCCCAGCAGTGCCCAGACATATGAGGGGTGGGTGCCTATCACTCCCAGCAGTGCCCAGACATATGAGGGGTGGGTGCAGAGGACTCCCAGCAGTGGACAGAGCCATGGGGGTTGGTGCAGAGGGCTCCCAGCAGTGGACAGAGATATGGGGGGTTGTACATCATTATCAGATAACCACAGCTCCATGGGTCAATGTACGTATCCATAACTTAGGACAATGATGATAGTGCCATAGCAACACATCACTGACAGCAGCGTCCCACTCCCAGGAGGAAGGATGTCATTCCCCCACTGCATGACACACCACATGTGGGTGTGAGGACAAATAACACATGCATAACCACCCCTGGCAGATGCAGCACAATACACACACTGAGATCATGCCACAAGACTGTATAGTCATGCCACTGCCTAATAAACTAAGAGAGCCAAAGAGAACACACACTGACACGCACATCCCAGGACTGATAGGAATGTTCAGGTGCTGGCCTAGCCACCAAGATGTTGTCTGTCACGGAAGGAATCGGGTGGAGTTCCCACAGATACAAAGGCCACAATTGTGAGTCAGGTGTTCAAATACCCAGCAGGACAAGTACCATATGTGTACTAGGCTGGGATTACACACATGCATTGTGCGGAAAAGGGACAATGTCTCCGTGAAGGCATGGCAAAACACTCTATACATGAGTACAATGAGTACCAAGGATGGCACAGACAATGCAGCCGGACACATTGCTGAGCAGGCATGGCCAGAGTTGAAGGGATCCATCACCAGCCAAGGATATGTAGACACAGGGCAACACAACAATTGTGCAACTCTCTGCAGGGGAGATGCCAGGTGACACAGAGGAAAGAACACTCCTTGGGACAATGTCTCCAAACACAAAGAGCAGACACGACAAAGAATCTTTGCAGAGACCTTGTGATGGCACGCAGATACCAGGTTCCACCCCATGAGCAGCAGAGTACAACATGTCCCTGAAACATAACACATGCCCACAACCCCAACTCCTGTAGCATCAGCATCAACATCAATACCTGAAATGCAAGACTTTCCAAACGAAAAAGAAAAGGCTTTATTCAGCAGCAAAATAATAATGTGTAAACTAGACTATTCACAAAGGCCAATGGCCAGTCTATTACATCAGTCCTTGGGGGTGGGGCACATGGCCATGCGTCTCCCCTAGCTTGCCTGCACATCACAAGACTGTGTCGTCGACTGGGGGGGGGGCATCATGTGGGGAAGGACCAGGCACTGCAGGGACAGGAGGGGGAAGGGTAGGTGTGGTGGGTGCAGGGACGGACGACTCCTCCACAGGGGGTGGGGCAGCGCCAAAGGTGGAGGCAAGCTTGGCGCTGCACACTTCTGCCAGTTCTTCAAGCGTCTCCCCTGCACCCGGAGAAACAACAGGCCCCAAGGAGGGGGGGGGGGTCGGAGGGATGGGTTGCAGCGCTACTGGGGGAGGTGGTGGACAGGCTGGGGGACTTAACTCCCCTACCCGTGGAGTGCCTTGACCATTTCCGCCCAGGTGAACTAGCTGGGCTGAGGCCCAGCCCAGCAAAGTAGGCCTCCTTCTCCGAATCTGGGGCAGGGGAGCCAAGGGGAGTGACATTGGAGGGACTGGGGAGTGAGTCATGTGGACGAGGACTGTGGCTGCATGCCTGCCTGTGTGCCCCAGACCCAGTGGGTGTGCCTGCTTCCCCCTGAGTGTGCGTGTCAGGAGGTGTGCGCTTGCCCTTATGTGGTGGTGTGCTGCTACTGTCTGGTGGGGTGCGTGTGTGTGGATGTCTTGGTGTGACTGGGACAGGCATGGTTGTGGGACTTGTGGATGGGGCAGGGGTAGGGGGGGACGCAGCGCTGCAGGTGATTTGCTACTGCCATCAGTGTTGAGTCCATGGACCTCAGCAACCTCCGTTGGTCAGACATCGCTGATGACATGCCCTCCATGTACGACACCATCTGTGTCAGCAGTCTGGTGTGGCCATGGAGGACAGTCAGGATCGATGTCTGCCCAACTTGCAACTGCTGCTGAATGTCCACAGACTCGGCAGCGAGGGCAGTAGGGGGGACAGGGGTAGGGGGTGCGGTGCCTGGCACGAAGGAGACATGTGGGCGCCTAGCACGGACAGAAGGGACCCGAGCAAGTGGGAGAGCGGTGATGGGAATGGAGGGGGCGGCGAGAGATGTACTGCTGCTTTCAGCTGCGGGAGCAGCCTCCGCCCTCTCTGGGAGCTCAGCCTCAGACCCGTCTGCCTCGTAGTCTGTGTTGGTACTGGGCAGGTCCTCCGCCTCACTCCCCTCGCCCTCCATGCCACTGGATTCCACCGACTCCTCAGCAGTGGTGGCACCACTGCTCGATCCCTCCTCGACATCCGTGCCGGTGTCTCCCTCGGTGTCCTCAAATGATGCTGTGGGCAAGGTGAAGAGACAGGAAAAAATCAGTCACCTGTATACATCTGACACATGAGTCTAAACAAAATAGGCAACACTGCATATCAGGAAAGGCCTCATGAGTAACATCTAGGATACTCCCCACATATGTAAGCCCTGCACTCCCCAGTTGGTTGACCAACCATGCCACTTGGATAAAAATAAAATTAGGACACAACAGCAAATAACTTGATATCACAAGATCATGAGAAGCTAGTGTCTGGGATCAGTTGAGCACAGCGAGACTATGAAGGCATGCCACCTATTGTTCACTGGGAAACAAACAGTATTGTCGCACCCAAGGCTAAATACCACATGCCAATGCAGAAGGTGTCCCCACACTCAGAGACCTGTGAGTACTTTTGACACCCCAAAGAAATACATTGTGACTCCTGGAGAATCACAACCCTTTCCAAAATGGACATGTCTAGCATGTGTGAATGTGGCACTCTGTAAACACAACACACATGTCTGTATAGCAGAAGTCACACAAGGAGGTGCACACCAAACTACATGTACACAGTCATTGTCTGAGCTGCCAGACTCATTCAAATCAGCCACTGTTAGGCAGAAATGGCGTATCAGTAAGTACATATACATGGCACCAAGGTGGTCTGGATGACTTGACTCGTAAGTTGGTATCAGCAACAACCAAGGACGAACCCAATTGCTAGTACACTGTGGGAAGATGTATATGTATATGTATGAACTCCAAACAATTTTTGTTCAAACTGTGCCTTACTGTAAAATGTGTCAGCGTGTCCCTGGAAAGTGTAAAGCTGGTGTCTTGTGCACTTCCTTGAGAGACATCTGGCATGCAGGCACATCATTGTCCTTCACAACAGAAACAACAAGGTCACGCATATGAAACATTGAGACATGGTGACAGGTGTAGTGAGTGCCAATGGACATTTTCTCTGTGTAACAACTTGAATCATGTCATTTGTCACATGGCTATCCGTCACCTCATCACACAGTTGGCTACACATATGACCTACTGACTGTCATCTTGAGTGGCACACATGTCCACACCCAGGACAATGCATAAGCTAATGGGCCTGCAATTGTGTAGCAAAAAAGCCTAGCTGTACTGTGGGTTCCCCCTCATGGCAAGCCAGAATGTACCCGCAGATGTCAGCACACAAAGTCACAACTGTGTAGCATCTGAACCACACACAGGTGGCAAAAATGTACAACCAGGATACATGATTGTCAAAAACTGACACTGGCAATGACGCACGAACATTAAGCACTGGCCAACATCACGGGGGCACTGCACGATGACTGTCTGCACTACGACTCATCACACACAAGTCAGAACTGGCAATGAAACATCAGGGTTGAACATGTATGCCCCTCCCGCACACACCCACCCATACCTGAGTCAATGTGACTGATACCGATCAAGAAGTGACACCTCTTATTCAGGGTTACAATAACTGTGCTTGAAAACTAGCTTCATTAACACGACATCACCTTGTAGGGCTGCCAAAACATATTGGTCTGAAACAAACCTCAACAGATTGTTGTGAATAGCCACACAGGCACTGACCAGTGTGAGTATGCACAAGCAAACTGGTGTATCCCTGTCCAGTGGACAAATGTATCACACATGTGAAAAATACAACCTAGGCCAGGGAACAATGCCACAGAGGCATGATGTACCCACAGTGAATGTGCACAGTGTTGGATGACACACATGGGTAGGAGGGCAGGCTGTGTCAGGGACTGTAGTGTGCACACTGCTCCATGGTCCTGGAATGAGCATATGTCCCACTCATGCACATCATGTCTGAGGCCACAGTATTGGTAATGCATGCTGCAAGTCTGTTAATTTGAACCCTCACACTCCCATGTTGAGACTCAGCATCAGTGCCAACAATTAAGCACCCCAAAATGACCAAACAGGACAGGGCACAGGCAGACCACCCCCACACATGATGCTGATAGCAGTGTGCACCTTGATAAACTGGCAGCCTAGATGACCATGTGCAATAGTGATGGCACACAGACCAGGTAACACATGTCAAGGAGGGGAAGGGAGGAAGAACAGCACAGGTTGACTTTGGGGAACTGGATATGCACTGCACATATATAGCCTGGCAGTGTATCCAGGCGACTGAGCAGATCAAAAAGCTGGCGACACACAACAAACACACATGTACCTACCCCCTTCCTGCTGCTGTAACTCCCGTATCCACCTATCCAGGTCAGGGAAGACCACCGCCAGGACACGCTGCATCTGGTGGGTCAGGCGCCAGCGCCCGCCATGCTTGCGAGGAGGTGAGTCGTTCAGCATGACCCGGGCGATCCTCCGGGTCCAGCACCGGATGTCCTGCCATCTCTTCCTCACTTGTGGCAGGCGCCGCCTGCGACCCTCCACCGATTGCGCGGCCTTGATGGCATCCTTCCAGATCTTCCCCTTGTGGTAGGTGGATACCTGTGTGGATGACAAAGTGGGACAACATCACTACACCTGCACCATGTAACAGAGACACACATTTGAACATCTTTGATCTGTTGAACAGGGCATAGTATGCTGGCAAGTAATAGCACCTTAGTCATAGGGACTTTTTCCACTGTGGGCGCACCAATGCACAACATGGCATAGTAAGTGCACAGGTGGCATGAGGGGTGCGAAACAATCCCTGATCATGGCACACACTGTGCATCCCAAGCAACAGAAGGCTAATGGACAGCACCGAAAATCAGTCACATGCCCCAGGCCACTGACAAAACCTCAGCAGAGTACACAGACACACACAGGCACACATCAATCACCTGCCATTGCCAACTGCGGATGCACACCTCACTCTGCACATGTGCCACTTGCCAGGGGGGGGTCACAGGTGTGGGGCTACCTCAGCAAGTCAGACACACAGCACGGCTTACTTCACACATCATATGGATTGAGCAGTTGCCTCCTCCATGCAGCTGTGGTGCAACACTCCACATGGACACTCACCCACACGACAAGGAACATTCACACACATCAATGTCCAAGGGGCGTACACATCATTTGGACACTCTCAACACTCTCACCACAGCTCCACTCAACTCTCACACACATCTGTGGGTGCAGTCACCTGTCACACCGGGGTGACCACTGAATCACCGCAGGACAACAGAACAAGAATGCCCAAGAGGATTAGGATGGCGGAATGTGCCATGCACTATGCAGTGAATGTCACAGTAAGCACAATGCAAGTGAGGAGTGCACACATGAACTACATCAAGCCCTGCATGAGAGACATAAGCCCCCCCCCCCGGGACCCACTCCAACCAACATTGCATGTCTGTCACACCTGGCCACAATGCCAGAAGTGACAGACACAAGAAAGGTGCACAGGCAAAGGTAGTGGAGTCAGCACTCACCTGCTCCCCTGGTCGACCATACAGCATGGGGTACTGTGGGAGGATCACATCCAGCAGGGCCTCGTTCTCCTCCTGGGTGAAAGGCTGGGCCCTCTCCACAGTCCTTGACATGGTGCCAGAGGGAGACAATACAGCAGCAGTGGTATCGACTGACATGTTGTACAGGCAAGTGCCCTCTCATGGGTTCAGGCTGCCTTGTATCTGCCTTGCTGTCCTATTTCATTTACAGGAGGACAGAGGGATTGGTCAGACTCATTTGCATCCTACGTTTCCTCCAATCCCTTTAAACAGACACCATTGACAGCCTTTGCATCTTTCGACTTTGCAGCATGATGTCAAGTCAACAACCACTTCGCAACATTGTTAAATGTGGCCAACTGATTTTTCCAGACCACATGATGTTCAATTTTGAACGTGAAACTCGATATCCATGACAACCTGCATGCATTTAGGCCCTAATAGTTGTCCCTCATGTGTCCCCATTGTAATTCTTAACTCCCCACACAGGTACGGCGCGTTTCGCACGTACCCCTAGGGCACCATCACTACAGTGATACGGGCCGTACACGCGTGAGTACGTGCCTATCACTAGGACCTACTGTACCCCCAACAACAGTGATACGGGCTGTACTCACGCGTTTACGGGCCGTACACGTGTGAGTACGTGCCTATCACTGGGACCTACGGTACCCCCAACAATAGTGATACAGGCCGTACTCACGCGTGTACGGGCCGTACACGCGTCAGTACGACCCGTATCACTATTGTTGGGGGTACCATAGGTCCTAGTGATAGGCACGTACTCACGCGTGTATGGCCCGTACACGCGTGAGTACGGGCCCTACACACGCCCTCAGAGCGTGTGTACTGCCTTTCACAGCTTACACTGGTGATAGGAGGTGCACATGAAAGGAATGGAGGCGTCAGACTCACACAAGGCTGTACATCAAGTAATTGTCAGTGCAGTCCTTCATGTGCAGGGCCTAGGTGTGTCAGGCAGTGATGTGGCACATGTCTCCTCATGTTGTGGCACAATAGATGTGTGATGAGCTGTTTACACATGTCATGTGTGATGGGGCACTACGTGGCACACTTCCCATTCACACTTTGCACATGTGTGCATGTAGGACACACGTGTCAAGCACTGCATCACTGGTATGGCACAGTCAGCAACACCCGCAACTGTCCCCTGATGCCAGGTACACAGATAATTACACCTCACATGTGACTCCCAGCGTGCCACGATGTGACTATGTCAAGTGTGTGTCATGTGTTCCCATGAGCTTTCCGTTGGTGTTCCGTCAAATCCATCTGCTGTTGCAGCATCCAACATGTGTCTGTGTGCATATGTGCATGACACACATATACGCACACCATGCCACATGTGGACTCACACGTTACATGTGTCATGATGGTTAGAAGATGACTCCCTGACATGAGGCAATATCTGCATTATCTCAATGTCTGTGTCATCAGTTTTTGACATGTACCCCTTCATGGTAATGTGTGTTGTCTCTCCTTTTCAAGATTACATGTGACCTGTGCGTCTAGACTCCCGCCAGCTGTCTGTATGAGATGACATCCTTCAAATGCTGATATGTGGATGTCTGTCACTCCTGTAATGCGTCTGGCTTTTCACTTACACTGGCCCACAGCTAGTTTCATGGCATGTCGTGTTGACCTTGAGCACCCACGTTTGTAGCTGACTCTTGGTAGGAGTATCACCTGGCTGCCATACGTGGCCTGGATGCTTTGCACAGAACAGACTCTGTATGTAGCATATGTGTATTAGCTGTTGGACATGTGCTCTGTTCATTGACATTTGTGTAGTGATGTACTCAATCTTCCTTATTCCTTCCAAATTTCTGCAGGGCACCGCCTCTCCCCCGACCAATGCCAGACTTGGCTGCCATGAGGGAACGTGACTGTATACGCCGCTACCGCTTCTCACAACCGTTGATTGACAACTTGACCGCAAGGCTGGCACCACACCTCCAACCGCTACACAGGTATCCTACTGTACTGACACCCAAGATGAAGGTGATGGCAGCCCTACATTTCTTTGCCACGGGTACGTTTCAATTGACCATAGCTGATGTAGGTGGCATGTCCCAGACCATGTTCAGCCGTGTCCTGCATGATGTGTTAGAGGCCATGTTGTTACACCTGGATGAATTTATACATTTTCCAACTCGTGAGCAGTTGACAGGTGTCAAGGGTGAGTTCTATGCCCTGGGAGGGATGCCCCATGTCATTCGGGCCATTGATGGGACACATATGGCTTTGGTACCACCACAGGCACAGGAGGTAGCCTTTTGTAACCGCAAGCTTTACCACTCCCTCAATGCCCTTGTGGTATGTCTTGCTAACATGCTGATATCCCATGTCTGTGCCCGTTGTCCAGGATCAGCACATGATGCCTACATCATAAGGCGTAGCAGGGTGCCTGAAATGATGCCGCAGCTGCACAACGAACGTGCATGTCTTGTTGGTGGGTATACTCTGTTAGTCCAGTGTTTTGCGGTATCTCAATATCTTACTGCTTCTCCTGACCCACTTCTGCCCCTGATGTTTCCATGTAGGGGACTCTGGCTATCCCAACATGCCATGGCTGATGACGCCTCTCCGCAACCCCAGAACTGCTGCAGAACACCGGTACAATGACACCCATGGGCAGACGAGGCGCGTTATTGAGAGGACGTTTGGCCTCCTGAAGAGCAGATTCCGGTGCCTCCACAAGACCGGCGGCGCCCTCCCATTTGCCCCGGTGAAGGTCTGCAAAATCTTCCTTGTGTGCTGCATGCTGCACAACATGGCAGTGGAGAAGGTCGTGCCACTCATCCTGGATCCCGATGAGCAGGATCATCCACCCGTAGAGGATGAAGGGCTTGGGCACGGGGCAAGTGAGGATGAGGAGGAGGATGAGGATGAGGACATCCGGAGTCAGCTTATCCGCAACTTCTTCTCATGATGGTGAGTCCCTGTGTCTGAGTGTGCACGCTTAGAGCCTTGTGGCATGTGTTGCAATGTGTGTGTCGAGCTGACTGTGTGCTGAGTGACTTGGAGGTGTGTTTTGATGTGTCGTTCAAGTGATGATGTCAATCCACACATTTTTGTGGGAACACAAAAATCATTAATAGCATGGTGACGACATCATTCCTGTAGAGTACATGTACATGTCTGCGGATTACTAGCTCTTAGCTGACTTGTTGTGTGTCTGTCCTCCCCAGGTTCCTGCGGCTGTCGTCTGCTCATGTCATCATTGCCGTTCTGCTATTCCTCATGAGTATTGCAACGTGTGCTGGATCAGAGTGACATGCACAGACATGGTGAACATTCATTTGGGGTAAGGAGTGCAGCAAGGCGTTTTGTGGGTGGTACGTGTTTGTGATTTGTGGGGACTGCTCTTGTGCATGTTGTGTTACCATGCATACATGTCGACTCACCATGGGCCACATGACGTGTTGCATGGCTCCCATGAATTGATAGTCACCCTTCCTGACAGTCATCTGTCATGGATTGTGGATTCTGATGAAGGCATCAATGTGTGTATAACGTCCCTCAGGAACATACGGGATGCTAATGGTGGACATGGTGTGGGACATCCCCATGACAGCCTCAATGGGGAATTGCAGACTCTCCGTGTGCAGCAAGGGGTGTTAGGCTCAACCCCTTCACTTGTGTGCCAGCTCTGTAGGATTTACCACATCTGTGTGTTGAAGGGGGTGTCCAGTGTAGGTCACACATGTTCAGCCAAATGACCTGTGAGTCTGTTCCAATGGTTGCATTTCTATTAGTGTGAGGCTGAGTAATAAAGGTGTTCGTAACACTCCAAGGTGCCTCATCTCTGTCAATGCAGGTCTCTTGCCACTTAGCATGCGGCATATCTGGCATACTTGTTGTAGATAATGCATAGGAGTCCATGTGTAGTTTAGCGACATGCATGCAGTTGCTCATGGATTAGGCTCCCGATTGGGCATGTAGTACATGGTCGTGTATGTGTTTTTGCTAGGTCGACCACACAATGGGCCATAAACAGCTGCTGAGGGTGTGTCTCCTGTGCGCAGGTCGGCCTTCAGTTTCCTGATCCGGTGTAATGGCTCTTTGGTGATTGTGCATGCATTGTCGCTGGGTGTGCCATGTGACACTGGACACTCCTTACTTTACACCCGTGCCTGTTGCAGTTGTCCTTCTGACATCCTAGTCTTTGTGTGCAAAATGTGGCATATTGAAGGGAGATGGCGCCTGCTGCTGAGGGCCCTGCACAAGCACCCAGTGGCCACACACACAAGATGGTGTGCATCATGTTTGGCTGGCTCACATATGTCATGCTAGTCCACAGCATCTGTACCTTTTGCTGCAACGCCCTCTGCATTATGCACTTGATCCACAGATGGATCCACTCCAAGTAAAAACAGACCATCCCCGAGGTCCATGGCAACATCCGTGTCAAATACTGCCCTGCCCTCTACGGAGCAAGTACATCCAAACTCCCAGGAAACTGGTCCACTTCCAGGGGGCATCTGCACACCTCAGCTTCAACACCCTGTGCCCCAGCCACCTCACCGTCCAGCATAGATAGCTGCAATGTATCACTGTCTGCTGCAGGATGACCTCCACACTCTCCACCCACACTCAGGAGGCAGTCAAAAAAACCCGACCCCACGCCAACCTTGTACGTCTGTCATCCTAGATCCCGTTGGGCCATCTCCGTGCATCCAACCTTGCCCTGGGCACCGTTCTTCACATCCACCGTACTCCAGCATGCAGGACATTGTTCTCCCACCTGGCCACACATACCTGGGACTCCCTCCCCGGGTACCTCCACATGAGCCATTACCCCTACGCCTTGATGATAATCTCCCAAATAGGTATCTCTGCACAGTTTAGCAAGCACCCCCTCAGCAGCCAGAGGCCATCACAGGTGAATGTTGTGCTCCATGCCTACATTGTATGATACCTTGTGACCCATGTGTGTCCTGTACCAGACTCTGATCTCAGGGTATGGATGGCTGGAGTTAGTTCAACACTCAGGCATAGTTAGACATTTCCACACACATATGTCGTTGAATAATGCCAAATGATAGCAACATCTAATGTGCAGAAAAATAAGATTTTATTTTAGTTGGTGTGAGTCTTTTGGTAGATGTGCTAAGGTGCACTACCGGGGGAATATAATCCAAAGTTCACAGGGGGAGATGGCATCCTTGTCAGTTGGAGTCATCAGAGTCCAGAACACAGTGTTGGTCATCATTGGTCAGACTGTGACCAGCAAGTCCATGTGGCAGAGAATGTCATTGGATGAGGTGCTGCCGTTGCGCCAGAGGGCCAGGTGCCAGGCCAGGTGACCTGGGAGATGGGGATGGTCCGCTGACTCTCACGGTCTTTTATGTGGACGACCCACCTTCCTCCGGGGACCCTCAGATGCAGGCCTTGATGATGTTAGGGACGCTCCGTCAGACGAATCCTGCTCCTCCTCGTCCCTCCCTGTGTCTGGTGCAGGTCTACGCCTGGTGGTACAGGGAGGGTTTGCCAGGCTTTGGGCGATCTGACGGAGTGATTGGCTCACGTCCCTGTGGACCGCCAGGAGCTCAGCCAGTCTTGCCTCCATCCGTCCTTAGTGTTGTTGATGACTGGCATGATGCTCGACCTGCAGGTTCCTAATCTCATTGAGGGTCCCCTGCATCCCGGAAAGTCTGGACACGACCTGGTCGATGCCTCTGGTGTCACGCCGGTATGAGTCCAGGATGTTGCGTATGTGTGACATACCGGGGTCCTGAGCTGGCTGGTCAGGTTCGCGTCTCCGCCTGCCTCCACTCCCACCACCCCTGCCCACTTGAGCCTGGCCTGCCCTTGTGGGCACATCGGGTCTACGGGACCCCTGAGGGATGGCATTTGCAGGGTTGCCTGCCTCCTTCTGGGTGCCCAGAGAACCTTGTCCCTCCTGGTCAGACTGGTTCTGTTGTTCAGTGCGAGCAGGGCTCCTGGGTGTGTCCTGGGATGTGGCAGGAATGGGGGTGGTGGTTGGCACAGATGTACCTGACGCAGGTGCTGCAGGTGCTTGGGCACCAGAGGGGCCAGGTTGGTCGGGATCATCCACGGAGTGGTGAGAGTCGTCGCTGCTGGTGGGATCATCTTCACGCGGAGCCTGGGACAGTGATTCTTCCCTCCCAGTGTTGGGGGGAGATCGACGACTTTGCCCTATGTGTGAGAGAGAGACAATGTCAATGGTGTTTCCTGCCACATCTATGTTTCATACATATTCAAGTTGACACAGTTCCTCCAGGTAGTTGGTTGTCCCTAGCATTCCTCTCAATGTCCACTTGGGTATGGGTATGTTGTGGGGGACATATTGGGATGTTCTCCTGAGTGTTTGACCTGTAGATTGGTGGCTCTGATGCTTATTTGGCTCCGGATTGGTGTAGTTGTGTCACATGTCCATTGTGTGTAAATCCGTTGCCTGCCCCGGGGGTGTGTGCTTGTGTAAGGGGGGGGTGTGACCAGGCGTGCTGTCGTGTGTAGTGTGAGTTGTCATTGGGTCTCCCAGGTGATGTGTCTGTCCCCTCATGGTGCATGCTGGCATGACAGTGAGTGTGAGTTCCTGTGCTAGATACCTGTGCTTGTGCAGTTGGAGTTTGAGTGTACAGTGGGCCCAGGAGGGCTTTGTGCTGCATACAGCAGGGTCCAGTGTCAGCTACCTTGTCATTAGTTTGCCAGTCCCTGTGCATTGTGCATGGGTATGTACATATGCCATATGGGCTGAGGGCATTGTTGTCTGCGTCTCATTTCCACAATGTGTTGTGTGGGGCCCACCCTCCCAGCCTCCCGGACATCCAGTCTTGTGTTTGTGGTTGTTGTAGCCTTGGACATGGCCTTGCCTTGATTTGTGAAGGGTGCATGCAGACGTTAGTGGCATGAGCGTGGTTTGTGAGTGTGGTTGTGTGCGGTGAGCACTTGGGGGAAGTTGCGTGCATTTGGTGTATATGTTGTGTGGACCCCATTGCCCCCATGTTACGTAAGTTGTTTGTGTACTCACCAGGCTCTGCGACTCCCACTCCGTGTACTCCCACCGGCGGTAGCAGGGCCATCACCTTCTCCTCCCAGGGATGGTAGTGTACGAGTCTGCGGGGCGGCCCACCTCCAGTGATGTTAGTCTGGGCATATTCTTCATTCATTTTCCTCTTGACCGCCCGGCGCAGATCGTACCACCTGGCTTGGCATTCATGCCTGGTCCTTCGGACGGGCGCAACAGCATTCACCTTGTCGACAATCCTCTGCCACATGGCAGATTTTGCAGATATGCTGGTCTGTCTGACTAATGTTCCAAACAGCTGTGGCTCGACTCTGATGACTTCGTTGACAAGGAGCTCCAGCTCCGCCGTAGTGAACTTTGGATTCTTGTCTGTGGGCATGGTGTGGGTGTGGATGGATGTGGGTGTGTGGGTGTGTATGTGAGTGTGTGTGTGTGTGTGAATGTGAAGAGGGGGATGTTTGTGGTGGAGGTTGTGTAAAGGTGTGTGAGTGAAGATGTAGTGAAGGTATGAGTGATGTGGAGTTGTTTGTGTGTGGGGTCTGGCAGCAGTGGGTCTGTTGCAAAGGCTCATGGGTTGTGTGTGTGGGCCCTTTTTATTGGTCCATTTTTGGGTGTGGCTGTGTTTGAATTTTGGTGGGTGTGTTATAAGAGGTGATTGTGATTTGGGGCCTCTGTTTGGCTGTTTGGATGTGCCAGGTCAGTCATTGAGATGTATTTTGTCGTGTGGATGTGTTTGGTGGTGTTGTGCGAGTCGAATTGACCCTCCTTGTGCTGTTTTACAGTGACCTGGTTCTGTATGAGTCTTTTTCGCGTCGGTGCGATCCGTACATACGCGTTGCTGGATGTGGGTGCTGGGGTACGGTGTTGGAGTGCGGCGCGTACATGCGGTGGGGGTACGGTGCGTACACGGGCGGACCTGGGGTACGGCGCGTGCATGCGGAGGTACTGCGCGTACAGGGGGGGACGGCGCGTCAATGGGGGGGTGCGGTGCGTACATGCGGTGAGGGGCAGGGGGTACGGTGCATACATGTGGTGCTGGGGTACGGTGCGTACATGCGGTGCTGGGGTACGGTGCGTACATGTGGTGAGGGGCAGGGGGTACGGTGCGTACATGCGGTGGGGGGCAGGGGGTACGGTGCGTAGATGCGGTGCTGGGGTACAGTGCGTACATGCAGTGAGGGGCAGGGGGTACGGTGCGTACATGCGCTGGGGGGCAGGGGGTTCAGTGCATACATGCGGTGCTGGGGTACGGTGCGTACATGCGGTGAGGGGCAGGGGGTACGGTGCGTACATGCAGTGGGGGGGAAAGGGGTACGGTGCGTATATGCGGTGGGGGGGCAGGGGGTTCGGTGTGTACATGCGGTGCTGGGGTACGGTGCGTACATGCGGTGAGGGGCAGGGGATACGGTGCGTACATGCGGTGGGTGAGGCAGGGGGGGCGGCACGTACAGTTGCGGGGCTGGGGTACAGTGCGGACAGGGTGGTGTACGGTGATGACAGAATTGGGGGTGGGGGGGCTGTACGGCTCGTACACGGGCATAGGTTTACCCGTGTACATGTGTGCTACTGCATTAGCTCCGTACGGGCCTTTTTCCGTGCGATTGTGTATTCGGACGGACGGTCGGGATAGTACTTGCGCGTTCGGACTTGTGTTTTACGATTTGCACGTACAAATGTCCGGCTCACTCTCGTACACTTTTCCCGACGATATTCGGACGTAAAAATTTTCCGGCGCACTCTCGTAGACTTTTCCCGACGCTATTCATAGATATTTTTCGCGAATGGATCGTACTTGGCCGTTTGTACGGTACTTGTACGACTCGTACGTAAAAAAATACGGATACGAGTCGTACGGTATTTTTTTTTACCGGATCGGAATCGACACCTGAGTGTTAGTACATAAATCAATACCAATCAATAACCAAACTCAATAAGCAATGTACAAGCAATAATCACTAAACCAAAACAATAACAACCATCATCTTGCTACCAGAAAAACTGCTCCAGTATGGAGTGCAAAATCCCTCCCTCTATCACAGACCAAAGATCTCACATACACACATTATTCATACATTCGCTGGTGGGGCCCATAACACCAACATTCACTCACCATTAATCCGTGTGGGAGGCGATTATCTTCCAGACGCTGGCATGAGAAGGAAATACCACTTTTACCCTAATGAGCGACAAATCTACACCACCTTCTGTTGCTCATTAGGCCCTATATTCCATCTTTGGTATTCCTCTCATACTTTTGGCGGTGGATCTGCTAGTTGCTGTTTTAAATGATTTTCTAATTCTCTATTCCCTTCGCATTAATACATTTTCATAAATAAACAAACCAACTCATTTCTGTAATGAATCAAATCAATTCTTTATCTAATTAATGCAAGTAAATTAATTAGTTGTTCAAGTAGCTGACCATCATATTTACCTATTCTGGCTAATTATCATCTTGTAAGTCAAATCCAGTAGTCTCGTCAATGTATGCCCGTCAAATTTGAAAGTTCAGTTCATCAGGAAATTGGGCATCCGATCAGTCTGTCAAAGATTCAGGGAAACAGCTGTCCTGCAGTGTCACCGTCCTCTCCGTCAGCATAACATCAGGAAATTGGAAAACACCCTTTTTTACCTCTCTATTCTACCATAATTTATAGTAAAATCAATTTTAAAAGTATCAAAGTTTGGGCATCCTTTTGGTTTCTCACGAAAGTGTCTTTTGGGTTATGACCCTTGTCAGTTCCGGTTCACATAACAGTCTTTGTTCAAATTATTTGGCTGATGTCCTAGACTGTCCTTGGAGGGTACATGTTCATCTGGGGTCAGGTCCAGGCCACAGTTGGTAGCGGTGACGCATGCGCACTTCACCCAGAACCTTGTGCAATGGAGCCGGATTCATCAGATACAGAAGTCAGCCATTTTGTGGCCACTTGAAATGGTCAACTTAAGCAAAGAAACACAAAAACTTAATTAATACATAGAAATGGCTAATTAACTGTTATTCCCTCGCTAATACCCATATGTGTGTGTATTTATCTAGCAAAAGCAACACTCAGTGCGGTTTATACTTACTGAATAAAGCACAAATCACAATTACACCACTTAAAGCAACATATATCATGCAATTTTCAAATTGTCTTTCATTAAAATGCGTACAGAATTTAGTTCATGTATTAATTAGGCCATGCAAGTGCAAATCCCACGTGTAATTCATATATTAGTAAGGTTGGTAAGTATTTTCCGCATCACTCCAATCCATTAGTTTGATTATAATTAATTAATTAATCTAATTAGTATAAACATGCAAAATGGGGGGGTATACAACATTTTTTAGAGTTACCCGCTCCAGCACACACACGTATATACAAGCGCACGTTCACCCGTAGGTATCTTGGTGCTGAATAACAGATGTTTATTTCTACCCAACTCATTTTATCGACCTCAGACGGATGAAAGGCAGGACCCTCCAGGATTTGAACCTGTGACCATGAGGTAGAATACAGTCCCTGCAGTGGACGCATTAGTCCACTGAGCCACCAGACCCGGCATGCACACAGTACAAGGGTACAGAGTAGAAAAACATATGGAAGGAGCTAATCAGGACACGGCTATTTGGGGTGGAGCAGCTGTCAAACTAAAGGAATCTGAAAGGCTCAGATACAATGGTCAGGCCTGTAGAGAGGGGATGGGCGTGGGGAGGGGTCAGGTTTCAGGTGGAGATTAGTAGAGCGGGCGGAGAATCAGAGGGTGGGAATAACCTGAAGATTGGGCTAGTGGGCAGAATCAGGTGTGGCCAGAAAGAGCAAAACATCCCAATTTTTAGTATTTGTTTGGCATTTCATTGCCCAGTTACAGCTTATTACGTTATTTAATTCAACCAATAGATACACGTGTTTATTTAAGGTTTAATATGATTTATTGACATTAAAATACATTCACAAAGTGGAATATGTTCCAATCACAGAAATGTTCCAAATACGCTTAAAAGTCACAAACCATTTGTCTCTGTGGCATGCAGTTTCTGTCATCAGTACTTCTCATCACTTTTTCCTCAAGAGCAGTTAAAACATAAATGGGAAAATATCATACTTTGCAAATGTTTTCCACATAATCATGGCCCTGCCATATTTGACACATAATACATCATCTGCTGCTTAATCAGACATTTTTAACAAAACATTGTAGCTCAACTTTGCCCTCTATGCCAGCTGATATCCCTGCTTACTGCAGGTGGAAATTATTTTGCCAAACTACTGCTTACTCTGCTAAATTCCCATTTAGAACAACTGGAGGCCAAGAAGCAGCAATTCTTCATATCAGGTCATAAGAACTGGACACACCAATTTAGCATTGACACTACCGTGTATGTAGAGAAGCTGTCACAGTAGGTCTCTCTCTTTGAAGCGGACACAAAAGCAGCCCTGGCAAATCTTTTCAGACCAGCACTCTACCGAACCCGATCAACCATCAATCAATGCCCCCACTTCGTGCAAATTTGCTGCATTCTTAAATATCTCCAGCTAGCTGAAAGTAAAAACAAGGATGCAAGTCAAAGCTGCCACGACTTTAATCCATAAAACATTCAAGGTCACGCACAAAGCTACTTTAAAACAGGATCAACCGATATGCACGCATCAATCAAGGACAATTGACTTCACAAAGAAAAGAGAGAAGTCCTCTTTGTTAAAAAAAATTACTACAGGGAGAAGAAAAGCATCAGCAAACAGGAACAAAATAATAACCCTGCCACTCTCCAACTAAGCTGAATTCAATCTGTTTTGAAACATTATATGTTCATACACCTTTTCACAAACAACAAAAATGTGACACAGCCCCTACAAGAATTAAGAGGAAACCTAAAACTTCAGAACCTTTGGATAGAATCGCTAACCAGCCAGAGCAAGCATTGGCAAAGCACGCCTGGTTTATGATATGGCAACACTTGCAGAGTCCCCCAACATAACTAATCAAATACATTTTTATTATATGGTTAATAAAAGCTATTAATGGGTAAATATCAAGCAATCCAAAACAATAATGAATTACCAACCATTTTACAATATTGTTAATTGATAAAAAAATTGTGGTGATGTGCAATTTTATCTGAAAGGTCAAATGTAAACACTTGTTCAGGTTAAAACATTCCTTCAGTGCGAGTGAGCATGATATAATATGGAGATGCCTGAAGGATAGAAGTAGAAATATATATCTTTCTGTTACAAAATCCATTACCGCAACAAATAACGTGAGCCAATGATTCTTTCCAGTAGGGGCAAAAGCGGCAGTTCATGGAGTTGCAGATGTACTTCCATCGTTGCTTGATCTCACCCACAAAAAAGACAGGCCAAATCTTATTCACGTACGATCCGGTTTTGTGAGTGCAAGCCTAGCTATTTCATGGTAGCAATGGCCAAGTTGGACGTAATAAGAGGGTTTCCTGACTGCAAGTCACAATCAGTGTGTACTGGCTTCATGACTGGCTTAGAATATGGCAACACTGATAGGGCCTGATGATACATGAAGCATGTGTAACTACAAGACCAGCTTAAAACATGGCAGCAAAAGCAGTGCCCATTCACAAGGAGTGTAGGAGGACTAAAAACCAGGCTGATAGCCAGTGGTCGCAAGCATACATGGTACCTGCTGACTGCAATGGCACTCATAGCATCGAGGTTGGCAGCGCTCACCAACATCTGAAACATGGGCTGAATGAAAGCATAGTTATATTTTGGCCCTTAAAACTTGGCATTGGTAAACAAACATTGATCAAGTTATCCTTCTGGCCTATAAAGTTGAAATAAATAGTGCTCATGAGAAGTTCCAAATTTATCACATAAATCTGTTAAAATAATGGGAAGGTCAGAATCCCTCCCGACATATTGAACCTGTTTACCTCCAGCCTAAACCCGAGATAGAATATATTGGTGATCAATTAGATAAAGAGAAAAAAAGAACTCTTGAACGCACTACAGCAATATCCCAGTTTTTCTATTGACAATGTGATATTCATTGCAAAATTAGCTTAACGCAGCTCTTCACTTCGCAGTCTATCGCGGGAAAATAACACAGTGGTAACGTGGTATTCCCAAGCCGGTGGTACCATGTGATAGGCCCACGTTAACGCGCCAAATGTCCGTGATAAAGTCAACGCAATGCCGCAAAAATGCGAAACACGAACGCAAAAAATGTTGCGATGAGGCCAACCACAGAACTGCAAAGCCCACGTGTCATGCGATAAAATGCACTATAAAAGCAGTGGGAAAAAAAGGGAGGAAAAACAGAAAGTGCGTAGCACCATGGATGCACCCGGACCGAGTGCAGAGGCCAACGCGAACCCCACAAGCCCCACAGAGCACCAGCAAGGAACAACGGGGTCGGGGAAGGCCAAGGAGAAGAGTGAGAGGAAGACGGGTCGCAGTCCGCTGGAAAACCAGATTAGCGTCACGGCGGTGACAGAACACTACCACCAACTGACACACAATTAGACCAACGTGAATGCAGTCGTAGTGTCGAGGAGGGCAATGGAGGAGGCCACGAGGCTCTGGCATGAAGTGAAAAGCCAAACCAAGCCCAAACCCGTTGCCAACAGAAAGGCAGCAATGGCGATAGGAGGTGGGAGTCCTGTGCCACAGGAGGAGCTGGAGGAAACGGGAGCCACAGTCATCAGTGTGGAGACGCTGTAAGGAGGTGGGAGTCTGGACACAGCTTGAGTGTACCTGACACAACATCAACAGGGTGAGTAACGACCAGGGACTGGAGGGACGGGAGGAGATGGGCACAATGGCACACATGCACAAAGATGTGTAGCACAATGCACACCCACAATGACCCTGGATCATGTCCCTGATCCCCGTGGCACACAGTAGCACACACACATAGCAATCACAGCACATTCACATTGACTACAATGTGATACAATGTGCAGACCTGACACCGTAGAACAGAGGACACAACTGGCTGCGCTCATGCGCTGAAACAGGCCAACCACATCTAACAAAGCAGGAAACTGTGAGAAGGAAATGTACGCGTTCAACCTCACATCCATCATGTTGTCCAAATGTCCACTGTCCCGCATCAAAATCCAGCACATTCCAAGCAGTCACAATGTACATAGTAATACAGTCTGCTTGTAAACAAGAACAATGTGCCAACATATATGTCAACACAATGTCAACATGTATCTCCCATTCACATTGCAAAGAGACAAACATCACCTCCAGCAGAGCAGACCAGACTACTCATCAGAGATGCTGGAGAGGACCACCACATCTTCGACACTGACGCCCCACAACAGTTCATGGACATCCGAGGCACCCACCACCAGGACCAGGGCAGCCAAGCTACATAGAGGAGAAACCAGCCCCTGCACAGACCACACAACAGGAAGCACCCACCAGCACGGCTGGCTCCCAACACCTCACCGAGCCACACATGGCATTCCAATGCCAGGTGTCAGGATGCCAAACAGAGGTGGCCAAACAAGTGTGAGTGGGGTCCGAACCCATGGAATACGAACAAGATCACATGCGTGGGTGTCTAATTCCCCTCAGGGACCACCTACACCACACAAAGAGACCCACACTGCGACAGAGACACATGCATTTGCACATTTCCAGTACTGAACCACGCCCAGAGGCACGCAATTATCATTCACAAACCCACTCTGGACCTGTGTACGATGGCCCAGTCCACTCCTCTTACATATTGATTGGGTGACGATAAAGCTACATGTCCAAGGTCCAACACGCTGCCTGCGGTGACATGTTGGTGTCCGCTGTACACAACACAATGTAATGTTGTCGGGACCGGGGCCTTCATGCATATATTTTGACCACACGGACACACGCAGATAGTTTGTGGAACTGGCCACGGGCACGTGCGCCCGGCATCTTTGTTGGTAGGGCCACATGTACAGTGACGCCTGTGCTGGATGTGTGTGGGGTGAGTGTGAGCCAGCCCCCACAGAGTGGTTGGTGCTGGCAACAACTTGAACAGTGAACACCATTAAAACGGAAACTGCAAACACCAGCATAACAGAGACAAATGTGGAGCATCATGGAGCAAGTACAGAGGTCACCCAATATGCAAACAGAAGTGTCCGTGAGTTGCAGTGAACTGACGTTGGGGTACCTGGAGTGCCGAGCAGGGTATCAGGCAGATGATGGCATCCACCATAGGTGTGAGCAACTCTGTTAGTCTGCCAGTACGACTGTTTCTTGCAGTTGGCGGTTGGAGATGGTCCTGGTGATGGTGGTGTGTGCCTCCTGCAGTGATGCGTCATCCGGGCCGGTCAGGACTTGATTTGATGTGTGTGTCCTGGTGTAATGCAGTTGAGGCTAGAGGCAGCGGACAGCGCAGGGCCACATACACATGGCGTCGATGACCCCCAAGGCCATCGTCTCAGAGGCCATTCAATATCTCAAGAGCCAGGGTCCCTGACTTGAGCTGCACAGAGTTAGTGGCCCCAGATGCACTGCAGCAAGCACACCGCCACGGGACGGTGACTTGCAGTGCAGTGAAATGGGCCACGCGAGCTGAGCAGGTCCTCATCGATGTCTGAGGTGAATGTGGCAGAGGATTGCAGAGGACAGTGGAAGGTGTCCTCCAGGGCATGATGCATAGTGTAGAAGCCGTCCGGAAGCAGCAAATTGAGGAGTGGAATGCTACTGCCACGTTTTTACCACCAAGTCAGTATCACCAACATTATGGTGATGACAACCCCAGGTCCATGGACTCAATCGCCACCAAAGTTTAAACAGAAAGTGTCCATGGATCTCGGGGAACAGACTTAGTGGCACCGGAGCTGAAAGGGTATGCATCTGCGATGAGGCCTGTACAATGATTTCAAGTCTGCCATAAACAAATCAAGACTGAGTTTGAAATGTGTGACCTACGCGACCGCAGTGTAGGCCCGAGGCATCGGTCAGCGCGGACCAAACGCAGTTCAGCGAGCTCCTCCTGGAACTCTAACACACGACGTTGACATGGCATTTGGGGGTGACTTGTGGTTGACTGAGGTAAAAGCACCAGAGCTGAGCAGGTGTTCAGTCAGCGACGATGACGTGTCCCGCCTCATATGGACTGGATTGGATTGGTGTGAGGCCTGCCGGACCGCAGTGTAGGCTGAAGGCATAGTCATCAAGGACCCACAGACACGTGTGGTTGAGATGCTATGCACAGACTTGGTGTCACCACATCAAAGGGAGTATAGTGATTTAAACTCTGCCTTCATGTGTGTACTCGGACATTGTATAATCAAGACTCAGTCCCTAATGTATGACCTACTCAACAGCAGTGTAGGGCAGTTGTCGGTAGTGTTCGATCACCTCCGTAATGATGATCCTTTTTTCCTCCTGACTGAAACATGTCATCCTCTCACACCTCTCCTTGCGTGCAATGATTTGTACTCTGCAATTGAAAAATCAAGACTCAGTTCCAAATGTGTGACCTACTCCAGCGCAAAGTGGCCTGAGGGCAGTTGTCCGGGTGGGCACACAGACACGTGTGGTTGGAATGCTACACACAGGCTTGGTGGCACCACATCGAAGGGAGTATAGTGAGATAAAAAGCAGCCATAATTAATGTTCTCTACCATAGTGTAATCAAGACTTAGTTCCAAATGTGTGACCTACTAGTCCGCTGTGTATGCCGGTGGAGTACGTCAACGAGAAGGGAGTACTGCGGGCCTGTGTTGCAGAGGCCATTATGGTCTGAGGAGGCTGCCAGGTTCGCTCACTCGGCTTGCACTGGCATGTGGTGGACCCTCTTTGACACACGCCGGTGTCGGCAGGTGTGCATTGAGGCCTGGGTGCGCAGGGCCTAGCAGGACTGGTACTGGGACCAGCGGCCCAGGGTGCAGCAGGTGCACAGGATCGCAGGCAACACCGCTCACGGCGACGGCGTCGGCTTTGTGGTGGGGTGAGGGGCCCCACCCTGGCAGACACATTGGGCATTCCGGAAGAGAACCACGCCCAGAGCTACATGCTTTTTATTCACACCCCTACGCTGGCCTGGCGTACGCCAGGCCAGCCCATTCCGCTCATGCTTGCAGGTGGGACGTAACAAGCTACATTTTTGGGATTTTCCGCACTGACTGCGGTGACATGGTTGCGTCCACTGTCCACTACACTCCAAACACCAGCGGTGTATGGCGACATGGATATGTGTGTGGTCTGCATACTGCAGTCTGGCCAGCGCAACCACGCCACACTTGGCATTGTGTACATTCTCAGTCATCTTTCACTTGCCTCCTTCGCACATGCCTGGTCCCCACCTCTTCCCACAATCTGCTATCGTGTGGGTGAGGTGCCATGCCATTGATGGCTTATGTGCATAGCTGGCTCAGGTTGCCACAGTAAGTTGTGCTGTCGTGTCTGGTGGGTGGGCATGTTGTTTGGCATGTTGTATGTGAGTTTGTGACGTGTACATTCCCAGTGTTGTGAGTTGCATGATTGTGGAGATGAGGGGTGTGGGGTGTTTATTTGGTACTTGACAACGAGCAGCGCATTTCCGCAGGTGCCAGCCTGGAAGCGCCAGTTGATGATGGACTGTCGGAAGATATAGGACTCATGCACTCTGCCTGGGTGGTTGGCGTCGACGTTGGTGTAGATTCCCCTGTGGTCCACTATTGCCTGCACATTAATGAAATACGTGTGCTTTCGGTAGCGGATATTGTGTGCAGTGTTGCCAGGGGGCACAAGTAGGACATGTGTGCAGTCAATTGCCCTCTGACACATGCGGGAAGCCAGCTATGGCGTAGACGCCTTACTTGTTCTCCAGCTGTTCCTACTCAGTGTGTGGGAAGGATAGGTAGTGTGGTACCAAGCTGATGATGGCATCCAAGACAGTTGTAGGGAACTTGGATTGGGCTGGCTGTGAGACTCCTCTGACTGTGGCAGTTGTTGTTTGGAAAGTACCAGAGGCAAACAGATGCAGCACAGCCAGCAGCTTTGTCTGAGGTGGGATGTTGGTTGTCCGCTGTGTTCGTACCGCCAGCCTGTGGGTAATGGTGGTCTGGATGCGTGGGCTGGTTGTTCTTTTGAGCCTGTGGCGGGCAATGACATTTCCTGGTGTTGGGTCTGTGAGGTTGGTGCGTTTTCAGAAGGTCGCTGTCTTTGTCTGCGCTGCCTCCGTGTTGGTCAGGGAGGGGGGCAGGAGGTTCCGGGGGAGGATCCTGGGGGTGGTGGTGGAGGGTGTTGTGGCCCTGTTGGGGCTCCGAGCTGCATGATCAGTGGATCCATGTCATCTGTTGTTCTTCAGGTGTGGCTGTGGTCTGGCCTCCCTTTTCTGGTGCCGGTTTAAGACCAGAATACGATCACCTTGACCAGGAGCTGGAACTTGCCATTGACCTGAATAAAAATACACACACAGTAAAACCTGAAGACTTCCCATGTTTGACTGACTTAAAGAGAGTCAAGTGGTCCTCAGCAACAATATGAACTTTGGTGTATACTAAAGACCTCAGTTATGGAAAACTGTGAGGCTTTCATTTACTCTTTTTCCAAACAGTTCACCACAAGGGTAAACCCATCAAGGACCCAATTAGTACCTATTCCACTGAATAGTCCAAAATTACACAATGTCGGAGCCCTGAAACAATTAAAGAGAAAAGTTATTAAGGCCCTTTGAGCAGTCTGTCAGGTCCCGTTCAATGAAACACACATTGGAAACTTGAGGGTCACTATATGGGAATTCAAACGGCAATATGGGCCACCAAGAGGCAAAACATATAAACCTTCTAGGCTAGACCTATCAAGGACATGAAGCACCACAACTCTAATATGTTCTGGAAAATGGTGAATGCCCTAAAAAATCCTTCACAACTTCGTCTGGAATCCAGCATCTTAGAACACTCCTCTGTCACCATTTCTTTCACTTATTCTTTTTTCGTTTATTCACCCTCAGCCTCCAGGTTGCAACTCTTTTCTAGCCCAAACTCCTAGATTACCAAGATACATTTTCATCCTATTTTAATCTCTTTTTTAGTCTTTGACCTATTCAGTCTTTTATTTACCTTTCCCTTCTTTTTCTTCACAGACTCACAGCACATCCCTTCCATTTATTACTCCAACTACTTGGCACATTACTAATTACACCAAGGTGATGCAATTTCGCATAATAAAGCAGCACAGTTCTATCACTTCCCCCCGATACTTTACTTAATGGTACCCACATGTTGTCTTTCCATAAAATCCATTATTGATGTTGTTTGTAATATTGATATTCTTGTTCATAGGTTGCCCTTGACGAAGGGACGTGTCAGTCCCGAAATGCATCGGGCTTTCTTTTAAAATGTTGTGTACACTATTTCAATGTGACCATCATGATGTAATGATGAGATGTTATGTTTATTCAGCCATATGATGTTTATTGGTGATGCTATTATGTTTTCTTAATTCACCTTGTGGAAATCTCATGTATTTATTCTTGAATAGCTAATACAATGTTATAAACATAACAATGGTATAATTTGAGTATTATCTTCTTTAATAACTCTTGTATAAGTTAATAGGGTTCTTTAGTAACCCACAGCACAGTGCACAGTGCATACAACCCTGCCGGGTTGTAATTCCTTACTTTGTTCATTGACGCTTGACCAGACAGCAAGCGTATTACTGTTGCACCATTGTACACCATTTGAATATTTAGTATATCGCATTAATTAGGGGTGCGCTTCCCCTTCTCATCACTCTAGACCTATCAAGGACATCAAGCACCACAACTCTAATATGTTCTGGAAAATGGTTACTGCCCTAAAAAATCCTTCACGACTTCGTTTGGAATCCAGCATCTTAGAATAAACTTGGGTCTCCCACTTGTTTGCCCATTTCAACTCACATATCGTCACATGGCAACGATATATACCACCACATTTTAAAGGGGAGGATTACTGGATTTCCAGGCTTAAACTGCATCCCCCACTCTCTTTACAAGACTGACCTGACAAAATGAGCTGAAACAAAGGCCCACATTTTTAACCATGCCCTAACGGGAGCAATGATCCAGCCTAATGGAAAGGCTCTATCATCTCCCCTATTTTTAAAGGAGTTAACAAACTTGAGCCAGGGAACTACAGGCTGAAAAGCCTAATTAACAATGAGGTAAAATACTACACTTGAATCCTACTGGAGCACCTCCTCGAATGGGCAATCTCAAATTCAATAGCCCCGCCTAATCAAACAGGTTTCACAAGAAAAACTGGAACCTCGACAAACACGATTGTTTTGTCACTCATCCTCAACCCCTCGAAAAATACTAAAATTCCTCTCTATCTCTGCTACATCGACTACCAAGCTGCCTTTCACTGTGTAAACCAGAACAGGCGCAGTAGGAAACTAAGAAATGTGCTCATCCCCCTGGAAATTTTAAGAGCAATTGAAAATCTATACTCTAACACCTTGGTCAGAATCAAGTTGGAGAGCAGATCCATTCCAGCAACTATCAGACTCAAAGAGGGCCTCCTGACCCCCACATTTTTTAACCTATTCCTGGAAGACCTACCCGCAGCCTTAATAAACAGCAAAAATACGAAAATCATGATTCTATCTAGAAGTAGACCCTAAACAAAAGCCAGTTGGCTTCTTGATGGTAACAAGGTCGATGAAACAAAAGAATATCAATATCTCGGCCTCTTACCTGACAGCAATGGCTCATTTAAGCCACACAAGGAAAAAATCAAAAGAAAAGGGATTGCCCTGGCAGAAAGGGATAGTGGTCATGTTCACGAATTTAAATGGTCACTTGTTCAGCCTCATTTTTGTAATCGCCAGAGCAAAGTGGTTCTCACTCTGCACAGGCGTAGTATTTGGAGACATGGGAGAGTGTGTAGATGTTCTACAAGCAGATACAAAAATGTACATTTTCAGTGCTGACCAAGCAATTCAGAAATGTCCAATCTATAATAATAGGCAGAGAGTGAGGTTTTACATGGAAGAGACAGGCACAACTGAGCAATATGGTTTGCATTGAGCAGATAGATGGCTGCAACAATTACAATTACACGAAGGCAATATTTTAATATTTCGCACTACTATGAAGAATTTGTTGCCTGTTATTGGATGACAACCTGCAAGTACCTGAGATAAAACGACTTTTCGATTTACTCTGTTGATCTGTATTGCAAATGAGCTATTTGAACTCAAAAAAGGTCTTAAGTTTTAGATCGTCCTCTCTTTGCGCTATTAATAGATTGTAACTTCCTAATCTGTCCTGTATTGATAGTGCTGGGCTACTCGCCTTATCCAGAATTATGCGAATTTCATTACAAGAACGGAGGCTGACATTATGCATTATCTTTTAATGCAGTCTCTAAGCAGCCGCATACATCACAATAAAAAGGTTCCATAAAAGAACACTGAAAATACCTAAAGGGCATGAGCCAGCATAAATCTGCCTCTTTTAAATGCGGCTCTGAGCAGATAAGTTGTCTTCATTTATGATTCCTTTATGACTTTGATTTATCTTGTTTCCCTATTTTGAATGATTTGGGCTAACCCCCCCTATCCTTCCTACTTTCTGCCTCCACACCGATTTCCAATTTATGGAAATCCCCCTTCTTTCTTTTCTCACCTTTCCTAACCGGCTATCCCTTTCAATTTTGTGCATTTATTTGGTTAATTTGAATTAATTCCTGGGTTTTAACTGCTTTATTCACAGCGCAGGTCAGTATTTCATTTCTACCCATTTCCCTTCCTTTGAATAGGTTTTTTCTTTCAGCCCTTACCTCGCCTCCTATGCGACTGACTCGCATTCGGACCTAATCCCCTCCTTTCCGCTTATTTCAGCGCATATCGCTTCTTGAATCCGAGTTGTAATTATTCTTTCTACCCTATATCTCTAGTTTTCTACCCTGCGCCATGTCTGACTCAGAGTCGGATGACGCTTCTGCCCGTACAGCCAATTTAGAAAATGAAGCCTTTAAGAAGCTCCTACATAGTGAAACGCAAACCTGTATGCTTGATACTTTGAAAAAGGTCAGGTCCTCAAAAAGGTCACTCCCCTAATGTAAGGGGTAAAAGATCAAAGAACAATAAAAACTTAGAATATTTAACCCCTAAGAGCACTATGGGAGGTCCCAGCACCTCACTGAATCCAGGAGGTCTTAGCACCTCAACTACAAAGGAAGGTCTTCGCACCTCGAACTCCCTGGGTGTCCCTCGCGGCACAACATATTCGGGTGTCCCTCGTGGCACAAAATATCTGGGTGTCCTTGGTGGCACAAAATATCTAAGTGCTCATGAACTTACGGGAGACAATGAATTTAATGATGATGATAATTCGTCAGGTACCCCCGACAAATATATCCTTGATTTGGAATAGGATGATGAGAAAGACCTTTTTAACCCCCCCGAGCCATCTTCATCCTCAAAGGATAGCATTCTCGACCCCCTAGGAGAAGAGATGTTCTCTCCCATGAACCTTAAGCATCCCAGAAGCTCTGAGTGATGGCCTCAAGACCATGTGGCAAAATTCATCAATAAGTGGTTGAGGTACCCATTGGAGCGCACGTAATATCCTCAGAGCTGAGTGCTCCAGACCTTCCATTGATGACAAAGCATGCCAAACTCCTAACTTAGATCCAGAGTTGATCAAGTTTCTTTTCAAACTTGGTCGGGATCCACATAAAGGCATGGAAAGGTCCCTTAAGGGGTGTCAAGATCATCTCCTAGATGTCTTAGGCCCACTAGCCAGGATTATCGACGCAGCGGAAGAGAGCCATATTAATGGCACTCCCCTTAATACGAACTTGATCAGTGGCTGGAGCCAGAGGGCTCTAATCCTGCTTGGCAATGCTAATGCTAGCTTAAATGCAGAGAGATGGAGAGTTGTTTTAACTAAAATAAACCCGAAACTCTCCGACATGGCTGACAAAGAGACCTCTCAGAACCCTAAGGGCTTACTTTTCGGAGAGGATCTCATAAAGTCTCTTGGCAAATAAGTCACAACTTTTACGGCCTTGGATATGGCCCAACAGAATATGCGCAAGGTCTTTCATAATAACCTTTTTGGCTGGGCCGTAAGAAGGGGCCTCTCTTCCGGCCAATTTAACCAAAGACCCTCAACAAGATGAGGCGGTTTCGGAAGAGGCTTTCAGGTATTCAACAACTCACAGTTCTATCCCCAGAGAGGGAGAGGCATGTGCTTCAGAGGATTCAGATCCCGCGGACCCTCTATCAATAACAACCCACCAAGTAAGTATTCTTCCCCTTCCTACCTCTCCTTCTTTCCCCCAAAAGGCGGGAGGGAGACTCAAATTCTTTTTTCAGAATTGGAAACTGATCACTCAGGATCCATGGGTTTTAAATACCGTCAGGGGTTTCAGAATAGACTTTACGGAAACTCCTACTCAAACCTCTCTTCCAGGGGTCTTTCCACTCCCTTTGGAACAACAGAAAATAATAGAGGAAGAGATCTCCTCCAGGCTCCAAAAAGGAGCAATTATAGAAGTTTCTCTGGAAGAACTCAGATTCATAAGCACACTCTTCCTTGTAGAGAAAAAAGACAAGGGTTGGAGACCCGTGATAAATTTAAGACATCTAAAAACATTTTTGGTCTACAGACACTTCAAAATGGAGGGGATCCATCTTCTGAGAGATCTTCTTCTGGAAGGAGACTGGTTCATAAAATTGGACCTAAAGGATGCTTATTTCACCATTCCTATGGCTGAAATCCACCAACTCTTTCTCCAGTTCCTCTGGAAGGACCGCTTATATCAGTTCCAAGCCCTCCTGTTCGGTCTTTCTTCTGCCCCTTGGTGTTTTACCAAGGTTATGAGACCAATCGCCTCATACCTAAGGGAAAGGGGCATCCGTTTGATCATCTATCTAGACGACATTCTCAATATGTCGCAAGAACTTTCCCAAATATCTCAAGATCTCAAGACAGTAATAGCTCTTCTAGAAAACCTGGACTTCATCATCAACAAAGAAAAATCGGTCTTGACTCCTTCCAGGTCTCTGGAGTTTCTGGGCTTCACTGTAGATACGTCCAAATGTCTCCTCCTACTCCCTTCCAAGAAGATAGCCAAAATCAGGAAGAAAATTCATCATGTCTTGAAGCAACAAGACTTTCCCCTGAGAGAACTGACCAGACTATTCGGTCTTCACTCCTCATCTATTCAAGCAATTATTCCCGGTCCCCGAGATTTTTCCTTAACCCCCACCCCCCCGAAATTTGGCTCTAGTTGCGCCTCTGTCTGCAGTAGCCTATATAAACCATCTGGGCGGCACCAAATCTGCAGATCTATCGAATTTGGCCAAAAAACTTTGGATGTTCTGTCTGGAACACAAAATCGCTCTGAAAGCGGAATACCTTCCTGGGAAATCGAACATCTCGGCGGACTGGAACTCCATATTCCTCCTAGATCACAGCGATTGGAAACTCAAGGTTTCCATCTTCAGGTCTCTGGACAAAATTTGGGGACCTCTGGAAATAGACCTATTCGCGAGCAGACTAACATTTCAACTGGAAAAATACTTCAGCTGGATGCCCGATCCAGGAGCTCTAGCAGTAAACGCCTTTCTCCAATCTTGGAAGGATCTCAGTGCCTTCGCCTTTCCCCCCTTTTCCATGATCCAAAGGGTTCTACAGAAAGTGAGACATGAACAATGCTCCCTTGTTCTAGTAACTCCCTTCTGGCCCTCTCAAGCTTGGTTCCCCATCACTCTGGAGCTGGCATGCGAACGCCCCTTTCTAATCCCTTCCCTAGAATATCTCCTAACAAATGTAGCTGCGGAATTCACCCCCTAATCCAAACAGGGAATTTGAACCTTCTTGCTTGTAAAGTGTCAAGAGATCCAATGAAATCTCTGGACTTTCGTCTACAGCTGCAACTCTCCTCAGAGAGTCTTGGTCTCCAGGTACCCACTACAGATACAACAACATTTGGAGAAGTTGGGTTCATGGTGCCTGGAAAGGAACCTGGATTCCCTTAAGACACCTATTGTTGACATAGTTAATTTTCTTTGTGAACAATTTGATAGAGGTCTTAGCTATAGAACCATCAACTGCTACAGGTCAGCTATCTCTGCTGGTCACGTTCTCGTGAATGGTAAAACGGTAGGTAAAAACATTATTTTTTGTAGAGTTATGAAGAGCATTCGTCTAAGAAGACCTCCAAATCCCAAATATGATTCTCTTTGGGACGTTAAGCTAATTTTAGACCTTTTTTATAATTGGCCAGAAAACACTCTCCTAAACAGAAAATTCCTTTCAATCAAACTTGCTACTCTTGTATGTCTAATTTCTTGTTGAAGAGTCTCCGACGTCAAAGCTTTAGAGGTTTCTAATAGGTCCTATAACATGTTTGGTGTTAAATTTGAGATTTACAGAAGAACTAAGACTATGTCCGATTAAACTTTCTACCCTCGCTTTGACTCTTGCCCTAAACTTTGTGTTGTCGATTGCTTGAGAGAGTACGATAACAGAATGTCTGTTTTTCGACCCCATGATGTCAACCAATTACTCACTTCCTTAGTTAAACCACATAAAGCTATATCCTCAACCTCCATTGCTAGGTGGGTTAAAACCGCTATGAACTTAGCAGGCATTGACTTACGTAAATATCAAGCTCTTTCTCTTAGAGGTGCTATGGCCAGCAAATCCCTCTGGTCAGGTGGTAAGTTGGATGACATCCTCAAAGCTGATGACTGGTCCAACGCTAGCACCTTTGCTCGACATTATTGCAAGCCTGTCGAACATATGTCTGATGTAGTGTTACAAAGCTACCAACATGCATAATGTAGCCTCCGTTCTTGTAATGAAATTGCGATTCTCCTATTACCATGACTAGAGAATCTGGATTTCATTAAAGACACGGAGGCTGACATTATCCCACCCATCCCTCCCTGGGATATGTTCTATTGTATTTATTTGCTCTTCTGTTTACAGTTCTAGCATATTAATTCATATTATTTATTTGCTCTTCTGTTTACAGTTCTAGCACATTCATTTATATTATTCAGTACTGCAATTTTTTATTGCTTTATTTCTTTGTATTTCCTCCAAGATTTACTTCTCTCTCTTTTCAGATATCACTTCTTAACTATGAGATGTTTGGATCCTTCTTCACTTCATCTATCTTCGCAGTTTACGCCTGAGGATCCTCTGAAGTTATTTGGACATTTTGAAGTCTTTTTGTATTTCTTGGACTTATTCTTCTCTGTATTTCCACTTTTAAAAGAGGCAGATTTATGTTGGCTCATGCCCTTTATGTATTTTCAGTGTTCTTTTATGGAACCTTTTTATTGTGATGTATGCGGCTGCTTAGAGACTGCATTAAAAGACAATGCATAATGTCAGCCTCCGTGTCTTTAATGAAATCCAGATTCTCTAGTCATGGTAATAGGAGAATCGCAATTTGTACTTTGCTTCCAAATGATTCGTATTTACAAAATGACATGTCTGGTGTGTAGAATACTGCATATTGGCTTTTCTCACTACTTGTTGTACAAACTGAACATTCCTGTGGAACCAACTCATGTCGGCAAGTCTTCTTCTTTTGACACCTTTCTTTCAGAAATATCACACCATGATACAATCGTTCTCAGGATGCACCACAATAGTTTGTAACACTTTTCCCTCTGAACTTTGGGGTAACCGCTTCCCATGCGGTCTTAAAAAAACCGAAAACATCTGCTATTCCAAAGACATATACTATGTGGACCCTCTTTGTTCGCTATCCTTTTGGTAAGAAATTAGGTGTTAATTGCTCTAATCTCGGATTCTAAGAAATATGATTCACTATAATCACTGTTTAACCTATCTCTGCTAAGAGTATGCTGCATATACACATTTACTCCGTGTGTTATACTTCTGCTGTTTGTACTAAGCTATGTACAAAGCTGTTACTATATTTCTGTTACACCAATATCTGTAAAGCAATTAATACTCTTTGGGGGCTGGTCCGTACTAAAGAAAACTATGAATAAATTCAATAAAAGTACTACATTCTGATGATATATGATTGAACACGGTAAAAAAGCAATCAATTAACCCAGATCGTGATTTTGGCAATCATTAGGTTCATTTGAAAGGACAAAAATGAAATAAATACAAAAATAAATAAATCTATCTATCTATCTATCTATCTATCTATCTATCTATCTATCTATCTATCTATCTATCTATCTATCTATCTATCTATCTATCTATCTATCTATCTATCTATCTATCTATCTATCTATCTATCTATCTATCTATCTATCTATCTATCTATCTATCTATCTATCTATCTATCTATCTATCACTCTATCTATCCACACAAGGGGAGGAGACATGACCCCCAAGAGTGAGTCATGATGTCTCCTCTCCTCCCTCAATAATGGTAATAAATGGAAATTATACTCTGCACACATGGTTTATGTGTTTTGGCAAAAACCATAATCAAACCATCTGGGTAACGAAGAAGAAACAATTATTTTCTCCTGGCCTACATCTCACTACTTCTACTCAGGCAGTCGACTGTCATTTGAACAGTTCGAGGCACTCACCTTCAATGATGATCTGTGTAGAGTGGTCTCACACTTTCAGGACAGACCAACCACTTGAATAATGTCAGTATATAACATATTTCTGTGAGAGATGCTTCCTTTTTGTTCGCTGTGAAATCGAACTTATGCTAACATAAGCTGTGTTTACACTATCCACCATCTTGAATTGATGTTAATATACATCACGTGACAACTGCTATTGTTTCCTTGTTTAAATAAAGAATAACAAGCTTTACAGTAATAAACTGAGAGTATTCCCAGATATTACTTTGAGAAAATCCTCAAATGTATGCTTGTGTAGAAATGCATGAAAGCCATTGTTTAAAGTCGGATGAAAGGAAGTGATTCTCACTGTACCCCAGAGCCCCTATTTCCCACCTTTAGAAGGCAAGTCTATTCTGGAATTCATATGGAATTTTACTCAATTCTTTGTATGTAAGGATTATATGCTTTACCACTGAACTTATTGACGGCATATTTTATGTACTTTGCCTACTAATTCCTTATATAAACTTTCCATACTTTACTCTGTGTCTGTCATTCTTATTGAGGATGTTTCAGTTCTGAATACGGACCTTGTTTTAATGTATTGGTGGCAGGTGCAATTGGAGAGCACCAAAGTCTTTATCTGAGCTACACCACTTCCGGTCCTAGCCGTTGGCGTGCTATTGACATGATCATTTAAGATGGGATTGCACACTGACAGATCAGATAGCAGAGGATGGTTCCCAATGGATCAGACCAGGAACTTACAAAACCAATTAGTGATGGAACTGACTACTGTACCTTCATAGACCTGACGGTTTTTCTCTGAGATTCAAATTGACCTAGCTCCAAACTGATCTGTGCTCATGGAGTCAAGGTGGACAAAGGAGGACGACATGAGTATCAATAGGGATTTGCACACACGCAAAGAATGACGAGTTGGGAAGCAGTGCATGGTGGGAGCTGTAGTGGGTGCATTGTGTTAGAATGCAGTGGATGTATTTTGATAATAACTACTATGTGGTCTTAGCCTTTGGTTTGTTGGAGCGATAGTCGTGTTTTTGATGATATTCTTTAATTTTTTTAAATAGACAGATGTAAGGGTTGTTATACATTTGGTATAGAGCTGAAGAGAGGTACCTCAAGTTAGTGTATTGAGCTGTTGAACTTGTCTGCTTAGGTGAGGTGTGCTGTGAGGTGCCATCAGTTACGCAAAGATATGGTCATAACTTTTTCTTGTCTACTTCTACTAATTGAACTCGGTAGCGGTTCATTCCTTGGAGTACGGTAACCTCTGCCGGTTTAAGGTTTACTGTTGTGTGAAAATAGGCAGTATTCCTGTCGTCATAGAGACGTGTGTTTAGTCAAAGCAGGCAAACAAAGAATTTTTTTGTAGGAAGTGATTAGGGAAGCTCTGACAGTATTCAGGTGCTGCGCCATGAGGGCGCAGTACAGGGATTGGCTGGCTGACACAGGAGCTGCACTGTTATAGGGCGACCTTTGACAGAGACACGCTTGTATTGGTGGACAGTTCATGATCCCAGTAGAGTGGACAGCAAGGGAAATTGAAACAGAGAGTAAATGGGAATTTGAAAATTTGAAATCCGATGTCAAGAAAGGAGAAAAATGTAAATAAAGAGGAGAGTTTTCCCTCAGAAGGCACACCAGCTAGGGAATTTTCAGGCAATAAAGGGTACTCATGTGCATGTGGCTTAGCCAATGGCATGGACATACATCCAAATATGGAGAAGTTCGGTTCCCATTGAGCAGGACCTTCCATATCCCTAAAATAGGGAATTTAAGGAAAAGAATGTACAACTTAAAGCCTCAGCCTCAAAGTAGATGAGGTGCTCAGCATAAGGCCACCCCCTATAATGCAGCAGCTGCTTCACTGAGAGTCCCAGTCCCAGCAGTAACCGAGACTAGGACAGTTGCATGATCCCCTGTAGAAGCTTGCGAACGTCCAAACTATACAGATACTATTGTCTCATCTCCTGCTCGGATCTCTGTGCCTTTAGTAGCAAGCACACAGCCCTTGTCGGTTACCGTAATTGCCTCCCCGGTTGAGGTAATTGTCAGTACTCTACCCCGTCAACGTATCCTTAGTGTACCCCAGGACCCTGCACCAAGACCTAGAGTAATGGTACTAGGACCCCTACAAGGTTAGAATTAGACTAGTACAGTCACAGGAAGTAGGACATCTATTGCAGCCTATTCAGCCAACTTACCAGGCACAGGAAAAACCCCACAGCAACTTACCGTTGCCCAGCTAAAAACAAACTTAAAGAAATCATTAAGGCAAATGTCAGAATGCACTTCCTAAGACATTATATTGAGAGCGAGTAAGAAGTTGCGGAAGAATGTTAAGATGATGATGGGTGACAACGAGTTAAAATTGTTGAATTTGATAGGATGAAGAACATATGTAAGTGAACTAATTAAGAACATTTGGGAGTGGAGTAAGACAGAAAAATTCAGAGTTGTAGTCCAGGAAGGAGAAGGTCATGGCAAAACCAACGAAGGAGAGTGCTAAGGAAGATGGGAAAGGAGCTACAAGAGAAACAGTGAAGGAGTACTTTTTGGGAGAAGTAAGGGAGGAGCATACATACATGTCCCGTGGTCATGACCCGATATTTTCCATTTTACAAACTCCCTTCCAAAATGCAGAGAGAATCCTCATAAGTGGTATATGCAGTATAGTCAGATGGAGCAGATTGTGACCATTTCAAAGGTACTGTGGAAAGATTTGAACATATTATTGATCTGTATTGCAAATGAGCTATTTGAACTCAAAAAAGGTCTTAAATTTTAGATCGTCCTCTCTTTGCGCTATTAATAGATTGTAACTTCCTAATCTGTCCTGTATTGATAGTGCTGGGCTACTCGTCTTATCCAGAATTATGCGAATTTCATTACAAGAACGGAGGCTGACATTATGCATTATCTTTTAATGCAGTCTCTAAGCAGCCGCATACATCACAATAAAAAGGTTCCATAAAAGAACACTGAAAATACCTAAAGGGCATGAGCCAGCATAAATCTGCCTCTTTTAAATGCGGCTCTGAGCAGATAAGTTGTCTTCATTTATGATTCCTTTATGACTTTGATTTATCTTGTTTCCCTATTTTGAATGATTTGGGCTAACCCCCCCTATCCTTCCTACTTTCTGCCTCCACACCGATTTCCAATTTATGGAAATCCCCCTTCTTTCTTTTCTCACCTTTCCTAACCGGCTATCCCTTTCAATTTTGTGCATTTATTTGGTTAATTTGAATTAATTCCTGGGTTTTAACTGCTTTATTCACAGCGCAGGTCAGTATTTCATTTCTACCCATTTCCTTTCCTTTGAATAGGTTTTTTCTTTCAGCCCTTACCTCGCCTCCTATGCGACTGACTCGCATTCGGACCTAATCCCCTCCTTTCCGCTTATTTAGGTATTTTTTCAGGGTTTCTTTCACGATGCACGCCGCTACTCGAGCGCGGTCATCTAACGCTCACAATTTCAAGGAATGAACCATGGTAACCGCGACGTCTCATGCTCGTGTTGCCAAGGTCCTTTCTTCTTTGTTCTTCGCTCCGGACTCCTGTTTATTGAATCTCCGGTGCGAGACACCGGTCTCCATGCCAACCTGCAGCAGCAGCTGATCGCGAGCCTAAACGAGTGTCAGTTACTCGTCGGACTCCGCGATCAGCTGCTGCCTGTCTTTTTTCTACCGCAAGTATTATGCTTTTTGCCCCTGACTTTATTTCAGCGCATATCGCTTCTTGAATCCGAGTTGTAATTATTCTTTCTACCCTATATCTCTAGTTTTCTACCCTGCGCCATGTCTGACTCAGAGTCGGATGACGCTTCTGCCCGTACAGCCAATTTAGAAAATGAAGCCTTTAAGAAGCTCCTACATAGTGAAACGCAAACCTGTATGCTTGATACTTTGAAAAAGGTCAGGTCCTCAAAAAGGTCACTCCCCTAATGTAAGGGGTAAAAGATCAAAGAACAATAAGAATATGCTTAGAATATTTAACCCCTAAGAGCACTATGGGAGGTCCCAGCACCTCACTGAATCCAGGAGGTCTTAGCACCTCAACTACAAAGGAAGGTCTTCGCACCTCGAACTCCCTGGGTGTCCCTCGCGGCACAACATATTCGGGTGTCCCTCGTGGCACAAAATATCTGGGTGTCCTTGGTGGCACAAAATATCTAAGTGCTCATGAACTTACGGGAGACAATGAATTTAATGATGATGATAATTCGTCAGGTACCCCCGACAAATATATCCTTGATTTGGAATAGGATGATGAGAAAGACCTTTTTAACCCCCCCGAGCCATCTTCATCCTCAAAGGATAGCATTCTCGACCCCCTAGGAGAAGAGATGTTCTCTCCCATGAACCTTAAGCATCCCAGAAGCTCTGAGTGATGGCCTCAAGACCATGTGGCAAAATTCATCAATAAGTGGTTGAGGTACCCATTGGAGCGCACGTAATATCCTCAGAGCTGAGTGCTCCAGACCTTCCATTGATGACAAAGCATGCCAAACTCCTAACTTAGATCCAGAGTTGATCAAGTTTCTTTTCAAACTTGGTCGGGATCCACATAAAGGCATGGAAAGGTCCCTTAAGGGGTGTCAAGATCATCTCCTAGATGTCTTAGGCCCACTAGCCAGGATTATCGACGCAGCGGAAGAGAGCCATATTAATGGCACTCCCCTTAATACGAACTTGATCAGTGGCTGGAGCCAGAGGGCTCTAATCCTGCTTGGCAATGCTAATGCTAGCTTAAATGCAGAGAGATGGAGAGTTGTTTTAACTAAAATAAACCCGAAACTCTCCGACATGGCTGACAAAGAGACCTCTCAGAACCCTAAGGGCTTACTTTTCGGAGAGGATCTCATAAAGTCTCTTGGCAAATAAGTCACAACTTTTACGGCCTTGGATATGGCCCAACAGAATATGCGCAAGGTCTTTCATAATAACCTTTTTGGCTGGGCCGTAAGAAGGGGCCTCTCTTCCGGCCAATTTAACCAAAGACCCTCAACAAGATGAGGCGGTTTTGGAAGAGGCTTTCAGGTATTCAACAACTCACAGTTCTATCCCCAGAGAGGGAGAGGCATGTGCTTCAGAGGATTCAGATCCCGCGGACCCTCTATCAATAACAACCCACCAAGTAAGTATTCTTCCCCTTCCTACCTCTCCTTCTTTCCCCCAAAAGGCGGGAGGGAGACTCAAATTCTTTTTTCAGAATTGGAAACTGATCACTCAGGATCCATGGGTTTTAAATACCGTCAGGGGTTTCAGAATAGACTTTACGGAAACTCCTACTCAAACCTCTCTTCCAGGGGTCTTTCCACTCCCTTTGGAACAACAGAAAATAATAGAGGAAGAGATCTCCTCCAGGCTCCAAAAAGGAGCAATTATAGAAGTTTCTCTGGAAGAACTCAGATTCATAAGCACACTCTTCCTTGTAGAGAAAAAAGACAAGGGTTGGAGACCCGTGATAAATTTAAGACATCTAAAAACATTTTTGGTCTACAGACACTTCAAAATGGAGGGGATCCATCTTCTGAGAGATCTTCTTCTGGAAGGAGACTGGTTCATAAAATTGGACCTAAAGGATGCTTATTTCACCATTCCTATGGCTGAAATCCACCAACTCTTTCTCCAGTTCCTCTGGAAGGACCGCTTATATCAGTTCCAAGCCCTCCTGTTCGGTCTTTCTTCTGCCCCTTGGTGTTTTACCAAGGTTATGAGACCAATCGCCTCATACCTAAGGGAAAGGGGCATCCGTTTGATCATCTATCTAGACGACATTCTCAATATGTCGCAAGAACTTTCCCAAATATCTCAAGATCTCAAGACAGTAATAGCTCTTCTAGAAAACCTGGACTTCATCATCAACAAAGAAAAATCGGTCTTGACTCCTTCCAGGTCTCTGGAGTTTCTGGGCTTCACTGTAGATACGTCCAAATGTCTCCTCCTACTCCCTTCCAAGAAGATAGCCAAAATCAGGAAGAAAATTCATCATGTCTTGAAGCAACAAGACTTTCCCCTGAGAGAACTGACCAGACTATTCGGTCTTCACTCCTCATCTATTCAAGCAATTATTCCCGGTCCCCGAGATTTTTCCTTAACCCCCACCCCCCCGAAATTTGGCTCTAGTTGCGCCTCTGTCTGCAGTAGCCTATATAAACCATCTGGGCGGCACCAAATCTGCAGATCTATCGAATTTGGCCAAAAAACTTTGGATGTTCTGTCTGGAACACAAAATCGCTCTGAAAGCGGAATACCTTCCTGGGAAATCGAACATCTCGGCGGACTGGAACTCCATATTCCTCCTAGATCACAGCGATTGGAAACTCAAGGTTTCCATCTTCAGGTCTCTGGACAAAATTTGGGGACCTCTGGAAATAGACCTATTCGCGAGCAGACTAACATTTCAACTGGAAAAATACTTCAGCTGGATGCCCGATCCAGGAGCTCTAGCAGTAAACGCCTTTCTCCAATCTTGGAAGGATCTCAGTGCCTTCGCCTTTCCCCCCTTTTCCATGATCCAAAGGGTTCTACAGAAAGTGAGACATGAACAATGCTCCCTTGTTCTAGTAACTCCCTTCTGGCCCTCTCAAGCTTGGTTCCCCATCACTCTGGAGCTGGCATGCGAACGCCCCTTTCTAATCCCTTCCCTAGAATATCTCCTAACAAATGTAGCTGCGGAATTCACCCCCTAATCCAAACAGGGAATTTGAACCTTCTTGCTTGTAAAGTGTCAAGAGATCCAATGAAATCTCTGGACTTTCGTCTACAGCTGCAACTCTCCTCAGAGAGTCTTGGTCTCCAGGTACCCACTACAGATACAACAACATTTGGAGAAGTTGGGTTCATGGTGCCTGGAAAGGAACCTGGATTCCCTTAAGACACCTATTGTTGACATAGTTAATTTTCTTTGTGAACAATTTGATAGAGGTCTTAGCTATAGAACCATCAACTGCTACAGGTCAGCTATCTCTGCTGGTCACGTTCTCGTGAATGGTAAAACGGTAGGTAAAAACATTATTTTTTGTAGAGTTATGAAGAGCATTCGTCTAAGAAGACCTCCAAATCCCAAATATGATTCTCTTTGGGACGTTAAGCTAATTTTAGACCTTTTTTATAATTGGCCAGAAAACACTCTCCTAAACAGAAAATTCCTTTCAATCAAACTTGCTACTCTTGTATGTCTAATTTCTTGTTGAAGAGTCTCCGACGTCAAAGCTTTAGAGGTTTCTAATAGGTCCTATAACATGTTTGGTGTTAAATTTGAGATTTACAGAAGAACTAAGACTATGTCCGATTAAACTTTCTACCCTCGCTTTGACTCTTGCCCTAAACTTTGTGTTGTCGATTGCTTGAGAGAGTACGATAACAGAATGTCTGTTTTTCGACCCCATGATGTCAACCAATTACTCACTTCCTTAGTTAAACCACATAAAGCTATATCCTCAACCTCCATTGCTAGGTGGGTTAAAACCGCTATGAACTTAGCAGGCATTGACTTACGTAAATATCAAGCTCTTTCTCTTAGAGGTGCTATGGCCAGCAAATCCCTCTGGTCAGGTGGTAAGTTGGATGACATCCTCAAAGCTGATGACTGGTCCAACGCTAGCACCTTTGCTCGACATTATTGCAAGCCTGTCGAACATATGTCTGATGTAGTGTTACAAAGCTACCAACATGCATAATGTAGCCTCCGTTCTTGTAATGAAATTGCGATTCTCCTATTACCATGACTAGAGAATCTGGATTTCATTAAAGACACGGAGGCTGACATTATCCCACCCATCCCTCCCTGGGATATGTTCTATTGTATTTATTTGCTCTTCTGTTTACAGTTCTAGCATATTAATTCATATTATTTATTTGCTCTTCTGTTTACAGTTCTAGCACATTCATTTATATTATTCAGTACTGCAATTTTTTATTGCTTTATTTCTTTGTATTTCCTCCAAGATTTACTTCTCTCTCTTTTCAGATATCACTTCTTAACTATGAGATGTTTGGATCCTTCTTCACTTCATCTATCTTCGCAGTTTACGCCTGAGGATCCTCTGAAGTTATTTGGACATTTTGAAGTCTTTTTGTATTTCTTGGACTTATTCTTCTCTGTATTTCCACTTTTAAAAGAGGCAGATTTATGTTGGCTCATGCCCTTTATGTATTTTCAGTGTTCTTTTATGGAACCTTTTTATTGTGATGTATGCGGCTGCTTAGAGACTGCATTAAAAGACAATGCATAATGTCAGCCTCCGTGTCTTTAATGAAATCCAGATTCTCTAGTCATGGTAATAGGAGAATCGCAATTTGTACTTTGCTTCCAAATGACTCGTATTTACAAAATGACATGTCTGGTGTGTAGAATACTGCATATTGGCTTTTCTCACTACTTGTTGTACAAACTGAACATTCCTGTGGAACCAACTCATGTCGGCAAGTCTTCTTCTTTTGACACCTTTCTTTCAGAAATATCACACCATGATACAATCGTTCTCAGGATGCACCACAATAGTTTGTAACACTTTTCCCTCTGAACTTTGGGGTAACCGCTTCCCATGCGGTCTTAAAAAAACCGAAAACATCTGCTATTCCAAAGACATATACTATGTGGACCCTCTTTGTTCGCTATCCTTTTGGTAAGAAATTAGGTGTTAATTGCTCTAATCTCGGATTCTAAGAAATATGATTCACTATAATCACTGTTTAACCTATCTCTGCTAAGAGTATGCTGCATATACACATTTACTCCGTGTGTTATACTTCTGCTGTTTGTACTAAGCTATGTACAAAGCTGTTACTATATTTCTGTTACACCAATATCTGTAAAGCAATTAATACTCTTTGGGGGCTGGTCCGTACTAAAGAAAACTATGAATAAATTCAATAAAAGTACTACATTCTGATGATATATGATTGAACACGGTAAAAAAGCAATCAATTAACCCAGATCGTGTTTTTGGCAATCATTAGGTTCATTTGAAAGGACAAAAATGAAATAAATACAAAAATAAATAAATCTATCTATCTATCTATCTATCTATCTATCTATCTATCTATCTATCTATCTATCTATCTATCTATCTATCTATCTATCTATCTATCTATCTATCTATCTATCTATCTATCTATCTATCTATCTATCTATCTATCTATCTATCTATCTATCTATCTATCTATCTATCTATCTATCTATCTATCTATCTATCTATCAATCTATCTATCTATCTATCTATCTATCTATCTATCTATCTATCTATCTATCTATCTATCTATCTATCTATCTATCTATCTATCTATCTATCTATCTATCTATCTATCACTCTATCTATCCACACAAGGGGAGGAGACATGACCCCCAAGAGTGAGTCATGATGTCTCCTCTCCTCCCTCAATAATGGTAATAAATGGAAATTATACTCTGCACACATGGTTTATGTGTTTTGGCAAAAACCATAATCAAACCATCTGGGTAACGAAGAAGAAACAATTATTTTCTCCTGGCCTACATCTCACTACTTCTACTCAGGCAGTCGACTGTCATTTGAACAGTTCGAGGCACTCACCTTCAATGATGATCTGTGTAGAGTGGTCTCACACTTTCAGGACAGACCAACCACTTGAATAATGTCAGTATATAACATATTTCTGTGAGAGATGCTTCCTTTTTGTTCGCTGTGAAATCGAACTTATGCTAACATAAGCTGTGTTTACACTATCCACCATCTTGAATTGATGTTAATATACATCACGTGACAACTGCTATTGTTTCCTTGTTTAAATAAAGAATAACAAGCTTTACAGTAATAAACTGAGAGTATTCCCAGATATTACTTTGAGAAAATCCTCAAATGTATGCTTGTGTAGAAATGCATGAAAGCCATTGTTTAAAGTCGGATGAAAGGAAGTGATTCTCACTGTACCCCAGAGCCCCTATTTCCCACCTTTAGAAGGCAAGTCTATTCTGGAATTCATTTAGAATTTTACTCAATTCTTTGTATGTAAGGATTATATGCTTTACCACTGAACTTATTGACGGCATATTTTATGTACTTTGCCTACTAATTCCTTATATAAACTTTCCATACTTTACTCTGTGTCTGTCATTCTTATTGAGGATGTTTCAGTTCTGAATACGGACCTTGTTTTAATGTATTGGTGGCAGGTGCAATTGGAGAGCACCAAAGTCTTTATCTGAGCTACACCACTTCCGGTCCTAGCCGTTGGCGTGCTATTGACATGATCATTTAAGATGGGATTGCACACTGACAGATCAGATAGCAGAGGATGGTTCCCAATGGATCAGACCAGGAACTTACAAAACCAATTAGTGATGGAACTGACTACTGTACCTTCATAGACCTGACGGTTTTTCTCTGAGATTCAAATTGACCTAGCTCCAAACTGATCTGTGCTCATGGAGTCAAGGTGGACAAAGGAGGACGACATGAGTATCAATAGGGATTTGCACACACGCAAAGAATGACGAGTTGGGAAGCAGTGCATGGTGGGAGCTGTAGTGGGTGCATTGTGTTAGAATGCAGTGGATGTATTTTGATAATAACTACTATGTGGTCTTAGCCTTTGGTTTGTTGGAGCGATAGTCGTGTTTTTGATGATATTCTTTAATTTTTTTAAATAGACAGATGTAAGGGTTGTTATACATTTGGTATAGAGCTGAAGAGAGGTACCTCAAGTTAGTGTATTGAGCTGTTGAACTTGTCTGCTTAGGTGAGGTGTGCTGTGAGGTGCCATCAGTTACGCAAAGATATGGTCATAACTTTTTCTTGTCTACTTCTACTAATTGAACTCGGTAGCGGTTCATTCCTTGGAGTACGGTAACCTCTGCCGGTTTAAGGTTTACTGTTGTGTGAAAATAGGCAGTATTCCTGTCGTCATAGAGACGTGTGTTTAGTCAAAGCAGGCAAACAAAGAATTTTTTTGTAGGAAGTGATTAGGGAAGCTCTGACAGTATTCAGGTGCTGTGCCATGAGGGTGCAGTACAGGGATTGGCTGGCTGACACAGGAGCTGCACTGTTATAGGGCGACCTTTGACAGAGACACGCTTGTATTGGTGGACAGTTCATGATCCCAGTAGAGTGGACAGCAAGGGAAATTGAAACAGAGAGTAAATGGGAATTTGAAAATTTGAAATCCGATGTCAAGAAAGGAGAAAAATGTAAATAAAGAGGAGAGTTTTCCCTCAGAAGGCACACCAGCTAGGGAATTTTCAGGCAATAAAGGGTACTCATGTGCATGTGGCTTAGCCAATGGCATGGACATACATCCAAATATGGAGAAGTTCGGTTCCCATTGAGCAGGACCTTCCATATCCCTAAAATAGGGAATTTAAGGAAAAGAATGTACAACTTAAAGCCTCAGCCTCAAAGTAGATGAGGTGCTCAGCATAAGGCCACCCCCTATAATGCAGCAGCTGCTTCACTGAGAGTCCCAGTCCCAGCAGTAACCGAGACTAGGACAGTTGCATGATCCCCTGTAGAAGCTTGCGAACGTCCAAACTATACAGATACTATTGTCTCATCTCCTGCTCGGATCTCTGTGCCTTTAGTAGCAAGCACACAGCCCTTGTCGGTTACCGTAATTGCCTCCCCGGTTGAGGTAATTGTCAGTACTCTACCCCGTCAACGTATCCTTAGTGTACCCCAGGACCCTGCACCAAGACCTAGAGTAATGGTACTAGGACCCCTACAAGGTTAGAATTAGACTAGTACAGTCACAGGAAGTAGGACATCTATTGCAGCCTATTCAGCCAACTTACCAGGCACAGGAAAAACCCCACAGCAACTTACCGTTGCCCAGCTAAAAACAAACTTAAAGAAATCATTAAGGCAAATGTCAGAATGCACTTCCTAAGACATTATATTGAGAGCGAGTAAGAAGTTGCGGAAGAATGTTAAGATGATGATGGGTGACAACGAGTTAAAATTGTTGAATTTGATAGGATGAAGAACATATGTAAGTGAACTAATTAAGAACATTTGGGAGTGGAGTAAGACAGAAAAATTCAGAGTTGTAGTCCAGGAAGGAGAAGGTCATGGCAAAACCAACGAAGGAGAGTGCTAAGGAAGATGGGAAAGGAGCTACAAGAGAAACAGTGAAGGAGTACTTTTTGGGAGAAGTAAGGGAGGAGCATACATACATGTCCCGTGGTCATGACCCGATATTTTCCATTTTACAAACTCCCTTCCAAAATGCAGAGAGAATCCTCATAAGTGGTATATGCAGTATAGTCAGATGGAGCAGATTGTGACCATTTCAAAGGTACTGTGGAAAGATTTGAACATATTATTTGAGGCGGCAGTCCCAAAGGATGTGTAGACAGAATGTAAGAGGACAATTGATGGACCAAAACAGGAACCCCATAGAGTGGCAGGGATGAAAGCACCTTCATCATAGTTAAAACTAAATATGACAAAGTCATAAAACATCTAGATACAAAGGTCTCCCAAAGAGAGACAAATTCTCCCAAGATTTTCCAAATCTCTCAAGAGTCAAAAGAGCCTGCACACGTTAATTTTGACAACTTAATGCAGGTGTGAGAAATTGGATTGTGTTTTGACTGGCGTGTGAGCTCCGGCCAGGCAACAGCTACAATCCCTTGCGAAGTGAACCACAAAAAGTCACTAAAGTTACCATGTGCTAACCCTCTGTAGCTTGGCACAATAGCAATTAGGCTTAACTTAGAGGCAATGTGTGAAACACTTCAGACAGTAATAAAGTGAAATCTCAACACAGGAAACATCCCACACCAATTTAGAAAATGTGAGTACATTTTAATAAATTATTTGACACAAAAACAACAAAAATTCAGTAGTAGAACTAACGTTATGAATTTTTTTAAGTATTTAGAAAAAACTAGCACCTAAAAGATCAAAGCGCCAACTGTGGACATCTATTCACACAAGACCAGGTCAAAATTTAAAAATATTGCTCGCCATAAGGGAGTGCGGTTCGGATACAAGAAGTGGATTGGGCCCGGTTAGCGCTTAACTTTGACTTGGAAAAATGTCTGCAAAAAAACTTCTGAGAAGGTAAAGTTCAGTGGGACATGGCTGCAGGAGGTGTCCGAGCAGGGAGCGTTGTCGTCAAGCAGCCTTTGGTCAAAGCTGTGGTGAAGATTTCTACATTTGGTCTTGGTCTTAGTCTTAGCAGAAAAAATCCAGCCGGATGAGGAATAGGGCTGTGGTCAAAGAAAATTTCACAAGGCTGGATACCCCTCTGGCGAAAGACTTCTGAAAAAAATTTGCTGCTACAGAGAAGAACGCAACCAGAGAAGCCATGAAGTCAAGCAGACGCATCTCAGACAGACAGGCAAACAAGTTTGTCCAGGTCTTGTCCTGGTTCTCAGAGCAGTTTTTAACCCGGCCCTCAGTTTTGGGAATTGGCTATGTGGGCACCTTTAGCACCGCAACCAAGGGTTCAGGGCTGGTGGGGCATCTCTTTGGGGTTCAGGACTCGCTCAGGCTTGTTACAGGTACGGGTACAAGATGGTGGGCACTTTTGTGTACCTGTGCCACTGAATAGGAGGCAAGCAAATTAGCCCTTGGAGTCACTCTGGTGGTGCTGGGTGCAGATGATGATGCAGGGCTCAACAGCAGGACTGGCCTTCGAGGGTTCAATGCAGTCTCAAGGCAGCAAAGCAGTCCTTGCAGGTACAGCAAAGCAGTTTTGCAGAGTGCACAGTAGGTGACAGCCTCAGCCATTCCTTTGAGAGCCCTTGCGTACGTTCAGGAGTGAACTTAAGAGTAGGTCTGATAGTCCTATTTTTATGCCCTGCTGCCCTTCTTCTGGAAGGTGGGAGAAGCTCCCCGAAAGGATCTTTGAAATGCATGGAATTTCCTGTCTCCGCTACCCTGGCTACAAGCTGGTTGCAGTGACAATGTGGAGGTGTTAGGTCCTTTCTGTGAAGGCAGAGCACACCCTATTCAGTTGCAAGTGGGGCTGTGCTCAGCCCGGCCCCCATCATGCTAGCAGTTGGTTCTTTGAGGCACACCTCGTCCCTTAATTATGTGACTGTCTAGGAGGAATTTACAAAGTCCAACTATCAGCTACACCCGGTCATGTGAACCAAGACAGGCTGTAGGCACAAAGGGATAAGGGTGGGAAAATGCCAACTTTGTAAAAGTGATCTAGACAGGCTATGCACTACCTAATTCACTCATAAAAGAGTATATTACATGCTTAAAAACATTCTTAACATAAGTTTGACTAGTTTAAACTCATTATCACCAGTTGATGAACAACAAATTGAAAAAACGAAAACGTTACGAAAGTTAATCATATAATTTCCAAAGACAATGCAAAGAGTCCAAAGTAGAAGTGCTTCAATAAATGTTTCTTTTGGATGTGTAATCATTTATTACCACATCTGTAAACGTAAATCCAAAAAGTTTCTTCACAGAAAATCAAATTAATCCCAATGCATTTCGGGTGTAACAATCACCCTTCTTCAGGGGTTCTACGAATAACAAAAAGACATATTAACAATATAGTACATGCTTGTTTGAATACAATTAGAAAGAATTAAAGTGAAATTTAAGTTAACAGCTTAGTTGTATTAAGGAGATGAATGGAGTGACATCTAACAGGAGGAAAATCAATTGTGTTCAGTTGTTTGTTGAATATCCAAAAGTGTTCACGAAATAGCTTGTGACAGTCGATAGTAAAGAACCAGAAGGCCCACAAAGCACCAGCATGCCGCGTGTCTGATTGTGTGAAAAAACGTTGTGAAAGCAACAAGTTGACTACCTTAAAATGAGTCTGTGATGTAAGAAACTGCCGGTGATTAAAACGATGAAAAAGTATGACACACAACCTGAAAATAAACATGGGTGTCAATGTAAACTAATGCTATATTGATAAGATAGCATTCTGAGTAATGAGACTTCACTAATAAATACCTCATGTGAATTCAAACGAATTCGAAATGGGATGTGGAGGAAAACCAAAACAGCGTACTGTTATCTTGGACTGGACTCCTTTAAAGGAGCAGATAACTTCCGTGAAATGCACTCGTGCTGAGTTTAGTAGCTGTGCCCGATGAGATCAATATCACGGATATCACTAAAAGTAAAATAGAATGCACAAACTAAGATGTTGAACCATCGTTGAATAAAACGACAACGTGAGAGGTTTACGGGACTCGGAACAAAGTTCCTTACCTAAATCCTAGAAGGCAATGCGATGTGAACTGGAACTGTGCTCCGGTAAGGAAAGGATCCCAGGTGTGTTAAGCAGTCAGTCAACTCACGTATATACTGGCGTGAAATATCGTTCACGTGTTGGTTAGTAAAAAGAGGTGATGGACTAGGACACCAAAAGAAAAGAGTGCAATGTCGGCCATATTGGACTGGTGTCTATAACGTAGTATGTATGGACTATAAAAGGAAATAAGGTATCGCAACGAAAGATTGAGGGTACAATCGCTAAATATACAAACAATGGATATACATAGTAATGTTAATCATGCGTACTGGGTACAAACGTCCTCATTTGTATTGACGGTCATCAGTTTTAGAATAAATTGTAACTCGATAAACATCTCGAGTGCCTTGCGCTCCTCAATGGTAATTAAAGTTAAAACAAAACATATTTTTGTGACGAATAACAATCTTACTGCTTCTTTGATGCATTAAGTGCATCTAGTAATTTCAAACAATACGAGATAAACAGTGAAAAATAAACAGACATAAGAACAATAAGACGATCACCTGACCATACATAACACGCTATTGTAATGCTTAGATTGTATAAACAGAATGAACCACTGTCTTACAGTAATGTAACTCGGAAGTTTCCAAAACAAGAATAACACATACCTTTACAATTTTAGCCTCAAACTTCAAGTCAGTACAGATTTAACTTTGATGTGCAAAAATTAGATTAAATTAAATTAAACCCACGGTAGCACGTAAATTGTGCAAGTAATCAAACATAAACATTCTGTGTGGGAAACCATCTAACATAAAAACTTGTGTTAGTGAGCCTGTATGGTAACGGCTGTGCTTATGAACGTGCAGGGGTATTTTATGTGTGAAACATAATGAACGCGGCTGGAGGAAGCTAGAGTGGGCCTAAGCTCTGAGATCATTTAAGACGATGCTAACCCTTGCTGACTCGTGAACTGGTACTCATAAGAAACAAGAGAATTCTATGCGGTCATTAAGACCCTTTGGATGCATGGTATTCAGGGTCCTGATCCAAAATGTTTCTCGTTGAGTGATATGTTTAGAATTGTCCTTATCTTTGCTGTCATGTACTACTTCCAAAACACAAAATTTCAGTTGTGCTATGGTGTGATGTGAATCTGCCCAATGGTTAGCCAGAGGTGAGTTGGGATTCTTGGTGCGAATTCTGCTCTTGTGTTCCGTGATGCGTATGCGCAAACTTCTTTCGGTTTTTCCCACATAATATAAGCCACATGGGCATCGTATTATGTAAATCACATTTTGAGTGTTACAATTAGCTGTAAAATTGAGTTTGATGGATTTACCCGACCATGGGTGTGCAATGTGGGTACCTGAAATTACGTTGTTGCAGTGTGAACAATTATAACACCGTGTCATCCCTCTGTTGTGTTGGCCTGAATCACGTGTGTCCCGCCTTTTGAGTAATTCTTTTAGATTGCGTGAACGTTTATAAGCAAAAATTGGACTATCTCGAAAAAGTTCACCGAAGTCTGGTTCAGTTTGCAATAATTCCCATCTGTTGAGAATTATTTTCTTAATGGCCGTCGAGTGGGTTGAGAAAGTGGAGACAAAAACCTCCTTGTGTTTAGATGATTTGGTTCTCTTCTTCAAAAGTTCTGATCTAGGGAATTCCTGTGTCCTAGCTACTGCATCACACACTGTTTGTTCTGGGTAACCCCGTACCAAAAAGTCTCTTTTGGTATCTTCAAAAGTCCTGGATAACTGAGTGGGATCTGAAGTGATGCGTTTGATTCTCAAAAACTGTGAGAGTGGTAGGTGCCTTTTCAGAGATTCCGGATGGAAACTGGTATATAGTAGAGTGTTATTACGGTCTGTGGATTTTTTGAAAACTTTGGTTATGATAGTGGAATCCTGCAGTTCAATGCTGACATCTAGATAAGATATAGAATGGTTGTCTGAGGTGTATGTGAATTGAATCCTCGGGTTTACTTCATTGAGTTCACTGAGTTTTCTTTCTAAGTGGTGTTTATGTCCTCGCCATATGACAAAAATGTCGTCAATATACCTGCGGTATATGAGAAGGTTATCTGTCCATGATGAGTCGTTCAGAATGTGCTCCTGTTCAAATTTCATCATGAAGATGTTGGCGTAGCTGGGAGCTCCCGGAAAACCCATGGATGTACCATTGGTTTGGAGGTAAAAATCCTCCTTCCATTTGAAGTAACTATGGAAAAGACTGAATTGTAATAATTCAATCAAAAAAACTTTATTAGCTGTGATGTTGTCCAGTTGTAAAAGTGCCCATTCAACCGCCTCAATACCCTCGGAATGGGGTATGGAGGTGTAGAGGGACACTACATCTATTGTAGTTAACCAAATCGGTTCTCCAGAAGGTAAAGAAAGTTCCTCCAATAGTTTGAGAAAATGTGTGGTGTCCTGAACATAAGTGGGTCCTGCCTGAACAAAAGGTTGAAGAAATGAATCTAGATAGTGACCAATTGGTTCGTGAATGGAGTTGCAACCTGAGACTATGGGGCGTAGAGGAGGATCATGCAGGTTCTTGTGTATTTTAGGTAGCATATACACCATTGGTCTGCGTGGAAATCGTGTATGTAGGAATTCAAATGTTTTTTTGTTGATCCAACCCATTTCCTTAGCTCGAGTCAATATATCTAGCAAGATAGAAAGAAATTCAATGGTGGGGTCCTGTTCTAGTGGCAAATATGTTAACTCATCAAGCAGCATCTCTTGGACCTTGGTTTCATAAAAAACGCGGTCCATAACAACTAGGGCTCCGCCCTTATCAGCTGGAGAAATTGTCAATGAAGTGTTTTTCTTTAACAATTGGAGTGCCTTCTTGTCTGCAATTGTCATGTTTTGTCGTTTCTTGTGTGGAGCAGCTAAGTTGGAAAGGTCCCTCTTGACAAGTGTCTCAAAAGAATCGAGAACTTTGTGAGATGTAGGAGGCATGAATGTACTCGTGGGTTTGAATTCAGTCTGTTCTGTATCGGTGAAAGGTTGATTGGAGAAAAAATATCTGAGTCTGAGTTTTCTCATGAATTTAAAAAATTCTATCTCTGTGTTGAATGGCGTAGTATGAAATGTAGGAACAAAGGATGTACCTTTGTTTAGTAGTGCTATCTGTGTCTTTGACAAAGTGGTAGAGGAGATGTTGACTACTAATGCTTCTTCTGTCTCCTGCCTGCACTGGGCTGTTTTTGACTTTCCGCTGCCTCTGCGGGTTTTGTACTGCTTGTTTCTGGTAGAGACTGCGTCGTGGGTGGATTGTTGGCTGCAGGGCTGGATTCTAAAAAAGAAACCTTAGAACCCGAAGTGGATGGTGCTTGTGAGATCGTGGAGTCCACCGTAGATGGTACATGCACACAAACGCACATACCAAAAACCCGGGGATGCCTCATCCGAGTAAAGCGTAGCCTCTCTCAGTGACACTCGTTTGAATAGACCACCTGTACCATCTACGGTGGACTCCACGATCTCACAAGCAGTACAAAACCCGCAGAGGCAGCGGAAAGTCAAAAACAGCCCAGTGCAGGCAGGAGACAGAAGAAGCATTAGTAGTCAACATCTCCTCTACCACTTTGTCAAAGACACAGATAGCACTACTAAACAAAGGTACATCCTTTGTTCCTACATTTCATACTACGCCATTCAACACAGAGATAGAATTTTTTAAATTCATGAGAAAACTCAGACTCAGATATTTTTTCTCCAATCAACCTTTCACCGATACAGAACAGACTGAATTCAAACCCACGAGTACATTCATGCCTCCTACATCTCACAAAGTTCTCGATTCTTTTGAGACACTTGTCAAGAGGGACCTTTCCAACTTAGCTGCTCCACACAAGAAATGACAAAACATGACAATTGCAGACAAGAAGGCACTCCAATTGTTAAAGAAAAACACTTCATTGACATTTTCTCCAGCTGATAAGGGCAGAGCCCTAGTTGTTATGGACCGCGTTTTTTATGAAACCAAGGTCCAAGAGATGCTGCTTGATGAGTTAACATATTTGCCACTAGAACAGAACCCCACCATTGAATTTCTTTCTATCTTGCTAGATATATTGACTCGAGCTAAGGAAATGGGTTGGATCAACAAAAAAACATTTGAATTCCTACATACACGATTTCCACGCAGACCAATGGTGTATATGCTACCTAAAATACACAAGAACCTGCATGATCCTCCTCTACGCCCCATAGTCTCAGGTTGCAACTCCATTCACGAACCAATTGGTCACTATCTAGATTCATTTCTTCAACCTTTTGTTCAGGCAGGACCCACTTATGTTCAGGACACCACACATTTTCTCAAACTATTGGAGGAACTTTCTTTACCTTCTGGAGAACCGATTTGGTTAACTACAATAGATGTAGTGTCCCTCTACACCTCCATACCCCATTCCAAGGGTATTGAGGCGGTTGAATGGGCACTTTTACAACTGGACAACATCACAGCTAATAAAGTTTTTTTGATTGAATTATTACAATTCAGTCTTTTCCATAGTTACTTCAAATGGAAGGAGGATTTTTACCTCCAAACCAATGGTACATCCATGGGTTTTCCGGGAGCTCCCAGCTACGCCAACATCTTCATGATGAAATTTGAACAGGAGCACATTCTGAATGACTCATCATGGACAGATAACCTTCTCATATACCGCAGGTATATTGACGACATTTTTGTCATATGGCGAGGACATAAACACCACTTAGAAAGAAAACTCAGTGAACTCAATGAAGTAAACCCGAGGATTCAATTCACATATACCTCAGACAACCATTCTATATCTTATCTAGATGTCAGCATTGAACTGCAGGATTCCACTATCATAACCAAAGTTTTCAAAAAATCCACAGACCGTAATAACACCCTACTATATACCAGTTTCCATCCAGAATCTCTGAAAAGGCACCTACCACTCTCACAGTTTTTGAGAATCAAACGCATCACTTCAGATCCCACTCAGTTATCCAGGACTTTTGAAGATACCAAAAGAGACTTTTTGGTACGGGGTTACCCAGAACAAACACTGTGTGATGCAGTAGCTAGGACACAGGAATTCCCTAGATCAGAACTTTTGAAGAAGAGAACCAAATCATCTAAACACAAGGAGGTTTTTGTCTCCACTTTCTCAACCCACTCGACGGCCATTAAGAAAATAATTCTCAACAGATGGGAATTATTGCAAACTGAACCAGACTTCGGTGAACTTTTTCGAGATAGTCCAATTTTTGCTTATAAACGTTCACGCAATCTAAAAGAATTACTCAAAAGGCGGGACACACGTGATTCAGGCCAACACAACAGAGGGATGACACGGTGTTATAATTGTTCACACTGCAACAACGTAATTTCAGGTACCCACATTGCACACCCATGGTCGGGTAAATCCATCAAACTCAATTTTACAGCTAATTGTAACACTCAAAATGTGATTTACATAATACGATGCCCATGTGGCTTATATTATGTGGGAAAAACCGAAAGAAGTTTGTGCATACGCATCACGGAACACAAGAGCAGAATTCGCACCAAGAATCCCAACTCACCTCTGGCTAACCATTGGGCAGATTCACATCACACCATAGCACAACTGAAATTTTGTGTTTTGGAAGTAGTACATGACAGCAAAGATAAGGACAATTCTAAACATATCACTCAACGAGAAACATTTTGGATCAGGACCCTGAATACCATGCATCCAAAGGGTCTTAATGACCGCATAGAATTCTCTTGTTTCTTATGAGTACCAGTTCACGAGTCAGCAAGGGTTAGCATCGTCTTAAATGATCTCAGAGCTTAGGCCCACTCTAGCTTCCTCCAGCCGCGTTCATTATGTTTCACACATAAAATTCCCCTGCACGTTCATAAGCACAGCCGTTACCATACAGGCTCACTAACACAAGTTTTTATGTTAGATGGTTTCCCACACAGAATGTTTATGTTTGATTACTTGCACAATTTACGTGCTACCGTGGGTTTAATTTAATTTAATCTAATTTTTGCACATCAAAGTTAAATCTGTACTGACTTGAAGTTTGAGGCTAAGATTGTAAAGGTATGTGTTATTCTTGTTTTGGAAACTTCCGACTTACATTACTGTAAGACAGTGGTTCATTCTGTTTATACAATCTAAGCATTACAATAGCGTGTTATGTATGGTCAGGTGATCGTCTTATTGTTCTTATGTCTGTTTATTTTTCACTGTTTATCTCGTATTGTTTGAAATTACTAGATGCACTTAATGCATCAAAGAAGCAGTAAGATTGTTATTCGTCACATAAATATGTTTTGTTTTAACTTTAATTACCATTGAGGAGCGCAAGGCACTCGAGATGTTTATCGAGTTACAATTTATTCTAAAACTGATGACCGTCAATACAAATGAGGACGTTTGTACCCAGTACGCATGATTAACATTACTATGTATATCCATTGTTTGTATATTTAGCGATTGTACCCTCAATCTTTTGTTGCGATACCTTATTTCCTTTTATAGTCCATACATACTACGTTATAGACACCAGTCCAATATGGCCGACATTGCACTCTTTTCTTTTGGTGTCCTAGTCCATCACCTCTTTTTACTAACCAACACGTGAACGATATTTCACGCCAGTATATACGTATGTATGTATTTAGTTCTTGTTAAGCGCATCTGTCACCCCAAGGGTATCCTGGCGCTGTACGTGAGTTGACTGACTGCTTAACACACCTGGGATCCTTTCCTTACCGGAGCACAGTTCCAGTTCACATCGCATTGCCTTCTAGGATTTAGGTAAGGAACTTTGTTCCGAGTCCCGTAAACCTCTCACGTTGTCGTTTTATTCAACGATGGTTCAACATCTTAGTTTGTGCATTCTATTTTACTTTTAGTGATATCCGTGATATTGATCTCATCGGGCACAGCTACTAAACTCAGCACGAGTGCATTTCACGGAAGTTATCTGCTCCTTTAAAGGAGTCCAGTCCAAGATAACAGTACGCTGTTTTGGTTTTCCTCCACATCCCATTTCGAATTCGTTTGAATTCACATGAGGTATTTATTAGTGAAGTCTCATTACTCAGAATGCTATCTTATCAATATAGCATTAGTTTACATTGACACCCATGTTTATTTTCAGGTTGTGTGTCATACTTTTTCATCGTTTTAATCACCGGCAGTTTCTTACATCACAGACTCATTTTAAGGTAGTCAACTTGTTGCTTTCACAACGTTTTTTCACACAATCAGACATGTGGCATGCTGGTGCTTTGTGGGCCTTCTGGTTCTTTACTATCGACTGTCACAAGCTATTTCGTGAACACTTTTGGATATTCAACAAACAACTGAACACAATTGATTTTCCTCCTGTTAGATGTCACTCCATTCATCTCCTTAATACAACTAAGCTGTTAACTTAAATTTCACTTTAATTCTTTCTAATTGTATTCAAACAAGCATGTACTATATTGTTAATATGTCTTTTTGTTATTCGTAGAACCCCTGAAGAAGGGTGATTGTTACACCCGAAATGCATTGGGATTAATTTGATTTTCTGTGAAGAAACTTTTTGGATTTACGTTTACAGATGTGGTAATAAATGATTACACATCCAAAAGAAACATTTATTGAAGCACTTCTACTTTGGACTCTTTGCATTGTCTTTGGAAATGATATGATTAACTTTCGTAACGTTTTCGTTTTTTCAATTTGTTGTTCATCAACTGGTGATAATGAGTTTAAACTAGTCAAACTTATGTTAAGAATGTTTTTAAGCATGTAATATACTCTTTTATGAGTGAATTAGGTAGTGCATAGCCTGTCTAGACCGCAGGGGCCTAGTTGCAGTTCTCATTCACAGGTGGCAGGGTAGAACCACCTCAGGCATTGCACACACAACCAGAATATTGTGTACACATTTTGACGAATAGTTTCTTTTTACGAGTGCGCGCTTAGCTGTCTCATCTCCCATTTAACTTTGTAAAAGTGTCATTTTCAAGATTGTGATTAAAAATCTGACTTTACCATTAGAGAAAAATTTTCATTACAATTTCATGGACACAACATATGAACTAGATGCCTTGTCCCAATCAAACGTTAGCACTCATTCAATGTAATAAGGCAACTCAATGTTATCTTATGGGACAGGTAGGCCTCACAGTGCTGAAAAACAAATGTAATAGTTTTTAACTACCAGGACATGTAAAACTCAAATGTAAATGTCCAGCCTTTTAAATACAATGCACCCTGCCCAATGTGCTACCTAGGGCCTAACGTGGGAGTGACTTAAATGCAATAAAAGAGGAGTCTAAGGCTTGGAAAAGGGGTTATATTACCAAGTTGAACTAGCAGTTTAAAACTACATTCAGACTGCAATGGCAGGATCTGGAGCCTATTTTAAAGTGCTACTTATGTGGGTGGCACAATAAGTGCTGCAAGTCCACTGGTAGCATTTTTTAATTTACAGGCCCTGTGTATATGGTATACCAATTTACAAGGGACTTATAAGTAAAATACATTTGCCAAGAATGGACAGAATGGAGGTAAATAGACAACATATTTGGGAGAAGACTACCCTAAAGCTGACAGTCCTAACAGCGGATATACAGGTAGCATAGCTGAATAAATGATCCGCTCTGAAACAACATGGAAGGGTTTCTTGCCTCTTTTATGCAGGGACTTGAACCCAAAGTCAGTAACCAGATTATCCAATGTGTCCTTCATTGGCAGCGTAAACCAATTAACAAGATCCTACAGTATGCAAAATATTGTAGAGACATTCTGGAAGCCAAGGAAAAGGGGCTGAAAGAGAAGCATATTATTATCCAAATTCAGTTAGCACAGAGTAGGGGAACAAAGAGATTTAAAATTCCTCTTCAGGTCCCTGAAGCGAATCCCAGTTGTGGGATGAAAATGCAAAGAGTTAGCATGACATATGGTGGGAATGCCCAGAGGATGGGATGAGGTTGATGTAGCACCCCCGGGACTTGCATAAATGCCATAAAGAAGGTTACCCCTTGTCACATTTGCAACAAGGTGGGACACTGGAAGCAGCAGTATTGTTATAACCCAGACCAAATTGGGATTGATGCCTGAACTGCAAATCTTGCGGTGCAGGAAAAGGTTCCCCCAATACCTAGACCCCCTGTATCGGAACATCTCAAAGTCTGGCATGCCAAAGAATTCCTCTTGCCCAATGCAGGGTGGGATTCCAACTTTTCAACCAAATTAAAGAGTACCCCACAATCCAGTGATGTCCCAAAATGGCCCGGTCCCTATGATCTTTTAGACATCCGCAAATTGTGATCAGGTTCAGTGGGGGGAGGAGGAGTGCATACTTGCACAGTCCTGGAAGTGGACCAGAGGGGACTGTATGTGGATGGAGAGGTTGCCAGATATCCTGTATCTTCCCTAATAGACACAAGGGCAACTCACTCTACCATTAGAATAGTTGAGATCCCTAATCTACTCCTCTCTGTAAATTAGGTGCAAGTTTTAGGTATCACCAATCAACAGCGCACCACCCAAAATGCTTTCCTTACCCTGTGAAAATGGGAGACATCAAGGTAAAACACCAGTTTGTAGTGTGAGATACAAGTCCTGTTAACTTGCTAGGACAGGATCTTCTTTGCAAACGAAACTGCGTTCGCTTAATTATTTTACTCTTGATTGACCTGAACAATTTCAGATTTGTGGTTTATACAATCACACCTACATATATGGTTGTGATGCTTTTTTGTCAGATTCGTGCTTTGAATATTTGAAACAAGATTGGCTACATGAACTACACATCTTTTCCATCAGCCCTGAAGAAGCCTTTACTGGCGAAATGCATTGACTGTGTTTTCTGCTTGTTTGTGAAGAAAAAGCATGAATAAAAAGAATACGCACAAGCAGAGGTCTAAATTGTGTTGCTGCCTATATTGTAAATCATCCCCTTTGGTTTTGCTTTGTTCGCCCTAAGTTGGCAGGGTTTGCCCAGACGTGGGTCCCTTGCTCACTTTGCCACTGGATTCAAGCAAGCCTGGCTGATGACGGCTTATTAGCCAGACACCGGTCCCAGGATGCTTGTTTCCGGTCCAGGAAAGACATGGCTTGGCAGTTCGGGCTGGACTATTCCCATGAGGTACAGGGTCAGACTGATTTGCATATGGCCATGTCTGAACTGGGGTGGCGGAGTGAGCTAAAGAATGATGATGGATTAAACCCAGATCAGTTGACTGCGGGTGAGTGCTTGCAATGTTCAACACTCTGTCCATCATCCCCTTTGGTTTTTATATTGTAAATGCAGCAGCGGGAGCGCTGCTGGTGTGCCAAAGGCAAGCCACGCCCAGCGCCACAAAACCTGGGCCTCCAGCAGACACAACATCACTGAGCTCTACACCCTCAATCCCGTATGCTGCAACAAACACTGCCACTGCGGCAACCCATGCTCCATGGTAAGACCTTTCACCTGCACCTACTGCCATTTCACCTGCCACAGCAGACATACCAACACACTGACTAGCCCCACACCACCTGAACAAAAACACCAACTTGCATGTGAATTTCTCAACATACGCTTACTATGCAACGCGCAACCGAGATTTAGGAACTCATCTCCACCCTCAACATCCTCTTCCTCTCTGAGACCTGGATCAACCCCCCTTCAGCACCCTACATCACCACTGCAATACCCGAAGGATACAAAATTACCCACCACGACTGCATCAACAAGCCTAGTGGTGGGATCGCCATCATAACCACGGAATCCATCAAATGCACCACCACAAATGATGAAATGAAACACCTCAAGTTCCGACTCTAAAAAGACAGCAAAACAGCCATCCATGGCACCCTCGCCTACTGGCCTCCAGGACCATGTCCAGCCTTCTGCAATATCACTGACTTCATCGACCCCCTCACCATAGACTCCAACCACATTTTTCTCGTTACCCTCCACTTTCATCTTGACGACCACAATGACATCAACACTACCAACCTCCTTGACAGCATGAACAACATCAGACTCACCCAATTCATCCATGATGCCACGCACACTGCAGGCCACACGCTAGACCCCCATATTCACTTTCAACAACTGCATCAGGTACAACCACATAATTTAATTCACCTGGACAGACCACTCCATTGTCCACTTCAACATCACTAGCTCACAGTCCTCCACCACCAGTCTGCCCAACACCCCACACCGCAGCAGGAGCAAAGACTCAAAGGACACATACATCAATGATCTCAAAACTACCCCCCCATCTCCTCCAAATATCTAGACCAGAACATCAGAAACTTCAAAAATTGGATCACAAACTGTGCCGACTGCGTTGCTCCCATCTACAACAACACCCACAGAAGGTCCACCAAGCAGGCTAGCTGGTACACTGAACACCTCAGAACCACTAAATGACAATGGAAACAACTGGAAAGGATATGGTGTACCAGTAAGGACACAACCGTCAAGACCACCTTCAAGACAGCCCTCAACCTCTACCACAGACAGTTAAGAGAAACAAACAAAAAGGCCTTAGGCTCACTCAATAAATCAAGCTCCAATAACATCAATGAACTATTCAGCATCATCAAAGAATTCTCCAACCCATCAGCTGCAACAAGCATTAACCTCTCACAGGAACTTTGCAACAACCTTGCAAACTTCTTCCACGACAGGATCGCCAACATCTACAGAAATTTCAAACCCCAGCAAAAGCCTACCAAATTCTTCAAGAAATACAACTCGCTACCACCACATACATCTGACTAACCAAATGGAGCCAGCTCACCCCACAGGACACTGCCTCTATCATGAACTCAGTATAATCAGGGTCCCCAACCACCCAATGCCCTCACCACATCTTCAACCTAGGTAAAGCCAGAATCAGCCATGTTCTCACCACATTGTTTAACACCTCAATTGCCTACTTCCCTGAGGATTGGAAACATGGAGAAGTAAACGCCCTACTAAAGAAACTATGAGCAGACACCAGCAAACGAAAACACCTACCGATCGATCTCCCTGCTCCCGTTCTCAACCAAAGTATTAGAAAAATCAATCAACCAACAACTTTGCTCACATATGGGATGGAGCCTCTTACTCGACTCCTCCCAATCTGGATTCCACAGCAACCACAGCACCAAGACAGCCCACATTGTGGCTACCAACGATATCCAAGCCCTACTCGACTGAGGAGAGACTGTTCTGTGGCTCTCATCCGCCTAGACCTCTCGTCAGTCTTCAATATGGTCTCCTATCAAGCAGTCTTCACAAGGCTTCACAAAATAGGCATCCAAGCAGTCACCCTCAAATGGATTGCCTCTTTCCTCACCGGAAGAACGCAAAAAGTCCCATCAGACACCTCCATTCCGCGTCTCTTTCTCTAACCCTCACCTCCTGCATCCAATATAGCAGGTCCCTCATTCTCCTACATAGCAGCAAAGACATGGAACGAGATACCCTTTCACCTATGGACCTCTCGTCTCTTCCAGAGCTCCGAAAGGCCCTGAAGATCTGGTGTTTGACTAATCATTTGAACCCTGCCAGCGCCAGGATACCCTCACGGGAGACAAGAAGCGCTCTACAAATCTACTAATTGCTTGAGATGTGATTGTTCACATAGGCTGGGGCTGTGCTGTGCAGTTTTTTTAATCCGTCGGTGAGGAGTTTGAAGTGGGTCCGTTTGTGTATTGGGAGCCAGAGGAGATCCCTGAGGTGTGGAACAAGGGGGGATTTTCTGTTGTTGCAGGGGAGCCATTTTAAGATCTTCTTCAACATCCTCAGGGTAACAGTTTTGACAACATTGACTTGAGTGGACATGTCCAATTTGATGTCAATGGTAATTTCAAGGATCCTGGCATAGGAGCTGGAGGAGACTGTAGGACTGAATTTGACTGGCCACAAGGTGGAGTCCCAGGGAGAGGCACTTTCCATGAATAGAGTGCTAAGCTGACTGCTTGTGCTTTTTCAGTCAGAAAGGAGCAGATCCACTAGAGGACAGGGACAATGTTGATCTTGTGAGGATGGCTGATAAGGATAGGATAAGACACTGTGTCAAAAGCCACAAAGACATATATATATATATATTATCTACTGGCGGTCGCCAGTAGATAGTTATAGTTAGGACCGTGTTTCCATAGGAAATCCGCAACATTCTATTTGGAATAACTTTGGTGCTGGTTGACGAATCCTCGCGAAATTTTCAAAATAGGTGGGGTGCTCCGCTCCGCTCCTACCCTGAAAGTCTCGGGGGGATTCGTCAAGCGGGGGATGAGAAAAAAGGGGGGTCCCAAAACGCGTTTTCCCCATTCAATTTTCCTTAGGGACCTTTAGTCCAAGGTACAGCCCAAACGACTGAACAGAATTACTTGAAATTTGGCAGAGAGGTAGTCCTCAGCTCAGGGAAGTGCCTTTTGCAGGTCCGGTGTTAATCTGTTCAGTAGTTCCTGAGAAAATCAAAAGTAAAATCATATATATATGTGGGCGGAGCCTAACCACACATCTCATCCTGAGATCTGATTGGCTGTCAGCACTTCATCCAAGAAGTGTTGGCAGCCATCTTGGGACCAATATACATGATAGCACCTCATTAAAAAGCATTGCAGTTAATAGAAGGTTTTAAGACTTTAGTTAGATTATAAATCATTTGTTGATGGTACCATACTTATTTTAGGAATTGTGGTATGTTCTAAGGTGATTTCACCATGTGAAAAAGCCTTCTGCTGGGATATCATGAATGAGAGAAAAATATTTTCTCATGCTTTTCCCACAGAGGTTTGGAAGGTGATCTATAAGCTAAACTGAGAGCTTATTTTCTGTAAATTCACATTATCTTTCTCAGTCATGTGAGAATGGAGTCTGACATTCTCAGTAAAACATGTACATCCAACAAGGGCAGAGACTGTCAGTTGATTCCTTTGTGTTCTACTGCAGCTTCCCAGAGTGTTCCAAAGAACAACTAGAGCGCTAACAGTCCTACTTATGATAAACGTATGGCACACCTGAAGCCATCTTGCTTGGATTAAAGTGGTAACTCTTAAAACATTTAATTTAAAAAGGAACAAAATGAGGGGGTTCATTTTTCCGTAACAAGTATGATTAGTGCTGCAGAAAGAAAAACTAGGGCACATTTTGACTTCTGAAATCCTCTTTTATTTCATTAAAAAATTCTGACATGCAGACTGAAACATGCACTTTCAATACCAGCAGCAGTTTCCCCTGGTGAGCAGTAGCTTTACTACAGTGATCTAATGAGCAAAAAGAGTGCTAACATTCTGAATTTATGGCAAATGTGTGACACATCTGAATGCCTTCTTGATGGAATCAAAGTAAAAAGCTGAAAGTATTTCCTACTGAGGAGACTGCAGTAAATGAGGAAATTAGGAAACTTCATAACAAATAAGTCTCCCAAGATGGCCACCAGAGACAAAAGAGCCCAAATGTAGCCCAAATATCACCCAGATGTAGCCCAAGTATAGCCCAATGACAGAATGCCCCAGAGTGTTCTTAAAAACAACTAGAGCGCTTACTGTCTTCATTATGGCAAAAGTATGGCACACCTGAAGCCATCTTGATTGGAATAAACTGGTAACACTTAAAACATTTAATTTAAAAAGGAACACAATAAGGGGGTTCATTTTGCCATAGAAATTATGATTAATGCTGAAGAAAGAAAATGAGGGCACATTTTGAGTGACTTCTCAAATCCTCTTCTATTTCATTAAAAAATTCTGACATGCAGACTGAAACATGCACTTTTAATACCAGGAGCAGACTTCCATGGTGAACAGTAGTTTTACTACAGTGATTTAATGAGCAACTAGAGTGCCAACTTTCAGAATTTATGGCAAATGTGTGACATATCTGAATACCCTCATGATGGAATCAAAGTAAAAAACTGAAAGCATTTCCTACTGAGGAGACTGCAGTACATGAGGAAATTAGGAAACTTCATAACAAATAAATCTCCCAAGATGGCCACCGGAGACAAAAGAGCCCAAATGTAGCCCAAAATCACCCATATGTAGCCCAAATATAGCCCAATGACAGAAGTGTGCAAAACACTTATTATTTTGTGTTTTTGCAGTGTTATATAGTGCAGACTTGTCAGGTATTGGAGTGCTTTACATGAGCATTGGTTACATCACACAAGAACAAATTCATGTTGGTTGTAGACATGGGGAGACTAAGTGATTTGACCAGAATCACAGAATGTCGAGCTGAAGCAGAAACTCCAACCTGGTTCCCCAGTTGCAAAGTCTGCAGTTCTGGAAGTAACACCACATCCTCTCCCCTAAGTGCAACATTTAATCAAGTGGTCAACTGGATAAAAAAACATAAAGATAACAAATAATTTTTAAGCGCTTTGTCGCTATTTGAAAACTCAGAAAATATGTCCTTATTTTAGTCTTTTAGAGCACTAACCATAATTTTGATGCCAATAAGACCCTCTCATATATGTAATTTCTAAAGGAAATGCTCTAGGTATTACAGTTTTGATTACATCAAGATGACGTCAGGCGTTCCACACTTTTGTAATAAATATAGAATGTTAGCAATCTAGTTGTTCATTAGGATACTGTTGAGAGGCAGAGGCCAGGGGCACGGACTCTGTAAATTGAAGGCAGGTAGGAGGGTGCAAAGGCAACAATTTAACCACACTGAGCAGGCAGGAAGGGCAGTGGCAGCACAACAGACTATGGAGGGCAGTGGAAAGGGGGGCAGGGGCAACAAACCAACAATACAGGACTTGCAAGAGAGGCTGTGGCAATGTAATAGACCATTGTGGGCAGAAGGAAGAGGCAATGGTAGTACAACCATACATGCCAACAGACCCGATTCAGCCAGGAAACGTCCAATGTTTTTAAGCTCAAATGGGCTTTATTTGATCGGTCTCCTGTCTACAATCTCCTCTTTTTCAATGTAACTCAAAGGGGAAAATCAATACCCCAGTTTTTTTTCAAAATCTCCCTCTTACCAAGTTCAAAATGTTCGCAAGTATGGTACATTGGATCATGGAAGGAAATGGGGTAGGGACATGGACTTGGATAACAGAGGACAGGAGGGACATGGATGACCCTGCAGGGCAGGCATCAGGGTTTGCAGCAGCACAATACATCACACAGGGCATGCGGGACGGGAGTGCAGCACAACAATCCATAGAAAGCAAGAGGGAGGGGACAGGACCATGCACATGGATAACAGAGAACAGAGGGGCAAGAGGCAATGGTAGCTAGCTGACCATAATGGACAGACAGGAGAGAAAGCTGCAGCATAACAGACCATAAAGGGCAGGAGGGACAGATCAGGGGCATTACAATGGAACTGACAAGCCAGGAGGGAGAGAGTAGGGGTCTGAACATGTAAACAGAGGGCTGGGGGCAAGGGGGCAGGGCAGGAGCAGCAAGATAGCCATGGAGGTCAGGCAGGATGGGCACTAGAAGCAAGACACACCATGAAGAGCAACAGTGAGACTGTGATGGCATACACACAGACCATGGAGGGAAGGTGGGAGGGGGTCAGGGGCAGCTAACTGACCACACAGGGAAGGTGGGAGGGGCCATGGCAGCACAGAAGATCATGCATGGCAAGTGGGAGGGTTAGTAGCAGCACAATGGCTATGATGGGCAAGAAGGAGGGTGCAGGGGCATGCACAAAGGACGATGGAGGATAGAAGGGAGGGTCAGGACCTGTGCACAGACAAGAAAGTTCAGGGGAAGGGGCCTCACAACAGACCGCACGGGGCAGGCAGGAGGAGCAGTTGCAGCACAACAGACCAGGGAGGGCAGAAGGGTGTGGCAGTACAATGGACCATGTAGGACAGGAGGAAGAGGATAGGGGCATGGCATGTGGACAGACAGGGTGGAGGTGGCAGGGACAGGTTACAGTCATCTGACAATGCTAGGCAGGTGGGAGGGGAATGGCAGCTCAACAGAACACTCAGAGTAGATAGGAGTGGCATGTCCATGGAACATGGTGGGCAAAAAGGATGGAGCAGGGGCATGCACAAAGACATCGGAGGGCAGGGGGAAGGAGAATAGGGGCAGCAAGCTAAGCACAGAGGCTAAGCAGGAGGTCAATGATGGGGCATAGAATTGGGCAATGGAGGGCAGGAGGAGGGGACTGGTACATCATACTAAATTGAGGGCAGTGGCAGCACATCAGACCATGCATGGCAGGAGGGAGGAGGCTAGTCCATGGATTCACACAACAGAGGATATGGAGGAGGGGGATGGGGCAGCAAGCTAACTGTTCAGAGAAGGCGGGTATTAGGAACTTTATTGTTTTTAAAACGTGTGTCTGTGCGAACTACTTAAAATATGAACAAGTATGAGTTTGAGTTTGAGTTTAAAAGCACTTTTAAAGCGCACGTATACCGGCGGTTTCTTGGCGCTGTAGCTAGTGGGGACTGAGGGTTAAGGGCAGGGAGAGAGGAATGGGCATTTATTCAAAGGATTTTGTGAATAGGTAGGTTTTAAGATTTTTGCGGAATTGGGGATAGAGGGTGATGGCACGAAGATGAAGGGGAAGGGAATTCCAAAGGGTTGGTGCTAGAATGGCAAATTTGGAGCCGCCCCACTTCTTTCTCCGGAAGCGAGGGATGGTGAGGAGGGACTGAGAAGAAGAACGTAGGTGCCTAGAGGGGACATAGGGAACAATCTCAGAGGAGATGAAGGCAGGTGCCAGGTCCAATCGGGCCAGGAAAGTGATGGATGCGAGTTTGAATTGAATTCTAGCCCGCACTGGGAGCCAGTGGAGAGATTTCAGAAGTGGGGTGGAGTGGTGGAATTTGGGAAGGTTGAAGGCTAGGCGGGCCGCCTGGTTTTGGATCTGTTGTAGGCGGCGCAAACTGTATGCAGGAATACCGGCATACAGAGCGTTCCCGTAGTCCAGGCGGGACACCACCATGGCCAGAATAATAAGTTTGAGAGCGGAAAAGGTAAAGAAGCGGGACACCTTGCGAATAGTACGCAGTGAGAGGAAAGAAGAAGATACCACAGAGCTAACCTGGGAGTGGAGGGTGAGTTGGGAATTGAGCTTAATGCCTAGTGTTTTAACAGAGGAGGAGGGGGCAGGAGGAGAACCAAGAGAGGGAGGCCAGCAAAGGGGGGACCAGGGGCTGGATGAACCGCCCGTCAATACCAACTCGGTTTTGTCCGGGTTAAGTTTGAGGTGATTGTGGCTCATCCAGTCCCTGATGTGAAACATGACAGTTTGAAAGTTGAGGACAGCAGAAGGAGAGGAAAGATCAAAGACCAGCTGGAGGTCATCCGCATAGTTAAATACTGTGACCTCCATCTGTTGGAGAGAAAAGATAAGAGGGGCGATATATAGATTAAACAAAAGAGGGGAGAGAGATGAACCTTGAGGAACCCCGCACTGGACTTTCCGGAAGTCCGCTGTGAAGTCACCCAGGCGAACAGCCTGGGTGCGGTCGCTCAGGAAGGAGCACAACCAGACCAGGGCAGTCCCCTCGATCCCCGCCGCCCTGACACGGGAAAGTAAGATGTTGTGGTCCACCGTATCAAAGGCGGCTGAGAGGTCGAGGAGCACAAGGGCCTGGTGATGATTAGTGTCCATACCCTCCCTGAGGGTGTCGAGGACCGACATGACCACGGACTCCGTGGAGTGTGCGGGGCGGAAACCAGCTTGGCGGGGGGCAAGGGCTCCATGTTTCTCCACAAAGGAGCTCAGAGCGCAGGTGACGTGGCGCTCGAGCACCTTAGCTAGAAATGGCAGGAGGGAGATGGGGCGGAAATTGGCAGGGACAGAAGGATCTGCCCCAGGTTTTTTCAAGATGGGCACAATTACCGCAGACTTCAAGGAGCTAGGAACTATGCCTTGCGCGAGGGAGCTGTTGAGGAGGTGAAGGGGGGGATCTAGACAGGAGACAAAGATGTGGCGGAGGATATGGGCAGGACAGGGATCAAGAGGGGAGCCAGATTTGATCAGAGGCACCAATGAAGTCAGGTTTTCCCGAGTGATAGGGGGAAAGGTGGTTAGTTTGCCTTTGGGAGGGGGACATTGGGGATCCACAAAAGAAGGGGGAGGTGGGGGGATGTTGGCCTTAATGGTGATAATTTTCTGGATGAAATAATTATTAAGAGAAAGACAGAGGTCATTTGACGGGGCAGGTTTAAGCGTAGTTCTGTCCGAGAATGCCAGGTTGTGAACGATGGAGAAGATCTCCTTAGACTGGTTCTCCGCTGCTAAGATTTTGGAGGAGAAATAAGCTGTTTTGGCCTCCAGGATGCTTTTTTTGTACTGGTTAAGGATATTGATATATTCCAGTTTCAAAGTGGGGCAGTAGTTTCTCCTCCAAGCCCGCTCTGCGCGGCGAACTATTAGTTTGGTGGCTTTAAGCTCTTGGTTAAACCACCGGTTGGCGTCTTTGTCGCGTTTAGAGGTAATGCGCTTGAGCGGGGCAACGGAGTCGCAGCTGCGGGAGAGCCACTGGTCTATAGCGTCAGCCTGGGAGACGGTGGTGAGGCCCTGAAGAGGCGGGAGAGAACCAGCAAGGAGAGAGGAGAGATTCTCAAGATTGACCCGGCCCCATGATCGGACCCAGGTGTTTTTGGGTCGGGGGGGCATAGCTGGGGGAAGGATAGGAAGGAGAAATGAAATCAAATGATGGTCGGACCAGGTGCAAGGGGAGATAGATAAGGATTCCACAGGGCAGTTCAGGGACCAGATTTGGTCAAGCTGGTGACCCTTGATGTGAGTGGGGGAGTGAACATGGGGTGTGAAGTTAAGGGAGTGGAGGGTTTCGGAAAAATCCTTAGATGACAGACATTCGGCACGATCGGAAGGCCAGAAATTAAAGTCGCCGAGGAGCAGGATGGAGGAGTTGTTGATTGCAATGGTAGCCAAGACCTCCAAAAAATCTGGGAGAAACTGCAGGGGGGACTGAGGAGGACGATAAGTAAGGAAACAGGTAAGAGGAGGGGAGGTGGATACTGTGCGAATCACCAGGAATTCGGTGGTAGCAATGTTAGGTAGAGGGAGAATTTGAAAAGGGAAATCGGTACGTGCGATGACTGCCACGCCGCCCCCGGCTCTGCCCGAAGGGCGGTCAGCCCTGAGGGCGTAGTAGGAGGCTGGAAGGGTGGATAGGAGTGCAGGGAGGGAGTCATCGCAGAACCAGGTCTCGGTTAAGAAGAGGAGATCTGGGGCCTGTAAGTCCAGCAAGACCGAGAGTTCGTGCGAGTGGGCAACAGCAGAACGGGTGTTGAGGTAGAAAGCTGTGATGATTTTAGGGTTTGGCGGAGGAGCAGGCCTACAGGTCGTAGGCGGGGTATCCAGAATAGGAGGAGGGTGAGGGAGGGGAGAGAGGGAGGCTATGCCGAGAGCAGAGATGCGAGAGCTGGTACTGGTCGTGATGGGCCAGGGGCCCTGGTAGCTGCGAAGTAGGGCCGGGCTGTAGGTGATAGGTGGGGCAGAGTGTAAGGCCCCTAGTCCCGGCCGGTCGCGGACGGGCGCAGACGGGCTTGCCTTAGGCGCGCCTTCGGCGCGCAATCGTCGCGCCCGCTGCGCTCGTCCGCTGCGCTTCCTACCAAGACACATATTTATGGTCGTGAGGCGGGGAGTTGAAAGGGGCGTGGCCAACAGAGTGGGCGTGTCTGTGGCGCGCCTCGCGCTCGAGAATGGCGTCTGGAGGTGAGGGGTCGTTGCAGCGTGGAGCGCTGTTTAAAGAGAAGCCAAGAAGTGCAGGTAGGAGGGGAGGTGATAGAAACACGTTATCACAGTTTAAAATTTTAAAAAACAAAGTTATGCATTCTCCCGGCTTCCGCCTCAGGAGTCCAATAGCTAATGAAGCGCCTCGCTTCAGCGCTCGCTATATATACAAGAGGTCGAGGGGGCGTGGCCAACAGAGTGGGCGTGTCTGTGGCGCGCCTCGCGCTCGAGAATGGCGTCTGGAGGTGAGGGGTCGTTGCAGCGTGGAGCGCTGTTTAAAGAGAAGCCAAGAAGTGCAGGTAGGAGGGGAGGTGATAGAAACACGTTATCACAGTTTAAAATTTTAAAAAACAAAGTTATGCATTCTCCCGGCTTCCGCCTCAGGAGTCCAATAGCTAATGAAGCGCCTCGCTTCAGCGCTCGCTATATATACAAGAGGTCGAGGGGGCGTGGCCAACAGAGTGGGCGTGTCTGTGGCGCGCCTCGCGCTCGAGAATGGCGTCTGGAGGTGAGGGGTCGTTGCAGCGTGGAGCGCTGTTTAAAGAGAAGCCAAGAAGTGCAGGTAGGAGGGGAGGTGATAGAAACACGTTATCACAGTTTAAAATTTTAAAAAACAAAGTTATGCATTCTCCCGGCTTCCGCCTCAGGAGTCCAATAGCTAAAGTATGCAGCATAATCTCACTTTTATTCAGGAAGAAGAGGACGTTTGTGACTGTGACTCCGGGCTCACTTGGCAGAAACACCCCCTGACCCTACACCCCCTATCGCAAAATGTAATGCCCGTGAAAAGGGTAGGTGAACACAGTGTTATATAGAACATAGTCCTGAGAGCACGATTGAAAATGAAAACTAGATATGGTGTATGGTATAAACTATGCACCAAACAGTGTGATATAAGATGAACCGGGCGTGAAATATAATATGCAATACATTGTGCGCAATGACAGATTCATTGGAGAGCGCGAGATAGCACAGGCACTAGCGCGTGCTATGCGATGTGCGCCTTGGAGTGTAATATGCACAGGGCAGTGTTGTGTGACCTAACTAGTCTCTAAAGTTGTAATATAAAATATGTGCTGGGGAGTGTAACATTGCATATGCACTGTGACAAAGATATGGATCCCAGATTGTAATATGTATGGCATAGCACTGTGCGTTATAACATAGGCCTCGAGGAAGGCACGTTAGATGGGGCAATATAACCCGGGCGAAGGCAAGTGTGGCATGACATATTCACGGGGTGGTGTTACAGTGCACATGGGCTAGAGAGTGTCATAGCATATGCACTAGCTGGTGGAATACAACACAGAGGTGTGTGGCACTCGGCAGGCAATGGTGGGTGTAACACAGCATTGGGCTCTGCCAGGAGCGCGCTGTGACTCTCAAGTGATGTTCGTCCCCTTTCCAGAGAGTAAAATAAAAAGTATTACACATCCGGCAGTGGATGTGTGTTTTATTAACCGTGAGGGGGGTTTCTTACATAGTTTTGGTCGAATTTTTGTCGAATCCCCTTTGAATGGCTTGGTGTGCATGTGTATTAAATGTGCCCGTCAATAGCTACCCATGTTTGTATAAATAAACGACAAGGGTGTCTACCGGGATTAGACACGGTAGGGCATCAGACATGTCAGAGCTTCACTAGTGGTGTAAATACATTCCACATGGATTCATTGTATGCATAGTCGCCTTTTAATGAATATCACTCAAATCGTCATAGTGATAGGTACGTACGGTTTGTCCAGCATGTCCTAGGTGTGTCTATAAATATATATTTTTTTAAAATAATAAAAAACAGTGGCCGGCCCTGGGGATTGGGGTAAAAAAATATAATTAGGAGACAGGCCCTGGGGGATTGGGTCATCAGGGCCAATAAATTAGAATAAGAAGGGGAACCACACAGCCCCCCTTCTTAAAAAATTTAAATAAATAAAAGACTGGCATGGTGCCGGAGGCCATGCCCCCTCCTTGCAGCACTCTGCAAACACGCCCCCTGGTGAGTTGTAAGTTGGGGAATTAATTCCTCTTCAATACTGAGGGTCCCTGAGGGCCAACTACCCCAACAGGCATCTCCAGTATGCCCCAGGGAGCTGCGCTGCAGACAGGTGTTCTGAGGCCAAGCCCCTTTTTACACCTCTCTGCAACGCAGCTCTGTGGCGCTTACTGGAGGTACCTAGTGGTCTAGTTTGACCCTAGGGACCCTTAGGATTCAAGGGGACTTACTCTCTCAACTTAGAACAGCCACAGGGCGCGTTTACACAGTGGTGAAGGGAGGGGACGGGGCCTGAGGTGACGTGTGCAAACACGCACTATGGCACATTTTAAATTGGGGATATAATTTCCCTTCAATACTGAGGGCCCCTGGGGGCTAACTAGCCCACCAAGTGCTTCCAGTAAGCGCCACTGAGCTGCATTGCAGAGAGGTGGTCCAGGCTGTGCCACTTTTTACACCTCTCTGCAACGCAGCTCTGTGGCACTTACTGGAGGTACCTAGTGGGCTAGTTGGACCCTAGGGACCCTCAGGATTCAAATGAACTTAATCTCCCAACTAAAAACGGACACAGGGCGTGTTTACACAGTGGTGAAGGGAGGGGACGGGGCCTGAGTTAACGTGTGTTAAAACGCCCTGTGTCCTGTTTTAAGAGGTAGTTTTAATCCCCCTGCCCTATTATATACTAGGGGCTTACAGAGGAGGTCATGCTAATCACAGGGGGACCCCAACGCATGATGTTCCCTAGTGTATGTAGGTGTTTTCACTGCATTCTAAGTGTCTTTTAACATAGCACTGGCTCTAGGACTGGTTAGTCAGACTCAGTTACCACCAGTATCCGTCTGAAAAAGTTGAGGGTACAGGATGATTTTGCAACAAGGATTCTTTCTGCTCTTCTTTTTGTTCTTTCTGCACGTTATCCTTCTTCCTGCACTTTTCTTCGTCTATGAGGACTTCTGTTGCTTCTTTCTGCACTTCTTTTTTTTCTTTCTGTGCATTTTTTCTTCTTTCTTCACATGTCCTATCTCTGTAGGCATAGTTAGAAATTAGCATTTAAAAAACCTTTGAAATTCACAGAAAAAAACATAGGTTTCAGGCACGTTATAGTTAGGAATTAGCATTTAAAAAACCTCAGAAATTCAATGAAAAAACCATAGGTTTCAGGGGTGTTATAGTTAGCTGGACTTTTCACTTGTACAAAACCATTGAAATTCCCCCGTTATAGTTAGTTCAGCTAACTATAACTCGTGCGCCCGCAATGCACTGCTGATGACGTCACATATTACATCACTCATGACATGGTCAGTCACATCACTCATGACATCACTGATGACATCTCAAATGACATCACTGATGACATCACTGATGACATCATCCTTGTGATAGAGTGGCAGACCTCCTCTCACCCTAATATAACCTTTGATACACACATTCAAAAATAGAGACTAACATTTTCAAAACAATGGACATACCAATACCAGTTACAACAACCTCTTCAGTAATTCTAAGATCCACATACACATCCACTCATTCACCAACAGTCCTATACAGTCAATCATACATGTACTCACTCATCAGATGTACTCATACACCTATACATCCTGTTACACAATGCCACTCATCCATAGAGTTACTCACACACATAGTCACTCATGCTAATAAAGAATCAAACATACATTTACTTGCATATACAGTTATACACACACCACCACACTTACTTCTACGGAAACTTACACATAGTTAGTCTTTTAAACAATCACTTATAGAAACACATACTTATTCATACAGGAACTCTTTCAATCTCTCACTCTCACATATACTCACTTATATACACCAATAGTCACATATACTAGTTTAAAACATATGTAGTTACTCATAAAGACACTATTGAGACAGTCATTCACTCACTAACACACCCATGCACACACTCATCCACCCATACAGTCCTGCACACATGCTGTCTTCAACACATACAAACAGTGAGTCACTCATTCATGCACCTATGCACTACGTAATACCCCCCACCGAACCATATAGACACTCAGACAATCATACTGATACAAGTGCCACACCCCCACCCCTCCCCTCCGATCTATCTTGCCTGAAGATATTGTTTTCTGGGGGAATTGCTGTAGCTATGCCGGGATTAGAAGAATCCCCTAACCATGTCTCTGTCAACATCAGACATAACGGTTTTTCAGTGGTCAGGAGATCATAGATATCCTGAGCATGTCTGCGCACTGATCTAGTATTTAAAAGCAGACAGAGATGCTTCACACTGTCCACCTACCTATTTGGTATAGTGGCCGGAGCATTGCTTGGGAACCAACCACAACCAAGACATCGTCTCTTACCCCTGTATCGGCCGGGAAAGACTTTGCAACAAGCACAGGACACCTTTTGCAGAGACCGAAGCTCGAGCGACGTATAACATACCATAGTGGCAGCAGGAGTTGGTAATTGCAATGATACAGCCCCGTCCGCCGCTCCGTTCGCCTCCGGGACGCTGACGGGCGCAGACGGGCTGGACTCTGGCGTGACTCCGGCGTCACTACGGCAAAACGCTGCGCGCAAAACGCTGCGCGTAGAAGGGTCGCTTTATATGCAGGCCAGCGTGTCCTTGTGACAGCTGGTCTGCTCGCACAATCTGGCGCCGCCCGGCGTCCAGGAAAACTACCCCCAATATGGCGGCCGAAGTCCGGAGGAGCCGGGGAATCCAGGGACCCGCCAAAGAGCGGTGAGTTGACAATTATCGTGCAAGTGAGGGACAAGGGTAGGATTTAAAAACAGGATAGAATACAAACGAAATATTAAATTAAATAAAAAAACGGGGTCCGCTTAAAAAACGCTGCTGCATCCAACACTGCTGTGCGCTGAAATGCGCTGTTAGTATCCCAGGTCAGAAGATGTTGCTTAGAGAGGGAGCCCGCCTAGAATGCCCTCCTTATATGCAGGCTGGCGTGTCCTTGTGACAGCTGGTCTGCTCGCACAATCTGGCGCCGCCCGGCGTCCAGGAAAACTACCCCCAATATGGCGGACGAAGTCCGGAGGAGCCGGGGAATCCAGGGACCCGCCAAAGAGCGGTGAGTTGACAATTATCGTGCAAGTGAGGGACAAGAGTAGGATTTAAAAACAGGGTAGAATACAAACGAAATATTAAATTAAATAAAAAAACGGGGTCCGCTTAAAAAACGCAGCTGCGTCCAACACTGCTGTGCGCTGAAATGCGCTGTTAGTATCCCAGGTCAGAAGATGTTGCTTAGAGAGGGGATGTTTGATTCTTTATTAGCATGAGTGACTATGTGTTAGTAACTCTATGGATGAGTGGCGTTGTGTAACAGGATGTATAGGTGTGGGAGTACATATGATGAGTGAGTACATGTATGAGTGACTGTATAGGACTGTTGGTGAATGAGTGGATGTGTATGTGGATCTTAGAATTACTGAATAGGTTGTTGTAACTGGTATTGGTATGTCCATTGTTTTGAACATTGTAGTTTCTATTTTTGAATGTGTGTATCAAAGGTTATATTAGGGGAAGAGGAGGTCTGCCACTCTATCACAAGGATGATGTCATCAGTGATGTCATGAGTGATGTCATTTGAGATGTAATGAGTGATGTCATGAGTGATGTCACTGACCATGTCATGAGTGATGTAATATGTGACGTCATCAGCAGTGCATTGCGGGCGCGCGAGTTATAGTTAGCTGAACTAACTATAACAGGGAATTTCAATGGTTTTGTACGAGTGAAAAGTCCAGCTAACTATAACGCCCCTGAAACCTATGGTTTTTTCAGTGAATTTGTAAGGTTTTTTAAATACTAATTCCTAACTATAACGTGCCTGAAACTAGGCCTGGGCGGTAAATTCCGTTCCGCTCGCGGAATTTGCGTAATTTCGCGTTCCGCGGAGAACGCAAAATTGCTCAAAAGTCTGCTTTCCGCGATTTCGCGAAATTTTTGCTTGTTCGCGTTCTCAAAATGCGTGTTCGCGAGATATTTCTCCCCGAGCACGCAAACAGCAATTGTGAACAGGAAAAAACCATCGCGAACAAGCAATTCCGCGTGTTCGCGGAATTTCTGCGTGTTCGCGGAGATTTTTTACCGTTTCGCGGAGATTTGCGTAACGCAATTACGCAAATTCCGCCCACCCCTACCTGAAACCTATGTTTTTTTCAGTGAATTTCAAAAGTTTTTTAAATGCTAATTTCTAACTATGCCTACAGAGATAGGACATGTGAAGAAAGAAAAAACGCACAGAAAGAAAAAAAAGAAATGCAGAAAGAAGCAACAGATGTCCTCAAAGACGAAGAAAAGTGCAGGAAGAAGGATAAAGTGCAGAAAGAACAAACAGAAGAGCAGAAAGAAGCCTTGTTGCAAAATCATCCTGTACCCTCAACTTTTTCAGACGGATACTGGTGGTAACTGAGTCTGACTAACCAGTCCTAGAGCCAGTGCTATGTTAAAAGACACTCAGAATACAGTGAAAACACCTACATACACTAGGGAACACTATGCGTTGGGGTCCCCCTGTGATCAGCATGACCTCGTCTGTAAGCCCCTAGTATATAATAGGGCAGGGGATTAAAACTACCTCTTAAAACGCACCACAGGGCGTGTTTGCACAAGTCACCTCAGGCCCCGTCCCCTCACTTCCCCACTGTGTAAACACGCCCTGTGGCCGTTTTAAGTTGGGAGATTAAGTCCCCTGGAATCCTGAGGGTCCCTAGGGTCCAACCAGACCACTAGGTACCTCCAGTAAGCGCCACAGAGCTGCGTTGCAGAGAGATGTAAAAAGTGGCACGGTCTAGACCACCTCTCTGCAACGCAGCGGAGTGGTGCTTACTGGAAGCACCTGGTGGGCTAGTTGGCCCCCAGGGTCCCTCAGGATTAAAGGGGAATTATTTCCCCAACTTAAAACGCGCCACAGGGCTTGTTTGCACACGTTAACTCAGGCCCCGTCCCCTCCCTTCACCACTGTGTAAACATGCCCTGTGGCCGTTTTTAGTTGGGAGATTAAGTTAATTTGAATCCTGAGGGTCCCTAGGGTCCAACTAGCCCACTAGGTACCTCCAGTATGCGCCACAGAGCTGCGTTGCAGAGAGGTGTAAAAAGTGGCACTGCCTGGACCACCTCTCTGCAACGCAGCTCAGTGGCGCTTACTGAAAGCACCTGGTGGGCTAGTTAGCCCCCAGGGGCCCTCTGGATTGAAGGGGAATTATTTCCCCAACTTAAAACGCGCCATAGGGCGTGTTTGCACACGTCACCTCAGGCCCCCGTCCCCTTCCTTCCCCACTGTGTAAACATGCCCTGTGGCCGTTTTTTAGGTTGGGAGATTAAGTCCCCTTGAATTCTGAGGATCCCTAGGGGCAAAATAGCCCACTAGGTACGTCTAGTAAGCACCATTGCAGAGAGGTGTAAAAAGGGGCGCGGCCTGCACCACCTCTCTGCAACGCAGAGCAGTGGCACTTACTGGAAGCACCTGGTGGGCTAGTTGGCCCCCAGGGGGGAATTATTTCTCCAACTTAAAACGCGCAACAGGGCGTGTTTGCACACGTCACCTCAGGCCCCGTCCCGTCCCTTCACCACTGTGTAAACGCGCCCTGTGGCCATTCTAAGTTGAGAGATTAAGTCCCCTTGAATCCTAAGGGTCCCTAGGGTCAAACTAGCCTACTAGGTACCTCCAGTAAGCGCTACAGAGCTGCGTTGCATAGAGGTGTACAAAGGGGCGTGGCCTCAGAACACCTGTCTGCATCGCAGCTCCCTGGCGCACACTGGAGATACCTGTTGGGCTAGTTGGCCCTCAGGGACCCTCAGTATTGCAGGGGTATTAATTCCCCAACTTACAACTGGCCAGGGGGCGCGTTTGCAGAGTGCTGCAAGGAGGGGGCGTGGCCTCCAGCACGATGCCGGTCTTTTATTTATTTTATTTTTTTAAGAAGGAGGGCTGTGTGGCCCCCCTTCTTTTTCTAATTTACTGGCCCTGGGGACCCCATCCCTCAGGGCCTGCACCCTAATTGTTTTTGTTGAAAAAAATTAATTTGGCCATCCCAAGGCCTTAATTGGCCCCGAGGACCCCAACCCCCAACCCCCGGGTCATGGCCTTTTTTTAATTTAAATTCTTTAGGAGGGGGCTGCGTTGCCCCCCTCCTCAGGCCACTTATGGCTCCGGGGACCCCATCCCCCGGGGCCGGCCTTTGTTTTTTATTATTTTAAAAATATATATATTTATAGAAACACCTAGGACATGCTGGACAAACCGTATGTACCTATCACCATGACGATTTGCGTGATATTCATTAAATGGCGACTATGCATAGAATGAATCCACATGGAATGTATTTACACCGCTAGTGAATCTCTGACGTGTCTGACGCCCTACCGTGCCTAATCCCGGCGCCCCCGCCGGTGGGTACTCTCCAAGTAGACACCCTTGTCGTTTATTTATACAAACATGGGTAGCTATTGACGGGCACATTTAATATACACGCACACCAAGCCATTCAAAGGGGATTCGACAAAAATTCGACCAAACTATGCAAGAAACCCCCCTCACGGTTAATAAAAAACACATCCAACGCCGGATGTGTAATACTTTTTATTTTACTCTCTGGAAAGGAGACGAACCTCACTTGAGAGTCACAGCGTACTCCTGGCTGAGCCCAATGCTGTGTTACACCCACCAGTGCCCGCCGATTGCCTCACACCTCTGTGTTGTATTCCACCAGCTAGTGCGTATGCTATGACACTCTCTAGCCCATGTGCACTGTAACACCACCCCGTGAATATGTCATGCACACTTGCCTTTGCACGGGTTATATTGCCCCATCTAACGTGCCTTCCTCGATGTGTATGTTATAACGCACAGCGCTATGCCATACATATTACAATCTGGGATCCATATCTTTGTCACAGTGCATATGCAACGTAACACTCCCCAGCACATATTTTATATTACAACTTTAGTGACTAGTTATGTTACACAACACTGCCCTGTGCATATTACACTCCAAGGCGCATATCGCATAGCACGCGCTAGTGCCTGTGCTATCTCGCGCTCTCCAATGAATCTGTCATTGCGCACAATGTATTGCATATTATGTTTCACGCCCCGGTTCATCTTATATCACACTTTTTGATGCATAGTTTATACCATATACTACATCTATTTTTCATTTTCAATCGTGCTCTCAGGACTATGTTCTATATAACACTGCGTCCACCTACCCTTTTCACGGGCATTACATTTTGCGATGGGGGTGGAGGGTCAGGGGGTGTTTCTGCCAAGTGAGCCCAGAGTCACAGTCACAAGCGTCCTTTTCTTCCTGAATAAAAGTGAGATTATGCTGCATACTTGTTCATATTTTAAGTAGTTCGCACAGACACATTTTAAAAACAATAAAGTTCCTAATACCCACCTTCTCTGAACAGTTAGCTTGCTGCCCCATCCACCTCCTCCCTATCCTCTGTTGTCTGAATCCATGGACTAGCCTCCTCCCTCCTGCCATGCATGGTCTGATGTGCTGCCACTGCCCTCCATTTAGCATGATGTACCAGTCCACTCCTCCTGCCCTCCATTGCCCAATTCTATGGCCCATCATTGACCTCCTGCTTAGCCTCTGTGCTTAGCTTGCTGCCCCTATTCTCCTTCCCCCTGCCCTCCGATGTCTTTGTGCATGCCCCTGCTCCATCCTTTTTGCCCACTATTTTCCATGGACCTGCCACTCCTATCTACTCTGAGTGTTCTGTTGAGCTGCCACTCCCCTCCCACCTGCCTAGCATTGTCAGATGACTGTAACCTGTCCCTGCCACCTCCACCCTGCCTGTCCACATGCCATGCCCCTATCCCCTTCCTCCTGTCCTCCATGGTCCATTTTACTGCCACACCCTTCTGCCCTCCCTGATCTGTTGTGCTGCAACTGCTCCTCCTGCCTGCCCCGCGCGGTCTGTTGTGAGGCCCCTTCCCCTGAACTCTCTTGTCTGTGCCCAGGTCCTGACCCTCCCTTCTATCCTCCATTGTCCTTTGTGCATGCCCCTGCACCCTCCTTCTTGCCCATCATAGCCATTGTGCTGCCACTAACCCTCCCGCTTGCCATGCATGGTCTTCTGTGCTGCCATGGCCCCTCCCACCTTACCTGTGTGGTCAGCTAGCTGCCCCTGACCCCCTCCCACCTTCCCTCCATGGTCTGTGTGTATGCCACCATGGTCTCATTGTTGCTCTCCATGGTGTGTCTTGTTTCTAGTGCCCATTCTGCCTGACCTCCATGGTCATCTTGCTGCTCCTGCCAGCCGCGGTCGGTAGTAGGAGTAACTGCAGGGCGGTGATGTGGGGAGGGGGAGGGGCAGGGTGGGGGGTAGTAAACTATGGATTACGGAGGTTTACAGGTAAGTAAACATATGAATTAATAAAACGAATTTCGTTGCATGCACTGCATTGCATTTGGGGATGCAGTGCACGCAACGAAATTCGTTTTATTAATTTATATGTTAACTTACCTGTAAACCTCCGTAATCCATAGTTTGCTACCCCCCACCCTGCCCCTCCCCCTCCCCACGTCACCGCCCTGCAGTTACTCCTACTATCGACCGCGGCTGGCTCCTGCCCTGCCACCTTGCCCCCAGCCCTCTGTTTCCATGTGCAGACCCCCTATTCCCTCCCTCCTGGCTTGTCTGTTCCATTGTAATGCCCCTGATCCATTCCTCCTGCCCTCTATGGTCTGTTATGTTGCAGCTTTCTCTCCTGTCTGTCCATTATGGTCAGCTAGCTACCATTGCCTCTTTACCATCTGTTCTCTGTTGTCCATGTGCATGGCCCTGTCCCCTCCCTATTGCTTTCTATGGATTGTTGTGCTGCACTCCCGTCCCGCATGCACTGTGTGGTGTATTATGCTGCTGCAAACCCTGATGCCTGCCCTGTAGGGTCAGTTTGGTGCACCTCTCCATGTCCCTCCTGTCCTCTGTTATCCGAGTCCATGTCCCTACCCCAATTCCTCCTGCCTACCATGATTCAATGTACCATACTTGCGAACATTTTTAACTTGGTAAGAGGGAGATTTTGAAAAAAAACTGGGGTATTGATTTTCCCCTTTGAGTTACATTGAAAAAGAGGAGATTGTAGACAGGAGACAGATCAAATAAAGCCCATTTGAGCTTAAAAACATTGGACGTTTCCTGGCTGAAACGTGTCTGTATGGTTGTACTACCACTGCCTCTTCCTTCTGCCCACAATGGTCTATTATATTGCCACAGCCTCTCTTGCCAGTCCTGTTTTGTTGGTTTGTTGCCCCTGACCCCCTTTCCACTGCCCTCCATAGTCTGTTGTGCTGCCACTGCCCTTCCTGCCTGCCCAGTGTGATCAAATCGTTGCCTCTGCACTCTCCTACCTGCCTTCAATTTTCAGAGTCCGTGCCCCTGGCCTCTGCCTCTCAACAGTATCCCAATGAACAACTAGATTGCTAATATTCTATATTTATTACAAAAGTGTGGAACCCCTGACGTCATCTTGATGTAATCAAAACTGTAATACCTAGAGTATTTCCTTTAGAAATTACATATATGAGAGGGTCTTATTTGCATCAAAATTATGGTTAGTGCTCTAAAACGAGACTACAAAGAGGTAAATCTCCAACAAACAATGAGCCTTTCTCTTAACTACATGAAGTAAGTGATTCTTTGCTTTGTGGAGATGTCCTTATATTCCTGGCATCAAGAACTCCTCACAAAAATTGGCAGGAAACACGCTGGGAGGGGGGTGCGCTTGTTAAGCTGTCCATAATCCTGAGAAAAGGCAGGAAGATCTTTGGATACTACTAAGGTGATCATGGTCAAATGGGAAAACATCCAAGTGATTTCCATATTTGCATACTCTTAGCAATATAAGTAGAACCATGGACTATGCTCTCACCAGTAGAAGACAAGAAAGACCCAACTCACTACAGTCACATACAGATTGCGCTCCAATAGATCAACTGTGCCCCATACCTCGGGCCCGGTCAAAAATCAATTGTGAAAGGGGGCCATGAAACCCCCCTCCCCAGGCCAATTTCTGCCCCGGGGATACCATCCCCCAGGATTGAATGGGGGGCAGCCCTGCCAAGTACCCACGCATCTGGGGTCATACTAACTCATGTTTAGTGTGGTGTCTGCATCACTGCACTAAAATGCATTAGTCATGCATTTATAGTGCTCTGACCACACTGTGAATGTGAGGTTCACTCAACAAGAAGCTTTATTTAAGCGTTAAGTGTGGTACTAGTGCATGCCCTCTCTGCTCTCTGAAATACACTGTGGTCATAACTCACAGTCCATCCGGCCAATGTACTGAGACTGTACATAGCTACAGGTGCTGAGCAGGTAAACCCTAGGATTTAATCAGGCCCTGCCGGCCTCTTGCTCCGTGGTATAAACAAACAGAGCTGTGACGATGCAGAGTCTTGATTAGCCCCTGACTTTGGTCTTGTGGGGGTAGCTGTGGAGATCAGTTTGTGTGCTGGTTTATTTTGGATGTTTGTAGGCCTAATGGGGTTTTTGTACTGAGTTTTAATTGCAATTTGACTGAGATTACAGCAAAGAGGTCTTTGCCTGGAGAAAGCTCAAACGCACTGAGTGATTACTGCAAAATACCTATACCATGTGTGAAGTGGCGTGAAGCAGCTTTCCTCAAACTTGGGATTAACCGAAGAATTCCGTTTACTCATGTCTTTATAAATTTGGATTTTTGAGGAGAACTGGTGCTTAAGTGCAAAGGTACAATGAAATTACCACTTACACAATAAGTTGTTGTTTGTGTTCTAAGCAATAAGGCCAGACTAGTGACATGATACATATATAATTATGTTTATGTTTTCACACAGCGACTTAAGCTGAAATTGTGGCAATTGATAGGTTCTGTACCGGATTGGATTACGTTCTGATTTTGGTGAGATCTCTTTTTTGTCATTTGTCTATTTTGGACTTACTAATTCACGTCATCGCTTCTTTTTTTTTAAACATAGTTTATTGCATTTTTTAGTTTCATGTGCATCATTACAATATACATAATCTGTTGCATATGATATATCCAATCCCGTATACATTTATCCTTTGCAGCTCTCCTCCACTATCCAGTTATGTGCAACATCACAATACAGCTGGTGCATTTGTTTAACAATGAGTTAAGCAGCAAAGAAACAAGTCAACATTGATGGCTAAAATTTCACTGCAATATTTAATACTAATTACCTATAACTCCCCTTTTCCCCACCCTCCCCGGTCTCTTATCTAACGTTCCTTACAATCATGTGGGTGTGGACTTCGACCTGCGCTGGCTGCCCAGTCGTATTCGTATAGCTTGATATCTCCTGTATATATATTGTCTTCAGAGCACAGTTCTTGGTGCCTATTATGCTATGACTTCTATGGGTTATTTTCGGCTGCCGCTGCGGACTTTAACGCTTCTAATAGGGCATCCCACTCTAATGCTATTGGTACTTTCCGCAGCCTTTTGAGCTCTTCCCTGCGCAGTGCTGTACTCTCTGCAGTGCCCCATCGTATTAATTCCGAGTGCCATGTCAAGACGTCTGGGGGTTTCCGTGATTTCCAGCGCATTGTAATGTTGCGTATGGCTAATATAAGTGCGAGATCCATCAGTCTGTACTGTACTTTGTGTTTGTGTACTTGCGTATGTAGTCCTAAAATGCACTCCTCTACCGTGTTCTTCACTTCCCGCTCCGTTGCATCCCCTATTCTATGTCTTATAGTGTCCCAATATTCTCGTATTCTGGGACAAGCCCACAGCATGTGAAGTAGGTCGACGCCCTCCAACAAACATCTCGGACAGTGATGTTGCGTCTGGGGGAACATTTTGTCCAGCCTATGCGGAGTGAGATAGGCTCTGTGCAGGACCATGGTCTGTATAAATTTAAATTTTGCGTTCCGCGATACCTTCCGCGGGTGTTCTAATACCCTTGCCCATTCCTTGTCTGTGAGGGGCCTACCGATGTCTCCTTCCCATGCAGCCTTCAGAGTATCCATAGGGGCTGCAGCGTGTGTTCTGATTCCAGTGTATAACCATCTTATAAGGTGCCGCCCCCTTCCCATATAATACACCATTTTGACCAGTTCATTCATGAAAGGTTCCTGCCTGTTTGGTGCCCAGTGCCTCTTAACGTATTGCACCAGTGCAGCGTGCACTAGATACAACTGTTCCGGGGCCCCAGTAATAAATCCGACATCGTGGCGATCCCGGCGTCCAGCCACGGCGTTAATGTGCGTTTCGTAAGCGTGCCGCTCAACAGGGGAATCCCCAGCAGGGGAATGTCCCCTGCATACGCACTGCGTGATTGTGTATATTGCATCGCCGCTTTCCAGCAGCAAAGTGCCGTGTCTAATAACGGGGGGAGGTTCCTTAAGGGTCCGCCACCCGGCAGCAGCAGTGCATGCAATTTGCCATTCTCTATGTCTATCTCTGTATATCATATTTCCTGCAGGTTGCGGCCCGCCGTCCAATAAGACAGCCATTGCAATTGACTTGCATAATAGTATGCACGCAGGTCAAGGACTCCCAGTCCCCCCATCCTCGTACCGAATTGTAGCTTTTTAAGGCTTATGCGGCATCTGCCATTGCCCCAGATAAGTTAAATAAGCATCGTATTTAGTGTTTTGAACGTGGCTTGCGGTACCATCAATGGGAGATTAGTAAAGTAGTATAACAGTCTCGGTAGGACTACCATTTTGGCAAGGGCCACTCTTCCCATCGCTGACAATGGCAGCGTTGCCCAAAACCCTATACTGGATCTTAAGGCGCGGAGTGCCTTATGCAGGTTACCGTCCAGCATGTCCGCATGCTTCCTGTATACTTGTATACCTAGATATTTAAAGGTATCCGTGGCTATTTCTATTCCATCATCTCCAAAAGCCACCCTCTCGATCCCTGCGTGTTCAGTGAAAAAGAAGGCGTGTGACTTTCTAATATTAATGGATAATCCTGATGCCCTACCAAAGCGACTGAGGGGCATATGCATCAACATTAGCATTTGCGATTCCTTATTAGCGAAAAATAAGGAATCGCTAATAAGGAATAGCAAAAGGCTATGCATGTAGGAATCGCTATTCAAATAGCGATTCCTTAACATTCCTTATTACCGAATCGGTAATACCGAATCGGTAATAAGGAATACCTACCCATTCATTCCTATGGGCTTGGAGGCCCATAGGAATGAATGTAAAGCCATTCTGTATTAGCGATTCGGTATTACCGAATCGCTAATAGCTGGAGCACTTTCAAGGGTGCCAGGGTGTCAAAAGGACACCCTGTTGCACCCCTGAAAATGATATGTGCACATATGTTGCACACACACATGCTCTAAGGGCATGTGTGTGCGCAACATGACACTTTGAAAAATGCACAAAAGTGCATTTTTCAAAGTTTTTGCAAATTACCATGCAGTTCATCTTCATGGTAATTTGCTCCCCTTATTAGCGAAATCGCTAATTTTTTAACTTTGATGCATTGCATTTAAGGAATCTCACTTTGGGATTCCTTAAATGCAATCGCTATTTAAGGAATCGGTATTTAAGGAATCCCTATTTAAAGAATCGCTATTTAAGGATTCCTTAAATACCGATTTCTGCTTTTGGGTTGATGCATTGGGATTGGGTATTTTTTACTTAATACCGGGAGCTAATAAGGAATCGGTATTTTACCGACTGGATTTTGGCTTGATGCATAAGGGTGTGAATGCTTTGTGTACTGCAGTTAGGGGCCTTCTTAGGTCATGCAAATATAAGAGAATGTCGTCTGCGTATGCCGAGAATAAGCGTAGCGTGCATCCCAGTAATACTCAACATGTCAGAAATTCTTTCCGCAGCATTATGGCCAGCGGTTCCAAGGCTAATATAAATATTAAAGGCGACAGAGGGCATCCCTGTCTGGTCCCTTTGTGTATCGTGTATTCTCTAGAGATATGGTTTTCCATGCGGGCCCTGGCCACCGGGTTTTTGAACAGTAAACGCAGCCACGCTGTGTAACCTTCCGGTATCCCGAATTTCCCCAGAGCTTGGAACATATATTCCCAGTTTATAGAGTCAAAAGCTTGTTTTAAGTCCAGTGAGAGGCAACCCGCGTGGGGATATTGACTTGGGGCTTCCGACATCAAGTGGTGTAATTTCCTAATGTTCAAGGATGTGCTACGTGAAGGTAAGAACCCAGTCTGATCTATGTGTATGAGCTGCGGTAGAGAGGGTAACAGTCTAGTAGCTAGTACCTTGCTTAGGATTTTATATTCCGAGTTTAGTAGTGACAGCGGTCGGTAATTTGCCATGTCCGTCGGGTCCCTTCCCACCTTTGGCAGTGATACCACCAATGCTTGCGCCATTGTAGTCGGTAGGGTTCCCTCCTTCCATACATTTTTGTATAACGTTTCCAGCTGGGGGACTATAAGATCTGCGTATGTGCTGTAAAATTCTATTGGGAGCCCATCCATACCAGGGGTCTTATTTCGCGGTAAGGCCTTTATAGCTGCCCGAATCTCAGCTTGCGTAATAGGCTCGGTAAGGCCCTTTTGCGCCTCCTCTGCGAGCCTTGGGTACGTCAGAGCAGCAAGACAGTCTGCCGCTCGGGTCTCTACATCGCAATCCATGGTGCTATATAATGTGGCGTAGTAATGGCGAAAGGCTGTGTTAATGTCTGCCTGCGTATGTACCTTTTCTCCATCTACCGTCTCTATCTCATGTATTATCGCTGTAGAGGGAGCGTCCCGTATTAACTTGGCAAGCAGTGCTCCTGATCTATCCGCTTCCGCATGGGCTCTCCTCGTGTATGCCTGATAGTCTATTACCCGCAATACCTCTAGTGTTTCTGCATGTTGTATCCTTGCTTCCTGCAACAGGCCCTTACATTCAGTACTCGTGACTGCTCTCTGCTCTAGCGCACCCAGTTTCTCCTCTACCTCCTTTAGCTTTTTATGTATTTCCTGCCTGACTCCCACTGTCGTACTGATTGCTTTCCCCCTTATCACTGTTTGAAAGCATCCCATTCTACCAATCTACTTGTTGCCGTGTTACTGTTGATTGCAAAGTAATGTTCTATGGTCCCAGAAAGATCGCTGCGGAACACTTGATCTTCCAACATCTGCGGCCATAGTCTCCATGTGGGGACCGGTGTAGGCACCTTCCCCCACGCTATTGTTATCTCAAGTGGATTGTGATCTGAGAAGGTTTTTGGTAAGTAGGTGGCAGTAAGCGTTTGCATTGCTATTCTGGTGGAGCAGTATACCCTGTCAATTCTTGTATGCAGATCATGCACTGGAGAGTAGTAGGAGTATTCCCTGTGCATTGAGTGTCTCAGTCTCCATACATCACATAGTTTCCACCCTTTTGCCCACCTCTACAGTGCTTCAGCTTGTCTTAGCACGCCCGCCCCATGTAGTGGCGGGTGCGACCTATCCAGTGTGGCGTCCATCACCGCGTTGCAGTCCCCTCCCAGTATCCAGGGATGGGATTCCCAACCCACTAGCGCCCCGCTTACCACTTCCCAATATTTGTCTTGCTCCGTATTCGGAGCATAGATGGTACCAAGCACCACAGGCTGACCGTCTAACATGCCTTTCACAAAAAGGTACCTACCAAGCTTATCCACCCTCTGCTCTATCGCCTGAAATGGTATTCCCCATATTGTGGCACCCCTGGCATAGCTGGAGTAGGAAGTGGAGAAGATCTGTCCCCTCCACCATTTACGCAACTTTGCCGCTTCACTGTCCGTCATGTGGGATTCTTGAAGATACACTATCTGTGCTTTGCGGCGTTGAAGCTGCACATGCATTCTATGCCTTTTCTGTACCGTCACCATGCCCCATATGTTCCACGTTATTATGGTGTATTTACCTTGCGTTGTCATTTCTATTTGTTTTGTCTTTTATTTGTTGTTGGTGCCTGCGGGAGAATCATTGCATCTGTTGATCGCCATCGCCCATTCCATGTTCCTAATGTCATGAGACCGTCCCCTCCCCCTAACAACCCAATACTCGGTCTGGTCTTCCAACTATACCGGACCACACAACTTAACTGAAACAAAAAAGTAACCTCATTGGTCATGTATAGCGCCTTTGCCATTTGGGGGACATTGATAGCGCCACACATGTGACTTATCCTAACTCAGCGATGTTGTGAAGCTTGCTCCAGACCCGCGCCGGTTAAACTTAGAGTAGTGAGGATCGACCCCCCCCGTTTCGCCAGCCCATTGCAAAGAATTTCTTTACATTGACATATAACAAGAAAAATTATACTTGCGAATACAATCAGCCATATAAGTCTTTAATGACTTGCGGGGTCGCGGATAGGAACAGCGCCACACTGCTCTCAGAGTCCGATTCGTGTGTGAGTTCGTCCTCCGAGGAGGGCCGAGTCGTCGCCCCGAGTTGTTCGTGAGAGCGGCCGCCGCTACCAGTGCACCAGTCTTGGTCTGCTCCATTTGCTGCTTTGTGATGTACTGTCTCGCTGGTGCTCTGTCCTTTCTCCTTTTCCCAGATGAAATCATCCCGCTGTTCCTGTTCTTTGCCAATGCCTGCGGGTCCGCCGATGTAGTAGCCTTCAGTTCCATCACTTCCAGCCAGTCTTCTGCGTCCCCTGGGCTTTCAAGAAAATAAGCTTTCTGTTCATATATAATCTTTAGGCGCGCCGGAAAAAGCAGTGCATATTTCAGGCCCATGTCTCTAAGTTGTTTCTTGACCACCAGGAAGGAAGAGCGCTGCCTCTGCACCAACATTGTGTAATCCGGGTATAACGAGATCTTCGTATTTTTGAAGGTTATCGGGGACAATTTGCGGGCTTTTTGCAGCAATAGGTCCCTGTCCCGGAAATTTAGCAATTTTACTATGAGCGGCCTAGGTGCTGCACCCGGTTTTGGGCGCCCCATTGGTATCCTGTGCGCGCGCTCTATGCAGTATTGCTTAGACTGCCCTTCGTTTGTTACATGATCCCGGAACCATTGCTCCATATAGAGCGTCGCGTCGCTCCCTTCGCTTTTTTCCGGCAGTCCAATGACTCGTATGTTGTTCCTTCGAGCCCTTCCTTCTGCATCCTCCACTCGGTCCAACAGCGTATTCACTTGTTCCTGCAATCGTGTGATCTTGGTTTCATTCTGGGCCTGTCGCGGGACAACTTCCTCTAGCGCCGCTGTGTTTGCCTTCACCTTATCCGCCAATTTAGTGTGGTCTGCTCTAAGCAACCCAAGGCCAGCCGGCAGTGTCCCAATTTGCAGTTCTAGTGCCTTCCTGGAGTCACGCACTTCTTGTAGGATAAGGTCTAGTTTATCCACTGGGCCTGCCGTCGGCGCCGATGTTGCACCTTCGAGTCCTGACTTGCCTCCGGCAGGATCTGCCGTGTCCGGAACACAGTCTTGCCCACCCTGGTCTTGTTGGCGTACTCCTTTTCGCACCATCTTTCAGGCCAGGACAGCGATGTTCAGCTTGGGTGATTGCTTCTCGCTGCGTGGGGCCCTTCCTCTGGTCACCCTATCCGGTAAGCCTGCTGTGTCCTCCTTGCTTTCGCCCTGGTACAATGTCTTCGGGTCCCAGAACCATGCCCTGGTTCCTCCAATGGCGGTGCCTGTCGCCGTCTGCTCCGCAGCAGCCCGCTCCAACTCCATCCCGGTCGCTTCTCCCAGCCTGCAACGTGATCGTCCGGGAGGGAGGTGATGTCCAAACATGCAATGGGCCTCTTGCCCGGCGATCTCTCCCGGCCGGTGCCACTTAGCCCTCACACAGTCCATGCACTGCCCCCTTACTGCAGCGGTTGTGGTGTGAAGGCGGGAATCACATCAGGCGTTTCGCGCGTCTGCCGCCTCTGCAGCCCAGCCTGCTTACAGTCTCCCCCATCCTGCCATCATTTTCTGCACTGCCAGCAGTTTATCGCCACCCGTGTTTCGCCAGCTGCACCTCCGTTCTCACCGTCTTCCCTTGATGTGCCAGGGCTCCGTGGACTCGCTCGGCAAACGCAGATGCCCGTCTCCTCTCCCTCCAGCCGGTCTGCAGTGCTTGGTGTCTCGGGCCTGTAGAGATCGCAGGCCTCACCCGGCCGCGGTCTCCGTTGCTGCTGTTCCCAGTCGCCAGGCGTCTGTCGGACCTGCCGTCGTTACGGCTTTCTCCTCCGCTCCCTCCGTTCACCCTGCAATATTTTGTGCCCAACCTCACTTGCCGCGTCTTCTTCCCAGCCGCGCGTTGCATGAATCGCGGCGTTACTGCCCTGCCTCTCGTAGGCCGATCCCCCGCCGCAGCTTCCACGTCGCTACCGCCGCCCGGCCTTAGGGGCTCTTCCACCGTCGGCCGCAGTCCGATCCCGGTGTTGGATGCACCGGGTCCTCCCAGGTGTCTCCACCACTGCTGAGGATCGCGTAGGAGGCTTTCCTACGATCCCAGTCGGGTGTTTAGCCGGCGCGGGTCCGGAGCTCCACTGTTACGCGGCCGCCATGCTAGGCTGCCAGCCACGCCCCCACGTCATCGCTTCTTGATAAACTAATCACGTAACTTAGCATATGGATGTGGTGAGCCTTTCAAATATTTATAAGCAAAACTTGTTGTGTTTTTCAGCAACAAAACATTTTGAGTTTTTGGTTTAACTATTGGGTCTCTTTCAGGTTCTTCTTCCTCACGTCTTAGTGTTCACGAGGTGTCTCTAATTTCTATTCCAATTATTTGATTGAATTTTTTAACTCGGTTTTTCTCAATGGTGTTCTTTTCTACACATTGTTCTCTTTTTTCTTTTTCTTTTTTTCTGCTGCTATTTGCAGCAGAAGATGGTATTAATTGTCTATTAATTACAAATGACAATTATATTTTTGTAGTGTGGTCATTGCAATTTTGTTTTTTAGAATATATCACATGATATTATAAGAGATTGTTGTGGATACATGTATGTTGCTCTTTACAGCCCTGAGGAAGCCCGCTGTCGGGCAAAACGCGCTGGCTGTATTTCCGCTGCTGTTCAACCTGCAACAATAAAATAACCTACTTTCTATTTATAAAAATAACTGGACTCCAAAACGTTATATATAATTTTTATTGTTTGAAGTGTTGCCTCTCTGTGTATGATCTTTTTGTGTTAAAGATTTCCAAGCCTGCCCTCTGTTAACTGAGAACGGCAGTCACGCAGTTTGTCTCTGGTTAGTCTATTCCATTTCTGGTGCTTTGAAGCAGTTTTAAAATCTTCTTAGAGTTTCTGTTTGGACAAATGGGTGTCATTTCTGATATATATGTTTTCTTCATCTTCATTCCTTGATTTTTCTCCAAAAAACAGTCACTTACAGTCATTGAAACATCACTCATAATTACACTGAAATTATAAAAATATTACAAATAGCAATCTGAAACCTTACCAACTATGGAGGGGCCCATTTTGGTACTGGGGACCCCATCTCCAGGAGCCCGGCCCTAATTCAAGTGGGGAGGGGTTCAGAGCATCCCCCTGGGCCTATTTTAGCCACGGGGCCCAGCTTTCAAATGTTGGTTCCCCCAGAGCCCACCCAGTGAGCACCATTGGGTACCATCGGGGATGTCTGACTGCCCCTGTGATATCTGCCGGCTTCCCTCCCCCTGTGGGAGCCAGCATTGCTCTTATACACAGCTCCCTGTGTAGGAAAGCAATCCTTTCATCTGTTTCCCTGCCTGATTGATAGGCAGGGAAATGGACCCTCAGCAGTCTTGGCTACTGAGGGTCCTTGAGGGCAAAAACCCCCTCCTATTACCTCCAATAAGTCCCACAAATTCTTAAGATGTCTTCGGAGGCCATGCCCCCTTTCTCCACCATTCTGTAAACATGATTACTAGTGCACTACTGGTTGGGAATGAAGTCCTCTCACTGGTTTTGTATGAGTGATACCTGAGCATAACTGTAGCATTCCTGTAACCTTTGTTTTTATCAGTGAATTTTTAAAGCTTTTTTGTTCCATTTCCTAACTAGAACGTCCTGTAACATATGTTTATGTGTGTATATATATAGAGATATATATATATATATATATATATATGTATATATATATATTCACTGAAAAAACCATGGGTTTCACACACGTTATAGTTAGGAATTAGCATTTAAAAAACCTTGCTAATTCAATGAAAAAACCATAGGTTTCACACACGTTATAGTTAGGAATTAGCATTTAAAAAACCTTAGAAATTCAATGAAAAAACCAAAGGTTTCACATACGTTATAGTTAGCTGGACATTTTACTCGTAAAAAACCATTGATATTCCCCCGTTATAGTTAGTTAAGCTAACTATAACTCGCGCGCCCGCAATGCACTGCTGATGACGTCACATATTACATCACTCATGACATGGTCAGTGACATCACTCATGACATCACTGATGACATCTCAAATGACATCACTGATGACATCACTGATGACATCATCCCGTGAATGTGTGTTTTTCTGAAAATTAAATATGTTTTATATATGTATATCTCAAGGTCGATGGAAGAATAAATGGGTATATAAGTGTCTAAATGGATGATTTGTTTTTGAAAAATTGATTGTGTAACTGACTGATTAAGTGTATCTTAGTGAATACATGGCTTAGTGAGTAATGTTTAAATATGTAAATATCTGTATCAGTCTCTCACTTTGTGTATAAGTGGCTGCATGGGTTGGTGAGTAGCTACTTGAGTGTCTATATAGGTTATTAGTTGTTTTTTTGAGAATCAGTATAAGTGTCTGATGTCTGTATGGTTCGATGGGGGGTATTACGTAGTGCATAGGTGCATGAATGAGTGACTCACTGTTTGTATGTGTTGAAGATAGTATGTGTGCAGGACTGCATGGGTGGATGAGTGTGTGTATGGGTGTGTTAGTGAATGAATGACTGTCTCTACAGTGTCTTTATGAGTAACTACATATGTTTTTAACTAGTATATGTGACTATTGGTGTATATAAGTGAGTATATGTGAGAGTGAGAGATTGAAAGAGTTCCTGTGTGAATAAGTATGTGTTTCTATAAGTGATTGTTTAAAAGACTAAGTATGTGCAAGTTTCCGTAGAAGTAAGTGTGGTGGTGTGTGTATAACTGTATATGCAAGTAAATGCATGTTTGATTCTTTATTAGCATGAGTGACTATGTGTGTGAGTAACTCTATGGATGAGTGGCGTTGTGTAACAGGATGTATAGGTGTATGAGTACATATGATGAGTGAGTACATGTATGAGTGACTGTATAGGACTGTTGGTGAATGAGTGGATGTGTATGTGGATCTTAGAATTACTGAAGAGGTTGTTGTAACTGGTATTGGTATGTCCATTGTTTTGAAAAGTTTAGTCTCTATTTATGAATGTGTGTATCAAAGGTTATATTAGGGTGAGAGGAGGTCTGCCACTCTATCACAAGGATGATGTCATCAGTGATGTCATCAGTGATGTCATTTGAGATGTCATCAGTGATGTCATGAGTGATGTCACTGACCATGTCATGAGTGATGTAATATGTGACGTCATCAGCAGTGCATTGCGGGCGCGCGAGTTATAGTTAGCTTAACTAACTATAACGGGGGAATTTCAATGGTTTTTTATGAGTAAAATGTCCAGCTAACTATAACGTGTGTGAAACCTTTGGTTTTTTCATTGAATTTCTAAGGTTTTTTAAATGCTAATTCCTAACTATAACGTGTGTGAAACCTATGGTTTTTTCATTGAATTAGCAAGGTTTTTTAAATGCTAATTCCTAACTATAACGTGTGTGAAACCCATGGTTTTTTCAGTGAATTTGCAAGGTTTTTTAAATGCTAATTTTTTTTTTTTCTTCTATTTTTTTAAACATATTTTTAATTTAATGTTCTAACCTTTTAAAAAGACTATGATTAAATTTTTAAAATTCTTTAATATGTTTTTTTAAATATATTTCATAAAATAAACATGTTATAATTTTTTCCAGTACATTTTTTCCTTTTTTTTTAGTACGCGTACCGTAAGCTTACGGTAAGCGTACGGTTTACGCAACGCCCGCAATTTATCTACGCTGTTTGCGTATAGTTACGCAATTTGCGTAGCCGCGCGTACTCAGTGTGGGACGCGTACGCGTGTACGCTACACGCGCACGTTACGCGGAAGTGTCGGGTAGTGACTGTTATGCGCATGCGCGCAAGCGCGTGTCTTTTTTACGCGCATGCGCACTTTTGCCGTAAGCGTACCGTAAGCGTACCGTAAGCGTACGGTAGGTCATGTGATCATGAAACACAACTTTTGATTGGTTGAAACTACTTTCAGTTCTAGAACTCTCCTACACCACACCCATTCCCCTCATTTCTGCTTGTGATCCCTTAGGAGAAGGAGCTGGGTTGTCTTTGTGATACGATGGCAGAACAGCAGAGCTCTTCTGAGAGTGAGGCTAGCACTAGCAGCACTACCTTGAGGCAGAGAGCGAGGAAACAAAAGACCTCTTATGTATGGGATTATTTTACTTTTCCTGAAGGCCAGCTAAAGGTAAATGCACCCTTAGTGACTTGCAAGCTGTGTCAGCGTGTACTTTCAAGAGGTAATCCTGACAGGAAGTATTCCTTTGGGAATCATACCATGATGAGGCACCTCAGGGATGTACACAGAAGGACACATGCTCGACTTTTTGGAGGTAACCCTTCAGAAAGTCAACCAAGCACATCCACAGCAGCTCAGCCTGGACCATCATCTGCAGGGCTGACTCCTTCTTCTGCAGGTAAGGTGAGCCCTTCATCTGTGGGGGGAGCATCTCCTTTTGCTGGCCCTCTGGAAATTAACCCTCGATTTCTGAGGGTTGATATTCGATGTGCCTCTTGTCATGATCTAATTTGTCATAGGGAGACCAGTGTTTCCCTAGTGAACCTCAAAATAGATCAGCACACTTGTCACAGAGACTAATTTTCCCATTCTTTCTTTCCTCTCTCCCTGCATGAACACAACGGCTCTTTTAAGAGCCAACCTTATCTTTCATCTTTTTTTTATATATTTTTTAAAAAACTTTTTTTTTTTTTTTTTTACCGTACGCGTACGATGCGCGTAATTTTTTTTTTTTTTTTTTTAAAAAACACTAAAAATCAATAATCACATTACAAGGACTTTGAAACACTACAATTATTATTATTGACTTACCATACCCACTCAAAAAAATATTTATTCATTTGTTTTTTTTTAAAAAAATTGCTTTAAAAATGGTTCTAGTTTTCGAAAATTTTCTATATCAATCTGAAAAAAAAGAAAAAAGTATTAATATTTTTTAAACATTTTAAAAAACAGTACACGTATTTACATATTTACCCAAAAATATTTTTGCCTTATTTTTGCTGTTTTCAGAATATATTGCATTTCACTTTAAATTGTGAAAGCAATTGCATTCATCATTTAACAGCGGGCAAAAAAAAAATAACAATCTCAAAGATTGTATTAAAAAAGCCCAGAATCTCTTCTCACTTAAACTTAACATTACAGAAATGCATAATATTCTAAAAAAATATCATCAAAAAACAATACTTATTTCTTTAAAATACCGTCTGATATTTTTGTTTCAGAAGTATAATCACAATATTATATCTCAAATAACTCCACAATACATCTGATTCCATTTCCTTTAGGCCAAATAGTAATTTTAAAAAAATTTTGGGATTAAATTTCCAATGGTAATCCAATAAAATTCTAAAGTTTAATTTGTCCAGATCTCACCGATTCTCTGTAACATTTTGGTTCACGAATTTTTTTTAAATAATTTATTAAGTCCACAATAGAATTGGTTACTTTTCCGCATGGCCAAATAGTAATTTTTAAAATCTTTTTTGAAAAAATTTCCAATGGCACTCCAATAACATTCCAAAATTTAAATTGTGCAGATGTTACCGATTATCTCTAAATTATTGGTTTTTGAAAGTTTCATTAAAAATTAAAAAAGTCCACATTACAATTGGTTATCTTTCCATTAGGCCAAATGATAATTTAAAAAATCTTTTTTTTAGAAAATTCCAATGGTAATCCAGTAAAATGGTAAAATTATTTTGTCCAGATCTTGCCAAGTCTCTCTAAAATTTAGGTTTCAGGAAGATTAGATAGGAATTTGCTAAATCAAAAGGCAAACGTTGTTTGAAAATCAATTGGGAATCATTACACAGTGTCCAGCCTTTTTCACATTTAAGATAAACTGTGTAATGTCCAGAAGTAACAGTAGGTCCATCATGGAAAATTATTGCAACAGTTACAAAAGTTTTTCCTGAAATTGATAATTGCTGTCCTGTAAACTTCTTTATTAAAGTATCCAATTTTGAACCATCAGCTCTACATCGTTGCATCATTAAAATTACATACTGTCCGTATTCCTTTAAAATTAATATTGAAAACATGTCAGATTTACACTCACCGCATTTCATGCTATGATTAGCATCTTTAACTAATTTTGCAAAAGTGACTGTTTTACTCTCTGGCAATGTCAAATAAATAAACCTTTCATTATCAACATTAGAGCCACATATATTATAACAGTTTTCACAACTATGTTCCCATTTATAAGAGAGACCAAATAAAATATCAATTGCAACTTCTTCTACTTCCAGTACTTGAAGAAAATACATCAAAAATTTGTGTGCATCTTGCTGTTCATTTTGAGAAAACTGTGTTCGTCCTGAACATATATCTAAAAGTTTTCTAATTTCAGTAGCACTTTCTATTTGAGTTTTATCTTTACTCAGCTTTTGAAAAAGGAGACTCAGCTCAGAACAGAATCTTTTTCCCTGATTTACTATTATCTGCTCTTGCAAACTTTCCAGATAAAATGCAACATTCAGCACTACATTTGCGTAGCAGTTGACACCAGAGCTATTTTCAAAATGACATCCTACAACCTGTTCTTCATTTTCCTTTTTCTTTTTGCTTGCAATTACATCACTCCTCTTTTTTTTCCTCTTCTCTACATCTTCATTACAGATATTCTCATTTTTTCTTTTACGGGAAACTACACGTTTCTCCAACACAGGATACTGACCTAAATGAGGAGCATAGCTTCTTCTTAATCTATTATACTCCTTTACACAGTTTGAATCAGCACTAACTTTTGAATCATCAAAGTCTATCATGAATAAACCTGATAATGTTTTCACTCGTGACAAAGCAACATATGCCATACCTTCTTTGAACACAGTTGAACCAATGTTCACAAATGCACAATCTACAGTCAATCCTTGAGACTTGTGAATAGTTACAGCATATGCTAGAGAAAACGGAAACTGCTTCCTACGTACATATAAGTCTTTCACAAGCATGAAACGAACTGTACAACGACAAATATCTTTAACTTCTTCTATCTGATCAAATTTTATTTTTAAACATTCAATTCCATCTTTTTTCTGATAATTAATAAAACCCACAACTCTTCCCATAGCTCCATTAACTAAACCTTTTTCAACATCCAAATGTCTTCTTAAAAATACTCTACAGTTCATGCAAACATATAGATTTTTTTCTAATCCAGCTGTTTTGGAGATGTTCTTCTCTAGTGAATCCAATTTATTTTTCAGTTTGCCTGTTACTGTGACAGTAATTCTTCCATCCTCAATTTTGTCCACTGCTTCCAATTTCCTGATCTCTTCTTTTTCCAATTTCAAAAGCTCCTCATTAAATATTGAGCATTCAAGTAGAGTTGGCATTAAGCAGATGACACTTTTGTTTTCTGCAATGTTCTTGTATATTTTCTCTGCAACTATTTCTTCCTTTGGAAATAAATTATGTAGCAGCCGACTCTGTAATGCTTTTTTGCCAACTTCTGTGAGTAGTCCAATTCTGATATCTTTCAGAATACTTCCATATTCTTCATCGCTTGCTTGCCTCATATTAGTAGTAAGTTCCTTGTACTCAAAGAAGGACCGAATATTTGTATTTCCGATGCTTCCCAATGACTTTTTCGTGTCTACATGTGTGACAGTATTAAACACTGGTTGTCCTTTAACTGGAGTAAGTTGCAAAAGATCTCCAAAAACTATGACGTGTTTTCCACCAAATAACATGTCATAGTCTGTCTTCAAAATTTGCTGCATTCTTAAATGCACAAAGGCAAGCATTAAGTTTGATACCATGCTCACCTCATCAATAATGAGAACTTGCATCTTCTTCAATACTCTTGAAACTTCCAAGGATGCTTCTCCAGTTAGCTTGTTGTATTGTATTTTGTTCTCATGCTCCACTGGTAACATTAGCAAACGATGTAAAGTGATTCCTTTTATGTTATATGCTGCTAACCCAGTTGGAGCAGTAACCACACAAGACAAAGTAGAATCTGTTTTTTGCTGTAGGTAGCTTCTGATGACTTTTATAAGGAAACTTTTTCCAGTTCCAGCTTGTCCGCTTACATACATCCTGATTGGATGAAATGATGTGCATGAGCACTCTTTTTTTTCATGTAGAAATCCGTGATCAATTTTGTTTCTGATCTCTTCATAAATTTGTTGCTGCTCTTGATTCAGTTGTCTTTCCAAATTTTCTAAGTCTATAAATTCTTCTTGAGCTTGATTCATAGCCGTTTCCACTTCATTCATGGCTATTGATGCTTCATTTTCAACGATTGGTTGTCCTAGGGGATCTTGACTGAGTGTTCCTGAACTTTGGCTGTCCTGAGAACTGTCTCTAGCTATTTCTGCTGCAATTGTAGTTTCCTGTTCAATTTCTTCATTTAACATTTGCAGATAACTTGAGAATGTACTGCATTGTATGCTGTCTTTGCAAGCATTAAAAGAATCTTCATAGCTTTGAAATTCTCCCAGTAGTTCATCCTCTGTACGCCATGGTTTAAACAACTGTAAAAGAGCCAAGTAGTAAAATTCCTTCTTGTCAGTAGTGTCGCAACTCAGCTTCCTGTGATTTATCAAACTTCCTTTAGTTTGCTTCACCAAACATCCTTCCTCACCAACGACTTTATATTTTCCATTGTTGATGTCTTCTGCGGCTTTCCGTGAATAAATGTAGTTCTGTAGCACTTCATAGAGACACATGTTCTCCAGATGTTGACTTCTCTTGGGATAATATGTGTCCAACATGTTTGATTTCAAAATATCTGTACTTTCTGGGTCATTCTCGGCCAAATATTCAATTTCTCCAACAGATTTCAGTACCCGATTTCTCATTGCTGCAAGGCCTAAAGTTGCCCAAATTATTCTTCTTGACTTCGAGTAGAGACTTGCAGAAGATAACCTATCTGAACATTCGTAGGATCCAATTTCTCGATGCGATAACATCTTCAAACTGAAACTGTACAGCTTCTTACTGACAGTCTTCTCGTGAGAAATCTCTTCCCACATTTCCTTCAATTCTGTTTTTTCTGATTTTGTAATGTAAGACGTTACATATCGAGCAACAGCAATGGAATTGTCAGCTACATACTGTATATCCATGTTAGCGTTCCACATGGATAAAATGACTGGGTTGTAGTCATTTATATTTTTTGATTCTTCTTTTCTTTTTAGGTTGTAGGTATTCTTAGGTGATTTTCTTGTGATAGTATGTCTCACAGCTGACATAAAACTGTTGACTCTTCCATTTGAAAGAACAGGTCTAGGAAATCCAAATCGACATTTAGTGTAGTATTTATCTTTGCTCTTGTATTTCCGTCGACAGTATTTTCCACACCGATGACTTTGGAAACGTAAAACTTGCTCCTTTAACTTTTTCTCTTCTGTGCTTTTTGGTATAGCACATGTTGCATATTCTTCAATGAAAGATAACACTGCTTCATCAGTATCTGTTCCAAACTTTGGGGCATCCTTGATCCACAACAGCATATGAATATGAGGAGCACCTCTTGCCTGGTACTCTTTTCTCCAAAAGAAATCCACTACTTCTCCTAGAGGTGGATTTTTTTTATTGCAGATGAAGGACATCATAGCCTCAAATCTATGATTGAAATATCTGCAAACATTAACCGGATCCAATGAGCACAGTTCTCCTGCTGTCTTGTATTCGATGTTTTTAATGTTTGAATTTGCCTCTCGTAGAAAATCCAGTAAATCATCCCAAGCGTACTCCGCACAGCTTAGGGTAACGAACCATGTTGGTGTTCCTAAATTCCGTAACATGCATTTTAATTCACCATGGCGTCGGTACCAATATTCATTTGTCCCACGCTGACAAGCCATCAGATTGATCAGTTGTGTTTCCAAATGATCATCTAGGTGCTGCACTTTCTCCATAAAATCCTTAGCAGACACATTTTGTAAATGTACTCCACTTTTTAAAATGTGATTTACTGCATAAGACAGTGCAGACAAGTCGCTTTCAAATAAAAGATGGAACAAATAAGGAATACTTTGTCGAAATCTGGGATCTTCAGCATATAGTCTTGTAGTCCGATACTCAGAAGCTGGAATCTGTTCTGGACGTTCATCGTATCGTCCTCCTTTTCCTTTAGGAAACAGCTGGGGAAAACATCGAGCTTCCAAGCTCTCCTCCCATACACTCACGGGAGTTCCTTTTGCTTTCTTCATCTGAAAGAGATCAATATTATCTCCCATAACTTCTTTTGAATGAAGAGGATGTATGCTAAAATGTTCATAAATTTTTTCTTCCTTTGACTTGTCCACTTTTTCAATTTGTCCAGTTGGTGTTTCTGTGTCTTCTTGTAAATCTTCTTCTTCTTCTTCTATATAAATTGATTCATACCATTTGTTATTCCTTTTCAAATACAAATTTGCTCTTTGTACTTTCCGCACATCTACCAGCTCCTGCCAAATCTTCTTATTCTTTGTAGGTACACCATTAACCAGAATAACTAATGGTTCAGTTTCCAAAGTATCCGCATCAATAGTTTCCATATTTTTTTTCAAATCCAAGGGCAAATACACCACTCTTCCTTTTAAACCTCTCAGTAAATCAGAAGGAGGTAATTTACCAGTTTTGGGCTCCATACGTACTATGGTCTGGAACGGATGAACACATTGAATGAGTATAGACTCATATGTATTTAATTCAGAAAGTTCAGCAGGAATAGCATCCAATTCTAAATTATTATGTACAGCTCTGGTCGGCATTCTATTTTCCTCTAACTTGTTGTAACAGTATTTACAAATACGCTGATCTTCACCCAAATCAAAACAATTTTCTAGAAATATATATGTGGCAAAATCCTTCCACTTATAATTATCTTCATTTTCACTCTTTCTGTAGAGATCAACATTCCTAGTTTGTTTTCTATAATGAGTTCTGCGGCAACAAATACAAGTAAAATTTGGTCTTTCATTAGAGACTATTGCAAATTTTGTTATGTGATCATTAAATGTGTTACTTACAGAGGGTTCTACATTCTCTTCCACTTCTTCCTCATTTACTGTGTCCTTCTCTGCACTGTTTTGTTCAGGACCAAAGTAACAAAACTGAATTTCATCAACAACCTTCTCTACATCTGATACCGTTCCTCGGAACAGAGCCCTATTCAATTCATTTAACTTTATTGCTGGACTTTTGGCAAAATACAACCGTCTCACAAACTTTCTCATTTCAGTATGATGAACAGCCAGCATCCTAAAATGATGGAAAACACTATTGCACACTTTTCTAGATAGACAAGCCAGAGAATGACCCTGCAAACCAGTATTCTCTCTCACTCTGCATGGATCCAGACTTTGAAGCACCTTAATCTTCTGTTTTATACTTTTTTTACTATATTCTCTTAGAAACTCTCAAAATTTGTCAATAGATTCCTGACGCACAGTGCAAATACTACTACAATTCCAAGTGTACACTGGGGCTTTAGGACGTCTCCCCATAGCCTCATCTGCCATCACTTGTACCTCATCTCTTGGAACCATTATCTCCTTCTCCATTATGCAACCATTTTTTACTTCGTAAGAACGACCTCTGGTGTCAACTGCATGCAGCAAACTATTACTCTGAAAATAGCTCTCTTCATTAAAAAAAGGTTCACTACTTGAACTATGCATCCACTTTCCTAAAAACACTTTACAAAAGTTTGTTCTGTTCACTACTCTTTTCCTTTTGCTATGTGATTTCAGTACATTAACCATTTTGTCTAATGTACGCATCCTATTCAAAATTAAAATGAATAGTTTCCTTTTTAATTCTAATGCCTTTGCTGCAATGGCTTCTATTTCTTTTTTTCTTTTATAAAACTTTGTCTTTTTCTTATATTTCTTCACATCCTTCATCAAATTGGACATAACTCTTCTCTGAAACATTTTTCTACGTATCTCTTTAAACGCTGTTTTTCTATTTATATAAATCTTTTCAGTTGCTGAAGGTATATTTGCATTAACTAAATTGTCAATTTTTTCCTCTCCTTTTTTGTTCAAAACATCCTTTCGAGTACAGACATTTTGTACATTTTTCATTCTTTTGAATATATTTTTTAGAAATTGTTTTTTCTGCTTACCAGAAGATTTTTTCTTTTTCCCAACATGAGCATCTTCTACTAACTTTGGTCCTCTAGTTGTCTTCAAATATAGGTTTTTTTTGTGCGTTTTTTGAACTCTGGATTTTGTAGGCATCTTAAATTTTGTCCACTGCTCTTCAGCAATACCTGAAAAAAACTAAAAAAAATTCCTTTATTTTATTTAAATATATTACTACATTTCTTTTCACAATAGTCACAAAACGTAATTTCTTTGCCAATTTGAATGCACACTTACTGCTCTTTTTTTTTGGCAAGTTAAAATCACTTTTACAGACTGACACATTATGAAACCACTTTTCAGTTTTTTTAAAAAGCCCATGTCCAGACTGCTTTTTCAGACCACCACCATGTGTATCCTCGGTGACTGCCTACACTCCAGCAAGGGCAACCAGCCTTAGTGATGCTGAATGTATTTGCATTACAGACTAAAACCTCAAAACCCCACTCGCTTCTAAATACTGTGCATGATTATACATGGAAAGGAGCTGGGTGTGTGCCAAGAGTCTGCTTCTTCCCCCAAAAAATCGCTCCCTCTTTTTCCTACTAATGCAACTGTGAAATCACCAGAGCAAAACGCAATAAATCTCTGCCTGTAATTCCTATTTCCACACAGAGTCATGTTTTCACATTAGTCCCAAAACGAAATTTCTTTGCCAATTTGAAAGCACACTTACTGCTCTTTTTTTTGGGCAAGTGAAAATCACTTTTACAGACTGACACATTATGAAACCACTTTTCAGTTTTTTTAAAAAGCCCATGTCCAGACTGCTTTTTCAGACCACCACCATGTGTATCCTCGGTGACTGCCTACACTCCAGCAAGGGCAACCAGCCTTAGTGATGCTGAATGTATTTGCATTACAGACTGAAACCTCAAAACCCCACTTGCTTGTAAATACTGTGCATGATTATACATGGAAAGGAGCTGGGTGTGTGCTAAGAGTCTGCTTCTTCCCCCAAAAAATCGCTCCCCCTTTTTCCTACTAATGCAACTGTGAAATCACCACAGCAAAACGCAATAAATCTCTGCCTGTAAATCCTATTTGCACACAGAGTCATGTTTTCACATTAGTCACAAAACGAAATTTCTTTGCCAATTTGAATGCACACTTACTGCTCTTTTTTTTTGGCAAGTGAAAATCACTTTTACAGACTGACACATTATGAAACCACTTTTCAGATTTTTTAAAAAAAGCCCATGTCCAGACTGCTTTTTCAGACCACCACCATGTGTATCCTCGGTGACTGCCTACACTCCAGCAAGGGCAACCAGCCTTAGTGATGCTGAATGTATTTGCATTACAGACTGAAACCTCAAAACCCCACTCGCTTCTAAATACTGTGCATAATTCCACATGGTAAGCAGCTGGGTGTGTGCTAAGAGTCTGCTTCTTCCCCCCAAAAATCGCTCCCCCTTTTTCCTACTAATGCAACTGTGAAATCACCAGAGCAAAACGCAATAAATCTCTGCCTGTAATTCCTATTTGCACACAGAGTCATGTTTTCACATTAGTCCCAAAACGAAATTTCTTTGCCAATTTGAATGCACACTTACTGCTCTTTTTTTTTGGCAAGTGAAAATCACTTTTACAGACTGACACATTATGAAACCACTTTTCAGATTTTTTTAAAAAAGCCCATGTCCAGACTGCTTTTTCAGACCACCACCATGTGTATCCTTGGTAACTGCCTACACTCCAGCAAGGGCAACCAGCCTTAGTGATGCTGAATGTATTTGCATTACAGACTGAAACCTGAAAACCCCACTCGCTTGTAAATACTGTGCATGATTATACATGGAAAGGAGCTGGGTGTGTGCTAAGAGTCTGCTTCTTCCCCCAAAAAATCGCTCCCCCTTTTTCCTACTAATGCAACTGTGAAATCACCAGAGCAAAACGCAATAAATCTCTGCCTGCAAATCCTATTTGCACACAGAGTCATGTTTTCACATTAGTCACAAAACGAAATTTCTTTGCCAATTTGAATGCACACTTACTGCTCTTTTTTTTTGGCAAGTGAAAATCACTTTTACAGACTGACACATTATGAAACCACTTTTCAGTTTTTTTAAAAAGCCCATGTCCAGACTGCTTTTTCAGACCACCACCATGTGTATCCTCGGTGACTGCCTACACTCCAGCAAGGGCAACCAGCCTTAGTGATGCTGAATGTATTTGCATTACAGACTGAAACCTCAAAACCCCACTCGCTTCTAAATACTGTGCATGATTCCACATGGTAAGCAGCTGGGTGTGTGCTAAGAGTCTGCTTCTTCCCCCAAAAAATCGCTCCCCCTTTTTCCTACTAATGCAACTGTGAAATCACCAGAGCAAAACGCAATAAATCTCTGCCTGTAATTCCTATTTGCACACAGAGTCATGTTTTCACATTAGTCACAAAACGAAATTTCTTTGCCAATTTGAATGCACACTTACTGCTCTTTTTTTTTGGCAAGTGAAAATCACTTTTACAGACTGACACATTATGAATCCACTTTTTAGATTTTTTTAAAAAGCCCATGTCCAGACTGCTTTTTCAGACCACCACCATGTATATCCTCGGTGACTGCCTACACTCCAGCAAGGGCAACCAGCCTTAGTGATGCTGAATGTATTTGCATTACAGACTGAAACCTCAAAACCCCACTCGCTTCTAAATACTGTGCATGATTCCACATGGTAAGCAGCTGGGTGTGTGCTAAGAGTCTGCTTCTTCCCCCAAAAAATCGCTCCCCCTTTTACCTACTAATGCAACTGTGAAATCACCAGAGCAAAACGCAATAAATCTCTGCCTGTAATTCCTATTTGCACACAGAGTCATGTTTTCACATTAGTCCCAAAACGAAATTTCTTTGCCAATTTAAATGCACACTTACTGCTCTTTTTTTTTGGCAAGTGAAAATCACTTTTACAGACTGACACATTATGAAACCACTTTTCAGATTTTTTTTAAAAAGCCCATGTCCAGACTGCTTTTTCAGACCACCACCATGTGTATCCTCGGTGACTGCCTTCACTCCAGCAAGGGCAACCAGCCTTAGTGATGCTGAATGTATTTGCATTACAGACTGAAACCTCAAAACCCCACTCGCTTCTAAATACTGTGCATGATTATACATAGAAAGGAGCTGGGTGTGTGCTAAGAGTCTGCTTCTTCCCCCAAAAAATCGCTCCCCCTTTTTCCTACTAATGCAACTGTGAAATCACCAGAGCAAAACGCAATAAATCTCTGCCTGTAATTCCTATTTGCACACAGAGTCATGTTTTCACATTAGTCCCAAAACGAAATTTCTTTGCCAATTTAAATGCACACTTACTGCTCTTTTTTTTTGGCAAATGAAAATCACTTTTACAGACTGACACATTATGAATCCACTTTTTAGATTTTTTTAATTGCACATGTCCAGACTGCTTTTTCAGACCACCACCATGTGTATCCTCGGTGACTGCCTACACTCCAGCAAGGGCAACCAGCCTTAGTGATGCTGAATGTATTTGCATTACAGACTGAAACCTCAAAACCCCACTCGCTTCTAAATACTGTGCATGATTATACATGGAAAGGAGCTGGGTGTGTGCTAAGAGTCTGCTTCTGCACCAAAAAATCGCTCCCCCTTTTTCCTACTAATGCAACTGTGAAATCACCAGAGCAAAACGCAATAAATCTCTGCCTGTAATTCCTATTTGCACACAGAGTCATGTTTTCACATTAGTCACAAAACAAAATTTCTTTGCCAATTTAAATGCACACTTACTGCTCTTTTTTTTTGGCAAGTGAAAATCACTTTTACAGACTGACACATTATGAATCCACTTTTTAGATTTTTTTAAAAAGCCCATGTCCAAACTGCTTTTTCAGACCACCACCATGTGTATCCTCGGTGACTGCCTACACTCCAGCAAGGGCAACCAGCCTTAGTGATGCTGAATGTATTTGCATTACTGACTGCAACCTCAAACCCTTAAAGTATTCCTTATTTTTACCAGTACACCTTAATTTATCATGAAAAAATAGTCCATATTATTTTACATGTTCCTCACATTTAAATTTCTCCCAAAACAGAAAATAATAAACACAACTTCTACAAAAGGAATTCCAATTCTATTATTCATTTCTTAATTTACCATATACATCCCCTCTCAAACTCATAACTCACCTTTAAAATTAGTTAGTTGTGAAAGAAATGTGGCACTCAAACAGCAGATTATCAGAGCCAGGATCTCTGTTCTCTACACCTCTCTCCTCTCAGCAGAACCAGAAAATGGCAAAGTTTCCCTCTATTTTTCCACACATATACATGTAAGTTTCAAATCTCAGTGCTTCCCCCTTTTTTTCAAATGTAATCACACATTTCTATTGGTTGAAAACCAACCCTTTTCTTAAAGTACCCTTCCCCCAACTTGACTTCTGCCTGCTACCATAGCAACACCTCATGGAACACTGCTGTGTGGAGTTAGGTCAGAAGTTCGCCCAACAATGTTTCAATTCCACAGAGCAAGAGTGCTTGACTTTTCAAACCTTACAGCAAATCCATAGTACTGTTCTATGGTAACACATTTTTCTGTACCAATACAAAACATGCTTCTATCAATTTACACATACAGCCTAGTTTTTAGTGTAGAATGATATGAAACAGCCAATCAGTTCTTTTTAAAAAAAAAAAATATGTATGCCTCCATTTCCAAACTGTTTTTCATTTCTTTTTCCCATTCTACTGAATTACACCTCCTGAGTGCATCCAGATCTCCTTTGAAGATGTTCACAGTGTGGATTGTAGGGCACAGCTATGTCTTCTGGAGTGAAAAGTTTGCAGAGAAAACAGGTATGGTGAGAGACCTTGCTTTGCCAAATGTAGACATTAAATGGATTGGTCAGAGAGGGTTAAAGTGGCACCAATTGATGCCATTGGTGAAATCCTTCATGCAAATCCAACACCCTGACCTCATAATAGTGCACTGTGGTGGCAATGACCTAGGCACTTTGACTGGGGTAGGTCTGGAAATGCTTATGAAGGACACCTTTGCACAACTGTTTTCTCTTTTCCCTAAAACTGCCTTTGTGTTTTCCAACATATGCCAAAGGCAAAAATGGAACTGGTCCAATCATTTCTGTCCGCAAATTGACAAAGCAAGGAAGCACGTCAACAAATCTGTTTCTGCTTTCCTCCGTGACTATGGTATGGGTGCCATTTACCACAACAACTTGCGTTATGACATGCAAGACATTTATAGAGGAGATGGTGTGCACTTCAATGATGAAGGGAACAGAGTCTTCCTCTTGAACCTTAGACTCTGCATCGGTACTTACTTGTAGGTACCACTTAAAAAATCACTTCATAAACACAACGGCTCTTTTTAGAGCCCCCTAATATCTAAACTCTTAAATCTGCATTTCTTTCTTTTTTTTTTTTTTTTTCTTCCGTACGCTTACCGTAAGCTTACCGTACGCGTACCCCGTGATTTTTTTAAAAATCAATAAATGTTTTCTTTGTACTTTTCTGTCCTTCTTTGACCCCCTCACAAATGTAAGGGGGTCTGTAACTCTCCTCCTTGCCCCCTTTTCTTGTTTTCACTCTTTTTTTTCTGAGTGAAACACACAAAATGGCGGCCGCCGCTTCCGGGTTTCGGCCGATTCGAATGTTTACTAATATCTAACAACCAATCAGAATCGCGCTCGCGCACGCCACCGTACGCGTACGGTAAGCTTACGGTAAGCGTACCGTAAGCTGGCTCAGATATATATATTGATTTAAAGGCTATTTTCTCAGAATCTACTGAACAGATTTACACCAAACCTACAAAAGGCACTTCCTTGACCTAGGGACTACCTCTCTGCCAAATTTCTAGTAATTCTGTTCAGCCGTTCGGGCTGTAGCCCTGTCTAAAGGTCCTATGGAAAAATGCATGGGAAAAACGCGTTTTGGGACCCCCCTTTTATCTCAGCCCCCGCTTGACGAATCCCCCCGAGACTTTCAGGGTAGGAGCGGAGCGTAGCGCCCCACCTATTTTGAGAAATTCGCGAGGATTCGTCGACCGGCGCCAAAGTTATTCAAAATAGAATGTTGCGGATTTCCTATGGAAAAGGGGTCCTAACTATAACTACCTACTGGCGACCGCCAGTAGGTAATATACATATATATATATTCACTGAAAAAAACATAGGTTTCAGGGACGTTATAGTTAGTTGGACATTTGACTCGTATAAAACCAGAGAAATTTGCCAGTTATAGTTAGTTGAGCTAACTATAACTCGCGCGCCCCAATGCACTGTTGATGACATCACATATTACATCCCTCATGACATGGTCAGTGACATCACTGATGACATCACTGATGACATCATCCAGTGAATGTGTGTTTCTCTAAACTTTAAAAAAATTCATAGATATCTATGCCAAGGTGTATTGAAGAATTAGTGGATTTACAAGTGCCTGAAGGGATTATTTAGTAGGCACATGACTGACTGTATAAGTGAGTGATTGAACGTGTCTTACTGAATGCAAGGGTTAGTGACTAAACTGTGTGAACGTCTGTATTAGTCTCTCAGTTGACGTGTAAGCGGCTGCATGTGTTGGTAAGTATCTACATAGGTGTCTATATGGGTTATTGATTTCTTGTCTGAGTATCTGTATGAGTGCCTGATTGTCTGTGCGGGTCGGTGGAGGGGGGTGCACAGATGTCTGAGTGGGTAATTCACTGGTTGTATGGATTCAAAAGTGCATCTGGGAAGAGCTGTATGGGTGACTTAGTGTGTGTATGGGTGTTTGGTGAGTGAATGAATGTCTCAGTGGTATTTGTGTGAGTAACTACATATGTTTTAAGGCAGTATATGTGAGTGTTGGAGTAGATAAATGACTATATGTCAGAGTAAGTTATTTGAAGAGTGGGTGTATAAATGAGTGTCTGCTTGTATCACTGATTGTATTAGACAATAAGTATGTCTTAGTATCTGCATTAATGAGTGATGTGGTGTATGTATAAATAACTCAGTTGGTGTATATAACTGTATACATGAGTAATTGAGTATGTAATTCATTCTTTGCATGACTAACTAGGTGTGTGACTAACTATGGATGAGTGGTAGAGTCTGACTATGTATAGGTGTATCAGTACATATTATAGTACTGTATTGATGAGTAACTGTATGTGTAAGACACTAGATGTGTGTATAGACCTAGGAAATAGTGGGTGCTATGTAGTATCTGGCATTCTTGTGTGTATGGTTTCAAAAATAGTAGTCTGTATTTTAGAGTGGGTGTAGCATAGTTTATATTAGGGTATCAGATTTTCACTTGGATGATGTCATCAGTGATGTCATTTGAGATGTCATAAGTGATGTCATCAGTGATGTCACTGACCATGTCATGAGTGATGTAATATGTGACGTCATCAGCAGTGCATTGCGGGCGCGCGAGTTATAGTTAGCTCAACTAACTATAACTGGTGAATTTCTCTGGTTTTATATGAGTCAAATGTCCAACTAACTATAAAGTCCCTGAAACCTATGTTTTTTTTCAGTGAACTTCAAAGGTTTTTTAAATGTTAATTTCATATTTTAATATTAATAAAACCTATTTTTTTCTAATTGTTTTTTAATATTTTGCAACTCTATTATCCTTTTTTTAACTTTAAAAATTATGTAATGTTTTATATCTTCCCCCAAAAATATGCATATCAAACTTTTTTTTTTGTTGAGAAAACTACAGTCCCGTACCGGTACTCTACCAACCTCGATCAGCACGTGAATCCTATGCACCACATTTAGATGATGCGCATTTCGTATCCGACAGGTTTGTGACACCACGTCCTGCGTAACAACATGTACATATGAGGTTGCGCCAGCTGCTACTTTAGTATGTGACGGGTACGCACTACCAAGCCGTGCGTTACGTCATGTACGTATGGGGTCGTGCCCGCTGCGCATTGCGAATGCGACGAGTGCACGCTGCCACACCCTGTGTTACATCATAAACGTACGGTGTTGTGCCGCGTACGCTATTCCCTCATTTTATTTTGGTCTCAAAACTATATCTAAATAACTTTAAAGTGTATATGAGAGCAAGCGAAAATCTAACATATTTTAAACATTTATATATTTCCAACTGTAATAAACTCACGTCGGGTGCGGTCTCCTTGCGCACTAGGTGCGCGATTGCCATGTGACCCTTAAAAAAACACTTCATTAGTTCATAACATTTCCCATTGTAACAGTTGGAAAACGCCACCCATTTTAGTCAATCTCTGTACTGCATTTGATGAGAAACACTTTTTCTGCTTAGAGAGCTTTTTTTCTAAACGTTTTGCAATCTACACATATCTTACACTACACACAACATGCAACCATCATCTTCATCAATATTCATGATCTGTAAAGTAGCCTTCCACCTGTGATAGCCATACACCTACAAGTTACATTACCGAAGTTTTCCCCACTACCAGAGGTAACATAGTTACATACACTGCCCACAGCACAATGTAATATCATACGGCCCAGGGGCACTATCATGCATAGATAATGAACACATGGACACAGATAGATAGTGGAAGTGGGTATGAGCACATGTGCTCGACACCTTTTTATTACCAGGGTCACATATCCAGTAACGTCTGTGGTGGATGCGTGTGGAGTCAGTGTAAACCATTCCTCAAGTAATAGTGGCTGCTATCATCTACTACAACAGTAATCATTGGATCACACACAGACATTCAATAATAAAAGAATAATAGTTTGTACTGCAGTAAGGTAGGCACAGTAGATGTGAAGTAATACAGAAAAATATTCTATCGTAAAAGAAACACAACTTATGGTATACTGAGACACAATGAATAGATCAGAAATAATACACCAACTACAGTCAACCAAGGCCATTAATCATGTGCAGCAGTTAGCTACGGAAGCACAGAGTCTGATGCACCTCAACAGAGTAAGTTCTACAAAAAACAAGCCACGGTAATATCGGACATCATCCATGGTGGAATCAAGACACCGTTCCACTGTTGGGACCTAGAGGTAGTTGCACCTGGTCGAAGGGAGTACCTTCATCTCCACTTTCAGATGCAGTTGTAACATCGTCCATTGTGGGATCAAGACGCCATTCCACTGTTGGGACCTAGAGTTGATTGCACCTTGTCAGAGGGGATACACAGAAATTATCACAGACTTTAACTTCTGACATCCTCAATCATAGAATCAAGACCCTGTTTCACTGTTCGGACCTGCTGTACCGCATTGTAATTTCAACTTCATGCATAGCAATGGCTGCTTCATTTTCCAGTATTGCTCGTCCAAGAAGATCGTGACTACATGGACCACTACTTTCACTATCTTGAGAACTTTCATTACTAACTTTAAGCTGTAATAGTTTATTTCTGTTCAACTTCATCATTCAACATTTTTAAATATATAGCAAAAATTGTACATGCAACAGTTGCAGAAGTGCTAAATAGTAAAATTCTCCTTTAGCTAAATTTCACAACTAACTTTCTTGTGGTTTATGAGATTACTCTTTGCATGTTTTACTAAACAACCATGACATCCAACTACTGCATATTTTCCTTTTTTTACATTCTCTTTAACATTTCAAGCTGTAATGTTGAAGTACTTCATACAGACACAGCTGTTCCAGATGGTGACTCCTTTTCGGTTAGTACGTGTCCAACATATTAGTTTTAAGATTGTCTGTACTGTCTGCTTCATTTACTGCTAACTCTTCAATTTCTTCAAATCATTTCAAGACTCCATTTCGTTTGCAGGCAAGACCTAAACTTACCCAAATGATTCCTCGTGACTTTGAATTTAAACTTGAAGAGCACGATCAGTCTGAACATCCATACAATCCAATTTCTCGGTGGGAAAGCATTTTCAAAGTAAAGCTGTACAATTCTTTACTAAGGCTTTTCTCTTGTGTAATTTCTTCCGACAGTTCTTTCATCTCTATTTGTTCTGATTTTGTTATGTGCGATGTAACGTAACATGCAACAGCAATTGAGTTATCTGAAACATACTGAATGTCCATGTTTACATTCCACATTTTTAAAATGACTGGATTGTAATCATTGATATACTTTGACACTTCTCTTCTTTTTAACTTGTAGTTATTCTTTTGAGATTTCTGAGGTATTGTGTGCCTTACAGGAGAAATAAAATAATTTACTCTTCCTTTACAAATGTCTGGGCAGGAGAAACCAAACCGACATCTGGTGTGAAATTTTCCTTTAAAGTTGTAGTTTCTTCTGCAATACTTTCAACAGCTGTGACTTTGGATACGTAAAACTTGCTATCTCAAGCTTCTATCTCCTTCTTCTCTTGGTATCTCACATGTCACATACTATTCAATGAAAGACAAAACTGTTTCATCAGAATCATTTCCAAATTTAGGTTCATCCTTGATCCATAGTAGCATATGTATATGAGGTGCACCTCTTGCTTGATACTCCTTTCTTCAAAAGAAATCGGTAACCTCTCCAAGAGCTGTATTCTTTTTATTGTAGATAAAAGACATTATAGGTTGAAACCTATCATTACAATATCTGCACACATATACAGGATCCAATGAACACAGTTCGCCACAAGTCTTTATTTCAAATTCTTTTATTTTGGAATTCGCTTCTCTTAGAAAGTCAAGCAAATCTTCCCATGCATACTCTGCGCAGCTAAGTGAGACAAACCATGTTTTTGTACCTACGTTCCATAACATACACTTGAGTTCTTTATGATGACAATACCAGTACTCCTTTGTTCCACGTTGACATGCCATCAAATTGATTAAGTGTCCTTCTAAATTTTCATCTCTTTCTTGAAGTTTCTCAACAAATTCTTTTGCAGAAAGAACTTATTGATGAACTTTAGTTTTAAGTATGTGGTTCACTGCATACGACAAAGAAGACAAATCACTTTCAAACAAAAAGGTGAAATATGTATAAAATGCACTGTCGAAATCTAGGATCTTCAGAATATAATCTGAAATTTCAAGTGGTCAAATAGAGAAAGTGGACAAGTCAAGGACTGAAGATATTTATGAACATTACACAATATGTCCTTTGCATTCAAAAGAAGTAATAGGAAACAGCATTGAGTTATTTGAAATGAAAAAAGCAAAGGGAGCTCCAATAAATGTATGGGAGAAAACCTTGGAAGGTAATTATTTTCCACAGCTGTTTCCTACAGGAGAAGGTGGACGGTATAATGATCCACCTGTACTGATTGCAGCTTCAGAATATCGATCAACAAGATTCATCTTCTAAACTTATTACCTGTTCAACCACATTTACAGTTTTGTAAAAAATATTGTTCTCGATAAGATATAAGGTAGCCTTTTCAACTTTATTAACACCCACAAAATCTTTCCATATTTTCCAACTTTTTGTTACTACAACATTTACTAGAATGACTACTGCCTAATTTTCCTCTTTCACTCCAGAAATAGTTTCAATATTTTTCTTAAAATCCAAAGGTAAGTACACCACTCTTCCTTTAAACCTCTTTGCAAGTCTGTTGGTGACAGTTTACATGTTTTAGGCTCCATCCGAATTATAGTTCGAAAAGAATTAACACCTTGAATTAGAACAGACTCATATGTATTCAATTCAGCCAGGTCCTCCAGAATAGCTACTAATTCTAAATTATTATGTACTGCTCTAAAATGCATTTTGTTCTCTTCTAATTTGTTATAACAATATTTACAGATACGTTGATCACTACCTAACTCAAATTGACCTTCCACCAACAAGTACATTGTAAATTCCACCCACTTACCATTGTTCTCCTTTTCACTTTCAAACACAAATCAACATTCCTACTTTGACTTTTATAATCAGCACGTCGACAACTAACACAAACATAGTCTCTTATTTCAGACCACACTACATTAAACTTTCCAATTTCTTCTTCAAACTGATCAGTGCTAATCACTTTCCCATCACCTCCAACATCTGTAATTGTCAAACTTTCAGGTTCTATGAACTGCTCCTCTGAACCAAAATATCGAATTTCAATATCATCACACTTTTTTTGAACAACTAATAAAGAAGCATATAAAAGACTTGTCCTCAGTTCACTTAAAAATAATGCAGAACTTTTTACATAGTACACTTTCCTCACAAACTTACGCATTTCTGAATAACATACTGCTAACATCCTCAACTGATAAAAAACACTTTTACAACCTTTTCTTTAAAGACAAGCCAGGGAATTCCCATACTTCTCAGTATATTTTCTTACGTGACATAGATCTAGTCCTTGTAACAACTTAACGTTCTATTTAATACTTTCACTTCAAAATCACAATGAATAACTTCTGTTTTAAATTGAAAGCACTATCCACTATACTTTCAATACGCTGTTTCTCGTTCAATTCAAAAAGATTCCTTTTATATTTGAAGCATTCTTTCATTGAATTCTGAATCACTCATTTTCATGAAACTCCTTTTGTCTCCGAGTAACAGATACTATTTCTTTATCATCTTTCCTTTTCCTGGTATTTGAAATTGAACTCTGCTTCACCTTACTTGATAAATTCCTATTTTTCCTCTTGTGTGATCCTTTTTTCATCTTGTACTTATAGTAGAACAAAGTTTTTCTGTACTACTCCCATTTTTTCCAAATACAAACTTTTGCCTTTTGCACAAATATATATTTTTCTTCTCTTTTCTTTTTTTTTTTACTTCTTCTTGGCATTTCCAAATTTTAATCCAAACAAAATAATTTTCTGAAAAAAAAATAGATTCAATTATTTTTCACATTTGTTCACTATGTTAAAATTATAACATACAATTACAAAACTTCCAATAATGACTTCCACACCCAGTGCTGCAAAGTGATTGAACACGACAGAGCAGCATTAACATGACAAGTAGTGCCATAGAACAAACAGCAAGTATTTATTTAATTATTTACAAACACCTTTACAATTTATACGTAACTGCACTACCTCGTACTTTTCACCTCTCCGCCGCACTCCACCATCAGACACCACTCTCTCTGCAACCCACCACAGACAACTTTGTAGATAGTATTTTTTTTTTAAATTAATCTATGTACTTAAGATGCTATTATCAACCAAAAGGCACACACAAAAATTACAATTATTAGTCTACAATTTTATCTACAACTTTCCAAACATAACACTGCACCCCCGGGTTTAAATGCGGGGGGAGGGGTGTCTGTGGGTGTCCGAGCAACAGCACTTTATTTTAGGTGGCCTTGAAACAGGTCTTTAAGGGGGTCTACTTTCGGGCCTCGCAAACCTCATCCCTTTTTTTTTTTTTATTGCACTGCAGTGAGACTGTGAGAGCATGCACGTTACTCACTACTTAGAAGTGCAGACATCATGCCAGGTGACTCGCATTTTAGGAGAAGGAAAATCCTTTAAAAAGACACTTTTTCTCTCAGAATTTCACTTCTCTTTTTGCAACGCAGGAGCAATATCATTGTGGGGTAATTAGCAAACACACCACCAGGCGCGCATCGCTCATTGCCCCGGATTCTCTCAAATAGCTTCCCGAGTGCACACACACAGCTACACCCGAGTACCTCACAGGTTTTCCATAGATAATTTTCTGGTAAAGAAGACTCTGTTCTTTTTCACCCCTTTTTACAGCACCTACATTAGGGGTGGGCGGAATTTGCAAAATTCACTTTCACAAACTATCGCGAAAATTTTAAAAATCTCCACAAACACGTGCAAAATATCGCGAAGACGCAGACGTTTTTCTCCCACCCGTTCGCGGTATTTTCTGCGTGATTGCGGCTCGCCAACTTACCCATGCGGTTGCTCACGGGTGCGAGATCTCAATTATCTCATACTCTCTCGGTGCATGATCGCGATAAGAAAGACGTGATCGCGCGACAAATGACGTGATCGCGTGACAAATGACGTTAATGCGGGCGCGAACTGTCACGAGACAGCGCAAATGGCTACCAACAATCCAATATCTCGTGGAGAACGTGACCGGATTGGGAAAACTTTGTCGGCAAACGCGGGGATTCAGGTAAGGCGATCGCACGCACGCGAGAATGTATTTTTTTACAGCGCGAGCAAGAAAAAGATTTCCGGTAAGATGCAGATTGCGGAAATTTTGACATTTTCGCGCTCTCCGCGGAACACGAAAATGTCAAATTATCGCAATTTCCGCGAGCGGAACGGAATTTTAGCCCAGGCCTACCCTACATCCCCACTCTGCCTATTGCTGAAAAAATTCGGATTCCCCGAAATTTCGCTCTGGTTGTGCCTCTTCAAACGACCACAAGCAAGCAACTTCAGCACAAACCTGCTCTGACCTTACACATTCTCTTGTTTTACGGCTACGAAAACACACGCTTTGCTTGCCTCACTTAGGGGCATATTATCTTGGACGGCGTTAAACATTATCGCCGGTTTTTCTAAATTAATGTCTTACACTTAAAAGCTCCTTTACATTTCTTTCGCTATATGTACCTTTCTTTAAACCACCACCAGAGAAGGATGGTGATGTATGCTCCACAAAGAGCAACTCAATGCTTTGTTATTCTTTATAAAATAATCTGCCTGTCAATGCTTTTCGCAAACCTTTTTGACCCCTTAAAAGGCTGGATGGATGAGTATAAAACGTCCTATTTAGGAACGGGGGCGGACGATGCCTGAAAATAAGAACGTATAGTTGAATAAAAGGCGAGTGGATGCATGGCCAGATGCATCAATGCATATATACATAGATGGATGTATCAATGTATGAATGGAAGAATAAATGAATACAGGGACCAGTACTTACGATAGACTGGTGGACTGATAGATGCTTAGGATTGGTTATGGGACAGATGTATCTATGGATATATAGGCGTATGGCTGCATGAATGACACAGTGCTTACAATAGGCAAGTGCACTCATAGATATTTAAGATAAGTGCAGGAACAGATGTATGTATGTATGTATATAAGTAGGAATGTATGCATCAATTAAAATATGGTTGGATGGCGCAGTGCTTAGGATAGATGAATGCTGGGCTTTAAGTGGGCCGGGACTGAGGACCAGCACTTATTTTCAAGGAGCCTCCAAAAGGGTCTCTATCAGGCTCTATTTTCAGCCCTCTCAAACAGTCAATTTTATTTTCGGCCCTTTTTTTTATTGCACTGCAGTGAGAGCAAGCACATCGATGTACGCTTGCTTATTTTGCTCACTACTAAGAACTGGAGACATCACGCTACGTTACCCACATTGTAGAAGGAAGGGAAATCCTTTAAAGAATGTTTTTTTCCAAACGTAGGATAATTGGAGAGGATTTTCTAAAGCACACAATGATACTTATCTTGATTTAGACCACGGCCCAACTTGCATAGCCCACACCTCTTTAAGAGCTTTGCCCCCCCCCCTTTAGAGCACCCCCACTTTCTGAAACGCTCATAAGCAAAGCGTATTAAGACATGCAAATTTTTGAGTAAAACATATACCATGCCATAGGACACTCTATAAATGCTCCCAGTGGTACTACGTCAACTTCAGTAGCTCGACATCTGCACATTACTATATTCTGGGTTTTAATCAGAAACATACCCACCTCCCCCACATCCACAACCACCCACGCCCTTCCTTAACCGTACAAAATAAAAAAGAAACCCCCACCATTCCAAGTAGTGCCACTATACCCATACACAGGCTTAAGTTTAACAGGTGTGCGCTGGAACACTTATCAACAAAAAGTATTGAAACATGCAAATTTGTGGGAAAAACATAAACATAGCATGGTTAATAAATGGGTCCAGTGAAACTACATTACTTTTACTAACAACACATGGCCATGTTACAAATGTCCGCCTTATAATCAGCAACATACTTACATCCCCCGCCCCCACCCATACCATGCTCAACCTTACGAAATCAAACAACGAGCCCCTGCACTCCCTTTACCGCCACTATAGCCATAGATAGACTTAATGTCAACAGGTGTCTGCCGGAACACTTATCAGCAAAAGCTATTAAAACTTACAATTTTGCAACTCAAACATACACCATACCATAAGACGGTTTATAAATAGTCACAGTACCACTACACCACCTCAACACCCGCCCTTGCTTAACTTTACGCAATAAAAGAAAGAGCCCAAGCAAATGTAGAAGCGCCACTATAGCCATACACAGCCTTAACTTCAACAGATGTCTCCATGAAAGCTCATCAGCAAGCTGTGTTAAAAAATGCTAATTTGCGGGTAAAACATATACCATGCCATAGGGCGCTTTATAAGTGCTCCCAGTGGTACTATATCTCCTTTAGTAGCTCCACATCTCCATGTTACTATATTCTATATTTCAAACAGCAACATAACTACCTCCCCCACACCCACCCCCGCCCTTGGTTAACAGTATAAAATCAAACAGAAACCCCCCATTCCTAGTAGCGCCACTATACCCATACACAGGCTTAATTTTAACATGTGCCTACCGGAACACTTATCAGCAAAAACTATTCAAACATGCAAATTTGCGGATAAAACATAAACCATCCCATAGCACTGTTTATAAATGGGCCCAGGGAAACTACATTACCTTTAGTAACTACACATGCCCACGTTACAAATGTCCGTCTTATAATCAGCAACATACGCACCTCCCCCACCCCCACCCATCCCTTGCTTAACCTTACGAAATCAAACAACGAGCCCCAGCACTCCCGTTACCACCACTATAGCCATACATAGACTTAATTTCAACCGGTGTCTGCTGAAAGGCTCATCAGCAAAAGCTATTAAAACCTGCAATTTTGCAACTCACACATACACCATACCATAAGATGGTTTATAAATAGTCACAGTACCACTACACCACCTCAACACCCGCCCTTGCTTAACTTTACGCAATAAAATATAGAGCCCCACAAACGTAGAAGCGCCACTATAGCCATACAGAGGCTTAATTTCAACAGATGTCTCCCGAAAAGCTCATCAGCAAAACGTATTAAAACATGCAAATTTGCGGGTAAAACCTATACCATGCCATATGGCACTTTATAAGTGCTCCCAGTGGTACTACATCACCTTTAGTACCTCCACATCTCCACATTACTATATTCTGTGTTTCAAACAGCAACATAACTACCTCCCCCACCCCTGCCCTTGCTTAACCGTACGAAATCAAACAGAAACCCCCACCATTCCCAGTAGCGCCACTATACCCATATACGACGTTAATTTTAACAGGTGTCTGCCAGAACACTTATCAGCAAAAAGTATTCAAACATGCAAATTGGCGGGTAAAACATAAACCATCCCATAGCACGGTTTATAAATGGGCCCAGTCAAACTACACCACCTTTACTAGCTAGACATCTATATGTTACGAAAGTCGTTTAAACACTCTGTAGAGTGTATAGCAGGGCATGGGGAGAGTAAACAAAGTTCCAATTCCAAAACATTTGATATACAGTCCCTTTACTGTATCTATATTAAAGATATTAAATGGAATGAATAAATTGACGAGTGTCTCAAAAGGGATGGTGAAGCTCACATCAGTAAAACACAAACCACTTCAACACCTACATATATCCGCCACAGCGACACAGCCTGACAAATAGTATCACTTATAATCACATTTAGTTCTCTAATGTCAACAAAGTCATACAGAAAATATACCGCACATTTAAATTTTTTTTGATCTCTCACACATTTATAAAACATCTCTTCTAAAGACGCACTCCCCAACTACTTCTATTCCATAAGAACAGACAATAATTAATACGTTTACTACCATATATTTTAGTATATCTACCTTTTTATTATTCACTAGTCAGAAACTACAAAAACTATTCACTATACCCAAATGCAAACCAGAAACCATATTCATATTTATCTCAACTTAGGATCACATGATTCAAACTATGCGTACATATAAAAGGAACGTATCACTTTTCCTATCTCCATCTCCTCTCCATGTAATCTCTAAACACTGTACACGGCCCCACTGTACAACAACCTACCCTGACTTACATTCAAACCTACCTCTCATTGTCAAAAATGAGACCACAACCTGCCCACATAACATTTCTGCATTTCGTTTTATTGCTTTTAACTTAATAACACATACGTCTCCTACCACCACCCCCCACCCCACTATTTCCACAAAAAGTATCAGTTGCAAACATGCAACATTTTCTTTATCTCCCCAAATACGATACAAACTCAAATTAACGCTGTACCTCATTTTCAAAACAATACAGTCTTATAAAGATGACAAACTACTCTTCTTCTCTGTGAAAAAAATCCTAAACATATATAAAATACTTATATAACAACAGCTCAAATTTTATGCATATTTCATAACCAATATCAAACACCACACTTTACTAACACTATATTACTTTGAAATAAAAGATACTTTCAAAATTAAAAACATCACCTCAAATACTTAATCAATACTATAGAACACATAACACACCTTGTTCATTTCTAACTCACCTTTGTAGTTGTTATCCAGATTTCAAATGACACACGCATACAATTCTCTCTTTCTCACATAGTACATGTAAAGCTCCGACTTCGTCAAGAATGAAACCAGGAATGGCACAAATCTCTGTCGCTCCACACATAAATACATTTAAGAACAAATCAGAATACTTCATTCCTTCAACGGCATTCCAAAACTTACCTCCATTGGTTAATTTACAATTTTCCTTCCGAAAAGCTACTTATTATTCCACGCCACATACAGGTCACAAGTTCAACCTATTTATCACCACACTTTCTGGAACCTTCTACGACATCTGCAGGTTAGAAGTTCATAATTGTTTTTTTAACCTAACGGTATACTTTTGCAACATTTTATCGAACATTCAACGGCACGTGCACGTTAAAACTTCACAATAGGGGTCAGTAGTTCATCAGCTTTATTCCCAACTCCGGCAGCACCTCACCTTACACCCCCAGGGCCATATGACCCATAGGAGTCAGTGCTTTCCACTTTCCAAATACCAAATTAATTTCATACATACAAATTTACCTTCACACTCCCTATATAACACCCCTAACCACCATACACAAGTTACAATGTTCGAAACAAAAGTTCCTCTAAGTAGCTATAACTACATGCTGACACTACTTGCACAGATGTGGCACAAGCGGCCAGAGCACATGACTTCACAGCATATGACACACAGTTTGGGCTCGCGCTTTCATCCCCGAGTCCGGCAGCAGCTCAGCTTAGCAGCATGAGACTCTACACACTACCTCACATATTTTCCGTACCCCAAAACTTTCAAACCAGTACGGGTCAGTAGTTTGTCCTACTAGTTATAAACACATGCTGATACTACTTCCACAACTGTACTGCAGCAGCCACGACACATGACTTGACAGCATAAGACACACAATTTAGACTAACGCTCTAATCCCCGAGTCCCGCACCACCTCACCTTAGCAGCATCACACTCTAGGAAATACCTCACTTAATTTTCGTAACCTAGCACTTTCACACTGGTAGGTATGATTAGTTCACTTCACACCCCTTCTATAGCACACCCTAAACAGCCCACAGAGATTACAGTGCTCCTACCCTCCCATTTCCCACTTTTTTCGCTTCAACTGAATCACAAAATGGCGGCCAACACTTCCTCCTTCCATGAGACTCTAGACAATACCTCACATATTTTCCTTACCCAGAACTTTCACACCACTATGGGTCAGTAGTTCATCCTAGTAGGTATGAACACATGCTGACACTACTTCCACAACTGTACTTCAGCTGCCAGGGCACATGAATTCACAGCATAAGACCCACAGTGTGGGCTCAAGCTTTAATCCTTGAGTCGCGTACAAGCTCACCTTCGAAACATCACACACTAGCCAATACCTCACTTAATTTTCGTAGCCTAGAACTTTCACACTGGTAGGTATGATTAGTTCACTTCGCACCCCCTCTATAGCATACCCTAAACACCCCACAAAAGTTACAGTGCTCCTACCCTCCTCTTTCCCACATTTTTTGCCCTTTTTCCCCCTTACTCGCTTCAACGGAATCACAAAATGGAGGCCAACACTTCCTAGTTGCAAACGCTCGCAGCCAATCAGCAGCAAGCTCGTGCTCGTAACGCCTCAGCCAATCAGATGGTAGCATTCCCAAATATCGATATTTGTAAATTTCGATATTTCTCAAAAACTACTGAATGGATTTACACCAAATAAACAAAAGCGTGCTTTCTAGACCAAGACCCTTCTCCCTGCCAAATTTGGGGTAATTCCGTAGCCTTGTCTAAAGTGTCCTATGGAAATTAACATTGAAAAGACACGTTTTGGGACCCCCTTTTTTCACTTTTAACTTAATAACACATACAAATGACCCCCAAACTTTCAACATAGGAGCTGATCTCAACAAAGAATTAGTTTTGAAAATTTCACGAAGATTCATCAATCGGCGCCAAAGTTATTGCAAATAGAATGTTGCCATTATCCTATAGTAACTAGGTCTTAATTACACCTACCTACTGGTGAACGCCAGTAGGTAAGATATATGTATATATATATGTATATGAAAAACAACTCCTGTTGTTGAACTCCAATTCCCTAACGGTCAGAAAGGAACAGGTACGGACCACCAGTAGCTTTTGAATTTTCAATGCTTTATTGTTGTAAAGGCATCCACTGCATGACGCGTTTCGACCGGGTCACATATATATATATATATAATTCACTGAAAAAACCATAGGTTTCAGGGGTGTTATAGTTAGCTGGACTTTTCACTTGTACAAAACCATTGAAATTCCCCCGTTATAGTTAGTTCAGCTAACTATAACTCGCGCGCCCGCAATGCACTGCTGATGACGTCACATATTACATCACTCATGACATGGTCAGTGACATCACTCATGACATCACTGATGACATCTCAAATGACATCACTGATGACATCACTGATGACATCATCCAGTGAATGTGTGTGTTTCTGAAAATTAAATATGTTTTATATATGTATATCTCAAGGTCGATGGAAGAATAAATGGGTATATAAGTGTCTAAATGGATTATTTGTTTTTGAAAAATTGATTGTGTAACTGACTGATTAAGTGTTTCATAGTGAATACATGGCTTAGTGAGTAATGTTTAAATATGTAAATATCTGTATCAGTCTCTCACTTTGTGTATAAGTGGCTGCATGGGTTGGTGAGTAGCTACATGGGTGTTTATATAGGTTATTAGTTGGTTTTATGAGTATCAGTCTGAGTGTCTGCATGGTTCGGTGGGGGTATTACGTAGTGCATAGGTGCATGAATGAATGACTCACTCTTTGTATGTGTTGAAGACAGCATGTGTGCAGGACTCTATGGGTGGATGAGTGAGTGTATGGGTGTGTTAGTGAGTGAATGACTGTCTCAATAGTGTCTTTATGAGTAACTACATATGTTTTAAACTAGTATATGTGACTATTGGTGTATATAAGCGAGTATATGTGACAGTGAGAGATTGAAAGAGTTCCTATATGAATAAGTATGTGTTTCTATAAGTGATTGTTTAAAAGACTAAGTATGTGTAAGTTTCCGTAGAAGTAAGTGTGGTGGTGTGTGTATAACTGTATATGCAAGTAAATGTATGTTTGATTCTTTATTAGCATGAGTGACTATGTGTGTGAGTACCTCTATGGATGAGTGGCATTGTGTAACAGGATGTATAGGTGTATGAGTACATATGATGAGTGAGTACATGTATGAGTGACTGTATAGGACTGTTGGTGAATGAGTGGATGTGTATGTGGATCTTAGAATTACTGTATAGGTTGTTGTAACTGGTATTGGTATGTCCATTGTTTTTAAAATTTTAATTTCTATTTTTGAATGTGTGTATCAAAGGTTATATTAGGGGAAGAGGAGGTCTGCCACTCTATCACAAGGATGATGTCATCAGTGATGTCATCAGTGATGTCATTTGAGATGTCATCAGTGATGTCATGAGTGATGTCACTGACCATGTCATGAGTGATGTAATATGTGACGTCATCAGCAGTGCATTGCGGGCGCGCGAGTTATAGTTAGCTGAACTAACTATAACGGGGGAATTTCAATGGTTTTGTACAAGTGAAAAGTCCAGCTAACTATAACACCCTTGAAACCTATGGTTTTTTCAGTGAATTTCTGAGGTTTTTTAAATGCTAATTCCTAACTATAACGTGCCTGAAACCTATGGTTTTTTCTGTGAATTTCAAAGGTTTTTTAAATGCTAATTTCTAACTATGCCTACAGAGATAGGACATGTGAAGAAAGAAGAAAAAATGCACAGAAAGAAACAAAAGAAGTGCAGAAAGAAGCAACAGAAGTCCTCAAATACGAAGATAAGTGCAGGAAGAAGGATAACGTGCAGAAAGAACAAAAAGAAGAGCAGAAAGAAGCCTTGTTGCAAAATCATCCTGTACCCTCAACTTTTTCAGACGGATACTGGTGGTAACTGAGTCTGACTAACCAGTCCTAGAGCCAGTGCTATGTTAAAAGACACTTAGAATACAGTGAAAACACCTACATACACTAGGGAACATTATGCGTTGGGGTCCCCCTGTGATTAGCATGACCTCCTCTGTAAGCCCCTAGTGTATAATAGGGCATGGGGATTAAAACTACCTCTTAAAACAGGCCACAGGGCGTTTTTGCACACGTTAACTCAGGCCTCGTCCCCTCCCTTCACCACTGTGTAAACACGCCCTGTGTCCATTTTTAGTTGGGAGATTAAGTTCATTTGAATCCTGAGGGTCCCTAGGGTCCAACTAGCCCACTAGGTACCTCCAGTAAGTGCCACAGAGCTGCGTTGCAGAGAGGTGTAAAAAGTGGCATGGCCTGGACCACCTCTCTGCAATGCAGCTCAGTGGCGCTTACTGGAAGCACTTGGTGGGCTAGTTAGCCCCCAGGGGCCCTCAGTATTGAAGGGAAATTATATCCTCAATTTAAAACGTGCCATAGTGCGTGTTTGCACACGTCACCTCAGGCCCCGTCCCCTCCCTTCACCACTGTGTAAACGCGCCCTGTGGCTGTTCTAAGTTGAGAGATTAAGTCCCCCTGAATCCTAAGGGTCCCTAGGGTCAAACTAGACCACTAGGTACCTCCAGTAAGCGCCACAGAGCTGCGTTGCAGAGAGGTGTAAAAAGGGGCTTGGCCTCAGAACACCTGGCTGCAGCGCAGCTCCCTGGCGCATACTGGAGATGCCTGTTGGGGGCGCGTTTGCAGAGTGCTGCACGGAGGGGGCATGGCCTCCGGCACGATGCCAGTCTTTTATTTATTTTAGTTTTTTAAGAAGGGGGGCTGTTTGGTTCCCCTTCTTATTCTAATTTATTGGCCCTGATGACCCCATCCCCCAGGGCCAGTCTCCTAATTATATTTTTTTGACCCCAATCCCCAGGGCCGGCCACTGTTTTTTATTATTTTTAAAAAATATATATTTATAGACACACCTAGGACATGCTGGACAAACCGTACGTACCTATCACCATGACGATTTGCGTGATATTCATTAAAAGGCGACTATGCATGCAATGAATCCACGTGGAATGTATTTACACCACTAGTGAAGCTCTGACATGTCTGATGCCCTACCGTGCCTAATCCTGGTAGACACCCTTGTCGTTTATTTATACAAACATGGGTAGCTATTGACGGGCACATTTAATACACATGCACACCAAGCCATTCAAAGGGGATTCGACAAAAATTCGACCAAAACTATGCAAGAAACCCCCCTCACGGTTAATAAAACACACATCCACTGCCGGATGTGTAATAGTTTTTATTTTACTCTCTGGAAAGGGGACGAACATCACTTGAGAGTCACAGCGTGCTCCTGACAGAGCCCAATGCTGTGTTACACCCACCATTGCCTGCCGAGTGCCACACACCTCTGTGTTGTATTCCACTAGCTAGTGCATATGCTATGACACTCTCTAGCCCATGTGCACTGTAACACCACCCCGTGAATATGTCATGCCACACTTGTCTTCGCACGGGTTATATTGCCCCATCTAACGTGCCTTTCTCGATGCCTATGTTATAACGCACAGTGCTATGCCATACATATTACAATCTGGGATCCATATCTTTGTCACAGTGCATATGCAACGTTACACTCCCCAGCACATATTTTATATTACAACTTTAGAGACTAGTTAGGTTACACAACACTGCCCTGTGCATATTACACTCCAAGGCGCATATCGCATAGCACGCGCTAGTGCCTGTGCTATCTCGCGCTCTCCCATGAATCTGTCATTGCGCACAATGTATTGCATATTATATTTCACGCCCGGTTCATCTTATATCACACTTTTTGGTGCATAGTTTATACCATACACTATATCTAGTTTTCATTTTCAATCGTGCTCTCAGGACTATGTTCTATATAACACTGTGTTCACCTACCCTTTTCACGCGCATTACATTTTGCGATAGGGGGTGGAGGGTCAGGGGGTGTTTCTGCCAAGTGAGCCCGGAGTCACAGTCACAAACGTCCTCTTCTTCCTGAATAAAAGTGAGATTATGCTGCATACTTGTTCATATTTTAAGTAGTTCGCACAGACACAATGTTTTAAAAACAATAAAGTTCCTAATACCCGCCTTCTCTGAACAGTTAGCTTGCTGCCCCATCCCCTTCCTCCCTATCCTCTGTTGTGTGAATCCATGGACTAGCCTCCTCCCTCCTGCCATGCATGGTCTGATGTGCTGCCACTGCCCTCAATTTAGTATGATGTACCAGTCCACTCCTCCTGCCCTCCATTGCCCAATTCTATGCCCCATCATTGACCTCCTGCTTAAACTCTGTGCTTAGCTTGCTGCCCCTATTCTCCTTCCCCCTGCCCTCCGATGTCTTTGTGCATGCCCCTGCTCCATCCTTTTTGCCCACCATGTCCCATGGACCTGCCACTCCTATCTACTCTGAGTGTTCTGTTGAGCTGCCACTCCCCTCCCACCTGCCTAGCATTGTCAGATGACTGTAACCTGTCCCTGCCACCTCCACCCTGCCTGTCCACATGCCATGCCCCTATCCTCTTCCTCCTGTCCTACATGGTCCATTGTACTGCCACACCCTTCTGCCCTCCCTGGTCTGTTGTGCTGCAACTGCTCCTCCTGCCTGCCCCGTGTGGTCTGTTGTGAGGTCCCTTCCCCTGAACTTTCTTGTCTGTGCACAGGTCCTGACCCTTCCTTCTATCCTCCATCGTCCTTTGTGCATGCCCCTCCACCCTCCTTCTTGCCCATCATAGCCATTGTGCTGCCACTAACCCTCCCACTTGCCATGCATGGTCTTCTGTGCTGCCATGGTCCCTCCCACCTTCCCTGTGTGGTCAGTTAGCTGCCCCTGACCCCCTCCCACCTTCCCTCCATGGTCTGTGTGTATGCCATCACAGTCTCACTGTTGCTCTTCATGGTGTGTCTTGCTTCTAGTGCCCATCCTGCCTGACCTCCATGGCTATCTTGCTGCTCCTGCCCTGCCCCCTTGCCCCCAGCCCTACTCCCTCCCTCCTGGCTTGTCTGTTCCATTGTAATGCCCCTGATCCGTCCCTCCTGCCCTTTATGGTCTGTTATACTGCAGCTTTCTCTCCTGTCTGTCCATTATGGTCAGCTAGCTACCATTGCCTCTTGCCCCTCTGTTCTCTGTTGTCCATGTGCATGGTCCTGTCCCCTCCCTCTTGCTTTCTATGGATTGTTGTGCTGCACTCCCGTCCTGCATGCCCTGTGTGGTGTATTGTGCTGCTGCAAACCCTGATGCCTGCCCTGCAGGGTCAGTTTGGTGCACCTCTCCATGTCCCTCCTGTCCTCTGTTATCCAAGTCCATGTCCCTATCCCATTTCCTTCCATGATCCAATGTACCATACTTGCGAACATTTTGAACTTGGTAAGAGGGAGATTTTGAAAAAAAACTGGGGTATTGATTTTCCCCTTTGAGTTACATTGAAAAAGAGGATATTGTAGACAGGAGACAGATCAAATAAAGCCCATTTGAGCTTAAAAACATTGGACGTTTCCTGGCTGAATCGGGTCTGTTGGCATGTATGGTTGTACTACCATTGCCTCTTCCTTCTGCCCACAATGGTCTATTACATTGCCACAGCCTTGAAGGAGGGTAGATTTTGTATCACAGGGGGCCCCTGGCCCGTTCTGCCCACACCTGAAGTATGAGACCCTTGTCCTTGCCCTGCCAGCTGCATTTGTAGGCCGTATTAAATTGACCAGCGGGTCCTGTGTTGCTATATCATTATCCTGAGACATCCTTACCACTCAGCCAGCATAAAACCCCTGTGTAGGCCCTTCTGTTCAATATGTAGGCCTCTTTGTTAAATTGACCATAGCTCTGCAATTTTAGTGTATAGCAGTCTGAAGGCAGGTCTGCGAGGCCTTCTGATCCAAACTAGTAGCCCCCACCCTACCCGAGTGCTCCGTGCTCGGTATCAAAGTTCAACATCCCCCTGAAGCTGTCGACATACAGTAGGCTGCATCCTGGACTGGTACTTGCTTCCTGGGCAGGTTTCCCGCTTTTAAGGAAGTGGCAACCGCAGAGCGTCAAGTTAGGAGAACTGAGGAGATTTTATACATGAATATATTGAATTCCCGTACAATACCCATTATTTTCTGCTTGCTCTATGGAACTTACGATAAGCGATTGGCCTGAGAGACTGACCTTTTCACCCAGTCCATTGTCAGCATTAAGTGGGTAAATGACGAAATGTCTGGTAAAATCTGCAGACGAAGCTTTTGGGTAGCATACGTAGGTAGATGTAGCGTGCAAAGGAGCCCACAAAATGATATAAAAAGGGAGCACCCACAGATATCGACGGACTACCTCGCCGTCTGTATGTAGGTTAACAGGCAGTGCAGGTTTTCCCCAAGAGCTGGGAGCTCTTGTCTTCCTTTGCTTAAAATGTCTTGCTCTGCTTTGCTTGAAGTATCTTATTCTATTTTACCTATATGAAATGTCATGTTATGTTTAACCATTGTTCTCTTTACTTTTGCATTTAAAAGATTTTGTATTGTAATTGCAGGAATGCTTGCTCTAAGAGTAAACGTGAGTGTTCCTAGGTAACATTTTCCTTGGTGTAACTTGTTTCTCATGATGCATTTATAGATGTGTTTTCTCTCTCTCTCTGTCAGTACATTAATTGAGATACAGAGAATATTATGACAGCTGTATGATTATCTGGATTCTGTATTTTGTACTTTATGTCTCTATTCTGCGGTTTCTTTGAAGTTGCATCTTCTCATTAAACTGCCATTGTATTCTGCCTCCAATTCCATGTCTCATATGTCTGTTTTCTTCATTTTTGGAGCAAGCGTTCCTAGGCACCCCGGCTCAAATTAAGGTGCCCCTTTTTTCCCTGACTCACTCTCCTGCTCAGTTCTGTGGTGGCTCCCGGGGATCTGGGGACCGCCCCTAGCTTCCTTGACCCGTAATAGATCTTCCCACCAACAGCCTCTCTTGCAAGTCCTGTATTGTTGGTTTGTTGCCCCTTCCCCCCTTTCCACTGCCCTCCATAGTCTGTTGTGCTTCCACGGCCCTTCCTGCCTGCTCAGTGTGGTTAAATTGTTGCCTTTGCACCCTCCAACCTGCCTTCAATTTTCAGAGTCCGTGCCCCTGGCCTCTGCCTCTCAACAGTATCCTAATGAACAACTAGATTGCTAACATTCTATATTTATTACAAAAGTGTGGAACGCCTGACATCATCTTGATGTAATCAAAACTGTAATACCTAGAGCATTTCCTTTAGAAATTACATATATGAGAGGGTCTTATTGGCATCAAAATTATGGTTAGTGCTCTAAAAGACTAAAATAAGGACATATTTTCTGAGTTTTCAAATAGCGACAAAGCACTTTTAAATTATTTGTTATCTTTATGTTTTTTTATCCAGTTGACCACTTGATTAAATGTTGCACTTAGGGGAGAGGATGTGGTTTTACTTCCAGAACTGCAGACTTTGCAACTGGGGAACCAGGTTGAAGTTTCTGCTTCAGCTCGACATTCTGTGATTCTGGTCAAATCACTTAGTCTCCCCATGTCTACAACCAAAATGAATTTGTTCTTGTGTGATGTAACCAATGCTCATGTAAAGCACTCCAATACCTGACAAGTCTGCACTATATAACACTGCAAAAACACAAAATAATAAGTGTTTTGCCCACTTCTGTCATTGGGCTATATTTGGGCTACATCTGGGTGATTTTGGGCTACATTTGGGCTCTTTTGTCTCCGGTGGCCATCTTGGGAGATTTATTTGTTATGAAGTTTCCTAATTTCCTCATGTACTGCAGTCTCCTCAGTAGGAAATGCTTTCAGTTTTTTACTTTGATTCCATCATGAAGGTATTCAGATATGTCACACATTTGCCATAAATTCTGAATGTTAGCACTCTAGTTGCTCATTAGATCACTGTAGTAAAACTACTGCACCATGGAAGTCTGCTCCTGGTATTAAAAGTGCATGTTTCAGTCTGCATGTCAGAATTTGTTAATGAAATAGAAGAGGATTTGAGAAGTCACTCAAAATGTGCCCTCATTTTCTTTCTTCAGCATTAATCATAATTTCTATGGCAAAATGAACCTCCTCATTGTGTTCCTTTTTAAATTAAATGTTTTAAGTGTTACCAGTTTATTCCAATCAAGATGGCTTCAGGTGTGCCTTACTTTTGTCATAATGAAGACAGTAAGCGCTCTAGTTGTTTTTAAGAACATTCTGGGACATTCTGTCATTGGGCTATACTTGGGCTACATCTGGGTGATATTTGGGCTACATTTGGGCTCTTTTGTCTCTGGTGGCCATCTTGGGAGACTTATTTGTTATGAAGTTTCCTAATTTCCTCATTTACTGCAGTCTCCTCAGTAGGAAATACTTTCAGTTTTTTACTTTGATTCCATCAAGAAGGCATTCAGATGTGTCACACATTTGCCATAAATTCAGAATGTTAGCACTCTTTTTTCTCATTAGATCACTGTAGTAAAGCTACTGCTCACCAGGGAAAACTGCTGCTGGTATTGAAAGTGCATGTTTCAGTCTGCATGTCAGAATTTTTTAATGAAATAGAAGAGGATTTGAGAAGTCACTCAAAATGTGCCCTAATTTTTCTTTCTGCAGCACTAATCATACTTTTTATGGAAAAATGAACCCCCTCATTTTGTTCCTTTTTAAATTAAATGTTTTAAGAGTTACCACTTTAATCCAAGCAAGATGGCTTCAGGTGTGCCATACGTTTATCATAAGTAGGACTGTTAGTGCTCTAGTAGTTCTTTGGAACACTCTGGGAAGCTGCAGTAGAACACAAAGGAATCAACTGACAGTCTCTGCCCTTGTTGGATGTACATGTTTTACTGAGAATGTCAGACTTCATTCTCACATGACTGAGAAAGATAATGTGAATTTACAGAAAATAAGCTCTCAGTTTAGCCTATAGATCACCTTCCAAACCTCTGTGGTAAAAGCATGAGAAAATATTTTTCTCTCAATCATGATATCCCAGCAGAAGGCTTTTTCACATGGTGAAATCACCTTAGAACATACCACAATTCCTAAAATGAGTATGGTACCATCAACAAATGATTTATAATGTAACTAAAGTCTTAAAACCTTCTATTAACTGCAATGCTTTTTAATGAGGTGCTATCATGTATATTGGTCCCAAGATGGCTGCCAACACTTCTTGGATGAAGTGCTGACAGCCAATCAGATCTCAGGATGAGATGTGTGGTTAGGCTCCGCCCACATATATATATGCTTTTAAATGCTATTTTCTCAGGAAATACTGAACAGATTTACACCAGACCTGCAAAAGGCACTTCCTTGACCTTATGGCTACCTCTCTGCCAAATTTCAAGTAATTCTGTTCAGCCGTTCGGGCTGTAGCTGTGTCTAAAGGTCTTATGGAAAAATGCATGGGGAAAACACGTTTTGGGACCCCCCTTTTTTCTCGGCCCCTGCTTGACGAATCCCCCCGAGACTTTCAGGGTAGGAGCGGAGCGTAGCGCCCCACCTATTTTGAAAATTTCGCGAGGATTCGTCGACCAGCGCCAAAGTTATTCCAAATAGAATGTTGCGGATTTCCTATGGAAACAGGGTCCTAACTATATCTACCTACTGGCGACCGCCAGTAGGTAATATATATATATATGTGTATATGTGGGTATATATATGTATATCTATCCATCTATCTATCTATCTATCTATCTATCTATCTATCTATCTATCTATCTATCTATCTATCTATCTATCTATCTATCTATCTATCTATCTATCTATCTATCTATCTATCTATCTATCTATCTATCTATCTATCTATCTATCTATCTATCTATCTATCTATCTATCTATCTATCTATCTATCTATCTATCTATCTATCTATCTATCTATCTATCTATCTATCTATATATTCACTGAAAAAACCAAAGGTTTCAGGGGCGTTATAGTGAGGAATTGGCACTTAAAAAACCTTAGAAATTCACTAAAAAAACCATAGGTTTCAGGGGCGTTATAGTTAGCTGACCATGTCATGAGTGATGTAATATGTGACATCATCAGCAGTGCATTGCAGGGGTGCGAGTTATAGTTAACTGAACTAACTATAACAGGGGAATTTCTAGGGTTTTGTATGAGGGAAATGTCCTGCTAACTATAACGCCCCTGAAACCTATGTTTTTTTAGTGAATTTCTAAGGTTTTTTAAATGCCAATTCCTAACTATAACGCCCCTGAAACCTTTGGTTTTTTCAGTGAATTTCAAAGGTTTTTTAAATGCTAATTGCTATCTATAACTTATCTCTAAAGATATCATGTTTAATGATTTTCATTGGATTTCTATATTTGTCAAATTCAGTGTGTCAATTGCATTAATTATGTTTTTTTGGAATTCTTTTTTATTACCATTTTTTAAATTTAGTTTTTTAATTAATTCTTTTAAAAACTTAAAAAATATTATTTGTTTTAGTGGGTTTTTCAAACTTTTTTTTTAATATTTTTAAAAATATTTCTTTAACTATGTTCAAAACTTTATTTTCTATATTTTTTTCCATGTTTTTGGATCCGCGCACCCTATGCGCACCGTTCTCGACCCCTACGCGATAGCATCCACGCATGGTATGCGTTGGGTACGTGTTTAGTGCGCGATCGCAATGCGACTGGTACGTTACTCCCAGCCTATACGCGACACGTTCGATGTATGTAACGCGACGTTTACGCGCTTCCGCGATGTGTCATCTGCGTCTATGACGCGGTAGGTTCGCGGATCCCGTGAAATATTTAACATTTAAAAAAACATATATATATGTATTTCATGTGAATATTAATTGAAGACAAACTCTAAACTAGTCTTAAAACTAATATATTTTTACATCTAATCCTATAATTTTTTTTAATTCAATTTCGCGGATGCGCGCTGGGTGCGTGCTGCCTATGCGCAGGATGCACGGATCCCATGTGACCTACAAAAAAAGAGATTTGATTGGTTCATTACACTTCCTGTTCTAACTATTGAAAGACCCCACCCAATTCAATCATTCTTCTTTGACCTTCTTTGGAGGAGCATCTCTTTGCAGAGAAGAAGATTTTTTACACTTAGCTTTAACTTTTTTCAACTAAAAATGGCTTCATGGCAGCAGGCATCACCTGCATCTCCTCATACATCCTAGGATGAATTTTTGGAGGAGGCACCATGCAAAGAACGTTTTTCTTCAGTGGTGTGGAAATTTTTTACTTTTCCCGAGGGGCAGAATAAGACCAATGCCACCTTGGTCACATGCAAGATTTGCAAAAGAGTGCTGTCGCGAGGGGATTCTAACAAGAAATACTCGTGCGGCACGGCTAGTATGATGAAGCACCTAAGGACCCTTCATCCAAACAATCTCACACGAGAAGAGTGTAAACGAATGAGAAACACTCCTGCTCCTGCACCTTCCACCTCATCGCAGCCGAGCACTTCAAGAGTGCATCCATCAGCCCAAAACTTGGACATCCGTCCTCAATTTCAATTTTTAAAAGTGCTCTGCACTAAGTGCAATGCGACTTTGTGCTACGGTGAGCAGTCGATCGATCTGATCTGCCACCGGCAAGAAAATCACAAAATTGTTGGAAAAACCAAACAAAAAAAACAAAAAAAATAAGAAAAAAATAAGTTCTTGTAAGAACTAACTGTCCTGGTTTAAAAAAAGAGCTACATTTCTTTGTTAGTGTGTGAAAGTTTAGATGAATATATGTGTAGTATGTAATTGACTGAATGAATGCATTAGTAGCGTATGGTGAATGTATAAGTGCAGAACTATGAGGAAGTGCTGCAGCATCACACAGTAACCTCTTTAACTGCAGTGTGCTGTAGTACTTCCAAAGCACAGGGATGCAACATATGTACATAAATATGTTGCAAATCTATGCTTCTCTCTGCACGGCTGCTTAAACTGCAGCCATGTGGTGACACAGGCACCCTTGCACCATAGTGCAAGGATATCTGTGTCATGTGCTGTTTGTTTTTGTGCAGGAAGACACACCTTCCTGCACAAAAACAATCAGTAAAGGCATTTTTCTCTTTCACTGTATGCTGAGCATTGTAGCATGCATTGAAGATATAAAAATGTGGAGAAATGAAAAAAATTCTCCTTGTTGTGCTTTCCTACACCAATTTTAGAACGGTGCAGCATTCACACACATATCGAGATTTATGATTTCTGATAAATCTAGACATGTGTCTTGTTCTATGAGTATTCAGTGCAATCACGCACAACAACACTTATAGAACACCCTTTCAACGCAACGTGGTGTGCATAATGAGGTTGTATTTACATGGAGTATAAAAAGTGCACAGAGTGCCTTTTCCTCTTTTTGTAAATATGAAATAGTGTCTTGCACAATAGCTATGTTACAAAAAGTGACATATTTCCGGTTATAAAATTCCTTGTGAATGATAGAAGGTAAGCACAGAGTTTTATCTGCAAATATGTTCAAAGAAGAATGATTGAGATGACTATGGTCCTTCAATAGGTACAATGGGAAATATTATGAACCCCTCAAATCTCTTTTTTTGTAGGTCACATGATATCTGATTATGGTCAGATTTCAAAACTATATAGGTATAAACAGAGTGTTTTTAGAAATGTGTTTCAACTTTGTAGCTTCTTGCAGACCTCCTCATTCTGCATTTTGAGACTTAGTTAAACTTACCTTCACAATAATTGGAATAAAAAATGGTATACATTTTTTTCAGATTTTCATTGCAATCTAAATTCATATAAATTTCTTATTTTAAAATGTGGATCTGTGAAAGAAAAGGAAAAAAAATTGTAACATGTAATAATACATTTTTTACAACACAGCATGATTTCCACAAAGTAATTTATTTGCCTTTTTTGCTGTTCTCAAAATATATTGAATTTCACTAAAAATAGTGATTTCAATCGTACTCATCACTTAACAGCGGGCAAAAAAAAAAACAATCCGAAACATTGTTAAACAAAACCCAACATGCTATTCTCAGCAAAATACCACAAGATACAAATCACAGATATATAAAATGCTTACGGCTAACAAAATTTTATAAGTTTAACTTACAAAAACTGTAAATGTTGCCACTTTAAAATATTCACCGAATCTGAGGATACATTTTTGGAGAAGGCACCACGCCCACAACGTTTTTCTTCAGTGGTGTGGAAACTTTTTACTTTTCCAGAGGGGCAAACAAAGACCAATGCCACCTTGGTCACATGCAAGATTTGCAAAAGAGTTCTGTCGCGAGGGGATCCTAACAAGAAATACTCGTACGGCACGGCAAGTATGATGAAACACCTAAGGACCCTTCATCCGAACAATCGTGCACGAGAAGAGTGCAAACGGATGAGAAACACTCCTGCTCCTGCGTCTTTCCGAGTTTCTTTTTTTTTCTAGCATGATTTCTCTATTTTTACGTTGAAAAACAGTATCTGTAAAAAAGAATAAAAAATAAATGTATATTAATAACTTTCAAATGTACACTATTCCATTACTGTACAAACACATTTTATACAAAAACTGACTAAGAAACTATAGCCCTGAACCACAAGTGTGACGATGGTTAAAACACTACATGCATAGAGCATACTACTTTGAAGCAGTTCATGCCCTAAAGCCTACCTCACTAAAAGACTACATGCTAACTGACTGAATGATTACAGTACTATAAGGAGACATACTGGGTGAGTGACAGGGTGTTTGCTAGAAGTGTATGAATACTGATTGGGGAATTGAAGGTGTGAAAGACAACTGTGTAGGTGGTTAGAGGACTGCATCCATAGTGAATAGGCATTTGAAGCAGTCTATGTGCTAAGGCCTGGCTCACTGCATGAGTACTTGGGTACTGACGGAATGATTAGAGTACAGCAAGGAGAGTGCCTGAGTGAATTTATAAGTGGTTGGCTTTTGACACAGTGAATGGATTAGTACTTGGTACTGAATGGGTCACTAGAGGAGTGCAAAGGGAGTGACAGGATGTTTGCTGGACTGTATGGATACTGACTAGGGAATTGAAGGTGTGAAAGACAAGTGTATAGTATGTTTGAAGACTGCATGCATACTGCATAGACATTTGAAGCAGTCTATGTGGTAATGTATGGTTCACAACATGAGTACTTGGAAACTGACTACTGCTAGGACAATGCCTCTGTAAAACTTTTACATTTTCAGTTCTGGCACAGTGAAGAGAATAGTACATGGTACTGCACTTTAGTGTCAAACCCTGACTCATTTTATCAATGCATAAGCAAGGAATAGCTTCTAAAGCTACTAAATCTTGACAACATGACCGGTTTTAAAACAGTTATCTGTCAGCAAATACACGATGTTACGAAATGCTTCTATCACAATCCTTAACCAAATGCACACAGACTCACAGTGTGATTTTAGACAAGCAACACTATCCTAGGAGTTTACCAAAACTCATTCACTAGTCTAGAGGAGGTAAGGGTACTGCACACAATCTACATATTTAAGTACAGCACATTAGTGTCAAAGCATGACTCATTTAATCAACGCATAAGCAAAGACTGGCTTCTAATGCTACTAAAACTTGATAACATGACAGGTTTTAAAAGAGTTATCTGCCAGAAAATACACAATGTTACCAAATGCTTCTCAGACAGTGGTTCCCAAATGCACACAGATTCACAGTGTGATTCTAGACAACAACCACTATACCTAGGAGTTTACCAAAAATCATTCACTACTGTGGAAGTGGTAAGGGAACTGCACACAATCTACATATTTCAGGACTGCACTTTTGTGTCAAAGCCTAACTCATTTAATCAACGCATAAGCAAAGACTGGCTTCTAATGCTTGACAACATGACAGGTTTTAAAAAAGTTATCTGTCAGAAAATACACGATGTTACCAAATGCTTCTCTCACAGTGGTTCCCAAATGCACACAGACTCACAGTGTGATTCTAGACAAGCAACACTATCCCTTGCACTATACCAAAACACATTTCTTCATCTAGAAGTAGTACTACATTTTAGTATAGAAACATAACTCATTTCACAAATTCATAAACAATGACTGGCTTCTAATTCTACCAACATATATAAACAGCACAGTTATCTGTCTGCAAACACATGAAAAACACAAATGCTTATCACAGAATGGTTTCTACATGCACACACACTGTCAATTGTAGAGAAAAAAAGTACTCCCTAAACTTTAGCAGGAGAAATACATTAGTCTGATTAAAATCAAAATAGTCTACATACATCACCTCACAATTAAATAACTCACCTTTCAAGTTGTTTTGTAGATTAAGAAGTATATCAGTCACACACCAGATATCAGTCACACACCAGATTTTCATATACAGAATCTCTGCTCTGTGCACCTCTCAGCAAAAACAAAGAATGGCAAAGTTTCCCTTTCATTTTCCACACATATACATGAAACATCAAATCCGAATCCTTCACACATAAATTCAAAAGCAAACACACATTTCTATTGGTTAAACATTTCAACCCTTTCCAAATGAAATACATTTCAACCCTACCCCCAATCTGCCTTCTGCCTGTTACCATAGAAACATGTCATGGAACACTGTACTGAGCACACAGGTCACAAGTTCAGCACACAATGTTGCTAAACAAGAGAGCAAGTGTGCTTGACTTTTCAACATATCAGCTTATCATATATAATGTTCCTTACATTCAGTTTTTGTTAACCAATAAGAATCATGCGTTTAAAAAACAGAAATATACACCCTACCTTTCAGTGTAGAAAGTTGTCATACAACCAATGATTTCTTGTCTTTTTTCAATTTTTTTTTCCTTGGATCCGCGCACCCAACGCAAGAGGATCCGTGCACCAAACGTGATAGGATGCGTGCACCCTGCGCGCATTTCGCCGTTTTTATTTTTTTTTTTTAAAGGGGGCCCCAGGGGGTTGTTCTGAGACCCCCTAAGCACCTCTAGAGGGTCAGAGTATTTCCACTCTGCCCCCTTTATATGTTTTACACACTTATTCCCTTTGCTTCTTCAGCCTCGCTTATACCGAGGCAGAAAATGGCCACCAACAGTTCCTGGTTTCGAATGTAGACAGACACTTGACAGCCAATTAGCATTCAGCATGCAATCGGGAGGGTGCGCGCTCGATTCGGGGAGGGTGCGCTTACGGTGCAGGTAGGGTCCGCGGACCCTCCCCCGCCATAGATATCACTAACTTTTTTACCCTAATTTTCTCAGGAACTAATGAACAGATTCACACCATTTATGCAAAAGGCACGAGTCTGAACTGAGGACTACCTCTTTGCCAAATTTGGTGTCATTCCGTTCAGCGGTTGGGGCTGTAGTTGCGACAACAGATCCTATGGGAAATTGCATGGGGAAAACGCGTTTTGGGACCCCCTTTTTTCTCTGCCCCTGCTTTACGAATCACCACGAAACTTTCAGGGTAGGAGCGGAGCGGAGCTGGCCAAAAGTTTGGAAAATTTTGCGAGGATTCATCAACCGGCGCCAGACTTATTGGGAATAGAATGGTGCGGATTTCCTATGGAAAATAGGTCCTAACTAAAACTATCTACTGGCGACTGCCAGTAGATAATATATATATATATATATATATATATATATATATATATATATATATATATATATATATATATATATATATGTATATATATATATATATATACACTGAAAAAAAACATAGGTTTTAGGGAAAGTTATAGTTAGTTCGGTATTTCACTAGTACAAAACCATAGAAATTCCCCCGTTATAGTAAGTTCAGCTAACTATAACTCGCGCCCCTGCAATGCACTGCTGATGACGTCACATATTACATCACTCATGACATGGTCAGTGACATCACTGATGACATCACTGATGACATCTCAAATGACATCACTCATGACATCATCCATGTGATAAATTGATGCATCTTTTCACACCCTAATATAACCTTTGATACACCCACTCAAAATTACAGACGGCCATTCTCAAAACCATTGACACTCCAACACCAATAACTACATACCCACTCACTGATTCTTGGATCTACACACACATCCACTCACTCATCCGTACAGTCACTCATACTTATGGTCACTTAGTACAGGACTATCATATGCACTCATACACGTATGTAGACACTCACACATCGCCACTCATCCATAGAGGTACTCACACATCTAGTCAGTCATGCAAATAAATAATCACACACCCATTTACTCACCTATACAGTTACACACAGACCAGCTCACTTACACATACAAATACTAGCACATTCTTACGCTCTTATACAATCACTGCTCAAGCACACACTCAACCATACAGCCACTCTCACAATAACATACTCTCACTTATAGCCATTTAAATACTCTAACACACATATATACTGCCTTTTACATATGTAGTTACTCGCACAAGCACCACTGAGATATACATTTACTCACTAACACACCCATACACACACTCACCCACCCATGCAGTCCATCACAGATGCACTCCTGAAACAATGCACCCAGTGAATCACCCACTCACACATCTGTGCACACACACCTCACCCACACAAACACTCAGGCACCCATACAGATACTCAGACAACCTATCAACAACTCATATAGACACTAATGTAGCTAATCACAATCCCATGCAGCCGCTTACACACCAACAGAGAGATGGATACAGACATTCACACAGTTTACTCACCAACCCATGCATTCAGTAAGATACGTTTAATCACTCATTTATAGACTCAGTCACGCACCTACTAAATCATCCATTCAGACACTTATACACCCACTCATTCATCAATACGCCTTACCCTATATATATTAAACATATTTAAACTTTACAGAAACACACAGTCACTGGATGATGTCATTAGTGATGTCATTTGAGATGTCATCAGTGATGTCATCAGTGATGTCACTGACCATGTCATGAGTGATGTAATATGTGACGTCATCAGCAGTGCATTGAGGGGGCACGAGTTATAGTTAGCTGAACTAACTATAACGGGGCAATTTCTATGGGTCTGTACAAGTGAAATATCCAACTAACTATGACTTTCCTTAAAACTTATGGTTTTTTCAGTGAATTTCTAAGGTTTTTTAAATGCTAATTTCTAACTATAACGTGCCTGAAACCTATGGTCTTTTAAGTGAATTTCTAAGGTTTTTTAAACGCTAGTTTCTAACTATGCCTACAGAGGTTGGACATCTGAAGAAAGAAGAAAAAACGCACATAAAGAAGCAAAAGAAATGCAGAAAGAGGCAACAGAAGTCCACAAAGACGAAGAAAAGTACAGGAGAAGCTAAACATGTCCAGAAAGAACCAACAGAGGAGCAGAAGGAGTCCTTGTTGCAAAATCATCCTGTACCCACAACTTTTTCAGACAGATACTGGTGCTAACTGACTCTCACTAAACAGGCCTAGAGCCAGTGCTATGCTAAAAGACACTTAGAATACAGTGAAAACACCTACATATACTAGGGAACACTATGCGTTGGGGTACCCCTGTGATTAGCATGACCTCCTCTGTAAGTCCCTAGTACATAATAGGGCAGGAGGATTAAAACTACCTCGTAAAAACACCACGGGGTGCTTTTGCACAGTGGTGAAGGGAGGGGGGTCCTGAGGTAACATGTGTGCAAGCACGCCCTGTGGCCATTTTAAGTTGGGAAATTAAGTCCCCACAGATTAAGCGCCACAGAGCAGCGTTGCACAGAGGTGAAAAAGGGGCATGGCCTGGACCTCCTCTCTGCAACGCAGGCCTGTGGCGCTTACTGGAGGTACCCGGTGGCCAAGTTGGCCCCCAGGGGCCCTCAGGATTGAAGGGGACTTAATTCCTCAACTTAAAACGCGCCACAGGGTGTGTTTGCACACGTCATGTCTGGCGGCACCCCCTCCCTTTACCACTGTGCAGAGGCGCCCTGTGGCATATTTTAAGTTGGGGGATTAAGTCCCCTTGAATCCTGAGAGTCCCTGGGTCCAACTAGCCCACCATGTACCTCCAGTATGCACCACAGAGCTGCCTTACAGACCCCACTCTGCAACGCAGCTCTGTGGCGCTTACTGAAGGTAAGTGGTGGGCTAGTTGGCCTCTGCAATGCAACTCTGTGGCACTTACTGGACGTAGCTGGTGGGTTAGTTGGCCCCCAGGGACCCTCAGGATTTGAGGGGACTTAATTCCCCAACTTAAAACATGCCACAGGGCACGTTTGCACACTTGTGACATCAGGCCACGCCCCCTCCCTGCACCACTGCGCAAACGCACCCCCTGGTGTGTTGTAAATTGGGGGATTAAGTCCCCTTGAGTTCTGAGGGTCCCTGGGGGCCAACTAGCCCACCACTTACCTCCAGTAAGCACCACAGAGCTGCGTTGCACAGTGGTGTAAAAAGGGGCATGGCCTGGGCCACCTCTCTGCAACACAGCGCAGTGGCGCTTACTGGAGCTAAGTGGTGGGCTAGTTGGCCCCCAGGAACCCTCAGAACACCCCCTTACAACTCACCAGGTGGCGTGTTTGCACAGTGGTGAAGGGAGGGGGCGGGGCCTGAGGTGACATGTGTGCAAACACGCCTTGTGGCGCGTTTCAAGTTGGGGAATTAATTCCTCTTCAATTCTGAGGGTTCCTGGGGGGCAACTAGCCCACCACTGAGCAATTAGAGCGAGTCACTGTGTCAGAGGTTGCTTTTGCTCATTTCAGGTTGGCTTGGTTGGTATTTTACCAATTCCAAGCTGTAATAATGTGCCTGGAGTGGTAAATGGCTTTTGTCATTTAACAGCTCAGCAAGGGCAGCACTGTCCTAGTCCTATGCTTAAAGACTTTGCTGTAGAAATGGCAAAAGACTTTGGTCATTTCTATCTCGGCGTGGATAGCACTGTGCTAATCCTATGCTTAAAGACTTTGATAGAAAAGCAGACATTTGAGGTGAGCAGATCTAGTGTCACTGGTGTTGAGAGTGCTCTATACATGAGCTGCTTTCCACCTAAACTTGAGAACTACCCAGAGTTCTCTGCTTCTTTTTTGCATAATTTATTTGTCACTCTATACCTGAAAGGGTATTTTTTTGACTTATACTGGGTGCTCCCTTGTGTCTGGACAAAACTATACCTCTCTGAAGAGCTGTAATTAGAGCGAAACACTGTGTCAGGGGTTGCTTTTGGTCATTTCAGGTTGGCTTGGTTGGTATTTTACCAATTAAAAAGCTGTAATGTTGTGCCTGGAGTGGTAAATGGCTTTTGTCATTTTACAGCTCGGCAAGGACAGCACTGTGCTAGTCCTATGCTTAAAGACTTTGCTGTAGAAATCAAAAGACTGTCCATTTCTATCTCGGCGTGGATAGCTCTGTGCAAATCTTATGTTTAAAGACTTTGATAGAAAAGCAGACATTTGAGGTGAGCAGATCTAGAGTGTCGCTGGTGTTGAGAGTGCTCTATACAGGAGCTGCTTTCTACCTAAACTTGAGAACTACCCAGAGTTCTCTGCTTTTTTTTGCTTAATTTATTTGTCACTCTATGCCTGAAAGGGTATTATAAGGAAGAGAAAACTAAAACCAAATCAAAAGAATAATGTACTATACAGGTGTACTACTAATGCCCAGTCGTTAAACATAGAAATATGTTGAATAATGTTAAGATCTCATAATATCAATAACATCATGAAGAGAATGTAATTCTAAACCTAACATAATTTGCTAATCCTTTAATTTATCCTTTCTTTTTTATTAATTTTATTCATTTGTTAACATAGTTTGTTAAACATACACTACAGATTCCACAATGCATCATTATGGCAAAAGTGGGTATAAGTGAAAGAGACAAAGGACTCACTGACCGTGAAAAAAACCAAGGGGGCTGAAACGTGTTGGTTTGTGGAGGTTGCTAAAAATAAATAATATAAACGTAAACCAGTTCCAGAGTGCCGCGTTCATTGCTTTGTTTCAATTAATTGGGTCTGGATCCTACCCCCACGTAGAGCACCAGCTGTTGAGCGCGCCGAGCCATGGGTCACATTGGAAAACATATATATATATATATTTATATATATATATATATTATCTACTGGCAGTGGCCAGTAGGTAGTTATAGTTAGGACCTATTTTCCATAGGAAATCCGCAACATTCTATTTGGAATAACGTTGGCGTCAATTGATGAATATTCGTGAAAGTTTCCAAACTTTTGGCCAGCTCCAGTCCGCTCCTATCCTGAAAATTTCACGGTGATTCGTCAAGCGGGGGGCGAGAAAAAAGGGGGGTCCCAAAACGTGTTTTCCTCATGCATTTTCCCATAGGACCTGTTGACGCAGCTACAGCCCGAAGTGCTGAACGGAATTACACCAAATCTGGCAGTTCAGACTCGTGCCTTTTGCTGCAATGGTGTAAATCCGTTCAGTAGTTCCTGAGAAAATCAAAAGTAAAATCACATATATATCTGGGCGGAGCATAACCACACATCTCATCGTGAGATCTGCTTGGCTGTCAGCACTTCATCCAAGAAGTGTTGGCAGCCATCTGGGGACCAATATGCATGATAGCACCTCATTAAAAAGCATTGCAGTTAATAGAAGGTTTTAAGACTTTAGTTACATTATAAATCATTTGTTGATGGTACCATACTCATTTTAGGAATTGTGGTGTGTTCTAAGGTGATTTTACCATGTGAAAAAGCCTTCTGCTGTGATATCATGAATCATGTTTGAGAGAAAACTATTTTCTCATGCTTTTCCCACAGAGGTTTGGAAGGTGATCTATAAGCTAAACTGAGAGCATATTTTCAGTAAATTCACATTATCTTTCTCAGTCATGTGAGAATGAAGTCTGACATTCTCAGTAAAACATGTACATCCAACAAGGGCAGAGACTGTCAGTTGATTCCTTTGTGTTCAACTGCAGCTTCCCAGAGTGTTCTAAAGAACAACTAGAGCGCTACCAGTCCTACTTATGACAAACATATGGCACACCTGAAGCCATCTTGGTTGGAATAAAGTGGTAACTCTTAAAACATTTAATTTAAAAAAGAACTAAAATGAGGGGGTTCGTTTTGCCATAGAAAGTATGATTAGTGCTGCAGAAAGAAAAATTAGGGCACATTTTGACTTCTCAAATCCTCTTCTATTTCATGAAAAAATTCTGACATGCAGACTGAAACATGCACTTTGAAAACCAGCAGCAGACTTCCCTGGTGAGCAGTAGCTTTACTACAGTGATCTAATGAGCAACTAGAGTGCTAACATTCAGAATTTATGGCAAATGCGTGACACATCTGAATGCCTTCTTGATGGAACCAAAGTAAAAAACTGAAAGTATTTCCTACTGAGGAAACTGCAGTAAATGAGGAAATTAGGAAACTTCATAACAAATAAATCTCCCAAGATGGCCACCAGAGACAAAAGAGCCCAAATGTAGCCCAAATATCACCCAGATGTAGCCCAAGTATAGCCCAATGACAGAATGTCCCAGAGTGTTCTAACGAACAACTAGAGCGCTAACAGTCTTACTTATGACAAAAGTATGGCACACCTGAAGCCATCTTGATTGGAATAAAGTGGTAACACTTAAAACATTTAATTTACAAAGGAACAAAATGAGGGGGTTTATTTTGCCATAGAAATTATGATTAGTTCTGCAGAAACAAAAATTAGGGAACATTTTGACTTCTCAAATCCTCTTCTATTTCATAAACAAATTCTGACATGCAGACTGAAACATGCACTTTGAATACCAGCATCAGACTTCCCTGGTGAGCAGTAGTTTTACAACAGTGATCTAATGAGCAACTAGAGTGCTAACATTCAGAATTTATGGTAAATGTGTGACACATGTGAATGCCTTCTTGATGGAACCAAAATAAAAAACTGAAAGTATTCCCACTGAGGAGACTGCAGTAAATGAGGAAATTAGGAAACTTCATAACAAATAAATCTCCCAAGATGGCCAACAGAGACAAAAGAGCCCAAATGTAGCCCAAATATCACCCAGATGTAGCCCAAGTATAGCCCAATGACAGAATGTCCCAGAGTGTTCTTAAGAACAACTAGAGCGCTTACTGTCTTACTTATGACAAAAGTATGGCACACCTTAAGCCATCTTGATTGGAATAAACTGGTAACACTTAAAACAATTAATTTAAAAAGGAACACAATGAGGGGGTTCATTTTGCCAATGAAATTATGATTAGTGCTGATGAAAGAAAAATTAAGGCACATTTTGAGTGACTTCTCAAATCCTCTTCTATTTCATTAAAAAATTCTGACATGCAGACTGAAACATGCACTTTGAATACCAGCAGCAGACTCCCCTGGTGAGCAGTAGCTTTACTACAGTGATCTAGTGAGCAACTAGAGTGCTACCTTTCAGAATTTATGGCAAATGTGTGACATATCTGAATACCTTCTTGATGGAATCAAAGTAAAAAACTGAAAGCATTTCCTACTGAGGAGACCGCAGTAAATGAGGAAATTAGGAAACTTCAGAACAAATAAATCTCCCAAGATGGCCACCAGAGACAAAAGAGCCCAAATGCAGCACAAATATCACCCAGATGTAGCCCACATGTAGCCTAATGACAGAAGTGTGCAAAACAATTATTTTTTGTGTATTTGCAGTTTTATATAGTGCAGACTTGTCAGGTATTGGAGTGCTTTGCATGAGCATTGGTTACATCACACAAGATCAAATTCATTTTGGTTGTAGACATGGGGAGATTGAGTGATTTGACCAGAATCACAGAATGTTGAGCTGAAGCAGAAACTCCAACCTGGTTCCCCAGTTGCAAAGTCTGCAGCTCTGGAAGTAACACCACATCCACTCCCCTAGTTGCAACTTTTAATCAAGTGGTCAACTGGATAAAAAAACATAAAGATTACAAATAATTTAAAAGTTCTTTGTCGCTATGTGACGAACCTCTACCGTTTCCATCGCCATCTCATGCCGTAACAGAGACCTTTCCTCCTTTCACGTGCCCGTCTCTCCTCTGTTTACAGACTACTGGAAAAAGCGTTGGGGAATACTCCTTTAAGGAATCCCCCTTCTTCGAACCAGTTCCGGACCATGTGGGGAGGTCACCTGACTTTCCTGTTTTGAAAACGGAAGCCGAGGGAAGGAGTCGTCGTTTGGGAGAAGGAGTGCGAACCACGGAGGAAACGCCGATGGAGCAGGACTACATTCGCACTTACCTCGTCTCCCCAGGACATCGCGAGCCCGACGAACGTACAGGCGAGACACCAGAGGCCGCGAGGCAACGGAACCCAGAGACGGAGAAGACGACAAGGAAGCCGGACCCATTCCGGTATCACGCTGAAGCGGGCCACGTCCCAGGAGGGGCGTGGCTGTACAAGGTACGGGGACAACTAGGGGCTCTGTGGGGTAGCGCGACTGGGTCAGAAGGGGACCTGAAAGGGGGGGAACCCGGAAGTCCTAGAACGCCCAGGGGTGTTTTCACGGTGTAAAAATCAACCTGCCTGCAAGGGTTTCCTCACTTACCGCTGGTGATGGTAGTTGCTAGCATGTTCCTCACTCCCCATTCCCAACAATACCTAGAGAACAGGACCCGATATTAAGGGTTGTTTTCTTTTTTCTTGTTTTCTTTTCCTTCACGCTGCAACCTGCATTCCATCGCCTTGCAAGTCCCCGCTAAGCTGCCAAGCCTGTAGCTACAGTGGACCTTTGGTTTGCCCTGTTTATCCTTTAAAGAAAGAGGACGAAGACCCCATTGAGTTTGTAGATGCCTATCATCACACTAAAGACAAGATGTTGTTTCTTCTGTTGAAAATAACAAAATAAAGAAGCCTTGTACTCATCGTAGAGCCTCTGTCCTTACTTCTCCACCGCGCGACACGCTATTTGAAAACTCAGAAAATATGTCCTCATTTTAGTTTTTTAGAGCACTAACCATAATTTTGATGCAAATAAGACCCTCTCATATATGTATTTTCTAAAGTAAATACTCTAGGTATTACAGTTTTGATTACATCAAGATGATGTCAGGCGTTCCACACTTTTGTAATAAATATAGAATGTTAGCAATCTAGTTGTTCATTGGGAAACTGTTGAGAGTCAGAGGCCAGGGGCACAGACTCTGAAAATTGAAGGCAGGTAGGAGAGTGCAGAGGCAACCATTTGACAACACTGGGCAGGCAGGAAGGGCAGTGGCAGCACAACAGACTATGGAGGGCAGTGGAAAGGGGGGCAGGGGCAACAAACCAACAATACAGGACTGGCAAGAGAGGCTGTGGCAATATAATAGACCATTGTGGGCAGAAGGAAGAGGCAGTGGTAGTACAACCATACATGCCAACAGACCCAGCCAGGAAACGTCCAATGTTTTTAAGCTCAAATGGGCTTTATTTGATCTGTCTCCTGTTCACAATCTCTTCTTTTTCAATGTAACTCAAAGGGGAAAATCAATACCCCAGTTTTTTTCAAAATCTCCCTCTTACCAAGTTCAAAATGTTCGCAAGTATGGTACATTGGATCATGGTAGGCAGGAGGAATTGGGGTAGGGACATGGACTCGGATAACAGAGGACAGGAGGGACATGGAGAGGTGCACCAAACTGACCCTACAGGGCAGGCATCAGGGTTTGCAGCAGCACAATACACCACACAGTGCATGTGGGACGGGAGTGCAGCACAACAATCCATAGAAAGCAATAGGGAGGGGACAGGACCATGCACATGGACAACAGAGAACAGAGGGGAAAGAGGCAATGGTAGCTAGTTGACTATAATGGACAGACAGGAGAGAAAGCTGCAGCATAACAGACCATAAAGGGCAGGAGGGACGGATCAGGGGCATTACAATGGAACAGACAAGCCAGGAGGGAGAGAATAGGGGTCTGCACATGGAAACAGAGGGCTGGGGGCAAGGGGGCAGGGCAGGAGCAGCAAGATGACCATGGAGGTCAGGCAGGAAGGGCACTAGAAACAAGACACACCATGGAGAGCAACAATGAGACTATGATGGCATACACACAGACCATGGAGGGAAGGTGGGAGAGGGTCAGGGGCAGCTAGCTGACCACACGGGGAAGGTGGGAGGGGCCATGGCAGCACAGAAGACCATGCATGGCAAGCGGGAGGGTTAGTGGCAGCACAATGGCTATGATGGGCAAGAAGGAGGGTGCAGGGGCATGCACAAAGGACCATGGAGGATAGAAGGGAGGGTCAGGACCTGTGCACAGACAAGAGAGTTCAGGGGAAGGAGCCTCACAACAGACCGCACGGGGCAGGCAGGAGGAGCAGTTGCAGCACAACAGACCAGGGAGGGCAGAAGGATGTGGCAGTAAAATGGACCATGGAGGAGAGGAGGAAGGGGATAGGGGCATGGCATGTGGACAGGCAGGGTGGAGGTGGCAGGGACAGGTTACAGTCATCTGACAATGCTAGGCAGGTGGGAGGGGAGTGGCAGCTCAACAGAACACTCAGAGTAGATAGGAGTGGCAGGTCCATGGAACATGGTGGGCAAAAAGGATGGAGCAGGGCCATGCACAAAGACATCGGAGGGCAGGGGGAAGGAGAATAGGGGCAGCAAGCTAAGCACAGAGGCTAAGCAGGAGGTCAATGATGGGCCATAGAATTGGGCAATGGAGGGCAGGAGGAGTGGACTGGTACATCATGCTAAATGGAGGGCAGTGGCAGCACATCAGACCATGCATGGCAGGAGGGAGGAGGCTAGTCCGTGGATTCAGACAACAGAGGATAGGGAGGAGGTGGATGGGGCAGCAAGCTAACTGTTCAAAGAAGGTGGGTATTAGGAACTTTATTGTTTTTAAAATGTGTGTCTTTGCGAACTACTTAAAATATGAATAAGTATGCAGCATAATCTCACTTTTATTCAGGACGAAGAGGACATTTGTGACTGTGACTCCAGGCTCACTTGGCAGAAACACCCGCTCACCCTGCACCCCCCATCGCAAAATGTAATGCCCATGAAAAAGGTAGGTGGACGCAGTGTTATATAGAATATAGTCCTGAGAGCACGATTGAAAATGAAAACTAGATATAGTATATGGTATAAACTATGCACCAAAAAGTGTGATATAAGATGAACCGGGGCGTGAAATATAATATGCAATACATTGTGCGCAATGACAGATTCATTGGAGAGCGCGAGATAGCACAGGCACTAGCGCATGCTATGCGATATGTGCCTTGGAGTGTAATATGCACAGGGCAGTGTTGTGTAACCTAACTAGTCCCTAAAGTTGTAATATAAAATATGTGCTGGGGAGTGTAACGTTGCATACGCACTGTGACAAAGATATGGATCCCAGATTGTAATATGTATGGCATAGCGCTGTGCGTTATAACATAGGCATCGAGGAAGGCACGTTAGATGGGGCAATATAACCCGTGTGAAGGCAAGTGTGGCATGACATATTCACGGGGTGGTGTTACAGTGCACATGGGCTAGAGAGTGTCATAGCATACGCACTAGCTGGTGGAATACAACACAGAGGTGTGAGGCACTCGGTGGGCACTGGTGGGTGTAACACAGCATTGGGCTCAGCCAGGAGCACGCTGTGACTCTCAAGTGAGGTTCGTTTCCTTTCCAGAGAGTAAAATAAAAAGTATTACACATCCGGCGGTGGATGTGTATTTTATTAACCGTGAGGGGGAATTCTTGCATAGTTTGGTCGAATTTTTGTCGAATCCCCTTTGAATGGCTTCGTGTGTGTGTATATTAAATGTGCCCGTCAATAGCTACCCATGTTTGTATAAATAAACGACAAGGGTGTCTACTTGGAGAGTACCCACCGGCGGGGGCGCCGGGATTAGGCACTGTAGGGCGTCAGACACGTCAGAGCTTCACTAGCGGTGTAAATACATTCCATGTGGATTCATTCTATGCATAGTCGCCTTTTAATGAATATCACGCAAATCGTCATGGTGATAGGTACATATGGTTTGTCCAGCATGTCCTAGGCGTTTCTATAAATATATATTTTTTTAAAAATAATAAAAAACAAAGGCTGGACCCAGGGGATGGGGTCCCCGGGGCCATAAGTGGCCTGAGGAGGGGGACAACGCAGCCCCCTCCTAAAAAATTAAAAAGGAAAAAAGGCCATGACCCGGGGGTTGGGGTCCCCGGGGCCGATTAAGGCCTTGGGAGGGCCAAATGTATTTTTTTCAACAAAATAAATTAGGGTGCAGGCCCTGGGGGATGGGGTCCCCAGGGCCAGTAAATTAGAAAAAGAAGGGGGGCCACACAGCCCTCCTCCTTAAAAAAATAAAATAAATAAAAGACCAGCATCGCGCCGGAGGCCACGCCCCCTCCTTGCAGCACTCTGCAAACGCGCCCCCTGGCCAGTTGTAAGTTGGGGAAATAATTCCCCTTCAATACTGAGGGTCCCTGAGGGCCAACTAGCCCAACAGGTATCTCCAGTATGCGCCAGGGAGCTGCGTTGCAGACAGGTGTTCTGAGGCCATGCCCCTTTTTACACCTCTATGCAACGCAGCTCGGTGGCGCTTACTGGAGGTACCTAGTGGGCTAGTTTGACCCTAGGGACTCTTAGGATTCAAGGGGACTTAATCTCTCAACTTAGAACGGCCACAGGGCGCGTTTACACAGTGGTGAAGGGAGGGGACGGGGCCTGAGGTGACGTGTGCAAACACGCCCTGTGGCGCGTTTTAAGTTGGGGAAATAATTCCCTTCAATCCTGAGGGCCCCTGGGGCTAACTAGCCCACCAGGTGCTTCCAGTAAGCGCCACTGAGCTGCGTTGCAGAGAGGTGGTCCAGGCCGTGCCACTTTTTACACCTCTCTGCAACGCAGCTCTGTGGTGCTTACTGGAGGTACCTAGTGGGCTAGTTGGACCCTAGGGACCCTCAGGATTCAAATGAACTTAATCTCCCAACTAAAAACGGCCACAGGGCGTGTTTACACAGGGGGGAGTGAGGGGACGGGGCCAGAGGTGACATGTGCAAACACGCCCTGTGGCGCGTTTTAAGAGGTAGTTTTAATCCCCTGCCCTATTATATACTAGGGGCTTACAGAGGAGGTCATGCTGATCACTGGGGGACCCCAATGCATAGTGTTCCCTAGTGTATGTAGGCGTTTTCACTGTATTCTGAGTGTCTTTTAACATAGCACTGGCTCTAGGACTGGTTAGTCAGACTCCGTTACTACCAGTATCCGTTACACAACGCCACTCATCCATAGAGTTACTCACACACATAGTCACTAATGCTAATAAAGAATCAAACATCCATTTACTTGCATATACAGTTATACACACACACCACCACACTTACTTCTACAGAAACTTACACATACTTAGTCTTTTAAACAATCACTTATGGAAACACATACTTATTCATACAGGAACTCTTTCAATCTCTCACTCTCACATATACTCACTTATATACACCAATAGTCACATATACTAGTTTAAAACATATGTAGTTACTCATAAAGACACTATTGAGACAGTCATTCACTCACTAACACACCCATGCACACACTCATCCACCCATACAGTCCTGCACACATGCTGTCTTCAACACATACAAACAGTGAGTCACTCATTCATGCACCTATGCACTACGTAATACCCCCCACCGAACCATACAGACACTCATACTGATACTCAAAAAACCAACTAATAACCTATATAGACACTCATGTAGCTACTCACCAACCCATGCAGCCACTTATACACAAAGTGAGAGACTGATACCGATATTTACATATTTAAACATTACTCACTAAGCCATGTATTCACTAAGATACACTTAATCAGTCAGTTATACAATCAATTTTTCAAAAACAAATCATCCATTTAGACACTTATTATCAGGATCCACACGGCCCGGTGATGCACTGACTGAGCATGCGCGAAGTTCCCTCGGCACAGCACTACAATTCCCGGCATGCCGCGGTAACTTACGCTGGGCGTGCGCAAACCGGAAGCACAGAAACACGTAAAGTACTAGCGGAACCATCGAGCGCTGCCGATTATTCAGGATCAGCGATTCCAGGCTCCGGTTTTTTACAGACTGCAGGTCATGGCGATAAGAGTAAGGTGTCCAATACTTTGGGTCGGATGATCCTGGGAACGGACCCCTTAAATCGTACTTTAAGGCCATTTTTGTAGTTCCAGTTTGTGTTTACCACAGGACCAATTACTAGGTGGGGAGTGATGTAACTCTCTGTTCCTTGCTCCGAGGAAGAGGGCGTGTTTCTCCCGTTGGACGAGGCTAGTGTTTCACTGCCTCTTGCAGCAGGAACCTTCTTTGGGGTGAACCCGTTGTTTCGTTGTTCATAACTCTATTCAGTCTCTCCCATTGGGCGAGGTCGGTGACTTACCACCTCATTGCGGGGGAGGTTGTTGAAGTGATTTGAGCACAGTGTTCTTACTCTCCCGTTAGTTGCGGTTGACAGCTCACCACCTCATTGCAGGGGAGGTATTTTCAGAGGACAACAAAGACGGTTCTTATATCAGCCTGAAAAGACCTAGTATTGTTTACCGTCCCTCTTACGGCCAGTATCAGAGGGGGTAAATCACACGATAAGTGTCTCAGGACCACAAGGAAACACCAAGGCGAACTTTGGTCTCATTGTTTCAGGATCTAATGATGGATAACTACACGGGAGAAAGCTTCTGGTAGTTTCCTTACATTAGGTTAAGGGCTCTGATGTATTAACTTTGCCGCCACTACTTCATACTATTTAATTACTTTTGGTTATTCTTTGCTTACTATCCCAGGAGAACAGCGGAAGGTGGGGTACCTCTGGTGTGCTGGATTATCAGTGCAAGATCAGTCTCAGAGGGGCTTAGGTAGGTAAGAAAGAGACAGGAAAAAGGGAATAATATATAACCCCATGTTGTTTCTGTGCAGTGCCCTTATCAAAATCTCTTCCTTTGTTTACTAGCCTCTACGTCCTCCGTACCCTCGCCCTAACCTCTCCTGGGATCCAGCGCTAACCTTTATTTCCTTTACAGGTAGGAATAGGGGGAGGAGTTGTGTGTACCTAGTATAACAGACGAGGTGTGGGGAACAAGGGGGTTAAGGAATTTGAACCGTGTATTGATATCCTGTATCTTTGTCTCCCTTGTTCAGATCTCCCTCCCTGCTGTTCCTTCCCTTTCTTTCCCTCACTTGACTACCTCAATAGTCTGTGTATGTATCCATTCCTGACTTGGGGCCGTCGAGAGGTGGAACCCATTTGAGCTTCAGCGCAATCCTGAGGATTCTGGAAGGCGGAGCGTGACACTTATATACCCATTTATTCTTCCATTGACCTTGAGATATACAAATATAAAACATATGTAATTTTCAGAAAAACACACATTCACTGGATGATGTCATCAGTGATGTCATCAGTGATGTGATTTGAGATGTCATCGGTGCTGTCATGAATGATGTCACTGACCCTGTCATGAGTGATGTAATATGTGACATCATCAGCAGGGCATTGCGGGCACGCGAGTTATAGTTAGCTAAACTAACTATAACGGGGTAATTTCAATGGTTTTGTACGAGTGAAAAGTCCAGCTAACTATAACGCCCCTGAAACCTATGGTTTTTTCAGTGAATTTATATATATATATATATATATATATTTGGAAAACATATATAGATATATATATATATATATTATCTACTGGCGGTCGCCAGTAGATAGTTATAGTTAGGACCGTGTTTCCATAGGAAATCCGCAACATTCTATTTGGAATAACTTTTGCATCGATTGACGAATCCTCGCGAAATTTTCAAAATAGGTGGGGCGCTCCGCTCCGCTCCTCCACTGAAAGCATCATGGGGATTTGTCAAGCGGGGCTGAGAAAAAGGGGGGGTCCCAAAACGCGTTTTCCCCATGCATTTTCCCATAGGACCTTTAGTCCGCGCTACAGCCCGAACGGCTGAACAGAAAACCTTGAAATTTGGCAGAGAGGTAGTCCTCAGGTCAGGGATGTGCCTTTTGCAGGTCTGGTGTAAATCTGTTCAGTATTAGCAGAGAAAATAGCATTTAAAAGCATATATATATCTATAGGCGCGCACCGTGCGCATACGGTAAGCGCACCCTGCAGTGCACGAGCGCAATTCTGATTGGTTATTAGATCTTAGTAAACATTCGAATCGGTTGAAACCAGGAAGTGTCGGCCGCCATTTTGTCTCTCGCAGTCCGAGGGAGGTGAAAAATAAAGGTGGAGAACATGAAAAGGGGGCAGGGTGGACAGTTCCTGACCCCCTAGCCATTGTCAGGGGGTCCCCAAAGGAACCCCAAGGGCCATAAATGTTTTTAATATTTTTACGAAAAATAGCGGAGTGCGCTTACCGTGCGTGCACGGTAGAAACGTGATAATTACGCGAACAGCGTAACGTGGGCACGCGGTGCGCGAAGCGCACCGTGCGCCCACAGAGCGCGCACGGTGAAAAACCTTAAAAAAAAAAAAAATAATTAAATAATAAATACATAACTTAGCATTTAAAAAACCGTACAAATTCACTGAAAAAACCATAGGTTTCACACACGTTATAGTTAGGAATTAGCATTTAAAAAACCTTGCAAATTCACTTAAAAAACCATAGGTTTCACACATGTTATAGTTAGCTGGACATTTCCCATGTAAAAAAACAATGAAATTCCCCCGTTATAGTTAGTAAAGGGAACTATAACTCACGCGACCGCAATCCACTGCTGATGACGTCAGATATTACATCACTGATGACATATGTGTCTTTCTGTAAAATAAATATTTATTAAATATGTATAGCTAAAGGTTAAAGGAAAGAAAAATGGGTAAATAAGTGAATAAATACAGTGATGTAATATCTGATGTCATCAGCAGTGGATTGCGGTTGCGTGAGTTATAGTTCCCTTTACTAACTATAACGGGGGAATTTCATTGGTTTTTTACGAGGGAAATGTCCAGCTAACTATAACATGTGTGAAACCTATGGTTTTTTAAGTGAATTTGCAAGGTTTTTTAAATGCTAATTCCTAACTATAACGTGTGTGAAACCTATGGTTTTTTCAGTGAATATATATATATATTCACTGAAAAAACCATAGGTTTCACACACGTTATAGTTATAGGTTGTAACTATAACTATCTACTGGCGACCGCCAGTAGATAATATATATATATATATATATATATATATATATTAATCACAAAATGCCCAAGCTTTTGACAGGTCACTCGACATCACCCCTGCCATCCGGCACTTGATACAGCTCACCGTGGTTGACCCGTTTGTATATTTCTTTTCGCCGACGCGTTTCAGGGCACTGCGGCCCCTTCTTCATGGGCAGCTCACAAACATCACTGAGGCTCACAATGAATCCTTTGTCGGTTTTTATTCACATCACATGTCCCTGCAACAGCCCCTCCCAATTAGTGCTGCCGCAGTGTCTTTTGGGGCATGTAGTCACCGCATTGCAAGTATTATTTCCTTTAAGTAAGTTCAGTGACTGTTCGTCGTTATGAGCAATTATGTCCTTAAGTAGGCAGGGAACCACAGTGATCGGCTGTTGGGGCGATGTGCTGACGGTGAGGAACAGTTCCTCTCCCAGCCTCTCCATGTACGAGATGGTGCCCCATCCACGGCAGGGACTGGCCGTGCAAAACATTAATCACAAAATGCCCAAGCTTTTGACAGGTCACTCGACATCACCCCTGCCATCCGGCACTTGATACAGCTCACCGTGGTTGACCCGTTTGTATATTTCTTTTCGCCGATGCGTTTCAGGGCACTGCGGCCCCTTCTTCATGGGCAGCTCACAAACATCACTGAGGCTCACAATGAATCCTTTGTCGGTTTTTATTCACATCACATGTCCCTGCAACAGCCCCTCCCAATTAGTGCTGCCGCAGTGTCTTTTGGGGCATGTAGTCACCGCATTGCAAGTATTATTTCCTTTAAGTAAGTTCAGTGACTGTTCGTCGTTATGAGCAATTATGTCCTTAAGTAGGCAGGGAACCACAGTGATCGGCTGTTGGGGCGATGTGCTGACGGTGAGGAACAGTTCCTCTCCCAGCCTCTCCATGTACGAGATGGTGCCCCATCCACGGCAGGGACTGGCCGTGCAAAACATTAATCACAAAATGCCCAAGCTTTTGACAGGTCACTCGACATCACCCCTGCCATCCGGCACTTGATACAGCTCACCGTGGTTGACCCGTTTGTATATTTCTTTTCGCCGACGCGTTTCAGGGCACTGCGGCCCCTTCTTCATGGGCAGCTCACAAACATCACTGAGGCTCACAATGAATCCTTTGTCGGTTTTTATTCACATCACATGTCCTTGCAACAGCCCCTCCCAATTAGTGCTGCCGCAGTGTCTTTTGGGGCATGTAGTCACCGCATTGCAAGTATTATTTCCTTTAAGTAAGTTCAGTGACTGTTCGTCGTTATGAGCAATTATGTCCTTAAGTAGGCAGGGAACCACAGTGATCGGCTGTTGGGGCGATGTGCTGACGGTGAGGAACAGTTCCTCTCCCAGCCTCTCCATGTACGAGATGGTGCCCCATCCACGGCAGGGGCACCATCTCGTACATCTCGCACCACTGATGTGAATAAAAACCGACAAAGGATTCATTGTGAGCCTCAGTGATGTTTGTGAGCTGCCCATGAAGAAGGGGCCGCAGTGCCCTGAAACGCGTCGGCGAAAAGAAATATACAAACGGGTCAACCACGGTGAGCTGTATCAAGTGCCGGATGGCAGGGGTGATGTCGAGTGACCTGTCAAAAGCTTGGGCATTTTGTGATTAATGTTTTGCACGGCCAGTCCCTGCCGTGGATGGGGCACCATCTCGTACATGGAGAGGCTGGGAGAGGAACTGTTCCTCACCGTCAGCACATCGCCCCAACAGCCGATCACTGTGGTTCCCTGCCTACTTAAGGACATAATTGCTCATAACGACGAACAGTCACTGAACTTACTTAAAGGAAATAATACTTGCAATGCGGTGACTACATGCCCCAAAAGACACTGCGGCAGCACTAATTGGGAGGGGCTGTTGCAGGGACATGTGATGTGAATAAAAACCGACAAAGGATTCATTGTGAGCCTCAGTGATGTTTGTGAGCTGCCCATGAAGAAGGGGCCGCAGTGCCCTGAAACGCGTCGGCGAAAAGAAATATACAAACGGGTCAACCACGGTGAGTTGTATCAAGTGCCGGATGGCAGGGGTGATGTCGAGTGACCTTTCAAAAGCTTGGGCATTTTGTGATTAATGTTTTGCACGGCCAGTCCCTGCCGTGGATGGGGCACCATCTCGTACATGGAGAGGCTGGGAGAGGAACTGTTCCTCACCGTCAGCACATCGCCCCAACAGCCGATCACTGTGGTTCCCTGCCTACTTAAGGACATAATTGCTCATAACGACGAACAGTCACTGAACTTACTTAAAGGAAATAATACTTGCAATGCGGTGACTACATGCCCCAAAAGACACTGCGGCAGCACTAATTGGGAGGGGCTGTTGCAGGGACATGTGATGTGAATAAAAACCGACAAAGGGTTCATTGTGAGCCTCAGTGATGTTTGTGAGCTGCCCATGAAGAACGGGCCGCAGTGCCCTGAAACGCGTCGGCGAAAAGAAATATACAAACGGGTCAACCACGGTGAGCTGTATCAAGTGCCGGATGGCAGGGGTGATGTCGAGTGACCTGTCAAAAGCTTGGGCATTTTGTGATTAATGTTTTGCACGGCCAGTCCCTGCCGTGGATGGGGCACCATCTCGTACATGGAGAGGCTGGGAGAGGAACTGTTCCTCACCGTCAGCACATCGCCCCAACAGCCGATCACTGTGGTTCCCTGCCTACTTAAGGACATAATTGCTCATAACGACGAACAGTCACTGAACTTACTTAAAGGAAATAATACTTGCAATGCGGTGACTACATGCCCCAAAAGACACTGCGGCAGCACTAATTGGGAGGGGCTGTTGCAGGGACATGTGATGTGAATAAAAACCGACAAAGGATTCATTGTGAGCCTCAGTGATGTTTGTGAGCTGCCCATGAAGAAGGGGCCGCAGTGCCCTGAAACGCGTCGGAGAAAAGAAATATACAAACGGGTCGACCACGGTGAGCTGTATCAAGTGCCGGATGGCAGGGGTGATGTCGAGTGACCTGTCAAAAGCTTGGGCATTTTGTGATTAATGTTTTGCACGGCCAGTCCCTGCCGTGGATGGGGCACCATCTCGTACATGGAGAGGCTGGGAGAGGAACTGTTCCTCACCGTCAGCACATCGCCCCAACAGCCGATCACTGTGGTTCCCTGCCTACTTAAGGACATAATTGCTCATAACGACGAACAGTCACTGAACTTACTTAAAGGAAATAATACTTGCAATGCGGTGACTACATGCCCCAAAAGACACTGCGGCAGCACTAATTGGGAGGGGCTGTTGCAGGGACATGTGATGTGAATAAAAACCGACAATGGATTCATTGTGAGCCTCAGTGATGTTTGTGAGCTGCCCATGAAGAAGGGGCCGCAGTGCCCTGAAACGCGTCGGAGAAAAGAAATATACAAACGGGTCGACCACGGTGAGCTGTATCAAGTGCCGGATGGCAGGGGTGATGTCGAGTGACCTGTCAAAAGCTTGGGCATTTTGTGATTAATGTTTTGCACGGCCAGTCCCTGCCGTGGATGGGGCACCATCTCGTACATGGAGAGGCTGGGAGAGGAACTGTTCCTCACCGTCAGCACATCGCCCCAACAGCCGATCACTGTGGTTCCCTGCCTACTTAAGGACATAATTGCTCATAACGACGAACAGTCACTGAACTTACTTAAAGGAAATAATACTTGCAATGCGGTGACTACATGCCCCAAAAGACACTGCGGCAGCACTAATTGGGAGGGGCTGTTGCAGGGACATGTGATGTGAATAAAAACCGACAATGGATTCATTGTGAGCCTCAGTGATGTTTGTGAGCTGCCCATGAAGAAGGGGCCGCAGTGCCCTGAAACGCGTCGGCGAAAAGAAATATACAAACGGGTCAACCACGGTGAGCTGTATCAAGTGCCGGATGGCAGGGGTGATGTCGAGTGACCTGTCAAAAGCTTGGGCATTTTGTGATTAATGTTTTGCACGGCCAGTCCCTGCCGTGGATGGGGCACCATCTCGTACATGGAGAGGCTGGGAGAGGAACTGTTCCTCACCGTCAGCACATCGCCCCAACAGCCGATCACTGTGGTTCCCTGCCTACTTAAGGACATAATTGCTCATAACGACGAACAGTCACTGAACTTACTTAAAGGAAATAATACTTGCAATGCGGTGACTACATGCCCCAAAAGACACTGCGGCAGCACTAATTGGGAGGGGCTGTTGCAGGGACATGTGATGTGAATAAAAACCGACAAAGGATTCATTGTGAGCCTCAGTGATGTTTGTGAGCTGCCCATGAAGAAGGGGCCGCAGTGCCCTGAAACGCGTCGGCGAAAAGAAATATACAAACGGGTCAACCACGGTGAGCTGTATCAAGTGCCGGATGGCAGGGGTGATGTCGAGTGACCTGTCAAAAGCTTGGGCATTTTGTGATTAATGTTTTGCACGGCCAGTCCCTGCCGCGGATGGGGCACCATCTCGTACATGGAGAGGCTGGGAGAGGAACTGTTCCTCACCGTCAGCACATCGCCCCAACAGCCGATCACTGTGGTTCCCTGCCTACTTAAGGACATAATTGCTCATAACGACGAACAGTCACTGAACTTACTTAAAGGAAATAATACTTGCAATGCGGTGACTACATGCCCCAAAAGACACTGCGGCAGCACTAATTGGGAGGGGCTGTTGCAGGGACATGTGATGTGAATAAAAACCGACAAAGGATTCATTGTGAGCCTCAGTGATGTTTGTGAGCTGCCCATGAAGAAGGGGCCGCAGTGCCCTGAAACGCGTCGGCGAAAAGAAATATACAAACGGGTCAACCACGGTGAGCTGTATCAAGTGCCGGATGGCAGGGGTGATGTCGAGTGACCTGTCAAAAGCTTGGGCATTTTGTGATTAATGTTTTGCACGGCCAGTCCCTGCCGTGGATGGGGCACCATCTCGTACATGGAGAGGCTGGGAGAGGAACTGTTCCTCACCGTCAGCACATCGCCCCAACAGCCGATCACTGTGGTTCCCTGCCTACTTAAGGACATAATTGCTCATAACGACGAACAGTCACTGAACTTACTTAAAGGAAATAATACTTGCAATGCGGTGACTACATGCCCCAAAAGACACTGCGGCAGCACTAATTGGGAGGGCCTGTTGCAGGGACATGTGATGTGAATAAAAACCGACAAAGGATTCATTGTGAGCCTCAGTGATGTTTGTGAGCTGCCCATGAAGAAGGGGCCGCAGTGCCCTGAAACGCGTCGGCGAAAAGAAATATACAAACGGGTCAACCACGGTGAGCTGTATCAAGTGCCGGATGGCAGGGGTGATGTCGAGTGACCTGTCAAAAGCTTGGGCATTTTGTGATTAATGTTTTGCACGGCCAGTCCCTGCCGTGGATGGGGCACCATCTCGTACATGGAGAGGCTGGGAGAGGAACTGTTCCTCACCGTCAGCACATCGCCCCAACAGCCGATCACTGTGGTTCCCTGCCTACTTAAGGACATAATTGCTCATAACGACGAACAGTCACTGAACTTACTTAAAGGAAACAATACTTGCAATGCGGTGACTACATGCCCCAAAAGACACTGCGGCAGCACTAATTGGGAGGGGCTGTTGCAGGGACATGTGATGTGAATAAAAACCGACAAAGGATTCATTGTGAGCCTCAGTGATGTTTGTGAGCTGCCCATGAAGAAGGGGCCGCAGTGCCCTGAAACGCGTCGGCGAAAAGAAATATACAAACGGGTCAACCACGGTGAGCTGTATCAAGTGCCGGATGGCAGGGGTGATGTCGAGTGACCTGTCAAAAGCTTGGGCATTTTGTGATTAATGTTTTGCACGGCCAGTCCCTGCCGTGGATGGGGCACCATCTCGTACATGGAGAGGCTGGGAGAGGAACTGTTCCTCACCGTCAGCACATCGCCCCAACAGCCGATCACTGTGGTTCCCTGCCTACTTAAGGACATAATTGCTCATAACGACGAACAGTCACTGAACTTACTTAAAGGAAATAATACTTGCAATGCGGTGACTACATGCCCCAAAAGACACTGCGGCAGCACTAATTGGGAGGGGCTGTTGCAGGGACATGTGATGTGAATAAAAACCGACAAAGGATTCATTGTGAGCCTCAGTGATGTTTGTGAGCTGCCCATGAAGAAGGGGCCGCAGTGCCCTGAAACGCGTCGGCGAAAAGAAATATACAAACGGGTCAACCACGGTGAGCTGTATCAAGTGCCGGATGGCAGGGGTGATGTCGAGTGACCTGTCAAAAGCTTGGGCATTTTGTGATTAATGTTTTGCACGGCCAGTCCCTGCCGTGGATGGGGCACCATCTCGTACATGGAGAGGCTGGGAGAGGAACTGTTCCTCACCGTCAGCACATCGCCCCAACAGCCGATCACTGTGGTTCCCTGCCTACTTAAGGACATAATTGCTCATAACGACGAACAGTCACTGAACTTACTTAAAGGAAATAATACTTGCAATGCGGTGACTACATGCCCCAAAAGACACTGCGGCAGCACTAATTGGGAGGGGCTGTTGCAGGGACATGTGATGTGAATAAAAACCGACAAAGGATTCATTGTGAGCCTCAGTGATGTTTGTGAGCTGCCCATGAAGAAGGGGCCGCAGTGCCCTGAAACGCGTTGGCGAAAAGAAATATACAAACGGGTCAACCATGGTGAGCTGTATCAAGTGCCGGATGGCAGGGGTGATGTCGAGTGACCTGTCAAAAGCTTGGGCATTTTGTGATTAATGTTTTGCACGGCCAGTCCCTGCCGTGGATGGGGCACCATCTCGTACATGGAGAGGCTGGGAGAGGAACTGTTCCTCACCGTCAGCACATCGCCCCAACAGCCGATCACTGTGGTTCCCTGCCTACTTAAGGACATAATTGCTCATAACGACGAACAGTCACTGAACTTACTTAAAGGAAACAATACTTGCAATGCGGTGACTACATGCCCCAAAAGACACTGCGGCAGCACTAATTGGGAGGGGCTGTTGCAGGGACATGTGATGTGAATAAAAACCGACAAAGGATTCATTGTGAGCCTCAGTGATGTTTGTGAGCTGCCCATGAAGAAGGGGCCGCAGTGCCCTGAAACGCGTCGGCGAAAAGAAATATACAAACGGGTCAACCACGGTGAGCTGTATCAAGTGCCGGATGGCAGGGGTGATGTCGAGTGACCTGTCAAAAGCTTGGGCATTTTGTGATTAATGTTTTGCACGGCCAGTCCCTGCCGTGGATGGGGCACCATCTCGTACATGGAGAGGCTGGGAGAGGAACTGTTCCTCACCGTCAGCACATCGCCCCAACAGCCGATCACTGTGGTTCCCTGCCTACTTAAGGACATAATTGCTCATAACGACGAACAGTCACTGAACTTACTTAAAGGAAATAATACTTGCAATGCGGTGACTACATGCCCCAAAAGACACTGCGGCAGCACTAATTGGGAGGGGCTGTTGCAGGGACATGTGATGTGAATAAAAACCGACAAAGGATTCATTGTGAGCCTCAGTGATGTTTGTGAGCTGCCCATGAAGAAGGGGCCGCAGTGCCCTGAAACGCGTCGGCGAAAAGAAATATACAAACGGGTCAACCACGGTGAGCTGTATCAAGTGCCGGATGGCAGGGGTGATGTCGAGTGACCTGTCAAAAGCTTGGGCATTTTGTGATTAATGTTTTGCACGGCCAGTCCCTGCCGTGGATGGGGCACCATCTCGTACATGGAGAGGCTGGGAGAGGAACTGTTCCTCACCGTCAGCACATCGCCCCAACAGCCGATCACTGTGGTTCCCTGCCTACTTAAGGACATAATTGCTCATAACGACGAACAGTCACTGAACTTACTTAAAGGAAATAATACTTGCAATGCGGTGACTACATGCCCCAAAAGACACTGCGGCAGCACTAATTGGGAGGGGCTGTTGCAGGGACATGTGATGTGAATAAAAACCGACAAAGGATTCATTGTGAGCCTCAGTGATGTTTGTGAGCTGCCCATGAAGAAGGGGCCGCAGTGCCCTGAAACGCGTCGGCGAAAAGAAATATACAAACGGGTCAACCACGGTGAGCTGTATCAAGTGCCGGATGGCAGGGGTGATGTCGAGTGACCTGTCAAAAGCTTGGGCATTTTGTGATTAATGTTTTGCACGGCCAGTCCCTGCCGTGGATGGGGCACCATCTCGTACATGGAGAGGCTGGGAGAGGAACTGTTCCTCACCGTCAGCACATCGCCCCAACAGCCGATCACTGTGGTTCCCTGCCTACTTAAGGACATAATTGCTCATAACGACGAACAGTCACTGAACTTACTTAAAGGAAATAATACTTGCAATGCGGTGACTACATGCCCCAAAAGACACTGCGGCAGCACTAATTGGGAGGGGCTGTTGCAGGGACATGTGATGTGAATAAAAACCGACAAAGGGTTCATTGTGAGCCTCAGTGATGTTTGTGAGCTGCCCATGAAGAACGGGCCGCAGTGCCCTGAAACGCGTCGGCGAAAAGAAATATACAAACGGGTCAACCACGGTGAGCTGTATCAAGTGCCGGATGGCAGGGGTGATGTCGAGTGACCTGTCAAAAGCTTGGGCATTTTGTGATTAATGTTTTGCACGGCCAGTCCCTGCCGTGGATGGGGCACCATCTCGTACATGGAGAGGCTGGGAGAGGAACTGTTCCTCACCGTCAGCACATCGCCCCAACAGCCGATCACTGTGGTTCCCTGCCTACTTAAGGACATAATTGCTCATAACGACGAACAGTCACTGAACTTACTTAAAGGAAATAATACTTGCAATGCGGTGACTACATGCCCCAAAAGACACTGCGGCAGCACTAATTGGGAGGGGCTGTTGCAGGGACATGTGATGTGAATAAAAACCGACAAAGGATTCATTGTGAGCCTCAGTGATGTTTGTGAGCTGCCCATGAAGAAGGGGCCGCAGTGCCCTGAAACGCGTCGGAGAAAAGAAATATACAAACGGGTCGACCACGGTGAGCTGTATCAAGTGCCGGATGGCAGGGGTGATGTCGAGTGACCTGTCAAAAGCTTGGGCATTTTGTGATTAATGTTTTGCACGGCCAGTCCCTGCCGTGGATGGGGCACCATCTCGTACATGGAGAGGCTGGGAGAGGAACTGTTCCTCACCGTCAGCACATCGCCCCAACAGCCGATCACTGTGGTTCCCTGCCTACTTAAGGACATAATTGCTCATAACGACGAACAGTCACTGAACTTACTTAAAGGAAATAATACTTGCAATGCGGTGACTACATGCCCCAAAAGACACTGCGGCAGCACTAATTGGGAGGGGCTGTTGCAGGGACATGTGATGTGAATAAAAACCGACAATGGATTCATTGTGAGCCTCAGTGATGTTTGTGAGCTGCCCATGAAGAAGGGGCCGCAGTGCCCTGAAACGCGTCGGAGAAAAGAAATATACAAACGGGTCGACCACGGTGAGCTGTATCAAGTGCCGGATGGCAGGGGTGATGTCGAGTGACCTGTCAAAAGCTTGGGCATTTTGTGATTAATGTTTTGCACGGCCAGTCCCTGCCGTGGATGGGGCACCATCTCGTACATGGAGAGGCTGGGAGAGGAACTGTTCCTCACCGTCAGCACATCGCCCCAACAGCCGATCACTGTGGTTCCCTGCCTACTTAAGGACATAATTGCTCATAACGACGAACAGTCACTGAACTTACTTAAAGGAAATAATACTTGCAATGCGGTGACTACATGCCCCAAAAGACACTGCGGCAGCACTAATTGGGAGGGGCTGTTGCAGGGACATGTGATGTGAATAAAAACCGACAATGGATTCATTGTGAGCCTCAGTGATGTTTGTGAGCTGCCCATGAAGAAGGGGCCGCAGTGCCCTGAAACGCGTCGGCGAAAAGAAATATACAAACGGGTCAACCACGGTGAGCTGTATCAAGTGCCGGATGGCAGGGGTGATGTCGAGTGACCTGTCAAAAGCTTGGGCATTTTGTGATTAATGTTTTGCACGGCCAGTCCCTGCCGTGGATGGGGCACCATCTCGTACATGGAGAGGCTGGGAGAGGAACTGTTCCTCACCGTCAGCACATCGCCCCAACAGCCGATCACTGTGGTTCCCTGCCTACTTAAGGACATAATTGCTCATAACGACGAACAGTCACTGAACTTACTTAAAGGAAATAATACTTGCAATGCGGTGACTACATGCCCCAAAAGACACTGCGGCAGCACTAATTGGGAGGGGCTGTTGCAGGGACATGTGATGTGAATAAAAACCGACAAAGGATTCATTGTGAGCCTCAGTGATGTTTGTGAGCTGCCCATGAAGAAGGGGCCGCAGTGCCCTGAAACGCGTCGGCGAAAAGAAATATACAAACGGGTCAACCACGGTGAGCTGTATCAAGTGCCGGATGGCAGGGGTGATGTCGAGTGACCTGTCAAAAGCTTGGGCATTTTGTGATTAATGTTTTGCACGGCCAGTCCCTGCCGCGGATGGGGCACCATCTCGTACATGGAGAGGCTGGGAGAGGAACTGTTCCTCACCGTCAGCACATCGCCCCAACAGCCGATCACTGTGGTTCCCTGCCTACTTAAGGACATAATTGCTCATAACGACGAACAGTCACTGAACTTACTTAAAGGAAATAATACTTGCAATGCGGTGACTACATGCCCCAAAAGACACTGCGGCAGCACTAATTGGGAGGGGCTGTTGCAGGGACATGTGATGTGAATAAAAACCGACAAAGGATTCATTGTGAGCCTCAGTGATGTTTGTGAGCTGCCCATGAAGAAGGGGCCGCAGTGCCCTGAAACGCGTCGGCGAAAAGAAATATACAAACGGGTCAACCACGGTGAGCTGTATCAAGTGCCGGATGGCAGGGGTGATGTCGAGTGACCTGTCAAAAGCTTGGGCATTTTGTGATTAATGTTTTGCACGGCCAGTCCCTGCCGTGGATGGGGCACCATCTCGTACATGGAGAGGCTGGGAGAGGAACTGTTCCTCACCGTCAGCACATCGCCCCAACAGCCGATCACTGTGGTTCCCTGCCTACTTAAGGACATAATTGCTCATAACGACGAACAGTCACTGAACTTACTTAAAGGAAATAATACTTGCAATGCGGTGACTACATGCCCCAAAAGACACTGCGGCAGCACTAATTGGGAGGGCCTGTTGCAGGGACATGTGATGTGAATAAAAACCGACAAAGGATTCATTGTGAGCCTCAGTGATGTTTGTGAGCTGCCCATGAAGAAGGGGCCGCAGTGCCCTGAAACGCGTCGGCGAAAAGAAATATACAAACGGGTCAACCACGGTGAGCTGTATCAAGTGCCGGATGGCAGGGGTGATGTCGAGTGACCTGTCAAAAGCTTGGGCATTTTGTGATTAATGTTTTGCACGGCCAGTCCCTGCCGTGGATGGGGCACCATCTCGTACATGGAGAGGCTGGGAGAGGAACTGTTCCTCACCGTCAGCACATCGCCCCAACAGCCGATCACTGTGGTTCCCTGCCTACTTAAGGACATAATTGCTCATAACGACGAACAGTCACTGAACTTACTTAAAGGAAACAATACTTGCAATGCGGTGACTACATGCCCCAAAAGACACTGCGGCAGCACTAATTGGGAGGGGCTGTTGCAGGGACATGTGATGTGAATAAAAACCGACAAAGGATTCATTGTGAGCCTCAGTGATGTTTGTGAGCTGCCCATGAAGAAGGGGCCGCAGTGCCCTGAAACGCGTCGGCGAAAAGAAATATACAAACGGGTCAACCACGGTGAGCTGTATCAAGTGCCGGATGGCAGGGGTGATGTCGAGTGACCTGTCAAAAGCTTGGGCATTTTGTGATTAATGTTTTGCACGGCCAGTCCCTGCCGTGGATGGGGCACCATCTCGTACATGGAGAGGCTGGGAGAGGAACTGTTCCTCACCGTCAGCACATCGCCCCAACAGCCGATCACTGTGGTTCCCTGCCTACTTAAGGACATAATTGCTCATAACGACGAACAGTCACTGAACTTACTTAAAGGAAATAATACTTGCAATGCGGTGACTACATGCCCCAAAAGACACTGCGGCAGCACTAATTGGGAGGGGCTGTTGCAGGGACATGTGATGTGAATAAAAACCGACAAAGGATTCATTGTGAGCCTCAGTGATGTTTGTGAGCTGCCCATGAAGAAGGGGCCGCAGTGCCCTGAAACGCGTCGGCGAAAAGAAATATACAAACGGGTCAACCACGGTGAGCTGTATCAAGTGCCGGATGGCAGGGGTGATGTCGAGTGACCTGTCAAAAGCTTGGGCATTTTGTGATTAATGTTTTGCACGGCCAGTCCCTGCCGTGGATGGGGCACCATCTCGTACATGGAGAGGCTGGGAGAGGAACTGTTCCTCACCGTCAGCACATCGCCCCAACAGCCGATCACTGTGGTTCCCTGCCTACTTAAGGACATAATTGCTCATAACGACGAACAGTCACTGAACTTACTTAAAGGAAATAATACTTGCAATGCGGTGACTACATGCCCCAAAAGACACTGCGGCAGCACTAATTGGGAGGGGCTGTTGCAGGGACATGTGATGTGAATAAAAACCGACAAAGGATTCATTGTGAGCCTCAGTGATGTTTGTGAGCTGCCCATGAAGAAGGGGCCGCAGTGCCCTGAAACGCGTTGGCGAAAAGAAATATACAAACGGGTCAACCATGGTGAGCTGTATCAAGTGCCGGATGGCAGGGGTGATGTCGAGTGACCTGTCAAAAGCTTGGGCATTTTGTGATTAATGTTTTGCACGGCCAGTCCCTGCCGTGGATGGGGCACCATCTCGTACATGGAGAGGCTGGGAGAGGAACTGTTCCTCACCGTCAGCACATCGCCCCAACAGCCGATCACTGTGGTTCCCTGCCTACTTAAGGACATAATTGCTCATAACGACGAACAGTCACTGAACTTACTTAAAGGAAACAATACTTGCAATGCGGTGACTACATGCCCCAAAAGACACTGCGGCAGCACTAATTGGGAGGGGCTGTTGCAGGGACATGTGATGTGAATAAAAACCGACAAAGGATTCATTGTGAGCCTCAGTGATGTTTGTGAGCTGCCCATGAAGAAGGGGCCGCAGTGCCCTGAAACGCGTCGGCGAAAAGAAATATACAAACGGGTCAACCACGGTGAGCTGTATCAAGTGCCGGATGGCAGGGGTGATGTCGAGTGACCTGTCAAAAGCTTGGGCATTTTGTGATTAATGTTTTGCACGGCCAGTCCCTGCCGTGGATGGGGCACCATCTCGTACATGGAGAGGCTGGGAGAGGAACTGTTCCTCACCGTCAGCACATCGCCCCAACAGCCGATCACTGTGGTTCCCTGCCTACTTAAGGACATAATTGCTCATAACGACGAACAGTCACTGAACTTACTTAAAGGAAATAATACTTGCAATGCGGTGACTACATGCCCCAAAAGACACTGCGGCAGCACTAATTGGGAGGGGCTGTTGCAGGGACATGTGATGTGAATAAAAACCGACAAAGGATTCATTGTGAGCCTCAGTGATGTTTGTGAGCTGCCCATGAAGAAGGGGCCGCAGTGCCCTGAAACGCGTCGGCGAAAAGAAATATACAAACGGGTCAACCACGGTGAGCTGTATCAAGTGCCGGATGGCAGGGGTGATGTCGAGTGACCTGTCAAAAGCTTGGGCATTTTGTGATTAATGTTTTGCACGGCCAGTCCCTGCCGTGGATGGGGCACCATCTCGTACATGGAGAGGCTGGGAGAGGAACTGTTCCTCACCGTCAGCACATCGCCCCAACAGCCGATCACTGTGGTTCCCTGCCTACTTAAGGACATAATTGCTCATAACGACGAACAGTCACTGAACTTACTTAATGGAAATAATACTTGCAATGCGGTGACTACATGCCCCAAAAGACACTGCGGCAGCACTAATTGGGAGGGGCTGTTGCAGGGACATGTGATGTGAATAAAAACCGACAAAGGATTCATTGTGAGCCTCAGTGATGTTTGTGAGCTGCCCATGAAGAAGGGGCCGCAGTGCCCTGAAACGCGTCGGCGAAAAGAAATATACAAACGGGTCAACCACGGTGAGCTGTATCAAGTGCCGGATGGCAGGGGTGATGTCGAGTGACCTGTCAAAAGCTTGGGCATTTTGTGATTAATGTTTTGCACGGCCAGTCCCTGCCGTGGATGGGGCACCATCTCGTACATGGAGAGGCTGGGAGAGGAACTGTTCCTCACCGTCAGCACATCGCCCCAACAGCCGATCACTGTGGTTCCCTGCCTACTTAAGGACATAATTGCTCATAACGACGAACAGTCACTGAACTTACTTAAAGGAAATAATACTTGCAATGCGGTGACTACATGCCCCAAAAGACACTGCGGCAGCACTAATTGGGAGGGGCTGTTGCAGGGACATGTGATGTGAATAAAAACCGACAAAGGATTCATTGTGAGCCTCAGTGATGTTTGTGAGCTGCCCATGAAGAAGGGGCCGCAGTGCCCTGAAACGCGTCGGTGAAAAGAAATATACAAACGGGTCAACCACGGTGAGCTGTATCAAGTGCCGGATGGCAGGGGTGATGTCGAGTGACCTGTCAAAAGCTTGGGCATTTTGTGATTAATATATATATATATATATATATATATATATATATATATATATATATCTATATCTATATATATATATATATATATATATATATATGTATATATATAATTATTACAGCTACCAAGAAACTAAAAAGGAGACGGCACTCCGTGGAACGGAAAATTTGTTATTTTAGAGGTGGCGTGTAGTCAGACAAACGTCTACGCATTTCAGCTGTAACAGCCTTGTTTACATATATTATATATTTTTTTACAAAGCCCACAAGTATTGAAGTAAATTGAAGTGTCAATGTTTTAGCTGAATTGTCTACCTCAGAGCCATGTGATGAGAAGTAGTAAAATATGCATTTCTATACACAGAAATGAGTCGATAGGGGCTGAGGTTGCAGCATGTCTCAATTGGTGTTCACAATGTGAATACACTGCCAAGAAGGCTTGTATGATCAAAGCATGTGTGGCATTGATTAATTGGCATGAAAGCAGATATGCATTTACTCAAGGCTGTCAGTGGATGCGGAATGATGCCACAATAAAGCAGAGCAAAATGGTAGCACCCACCTTCAGCACTAACTTGCTTAGGTAACAGCAAGTGTTTACTTTGTTCTTCCATCTTAACTTTCGCCAGCGACTTTCCTTGTCAGAACAGATTCATTCATTGCAAAATCTTTACTTTCAGGCTTTACTATTGATATTTATTTATCTACTGTGTTTTTCTACAGCACTACTTTAACAAGTGGTATTAGAGCACTTCATGATGTAATAACATTTACATATTACTATAACACAATATGTGTACAAGTTACATAAGATTTATCAATACATTCAAGGTTAAAACAAGAGGGGAGGAGGGGAAAGGGTGAATATTAGAATAAGGGGGATATTAAAGGGTGATAATTGATGTCTCTACTGAGAGAAGGGTGAGGAAGTTAAAGCAATGGATAGAATTGTTAAGTATTTGATAGGAAGTTGCTCTTGAATGAGAAAGTCTTAAGTGGCTCCCTGAAGGCTTGGATGTCGGGTGCCATTCCTAATTTGCTGGGTAAGGCATTCCAAATATGTGGGAGGCAAGGGAAAAGACTGTATTTGAGCTAAAGATGATTTTAAATCCAGGGGGCTAGTAGGAGGGAGTTTTTGCTACATCATTGCCTGGTTCCACCTGAAATGTTCAGCAGATCTGAGAGGTAGATAAGAGGGCCCATTTGATGTGCTATGAGGGTAATGCATCCAATTTTGAATTTGTTATAGGCTTCTGATGGAAGCCAGTGCAGATCATAAAAAATGGGCAAGATGTGGTCAAACTTTTTTTGTCTGAGACTAGGTGAGCTGTAAAGTGGGGAGTCATTTTCAGTAGACCAAAAGTGGGTGCTCGTGGACTAGAGAGTAAGGCATTCCCTCCATCAATCCTGGAGACCACTGTGGCTTTAGCCGCCATTCTCAGTTGGTCACTGAAGAGTGGATGTTTCATTCTTTTAAGTTTTTATGTAGATTTTGCTATTCGGGCTAGTTTAAGCATGAGAGGATCAAGGCAGAGATTTTCACTGAGAAATCCTAGGGACTTGACTGCAGAATCAGGTGAGGATAGGCATCTATATTTCATTAGCAGGGAGATTAACAAGGGATTGACTCCGTTCGATGTTTGCATGACAGGAGCAGGAACATAGGGACCAATTACGGTCTTGGGCAGGCAGTCGGCTGCCCCCTATCACCACAGTCAGGAGACTGCCCGACTGTCAGGCATGCAGTCCGACCACCGACTTATGATGTGACCCACGGGCTGGTGGTCACTCTCCTTCTCACAGCAGCTTGTGCTGCGGCCCAGAAAAAGGGTAGCAGCACAAGCCGTCATGAAAAGGAGTTCTTCTTGCATGTCCATGGACTGTTTTCACACAGTGCATAGAGGTGAGTGGGGGCATTTCATGTGCCTCCAATGCCACTTTGCAGTGGCCCACGAGGGACAGAAGCCCTGTTTGGGGTCCCCAATATCCCTTTCTGACAGCCTGTACATGGCTGTTTCCCGCCATGAACGGATATCTAAATCCCGACGGCAGTGCCTTGCTCCGAACAGCCACCATTAAAAGCCACGACTCCGACCGCTGCCCCGTCGGGATCTGAGATTTTGACATATATAGGGTCCAACCGCCAGCATCATAATGCTGCGATCGGACCACCACAATGGCCTGTCAGTGGTGGTCCGACCGCCATCGCAATGAGGCCCAAGCCTTTTGGGGGGTTCAGTTTCAGGGAGTTCACAGATGCTCAGTTGAATATTATATCTAGGCCTTTTTTAAGTACAAGGCAATGTCTGTGAGATGTGATTTTGCAGCATATTTGAGTATCATCAGCTTATTGATGTTTCTTATTGGCTTTGTCTAGCAGTAGGCTCAACAACTCAACATACAGGTTAAAAAGGACTGGGAGGAGAATTTACCTTTCGAAATGCCACATGTCATCTTTTTCAGTCTGGATTAGAGCGATCCTTGAGGAATGATTTGAACCATTTTAGAAATGCATGTTTTATTCCCAATCTGAATTCGAGCATTTTAGTAGTATTTTGTGATCCACTGTTTTGAATGCTACTGACAGGTCAAGGAGAGTTAAAAGGCAAAAATCTATGTTGTCCATCATTTTCAGAAGGTCAACTAGAACTTTTACAATGGTTGTTTCCATGCTGTGACCCTTTTTGAATCCTGATTGACCGGGAGCTACGAGTCAGTTTGTATCAATTAAATAATTATGTTGTTCATCAACACATTGCCCGATTGCTTTGCTGAGCCAGGAGAGAGCTTTAATTTATCTGTAGTTATCCAGAGATACTGGGTCAGTATTTGCTTTTTTTTAACTGATGATATTTGCCAGACTTTGAAGTTGCTAGGGAAAGAACCTTGCTGTAAGAAGGTGTTTTTGAAAGGGCAAGGGAGGATTTTGTTGATCTTTTAGGTAAAGAATTTTACAAGTACATTGCAATCAATCTCAGATTGGGCTTGGGTAGAGTTGCTCATTGCAGAGGGTTTTTTGTACATACATTTGAACAAAGAGTTTGGGCAACTTGAGATTGGATGTAGGAGGCCTTAGCTAGCCGGACTACTCCTTTGTAGATTTTCCTTGCAGCTTTTAGTTTGGATTTATTTCTAGATAATTTATCTTTGCAGCAAGATTTTTCTAGGATTTGTTAAATTGTTTTTCAGGTTATAGTTCATTGTTAAATGAGGGTTTGTGAGGTAATTTCCTTAGTTTTGTCCCATTTATCAGGACAGTGATCTCAAGAAAGGTTTCTATGATCTTGGAGTAGTTATTAGATAAGACATTAGAAATTGGAGCATATTTAGGGCCTCATTTATGAGGTTTTGTTGTAGGGAAGTGCAGCAGGCCAAGATGAACCTGGAATTGTACTTTCATGCCCAGCAGGAAATGATAATTGATGTGTTTTCATTTTAAGCGGGTCTTCTCTCAACAAACTGTATGTATTTAAAAAAATATATATTTTGCACATTGGTTGGAGGCGCAAGGATCACGGATCTGTATCGCACAGAGATCACTGATGTGAACCGAGGCCCTGGTATCAGCGTTACCGTTTAACCCCTTCTGAACTTAGATTACAAGTTTCTTACTAACTCATATTTTGGGAAAATAGCATATATAATCTTTGGTGCATTTCCCCATTTTTTTTGTAATCCTGCTGCTTTGTTCATTATATAAACAAGAACGATCTTCATATTTTTATTGCAGCATCCGTTGCCGTGCTAGAGATTGCGTGAGACATTACTATAAAAGCACGCGTTCGAAATTGTATGATGTGCGAGGCTTAACTGTGGAATGAGGAACGCCGGAGGCAGGCAGTGTTTGATTTGCTCATGGCATTACCTTGAAGGAGCATGCTGGGTTTTTATCCGTCACTTCATGTGCATTCAGCTATACCGGTGTGCAAGAACTTTGTCTTCTGTAATTTTGTCATCATGCTTATTTTATGTAATGTTCAAGCTCTTCTTCCCATAGAAAGCATGCACATCAGTGCATTGGCGGCCATTTTCTGGGACCTTTTTCAGTATTTTTTTGCCTGTCTTCGGTGATAGGCACGTCATTCGAGTTGAATAGCATTGTTTGGCCTGTTTTGACATGGAAAATTGTAATGGCGTTTTGCACATCTATCTGCTGATAGTGCTTTGTTTGACAATTTACGGTGATTCCACACCTTCAAAAATATATTTTTTTTATTTAATTTTATATTTATATATTTACTTTTTCTTTCTGTTCATTCTCTTTTGATTCTATTCTATTCTTCTTATTTTTTTCTCTTTTCTTCTTTTGCCATAGGTTGGTGTATGCTGCCATCTTATAGTTCTCAATTCAATTACATGCTAAGTGTATACTGATTAAGAAAATATTGGAACTTTGAAGGTAATTTGTAGGATTTCATGTAGCATCAAATTTGCTATTTGGCATTTGTGCATTTATCAGTATTGCCAGTTCTAATCTGTTTAATCAGCCACCACTATTTCAACAAACACCTGGAAAACTAGTAATGAAGTGGAAATATTGACACAAGGCTTTTGAAAGCTATATAATAACTATTGATGGTAAACTAAATTGATCCTGAAAGAAAAAAAGGTTGAGTATATGGTCCCATTAGGTATAGCTAGTCAAGACATTCTTGACAATCTATCTGAAGTTGAAGCAGCACCACGACAATTTGTACCTTTAGATGAATACCAGGAGGATGTTAAAAGAATGGAAAAACAATTCATTAATGCACCAAACATCATGGTGGAAAGGCATAGTTTCAATATGAGGAAACAACAGGAGCATGTAAGTATTGAAGAATACATTGCAAGTTTAAGAATTTTGGCAGCCTAATGTGACGTTGTTGACATGATGAATATTTATTTGCAAAATCAATTTGTGTTTCATTGTCACTCAAAGAAAATACAAGAGAGAATTTTAGCTTGTAGAAATCCTACACTTAATGAGGTCATAGATATATCCAAAGGAATTGAAGTATCTTTACTCTCTGCAGAAATATTATCTACTGGAAACACACAAAACCAGTCAATTTGCGTGGTACATGGAAAGAAATCAGATTTCAAAACTGGAGGTAATGTTTTGCAGGCACAAGAAAAACAAAAGTATGAAAGACATTTTCAGAAAAGAACTCTGTATTGTTATAGATGTGGCTCAAAAAATCACCTGGGAAATCATTCAAAGTGTCCAACAATTAGGAAGAGATGTACAAAATGTTAAAAAATTGGACATTTTGGAACTGATTGTAGAAGTTCTAAAGCTCCTAGTAAACTAAAAGTGTGTTCTGTGGATGTGTTTGATGAGCAGATGTGCTCTACACTGTTCTTACTGTTGATTCTAAATTTAAAGGTCCATTAGGAATCGTACACAGGTACAGTGAAATTATCTGTGGATTTAGGCTCTCCAATAGCAATTTTAGTTGATTATACTTTTAACAAGTTATGGAAGAATGTGGAATTAATAGATTCAGATGTTAACCCAAAAGCTCTTGGGAAATTCAAAATTGAAATGTTAGGTTATTTTAATGACATTTTAGAATTTAAAGGTCGAACCATTAAAACAAACATTTATGTGGCAGTAAGAGGGTGAAATATAGTAGGATGGCAGGATCTGGGAAAACTTGGAATATTGCTCAAACCAGGCTCAGAGGAACCCACAGTATCAGGGGATATGCCTATTCTTAATGTGGAACAGCAGGAGCTACGTTTATCTATTCAAGAGGTTTTGGAATCCCATAGTAAAGTGTTCTCATCAAATATTGTCTGTGTGAAGGAGGTTGAATATCATATTAAGTTGAAGGATAATGCTAAACCTGTTATACATAAGGTTCGACATGTACCACTATCATTCAGAAAATAATTGAAAGAACTTTTAGGTACACTCTGGAATGATGGTGTAATTGAACCTAATGATTCCTTAGAATGGGTTACTGAGATAGCTATTACTAAATAAAAAAATAGTGAGCTTATATTGTGTGCAGATTTAAGATCTTTAAATAAGCACATAGTAGTAGATTGTCATCCACTACCAAACTAGAAATGTTAATTTCTGTTAGTGGTTCTGAGTATTTCTCAATAATTGATATAAAATCTGCATACCATCAAGTGAAATTATCAGATAGTTCAAAGGATCTAACCACTTTTGATACACCTTTTGGAGAGTATCGGTATGACCGACTGACTTTTGGTTTGGCATCAGCTGCCAGTGTGTTCCAAAAGTTAATGGATCATTTGTTTAATGATTTGTCAGGTGTCCAGACTTTTCAAGATGACATCTATACCTTTGAACAACGACTCTCTGAAGTATTTCCTTGGTATGAGTGTATACTATGCATGTTGTATTCAAGGTTATGCCATTTTGGTTGAACCTTTGAGGAGTTTACTTAAAAAGAAAGTCAAATTTGAATGGAGTAGGGACCAATAAGAAGCTTTTCAACATATCAAATAGGCTATTTCAGTAGCACCTGCACTTACGTTTTATGATCCTGAGCGGACACATCTCATCACAGTTAATGCTAGTGGATTAGGATCAGGGGAAGTTTTCAGTCAAGTAGTTGATGGCAAAGAATATACAGTCGCTTTTATACCAAGAGGATTACCTGAAGCAGAGAAAAAATATAGCACGATTGATAGAGAAGTCTTAGCTAGTGTTTGAGCTGTGGAAAAGTTGAGAAGTTATTCATGGGGAAAAGAGTTTGAGATTGCCACTGATCATAAGCCACTTTTATTTATGTTTGATGGTTCGAAAGGTATGGCTACTGCTTCATCAAAACTGGTCAGATTAATGTCCAGATTACAAGAATATAATTTTGGTGTTAGACACATATCTGAAAGATTGAACGAAAGGGCTGATTGGTTGTCCAGATCACCATAGTGGTTCTGGAGGTTCGATGTTTATATGGATAGAATCTATGAAAAAGATGTCGTTTTAAATCAAATTAAAGAACATGTGGTTAAAATTTGGCCACCAAACAGGAATATGTAAAAAAATTATAGACAAGTTGCAGATGAATTCACTATTGAGAATGAGTTACTTATGAGACATAATGTTTTTGTTCCACCAAACACGCTAAGGCAAAGATTAATTAAATTAGCACATGAAGGACATCCAGGTGCTACCACCACAAAAAGATTATTGAAGTAGCATTATTGTTATTATTTTTATTTGCTTTTATCATTTATTTCAAGTAAATAAAACATACAATCAAAAAAGAAAATCATTAATGCATAAAATGGGCTCAATAGTGGACAGAAAGATGTGACGGTGGGCAGAAGATGTTGCAGCAGATTCTACAATAAGGAACACATAATTAAACCAATATCACATATATACAGATACATGGGTTATTACTGATATGATTACATGTGTCCTGAGTGGGCTCATTGTCACAGTCTCTAATGTCCGGTCTCTGTCCTGCCTTGCCAGAAGCCCATTCCTCCCTCCTCCATGTCTAGATCTAGGCCATAGTATTCTATCCAGGACGTCCAAATTTTCTGGAATTTACAAGGGCACCCTCTCACCTTATAGATCACCTTCTCTGCGACCATATAGAGATCCATATTGGACCTCCACTCTGTGATTGTAGGAAGTCGTGGAGCCCCCCAACACTTAGCTATATCTCTCTTGGCTACTACTAACCCTAGGTTAGCCAGCAGGAGCCTATGTCACGGTAAATCAATATCTGTGGGGATATCTAGTAGGAGAAATGTTGCATCGAGCCCAAGCTGAGCTCCAAGGATATCATTCAATTCTTTCACTATCCTATGCCAATAAGTTTGGATGTGTCTGCACTCCCAGAGGGTGTGTATATATGTACCACGCTCCGTGTGACATCTAAGGCAATCTGAGTCATCAGCTTTCCCCATAGAGGTTTAGCGTGCCCTGTCAAAATAGGTTCTATGTAAGATCTTGTATGAGGTGCATCCTCAATCTAATCGCTACTTCACGTGGGTGCATGAGGGCCGGTGGTGAGTTCCCATTTGGCTCGGAGTGGACCAAGGTTGTCGGGTACGTTGTTGATTTGTGTCTTATATGTCAAGGAGATGGCTTGGGTCGGAATCTCTTCTTGTAGGAGCCTAGCTTATAAGGGGGCATATTCCAGCAGTGTCTCCCCATCCAACCCCTCAGCGTTCCAGGCGTGTTTAAGTCTAAGATAAGCATAGGCTTGGGAATCGTGAAGTTGGTATTTAGATTGAAGCAAAACAAACGAGGCTAGAGAGCCCATCTCCAACAGGTCCCCTATCTTGGAGATACCTATGAGGTCCGATTTCTTAAAACCCCTCAGTTTTCTGATCTCGGGCAATCTAGCACCCTCCCACAGAGGGCTCTCCCGTGTAGGCTTCCCCCCCATTTCATCTGATTTTCTGCATTCTTCCAGGCCGCCAGCACTCCTTGGGTGGCCGACAGGAGATGCGTACCCCCCGCTCCCCTGTATATGTAGTGTAATTGAGTGCAAAGTCGGAATTGCAGTCATTCCAGTCTAAAGGTAGGATGATATCCAAGTGCATGATTCCATTTGTTGATAACTATAAGATGGGTGGCTCTATCGTATGCTCTAATATCCGGCAGGGCCATACACCCATTGTATGGATTGCGTTGCAATGTTTGCAGCGCTATTCGTGGATGGGCTCCGTCCCACAGAAGGAGACGTAGTTTACTGTTAATGGCAGTGAAAATATCTTCTGGTAATTTGTAAAATGCAAAGGAGCTGAGGTAGAGTTACCATCTTATACACAGCGGCTCTCCCCATGATGGTCAGAGGGAGTTTCCTCCACCTCTTCACATCTTCCTGAAAGTTCAGAAGCACTCGTCTAATAATACGTTCTAAACTGGTAACAGGGTCAACGGTGATATAGAGTCCCAAGTAGGTAAACTCCTCAGTAGAAAGCCGCAAAAAGCTCGGGTAAATGTGAGGTTCCACCATCCCGCTCAACAGATATAGGGTGGACTTATTCCAATTAATCTTATAACCCACGTGGCTGCCATACTCTTCAAATATCTGCAATATCTGGGTGAGGGTCTCAACCGGCTGGGTGAAATAGAGCAATATGTAATCTGCATATAGTTCCTTGTCTAAGAGCCGGGATTCGTCTACGAAGCCACCAAGTCCATGGCGGGTTCGAACCACACAGGCCAGTGGTTCCAGGCTGAGGGCAAACAATAGGGGAGATAGGGGGCATCCCTGTCTAGTACCGCGTTGGATCGGCCAGCTCTTAGAAACAACCCTGTTGACCCGGACTCTAGCCTCAGGCATCTTGTATAACAGTGCCAACCACTCTCGGAACATTGGGCCAAAGCCCAGCTTTTCCAGGGTGCACCCCATGAAGGGCCAATGAATCGTGTCAAACGCTTTCTCAGAGTCAAGCGAAAGGAGCAGGTGAGGGCTGTCTCTACTCTATACTGTGTCCATCCAGTTAGCTAGACGGCATAAATTAAAACGCGTGGCACGCTTCGGCATAAAGCCTGACTGATCCCTATGTATCAAGGGGGGTAATGACTGTCAGGAGACGCTTAGCAAGTATTGTGGCCAGAATCTTTGTCTCAATATTACGCAGGGATATGAGGCGATATGACCCACAATCAGCTTGGGGTTTCCCCGCCTTAGGAATAACCACCACCGTGGCTACACGGAGGTCCCATGGCAAAATCCCTTGCTCCCTCGACTCCTTGAACATCTTAAGCAGATGTAGTGCCAGCAATGTGCTATTTAGTTAAAAAAATTCACTTGAAAGACCGTTAGGACCCGGAGTTTTGCCCGCTTTCTGCCAGCCGAAAACCTCGGTCAATTCTGCTAACGTCAAATCCCCCTCTAGACTGTCTCTATCCTCTTGTGAGAGCGAGGGTAGGTCAATTGCATTTAAGTATTGGTGTATGTGTGGTTCCTCCGTCTGGGGTTTGGCCGCGTATAGTGCTGCGTAGTATCTTGCAAAGGCCCCACTATAGCCTTCGTGCGGTGTGTATGACAGTGTTTTCTTTAATAGACATTACCCATCGCGTCTCTAGTTCCTTTCGTCCTAACCATGCAAGTAGATTCCCTGCTCTATCCCCTGTTTCGTATACCCGATGTTGGGTTGCCAATTGTAACCTGACTTCGTTGGTCGCAAGCGCTAGATATTCTCTTTTAGTTATTTAAATTTGGCGAACGTTATGGTTGGTTAGTGTGCATGGTCGCTTCCCTCCAGGCTTAGGAGCTTGTGTTCTAAATATTCAATCCCCTGGGCTTCGCGTTTCTTTTTGTAGGCAATTATGTTTTGTGCTCTATCGCGGAGTACCGTCTTGTACGCCTCCCAGAGAATCATCGCCGATTGAACTGAGCCTTCATTCTCACGAAAATAAAGCTCGGAGTCCACCCGAAGATCCTTAGTAACTGTCTCGTCCTGCAATGCCCATGAGTTCAGTCGCCACTGAGCCACATGTTGACACCAGAACATGGGCTTCTATTGGAATTCTCAAGAGCATATTATCAAGCCCATTATCGCCGCTTCAGCTGCAGTTTTCTGCTGCTAAAGCGGCAATAATTCTAACTCTGTTTCTTTTTTTTTTTGAAAAACTTTATTGTGCAGAAAGCAACAGTACAAACGTGGGCCTACAACCACCAGGGCCGGCCGCTAGCACATGCATGCCAATTACGTGACGTCACAAAGCAGCGACTGATCCCCAGAGGCGCAGCAGGATTACAAAGTTATGCTCGGCAACTCAGAAGTTAGGCAGAATACTGATATTTAAAATTTTGAAAAAAAGGAAAACGAACAAAGAAGAAAAACAAAACTCAAGGCAAGAAACAGTCTAGACAGTGTCAAGCGCCGACGGGGGGACCCCACCCTACCAGGTAAAGAATCAGGAGGTCAATAAAGATGACCGGGGGGGGAGGGGAGGCAGCGGGGAAGCCAGAACAATCAGCGTAAAGAGTACAGTACTCAGGGAACCCCAGGATCAGGGGGACAGGGAAATATCAGAAGTATCTTCAAAAGGGGGCGTACAAATGTTACCTCGGTAGGCGTTCCACTGACCCCAAATTCTACCCCACGCCCCAGGCTTGCCCTCACCAGATATACCGTCTTCTCCCTGAACATACACCAGTCCATGTTCTCCTTCCACACTGACACGGTGGGAGGCCGTCGGGAACCCCAAAGCTGCGCGATATCCCTCTTTGCAATCATGTTCCCAAGTGGCGCCCACCGGGCCTGGGCAACGTTATAATCATTCGGCTCCCATACATTCAGCAAACATCGACGAGCCTCAGGCAACAGAGCAACCCCAGTGACACACTCCATTACCGCATGCACACGGCGCCAATAAGCCGCAACCTCGTGACACTCCCAAAGGATATGAAGGAAGGTGGCACTCATACCACAGCCGCGCTTACACAGCCCATCCGAAGAAAAACCCATCGCAACCAAACGAGGACCCGTCACATACACACGGTTAAGAATTTTAAGCTGGACAAGACGGAGACGGGCAGGAATGGCGACCTCTTTCGGGGAAGACAATGCAGACTGCCAGTCCTCGTCATCCAACTCCAACCCGTCTCCGGTCCAGGCCTCCCGAAGATGCACAAGGAGGTCCGCCCGACTGTTGATTAACTTCTTATAAATCAAAGAAATCGTACTATCGGGCAGATGACCATCAAGTATACGGTCCTCAAGTGGTGAAGCTACGGGGATCGTGGTACCGACCTTGAAAACCGACAGCAAAGCGTGGCGAACCTGTGCGTACCTGAAGAACTCCCTCTCACTCAGCTCATACTCACTCTGAAGCACCGCAAAGGATTTGACAGAACCTTTCACCCAGAGATCACCCACTCTGCTAATGCCAATCATATCCCAGTTCTCAAAACCTTTCGTCGTCCAGAGGCATCCCAATCCGTCCGACTCAAACAGGGGGGTCGCTCGTGTCAGGCGATCATTCCAACGCATGGCCACATTGGCATCCCTCCACGCACGCACTGCAATCTTAGTGGGTCCCGTTAGGTTCCTCCCCGCCGTCCGAGAATAGAGCGCTCTATTGAAGTTGCCACCAGGCAACTGATATTTATCCATCTCGAAAGCCGGATTTGGGCTGGGTGCATACGTAGCATGGTTGACAGCGGACAGCTGGGAGGCCCAATAGTACCTCCTGATGTCTGGGAGTGCAATGCCCCCGTCATACCAGGGGAGAGTCAGTTTTGCAAGAGCGATACGAGCGCGACCGTCCCAAATAAGTCTCCTCTTTAGACCCTCCACCTCCCGGAAGTAGGCCGCCGGAATAATATCAAAGGAGTTCTGGAGTGCGTAAAGAAATTGGGGCAGGGACATCATTTTAAAAAGTGGCGCTCGACCGAGTGGCGACAACGGCAACCTACGCCAGCGAGCCACGTCCAACTTTAGTCGCCGGAGAGGAGGAAGGAGATTATGCTCATGGCGGACCGCCGGGTCCAACGATACGTAGATCCCCAAGTACTTGAAACCGGATTGCGAACTTTGAATGGGAAACATATTCGGCAAGGGGGGAAGACCACCGGAAATAACATACACACAGGATTTGGACCAGTTGATGATCAGCCCGGAGTTTTTCCCGAAAGAAGTGAGGACGTCAAAAAGGACATTAAGGGATTCACGCGGGGAGGTGAGGTACAAAAGAATATCATCGGCGTACAACGAGACTCGGTCCTCAAAGCCAGGGGCCCACTGAATGCCCTTTATCGACGGTTCCCATCGGAGCCAGGCTGCGAGCGGTTCTAAAGCAAGAGCAAAGAGCAGGGGGGACAGCGGACACCCCTGCCTAGTACCCCTCCCGAGAGCGAAGGGCTGAGACACCCTCCCATTGACAACAACCTGAGCCAGCGGATCCGTATATAAAAGTCTGACCCAACTAATAAATCCTGGCCTGAAACCGAACTTCGCCAGAGTGGCCCAAAGGTATGTCCATTCTATCGTATCAAAGGCCATCGTGGCGTCCAAGGAAGCCAAGATGGCCGGCTCGGAAAGAAACTCCGCCCTGGTGAGAACGCCATGCAAACGCCGCAGGTTGAGAGCGGTGTTCCGGTGCGGGATGAAGCCGGATTGATCCGGATGAATCAGGTCACAGATAACAGCGAGTAGGCGATTAGCGAGGACCTTGGCGAGGATCTTTGGTTCAGCATTCATTAGGGAAATGGGCCTGTATGAGGCACAACGATCACGAGGCTTGCCCTCCTTGGGAATCACAACTATGGTGGCCAGCTGCTGGTCACTAGGGAGGGAACCAAGCTCACGCGACTCCAAAAACATATCACGGAGAAAAGGCGCGACTTTATCCGGACACAATTTGTACAATTCAATGGGCAATCCGTTGGGGCCCATAGCCTTACCAGTACGAAGGGAACGAATCGCGATAGCAATCTCGTCGGCTGACAACGATGCCTCCATGCACTCTTGATCCTCTTCAGACAGGCAAGGCAGCGCAATGTCCCTCAACAAGGAACGAGAGTCAACCTCATCTCTGTCGGACACCGGGGAGTAAACCACACGAAAATAATCAGCAAAACACTCCACAATCTCGCCAGGGTCAGTCACACGCACACCACCGGAATCCTGAAGCACAGGGACCACGCGGTTCACTCTCTCCTTCTTATCGAGCCACGCAATCAGTTTACCCGCCTTATCCCCAACATCATACAGTCTACCTTGCTGTTCCCTGTACAGTGTCTTGGCAGCGTCAGTAACAAGGGATTTGTATTCAAACTGTTTCAAGCCAAGGGCGTGGAGCCTATCCTGGGTGACACCCGAGTCTAGCTCAGGCTCCAACTCCAGTATTTCAGCCTCCAGCCTCACAACCTCCCCATTCCTAGCTTTCTTGGTCTCAGCTATTAAAGAGAGGGCCTGTCCACGAATAACAGTTTTGAAAGCTTCCCACAGGGACACGGAGGACAGGACAGACCCCTCGTTCTCCAGGAAGTAGTGGTCGAGCGACTTAATGAGGCTGTCGCGAGTCCTGGGGTTGCGCAGATGCCAAGGGTTAATAGGGGCGATCCGCCCCGCGGCTTGCGTCCCCGTGTCAAAAAGCAGCCACACAGGGGAGTGGTCTGAAATGCCCCGGGCCAAGTGTCAAACCTCCCCAACGTGGGTGGATTGGGCCGCGGGCATGAGGAAGTATTCAAGCCTAGAGAGACTCCCATGAGCCCCGGAGTGAAAGGTGTATTGACATTGCGTCGGGTGCATTAACCTCCAGCAATCCCCCAGACCGAAGGTGTCCAAGAACCCACCGAGCCATGATTGGGAAACGGGAAGGGCCTTGGGGGGGTGACGATCCAGATCGCTGGATAGCACCGAGTTAAAGTCCCCACCCATGAGGAGAAGACTATCGGGGAGTTCCAACAACAACCGGCCGACATCCGAGAAAGTAGAGGTCTGGAGGCCTGGGGGAACATATATCGTGACCAAGGAAAGGGTCTTGCCCTCCCACCTCCCAGTTAGGGCAGCATAACACCCTCTATCGTCAAGGATGACCATATCAATCTCTAGTGGGAGGGAAGACCGGACAAGAATACCAACCCCTCTGGAACCAGTGGTGAACCCAGAGTGTGCAACCAATCGGTATCCCCACCTGTTCATAGCATGACACACATTGCCAACCAAATGCGTCTCCTGCAGGAGTACGACATCAGGAGTCAAACGACGCAAATATTGCAATACAACACCCCGTTTGATACGATCCCCCAATCCATTGACGTTCCAAGATATCAACCTCAACCCACTACCCCCCATCCCCACAAAAGTAGCAGGAGTCTCCCCACAGAGAGCAGGACACCAGAAGCAAAGAAAGAACCAATATGCCGCCTTGAGAAAAGAAAACACAAACACAAACCCCCCAACCAAAACCCATTACAACTCCCCCCTCCCTGCACCCCTGCAAACAACAAAACCACCCCAAAATGCAGTGTGCCTGTTGCCCTGACAATCCCATTCTACAAAAAGACCCCGGAGGAGGAGAGAGGCCCGTCGCCACCCGCCACCCATACACGAACTACTATAAGACAAAATATACAAAAAAGGGAGAACCCAACTGAGCAATGGCCGATTATCAAGGTTAGGGACCGAAAGATCACTTCTGTGGAGGCTCACCACCTTCGGCACCGCCAGGATGCCCCGCTCGATCGCCCCGGCCAGGCATTGAAATCCAACCAGTCACTCACATTGTCCGGTCGTTCAAAAAAGAAGGTCCGTTCCTCATGTTCCAATCGAAGCCTGGTAGGGAAAAGCGTAGCATACTTCAAGCCCAGGTCCCGAAGACGTCGCTTAACCCCCTGAAAGCCCATCCTCTGTCTCTGCACAAGTTGAGTGAAGTCCGGGAAAACATTGACAGAGGAGTTTTCAAATTTAACCGGGCCATGCACCCTCGAGGCCTGCAAAATCGCATCACGGTCCCTGAAATGAAAGAGTTTAGCAATGATAAGCCTCGGGGGAGCGCCAGGCTTGGGCTTGCCGCCCGGAACACGATGTGCACGCTCCACAGCGAAGAACTTGCTGAGTCCAGAAGGGGCAAGATGAGTAAGGATTAGATCTTCAACCAGGAGGTCAACAGAACGAGTCTCGGGATTCTCCGGAACACCTATGACGCGGATGTTGTTGCGTCTTGCCCTGTTCTCAAAATCGTCCAGCCGATGGGACATCAAGTCGTTGGCCGATTTCAGAGCGCCAAGGTCCATTAAAAGTCCCGACACATCGGCCGTGAGGCTGGAGGTCTTCAAATCCAATGACTTCACCTTCTCATTAGTTTTGGACAGGTCAGCCCTGATTAGAGTGACGTCAATGGCGACCGTGTCAATTTTGCGAGCCAGGGCCTCATACTGCTGGCCGATGGTCTCCTTCATGCCGGTGATGGCGCCCATAATGTCCTGCAGGGACAAGTCAACAGGGGCAGATAGGTCTTCTCTGGCGTCCTCCGGGGTACTGCTGGAAGGCCCGGGGGATCCTTTGGCTTGAGTATAGCGGTCCATAACATTTGTCTGGAACTGTCCCCCACGAAGAGACGTCTTGGTCTTCCGCCTTTCGGGTTCACCCCTGCCCGCCATGGTGGAAGATGCACCCTGGAGGGGCCCACAAGACCGAGTGAAAATGGCCGCCGGCAGGTCGGGCACCAGCTGGCCAAGAAGCTGGCTCGTGGGATCCGGAGAGAGGCGCGACTTGACCCAGTACGCTGTGATGAGAAGGCAGCGATGACAACAGAAGAAGGCTGGATTGGTCCCCGGCCGAGCGAAACAGGCCCTCGATCACACCACGCCAGAAACCGAAAGCGAAACCGAAAGTGGGGACATGGCCACTGAGGAGGTCCCAATGCCGTTGTTGTTCAACTACGCCCCGGCTCCACAGATCACCAAGTCCCCGGCACGGCCTCAAGGTGGGCCTCAAAAGTTCAAAGTACCGTAATTTCGGTCACCCAAGTCCGATTCAAATTCTGGAAAGAGTTATGGACTCAGTCTAGGTTCGCCTTCAAAAGTCTGTCAAAGAAATCAGGATATCATCAGGATAAGTTGCGAGGAGCGGCGAGGGTCCGGGGAGCCCTGTGCTCACGCGACCATCTTGGATGCGCGCTAAGCTCCTCCCCCCTAACTCTGTTTCTTGATAATATGCCCCAATGTATTTTCTGCATAAATATTCAGCAAGAAAAAACACCTTTATATAACCCTTCATCCAATGACTTGGTGTAAAGGGTTAATAGGTTTCTTAAGGAAAGTATTCAAATGGCTCTATCTTCCAATTCACCTGTGAAAGAATTGTTGAAGAAAAAAATTATTAGTTTTAACAATACTCCACATTCAGACATGGGCTATTTTCCTTAATTCTTGATGAGAGGGAGAGTAGGTTGTACGTTGTTGAAACCAAAAATGACTGGTTATAGGACACAAAACTGTGTGACAGAGATTATTGATGGAAATTTGAAAGTAAAACACAGGATTAGCCAAGGAGTACTACGATAAATTATGCAGAACAAAAGCAAAATAATTTTTGATAAGGGACTGGGTGTTGGTGAGAAAACCAGTTAGAGTATAATAAGGAGAATCAAGGTTTTGTTCTCCCAAACATGTTTTGAACGTGTCAGAGAGTGCAGTCTTATTGAAAAATAAGGGATGGGTGAATAAGAGTGCAGTCGTACCACTTAAATAAGGCCAAGAATCTGTTTTCAATTGTATTGAAATAGATAACTTCTGCAATTAATTTATTGATTGAGAATTCCCTGATGACAGTTTACAAGATATACAAGAAAATACTTGTGCAAGTAATGTTCGAGAGAGGTGAAAAGTTGTTGTACCTACAAGATTTAAGGATTATATTCTTTATTAAATTCCATAGTGTTTATTGAATATTTATTTATTTATTTATTTATTTGATTTTTTTGTCATAAGGAAAGAGGTGTTGTATTGGGTTGTAACACGCTGTAGAAAGTAATGAAGTCATAGTGCAATAGTTAGAATGTTCTTGGGGCTATTTATAGTGTTGGATTACAAGGTTGTGGCCAGATGGATACCTGCACTCGGGAGGTCTATATATTCGTATGTGCCTTTGTTTGGTGGGCCTAGTTACATGTATTTAAACCTTTAATAAATCAACAAATATAACAAGAATTCAACAGTGTACTACAGGAGTTATTTCACTACAGTGTGGCTTAAATTTAAAACTGAATGCTTGCTTTCAACAGGGTAACTGTTGATCTCTTTTGGAATTTTCTGTTCTTAGTGGGCCACTGGTACCACTGCCAATGACCAAAGAACTGGAGGTAGGTGGGTGTGTCAACAATTGCTTCTCTGTAGTGCAAGCAAGGAGATACAACCACAACAAAAGAACACATACAGACACACTATGTCAAAAGCACAGTGGCAGCCTACACAACGTGGCCACCGCCCCATGGTCAAACAACAAAAAGCAAGGAGGCATGGCTACAGCAAAGAACACATTCAGGCCTATGGAAAAAGCACACTAACATGGCTACACAAAATGCCAGCGGCCTCATGGTCAAACAATAAAAACAAGCAAGGAGGAATGGCCATAATCATATTCCTGTGTTATAAAAGTAGCAGAATATTGTTAGGGGATATTTTAACAAAGCTGATTTATTTCTTAACTTCGATGACGATGGTGAACATGAACACATTAAAATTACCTGTAAATCCTTTCAGTAATCGTCGTTCCTTACAAAGACATATGAGTAGATGAGATTTTAAAATCTCCACGTGTCAGTCCCGGATTGATTCCCATTAAACCACGTCAAAATTGCATAATAGCTTCACAGCTTAGTATTGCTTCTATAGCATGAGTGCCTCTGACCTCCCACGTACATACACTTACATAAAGGTTTACAGCCTTGTAGCTCAGATTTTCCTTCCATGGTCTCATGCTGTGGCAAATGCCCTTTGCTCAAAGCACTCTACGCAGCAGGATGCAGCACATTTTTATCATAGTGTACCTTGTCAGTCCTCCCACAGAAACATACTAAAATATCTTGATCGCAATTATGGCCCTTCCTTTAATAGTATTTACAAAATATTATTCTTTACTTTTTTCGTTTTCCAAAGACAACTTAAAACTGCATAATTTTGCACTAAATTAATTTAAAAGACTATGTCTCATTTAGGAATAAATACCCAAATTATGGCATGCTCTATAATGTAAATTATCAAATGCGTAGTTCTTTGGCGTTCTCCACTATACAATTTATCTGGTCTTTCTTTGCATGAAAGAAGCAGGACTTTTATTTTTTAGAAGCGAAATCAGCTGCTCGTTTTTGTGCCATTTAGTCTGTACAAAGTAACTCTGCAAAACACTTTTCATGCTATATTGATTGTTGCATTCTTTACTTATTTCAGAAAGAAACAGGACTATACCACATAAGGGGCTTATTTTGAGTTCAGTGGACTGGTTACCCCTTCACAAACACACGTGATGGATATTCTGTGCGACATATTACTAGTGCTATTGAGGCTACGCAAAAAGTATTATCCAGGGAGTAGAAAATCGATTTTGTCGAAAACTTTTGGGGGTCCCAATCTCTTCTCCAAATTGTATTTGCCACCAGGAATTACAGCTGCCTTATATTGAGGATTACATCAGGTCCCGTCTGGCCATATTTTGGTTAAATGTTTGGCAAAATTCGGCAGCGTCACTAACTAGAGAGATTATAACGTGGCTGGCCGCTGTCAGAAATAGCTTGATCAGCGTGAACCTTGATCACATTTTCCTGAACCCAAATAATATGGAGGGCATAACCAAAAAGACCCTACAAGAGGCCCTATACAACCAATATAATAATTTAAGATACGATATGGAACTTGTTAAGCCAACAGTTACAAGGTATATGTCTTTGGCACCTACCAACTGCCCTCCATCTCATTCGCCAGCCAGCTATCTCCTACTGAACTTAAGTCGCTGGGAGAGAAGCTTGTTGTTCTGCCTTAGGGCAGGCACCTTAAAATATCTATTGTGTTTGCCTATAGGCTTTAATAGCAACCTTGGGCAAATGCCCTGTCCCTGTGGCAATCAGAGCAACCAATCAATGCTACACTTTTTTGTGTGTGTGATTTTTATTTGTTATATACTAAACAATTCTTGATTCCTTTATTTAAGGCAACTACTACTGCTGACTTCAGAATAGCCTACATGGAAATTCTTAACCTTAAAAGTGTAGACTTAACCTTTAGAGTAATCTCTTTTCTGAAGGCGGCAGTTCGTTCATGCGTTTCAATGAGCACCCCTTAAAAACATCAGATTTTACATGATTATATTTAGCTGTTACTTTTTGTGAACCATACATTTTTAATGTTAGATGGCACCCAGTAGAAATCTTTGCCCTGCATATTATGGTTTATCAAATATAGCTTATATCTGTACGGACTTTAACATAATATATTTATGCTGCTATTTTCTTACTGTATTTTAACATATTGCGTTGTGCCGTTATTTGTTTGTCTCCGATTGTCCGCATATTAATCTAATTTGTTATTTGCACCTATCACCTATGCTGCTATTGTAAAGAATAACTGAGCCACTTAAAGGAGTGGTCGGCTTATATATTTGCCGCTTTGTTATAATATTAATATTTATACCTCCGATTATGCTATATATACAAGTCCTTGTTATTTTAGAGAGAGGAGGATTAACAGCGGACTCCAATGGCTGCACCTCCTTACTTTGTTCCCGTAAGATGTAATTTGAAAATATAGTTAATGATGGTGTGCACATGAACGCCACTGCATCCGCCGCTAATAGATGCAAACTGCCAAGCAGATCAATGAAATTTGAAGAGAAAATCGGAGCGGTGCACCACCAGATTGCTATTTATATATCACACCCAGTGGTCAATTGTTTGAATAGAAAAAGTCTTTATTTTAATTGTCCAACCATAGTATAGTCTCAGCCAACGCGTTTCGTTCAAATTGAACTTCGTCAGGGCATGTGTAAAGGTGAGAATATATTCCAAAGTTTTAGCAATCGTCTGTGTTAATAAATATCCGTCTCAAGAGGAGCAGTATTACTAGCGTTGTATTTCCAGAGTAATCCTTATTGCAATCTCAGTGCCTCCTTGATAAGAGCACTGTACACGATTCTGAGTATCGTCAGAGGTCCATACTCTCCCCTCAAAGTGTCCTTGTTATTTTATTGTAATTTATTGATTTTTTATTGAAAATGTTTTTAACGTGACCTGTGCTTTTATGGATATTAAGTACCCGAATAAAGATTATTTGAATTGAATTGAACTAGTGCTATTGACTATAATGCACTTGTAATACGGCGGACAAGAAAATCAGTCACGTTTGTGAAGGAGTAACCCATCCGCAGAAGTCTAAATCAGGCTCCAAAGTGAGCACTGGCTGCCATATTATGATGGGCTCTGCTGACCCAGCGCAGGGCCCAGCGCCTGTTTTTATGCACTTGCAGTGTGCAAAGTGATTTTATTTATCCCACTTTTTCTCTAAGTTAAGGATTGATTTGGTTTGCTTATTTCTGTTGCTGAACTGCTTTTTCTAAAATAATGCGATAACATGAAGAAGTATTTATTAGGTTAAATTAATTCATTTTACACACTAGAGGAACATAAAAGCAGGCACTGGGCTTCGTGGTGAGCTAGTGCAGCCCATTATGATATGGCCCTGAGAGTGCAAGATAAAGACATATGGCCCAATTCACAAAGTTAAACACACTTTTGGGTAGATTTACTACTTTTCGGTATTCACAAAGGTAAGCTTACATCAAAAAGCAAACTTTACTACTTTTGAAATTCGCAAAGGTAAACGTACACTAAAAGACTAACTTTATCTACTCTGCGGTATTCACAAAGGTAAACTTACTCCAAAAGTCTAACTGTACTAGTAGTAACTTACCTTTGTGAATACCGAAAAGTAAAGTTAGACTTTTGATCTAAGTTTACCATTGTGAATACCGAAAAGTGGTAAAGTTAGACAGTTGGCTTAAGTTTACATATGTGAATACCAAAAAGTACTAAACGTACACAAAAGTGTTAGTTTACCTTTGTGAATCAGGCCCAGAGCCTCTGCCACATTTTTGGGCTGAATGGTCTCTTAAGTAGTTCAAGAGCTGGAGTAGTGGTGTGTTACCATTTTAGATAGTGAGAGACCGTTGTTTCTGAAATAAACTTTCAAGGCTGCTTGACAGGTAATATCATAATCTGTCAAACCAAAAACGTAACAAGCAACTGTACTATGGCAGACTAAAATCACATTGCAATAATAGAGTAAAAGATCACAGATGCCCAAAAAACACAACAGAACACATAACCACCACAATGAACTGCTGCACCATAAATTTGTACAAATGTTCTTGTCACACATACATTTATCTCCAAAGTCCCGTGTTCATAGTTCGGTCATAAAAGGTGCTTAGAGTATTGACTGCCTTAACTTACTGCCAAGGATATAATATGGACCCAGTCTAAAATGGTTTGTGATCCAGGCCGTATTTTCATAAGAGAAGATCACAGTTAAATGCAATCTTAGCGCTTCTCAGAATTGCTAAGTGTTCGTGCATGGACTGCAGAAAGCATGGCTTGGAAAGCTGAAAAGATATTGCCCCACTCTTTTTCGAGCTTTGTTTTCTACAATTCATGCATTAACGTAGAGAAATTTCAAGTTACATGCATTCGCTTTAGATGTTGCCGAAATTACACTGCCCATACAATGAATTGGGGCCAGATGTATGGCTATTGGGCCATTTGAGAATAAAATTAATTTGCCGTGTATGTTGCCTTCTTTACTGCTATTGTAATCCATCCTTTTAAAGTTAAGGGGTTGCAATGCAAGGAAAGGTTCACAAGAAAAACGACATCAAGAGGGCAAGCCGTGAAGCAGGCAATTGATGGATGTTTCCCTACTACAGTAATTTGGCCCATGCACACTGGAAGCAGACCATGTTGGCCCACTCAATTGTGCGAAAGCTTCTGCCTTATCAGGGAAGGTGATACAACAGAAATGAGAGGCGGACTTAGAGGTGGATATTCCAGAAAAGGTCTGGGGGAAGATAGTCGAAAGGCACCAGGAATGCTAGATTCCAACTAGTACACTACTACATCTTGCATAGAGAATATCTTACGCCGGCCAAGATGAACAAATATTTTGGGATCCAAACAGCAGCCTGTATGCGCTGCCATAGAGAGGGAGCTGATTTTTGTCACATGTTCTGGGAATGCCGGCAGCTGGGAAGTTTTTGGGAAGAGGTAACAACATTATTGGTCAGCATAACTGATCGGGAATTTGAGACCTCTGCGGGAGTCTGTCTCTTGCATTGGTTTCCCCATACGGCCAAGAATAAATTAACAAGCATGTTTCTAGACTTGAGCTTACTATTAGCTAAGAGGGATATCACTATGCATTGGAAAGCAAAAGGAGGCCCGAAAGTGGCTAGGGGACAATCAGAATGCAAATAGCGAAAAGGATGAGGAGTGAGAAGGCATTGGAAATAGCAAGGGCGTGGGAAGCTCTGGTGGTGCTGCTGCGGAACCCTGAGGGTATGAGGGATGATGATTCCATAGAAGAGGCCCTTGAAGAAGTAGAATAGCTCACACACCCCATACTGAGATGCAGAGCTGTGTAATCAGATTAATGCAGTAACGCACTGGCTCTAAGAACTTTGGAAGTAGAGGGGGAGAGCCTGACTTCAGCAGGTTAGCAAGCTGAGCGAAAGTGGCACGCCTGGAGGGAGGGTAGGGAGGGTGATAGTTGGGGGAAGTAGTTTAGAATACTGTTCATAAACTTTAACTATCGCGAATTGTATAAATCCAGAAGTAAATTTTGTTATTACTTGTTAAAAATGATGAACGGAGTAGTACCCATTGTTAAGACATCACTCCTGTATGCAATATGTAAAAGAAACCATTGACAGAAACTTCTAATGTGCTGATATTGCATCGAATTGTTTACAACTGAAGGTTCATGTAAAACTCAATAAAGTTTGTTTAAAGAAAAAGAAAATCAGGGAAGGTCATAAGTATTCAATTCATTTTGAATGCAGGAGTAGCTGCTAAGCACTCATACTCATGGTGAGTCCTAAGGAAGAGGCAATTTTAATTTTCAGTGTCCACAATGAACATCCCTTTGTGCTTTGTGCACCGCACTGGATTTGGTATTGCAAAGTCTACGACTTGGAGCAAATTAGGATAGAATTTGGAAACTGAGAGCTGTCTCGCAGTGTGGAACTTGATAACTTATATCAATGGTTCTTACATTTAAAAAACCTCATTTATGACTTGAATTTTATCACAAATGAATGACAATCCAAGAAATGTTAAAATCTTCGAAATACCTGTCAAACCTCTAGACTGTTATGGGCCCATGTCTGCACCACACTGTTTCTGACCACAGGTTGATCCTATATAATGATACCCATTCTGACGCTCAGTTATTTCCTTAAAGTGAAATCTATAGCTATAATATTTACAACAGAATGTTACTAGAATCTGGAATGGTAAAACTATTGAGGAAACACTCTCAGCCACCAAAGAAATGGGATTACATTCACCAGACCACACATAATTGTCCCCACAGGTATCCATTCAATTGAAATCTCTTTTTTCAACTAATTCTGCACTCTTGGGGTCAGATGTATATAGACTTTTGTTTGCAATTTCCTTATAGTGATTTTTTGAGATTTGCTATTAGAAAATTGTTAAAAGCTATGTACAACAGTGTGTTTTACGCTGTTTGCAAATCCCCATGGGTCACAAAGGACCTGGCTCAAATTATTCATTTGGCAGGTAGCAATTTGCGAACCATTTGGAATACCTGGCACTCACAGGTAGGGGTCAGGAGACCATCATGTCTGTGACTGCTGCTTTTTAAATAAAGCAGTTTTTATTTTGAAATGCAGTCCAGAATTGGAAGCATTTAAAAAAGAAAAATGAAAGTTTCCTTTTCATATTTTTAAGAGTAGGCATTGTGCTCTTAACAAATGTTGGTACCCACATTCAAAAAGGAGAAGGGGTCCCTAATGGATCCCTTCCCATTTGTGAAGAGGTTAACACCTCCATCACGAAATAGCTAAAGTATGAATGTTTTGCAACCGCATTCCGGGCGCCAAACATTCACACATACCCCTGCGATTCGTGATTAGGAAGGGAGACCCTTGGCATGGTCCTTCCAAATAGTGACCCACAAACCCAATTTGTGATTCGGGAATAAATTACAGAATCGCAAATAGGGCTTTGTACTGTTCTGCGAATTGGACTGTTTGCGAGCTGGAAGAAGCTGTGTACATCTTGGTCTCCTGATTAAAGCCTCAATGTTAATGTATGGTAAATATATCAGCCCCCTTTTCTAACACATACCATTATGATGTTTTTGCATTAAATACATTTTTTGTACAGTAAAGTTTTGTAAAGCTATTTATGAAAGTATCAACCAATTTCTAGACTAACATGGCAAATAATTTCAGGTAGTTCTCCTATTTTTTTATGTGCAATATTTGTTTTACAATTTGAAAACTACAAAGGTAAACATTTGTTATACAAGTAACATACTGCTTCAATCCTTTCATAATTTTGCTAAGTATAAAGAGCCTTATTTATGAAGGCCTTGCAACACTTCAACGCCGCTGTTGCGTCATTTTTCGTGACGCAGCGGTGGCATAAACAATGTGTCACATTGCGCCCTATTTACAAAGTGATGCATCCAAGCAGATAAGTCACTTTGTAAAGCCATGCGGTACATTATACATGCTTCATGTATAAATTATGCAGGATGGGCGTTCCCCCGCAAGAAAGACTCGTAGAAGTGTTGCAGTGAAATCTATTAAATTTCAATGTGACACTTCTAGGGCTCCACTGCGTCAAAACCTTACGCCTGCCTCATTGCAGAAAGACGAAACAGGAGGTGGTAGACACATTGAGCATTTTTGGGCAGTCACTGTATGCTTTGGTGTCTCCATCTGACTCTTGTGCCTTTTTGAGATTGCTGAGACTGGTGATACTGGTGTGCTGCTGAGGACAAGACTGCTTTGAGTAAAACTTTCACCCTCTTCTCCCTCATCACCTTCACCTCCCACCGTGATCGGAGCGGATTCCCCTCTCTCATCACCACCACCTGCAGAAATGATTTTGAGGTGCGGCTCCCACCGGATTGCATGATGTGTTTTTATATGGGTTGTTTGGCCTCCAGTAGCATAGTGTGAACTAGGCTTACCTTTACAAACACTTGCATGGCAAATGGAGCATATTGCAATGTTCTCCTTCAGCTTACTCATTTTAAAGAAGTCCAAAGTTGGGGAAGAAAACCTTCTTAGTGGGCCACTGGTACCACTGCCAATGACCAAAGAACTGGAGGTAGGTGGGTGTGTCAACAATTTCTTCTCTGTAGTGCAGGAAAGGAGGTACAGCCACAACAAAAGAACACATACAGACACACTATGTCAAAAGCACACTGGCTGGCTACACAAAGTGGCCACCGCCCCATGGACAAACAACAAAAAGCAAGGAGGCATGGCTACAGCAAAGAACACATTCAGGCCTATGGAAAAAGCACACTAACATGGCGACACAAAATGCCAGCGGCCTCATGGTCAAACAATAAAAACAAGCAAGGAGGAATGGCCACAAAAAAAGACACATACAGACCTAGGGTAGACTCACACTAGCTGTCTACACAAAATGGCTACCGGCCACATGGTCAAACAACAACAGCAAGCAAAGAGGCATGGCCAAAACAAAGAATACATGCAGCTCTATGGTCCAAGAACACTGGCTGGCTACACAAAATGGCCACCGGCCACATGGCCAAACAACAAGCAAGGAGGCATGGCTACAACAAGGAACACATGCAGGCCTATACCAAAAGCACTCTGGCTGACTACCCAAAATGGCCACCAGCCACATTGTCAAACAACAACAACAAGTAAGGAGGCATGGACAACAAACACATGCAGCCCTATGCACACTAATTACACAAAATGGCCACAAACTACATGGCATGGAGAACAAAGACAAATGGTGGCGGCCTCTGAAAGACACATACACACACACTGACCAGACAAAGAAGGCATGGTAACCTGGAAGAAAACACTTCCATTAATTTAGTAATGCCAAAAATGAACATTAATTGAGCAATACAAATTTTAAAACACACATCCTCTCAAGGCATCTTCTATTACCCCACCAAAATACACTTTTTGCACACAAAAAAACGTGGAATACAAAAAAACTAACACATGTTTTTAATGTAATCCAATGCCATCCCTGGCCTAAATGATGGCTTAAAGCAACATATACCACAGAAACAGTTGTTTCATGTATCCATGACTAGTACAGGCTGGCTAGCCAGTGGGCAGACTAGGGCACATAGTAAAGTAAATGAATAGTGCAAATTTAACAAACATTGAGAAAATGTACTGAACTGTGCAACCTTTTTTCCTTACAAAAGATAAAAAATAAATGCAAAAAAATAACTAGGACCCTACTGAAACTCCAGGCCACCCATCACAATCAAATTCAAAAATCAAATAAAAGTACAAATAAATACAGATGCATGCCCTCTATTAAACACACAACACCCTTATTCAAACGTTTTTGAACTTACTTGTGATATCACAAAAACAATGTCCGTAAATACCATGGTACATATGAAGCAGACACAGAACGTGATCCTTCCACTTCAAAATTCAAATGAAAAGTGACCTGAAGATCTACAAAGCACTGGGAGGAGCCTTCTGGACTGGAAGAGGAAGTTGGAGTATCTAGGGCACTTCCTTCTTATTGAAAAAAAGTAAAATAAATAAATGCTTCTTGCACTAAAAAAACAACCTGCATGGTCTTTTGAAGTAGAATATTAACTCAAAAATGTATTTTCAAGTAGATTTAGCTGCTTTGGTGAGTAGTGAATCTCCTTGAGAAACAGCCGCGACCGCCCATGCTCACCGGCATCACAAGTGGCAAAAGGAGGCTACGTGACGACCAGGAGCCGCGCTACCGGTCAGCAGATCTATTCATACTCACTAGCGAGTACAAAAACAGGTCTCACATGCCAATGGAAAAATATTTCCGCCACACACTGGATGGCGGAATTTAGTGGGAACTTCACATTACATGCATAGCGTGGAGTTCCCAAATTCTGCCACCTTTGCGAGTGGAATTATTTTGCCGCCCAGGTCTAGTTGTAATTTATCACTAATAAAGACTACTGGATGCTCTCAACCTTTGTCATCCGTTAAGCTAACACTGTTACAACTGCTTTGGTAGTCACTCATCTGTATAATGAAAGACTGACTGCAGTCAGGTGTTGTCAGTACATTTTGCTTATTACCAGGAACAGTGGGTAGTATTTGGAATCTCTCTGCGAGACACCTATTGGGAACAGACACTGCATTCTTTATTTTTCAGGGTTGGAGCTGCTCATCTCAACACATCCAGGGATGTGCACCCTTCCAGTTTAGACCATAGACAAGTACTTTCTTCCCTATTGCGCATACTTGCTACATCAGGGTTGCTTCAGCTTAAAAAGGCTGGAGATGGATGGCAATATTAAGTGCAGCATATTTCCAGGAAGGTGAGAAGGCTACAGGAGGGCAATGTAAATACTTGTTTGGCCATGTTCTTGGCCAAGCCTTCCAAGACAACATTGTGTCAGTCACTCAGTCTCACTCAACCCCTCACATGCGTGGATCGGCCATTGGCCGTCACCAGGGAGGCCTTGCCAAAATCCTCCGGTGCAAAGCACCAGAGGTTTATTTACTTTTTTTAAAACCCTATGGGAGATGCAGAATTGCTTCCGTGACTCTATCTGCCCCCACTCACCGATCTGTGACGTCAGGTGCATTGATGTCACAAACCCTAACAGGGGATGGAGAAGATCCCAGGTAAGAGCTTCCTCCATCATCAGTGGAGTTTGGGGGTGCCAGAATGCCCCCCAAGAGGTCAGTGAGGCATTGTTGGGAAGGGTAGAATTGGCTTTTCTGCCTTTTAACAACTCAAGAAGGAGTTTAAAAGGCAGAAAACTTGTGGTTCCATGCGGTGTCACTCTGTACATCTCCACCACTTCCATAATTCACACATTCAATCCTTCACTACACTCTTTGCCAACTGTATAGCCTCTTTAATAGTATGGATCACCCTCTCAACTGTACCACTGGTTTCTGGGTGGTACAACACAGATTTCTTATGGACAATTCATCTTCTGCATAAAAACTCTTCCATCACAGCTAACGAAAACTACACACCATTGTCAGCAGCCTTGAAAAACACTTGTGTCAAAAAATCAATAACCTTCTGGGCATAACATCATTAACAATTAATAGCTCTGGCCATCTGGAAAAAAAGGTCCACCAACACAGTTACATAATTCTTGTGCTCATTAATATTAAGGGGACCCAAAATATCCATCAACACTTCATCCCACGCTTTCTTGGTTTCATTACTCACAATCATGGGATGCTCCCTTTTTTTTACATACCTTGTCCCTTATACAACACTCTAAGCATACTCTCACCTCCCTCTCTATTTCTATATCCATCCCAGGCCACTGATTTCTGCTTGCAAATGCTCTTTAGACCTATAAATGCCTTGGTGTCCCTCATTCGCCATTTTTATAAACTTCTCTCTCACCACTGCAGAGGGGACTAGTCTTGTTCCTCTAAAAATCAAGCCTTTGTCAATGGAAAATTCTTCTCTGACACTCCAGTACATTCTTACCTCCAACAGTCTCTTGTCACCCCAGCCATTCTCTAAGTTATGTACCACAATTTGTCACCTACAATTTCTTCTCCAGTCTTCTTCACCAATCACACCATCAGCCAGAAAAACACCATGGGGGATATTCACAAGGATCTATCGCCGAGTTAACGGCACTTTATCGCAGCCAAAGTTGCGATAAACTTATCGCCCCAATTACAAACTGGTGTTAAACGCCCACAGCACCAGTATACCCGCGATAGCAGCCGCAAAGAAATCGCCACAGATGACCCCTGCAACTATCGCTAATGAGATGCAGAGTAGGTGTTCCCATGCAAAAAGCAGCGACAAAACCACACCTCAACATTCTCAACGACCAGCCAGATCGGCAATAATAACACAAAACAAGCGATAAGGTGCGTTAGCACCCAGAAACTAACACCTGCTCAGACCTGGTGCAAAGGGGGACAACAGCCTGCACCACAAAAAGGAGCCCAGCCCACAGCCACATCGGAAGGGCAACAGATGTCATGGAGCCACTGGTCATGCGGCCCGGACACCAAAGAGGGCCACAACACCCACCGCCACCACCCCAGGACCCCAACTCCCATCCGGAACCCCCACAGACCACCACAGAGGATGCGCAGACAAAGACAGCGGACCCCCAGGAAACGCACCAGCCTCACATACCAAACACCTGATGTAGGAAACCGGGGTCACCAGTCCCTATGGCGGTAACGTGACACGAGCAGCTGGGCACCCAAAGGTCTGTGTGTAAAGCAACCATACAACACGCACCTCTCATGGAACAGGGAACACACACAATAAGTGACGCCACATGGTATAAATTATGCAAATACTCAAGTTTATCAAAGCCGGTCGAGATAGATGCAGTTCATGAGATATCAGTGCAATTCATAAGCTTATAATACAATTCATTGAGATGTACATGCCAGTCATGAGATATAAATGCAGTTCATACTATAAATGCAATTCATGAAATATATCGGCCCTGCATGAGATATAAATGCAATTCAAGGAGATGTACATGCAAGCTTCACTTTCCCCAGCACGTTATTCACTCGTAGGTTCGCTGAAGGCCCTAGGCCACCCTCGTGCGTCTGACTCCCCTTAGTAGGGTGTGGGGAACGCAACGCCACTCCTGGGGGCGTGCAGGGACCCAGGACAGACCTCGCGGGCTTGCCGCGGTTTCAGCTACCTGAAGCGCCTTAGGGGTGATTCCAGCGCTATGCGCGCTAAGCGGTGACTACCTCAGAACGGGGCATCTAGCACAGAGCACTACTCGTAATCGATGACAATGGATACTTCAAAACGGAGCATGTAGAACAGAGCACTACTCATAATCAATGACAATTAATAGTTCCAAACGGAGCATGTAGAACAGAGCGCTACTCGTAATCAATGACAATTAATACTTCCAAACGGAGCATGTAGAACAGAGCGCTACTCGTAATCAATAACAATTAATACTTCAACACAGAGCATTTAGAATGGGGCGCTACTCGTAATCAGTAGCCGTGAATATTTCAACACGGGGCATTTAGCATGGAGCGCAACGGGTCTTGCGGAGCGAGTCTCTCGTGCTCCGGTGCAGTTCGTAGGGCACCACGCTCCAGTACAGTCAAGGGGGAACAAGGAAAGGATCCCTCGGCGGGGTCTCTCTGTCGTGGTGACCAGGGGGGACTCCCACGGAGAGGGAACCCGGGCTCAGGGTGCGGTGAGGCACCCAACCAGTAGGGGGCGCACCGGGGTCAATCCCAGCCTCTGGGCTTACCTTGATCTCGACGTCGGAAGGCGTCCGCTCTGGCGGCAACGGGGGAATTCGTCCACGGCCTCGCGCACCTTCTCCCACAGCTGCGACGGCAGCGACGGGGCCCCGGGCTTCTCCGCGGGCCTCGTGACACTGAAGGGCACTTCTTCCGGCCTCCGGGCCGCAGCGGTGAGCACGCTTCGCTTCCACGCCCCAGGGGGGGGGGCTCAAATTAAGTCGGGGAGCTCCGCGCTCAGCGGAGCACGCTGCTGGGGGTCCCAGGCCAGGTCAGGGAGCGCAGGGGTCACAGCGCTAATACCTGGTCGATCCCCAACGATTCCTCAATCTGCTTGGCATAGGGTTTCTGGGTTTAGTCTGGACACGCAGTCTCGGCACTTGGCATATGATTTCAGGGTTCAGTCTGGACACGCAGTCTCAGCATTCAGCGTCTGTACTCAGTGGTTGTATGAAGTCTTGATGGCGCAGATGTATCTGGCGCCCTTAAGAGGTTCTGTTACAAAGGGGGGTAGGGAGTGAGTTGGCGACTAGGTCCTTCCTAGTCAGGCTGGGCAGAGGTGTCCGGGGTCCTCCTACTGCTGGGCAAGATCAGTGGGTTTCACAGGGTCCCTCACTCACTTAAGAGGCAGCACCTAAATCCTGTCACTCTCAGAGGCATAAGTCCCTGGCTAGGCCCTACCGCCTACACTCCTGCGTGGATTCTCCCGCTCTGCTTTACCCCACTGGCCAACTAACTACAAAAAGTTCCCTCCCTCACTTAAGTAGCCCTAGGTCAGGTGACCTCTAGCCAAGGCGGCAAAAGTAAAACCACACCTCCCTTCTAGAAGGTTCCAGCACATTCCAGGAGCTTCCCCATTCTACCTATGGGACAAAAAGGCGGGCTGGTGTCGCAACATTGTTGTGGGGTTCCAGCCAGCTCCTGGCAGCTAGGGTGCTACTATGAAAGACCACTCTGCAGTAGCAGGGGTCTGTGGCAGCCATCTTGGGAGAAGGGAGCAACTGCACCTTAACACTGATTGGCAATGAAAAGGCGCCCGGAGACCTAGTCCAACATAAAAATGAGGGTGGAAAAAATGAGGCACGATCAAAAAAATAAATGGGGAGACCACCCTAGGGCTGACAGGTCCAACACCTGACAATGTCATTGCCCACTACAGGCAGAAAAGGACAACCATCGTACGAATCCTGACCAACATCACCCAACAGGCTGACGGCACCACCACAACAGACAACCAACAACACACCCCACACAAAGCTGCTGGCGGTGCTGCACCTGTTGGCCCCTGGTACCCCCAACCAACACCCGTCAGAGTCAGATGAGTCTCACAGCCAGCCACATCCAAGTCCCTCACACCTGTCCTGGACATTACCATCATACTGGTACCCCAGTCCCTATACATCCAACACAATGCGCAGGATCTGCTGGAGACCAAGCAAGGACCATATGCCATAGCTGGATGCTCGCACGTGTTGGGGGCAATCCACAGCACACATGTCCTACCTGTGCCCCCTGGTGACACAGCACACAATCACCGCAACAGAAAGCACACGTCTCACATCAATGTGCAGGCAACATCCGAACACTGTGGAACCTCCACCAATGTGGCCTCCAAATATCGAGCCAGTGTGTATGGTTACGTCAACCTTTGCCAGTCCATCAGCAACCAGCATTCCCGGGATGGCATCAAGGGAAATGCACAGCCTCTTGGCAAGTTCCAAATGAACACCACACTCACCTCAACTCCACAACCATGCAACTCACAACTCTGGCAATGCACACGTCACAAAATCAAAACCAACATGCAAAACAACATGCCCACCCACCAGACATGACAGAACAACTCACAATGGTAACCTGGTCAAGCCGTGAACATGAGCCATTAACGCATGGCACCTCTGCCACACACTAGTCCAAAGTGGGGAGAGGTGGCAACCAGGCATGTGTGAAGGATGCAGGAGAACCATAATTGGGAAAGTACACAATGCCAAGAGTGGCGGAGATGTGCTGGATGGACCGCAGTATGCTGAACACACCCATATCCATGGTGATATACACCTCTGGCGTATGGAGTGTAGTGGACAGTGGACGCAACCATGTCACCCCAGCCAGAGGGGGAGTTTGCGGAAATGTTGCCAGTTACGTCCCCCCGTAAGCGTGAGCGGAGTGGGAGGGCGCGGCGTATGCCAGGCCAGCATAGGGGTGTGAATAAAAAGCACGTAGCCCTGGACGTGGTCCACTTCCGGAAAGCCCAACGTCTCTCCCAGGGCAGCGCCTCACACCACGCCACAAGGATGATGCCATCCTCGTGAGCGGAGTTGCCTGCAATCCTGTGCACCTGCCGTACCCCGGCCCTCTGGACCCCGAACCCGTCAGGCCCGCCCCTGTGCAGCCAAGCCACACTGATCACCTTCCTACACCGGCGTGTGTTAAGGAGGGCCCACCACCTGCCTGCGCAAGCTCCAAGCCCGAGACCAGCGATCCTAGCAGCCTCCTCAGACAATCACAGCCTCCACGACACAGGCCTGCTTTAGTTCTTTCTCGTTGATGTACTCTACTGCCGCCTCCGGCCTACACCACGGTCAAGTAGGTCACACATTTGGAACTGAGTCTTGATTACACCATGGCAGTGAACATTATTTAAGGCAGAAATCATGTCACTATACTCCCTTTGATGTGGTGCCACCAAGTCTGTGCATAGCATTACAACCACACGTGTCAGTGGGCCTACGCGGACTACTGCCCTCAGCTTACGCTGCGCACAAGTAGGTCACAGAATTGGAACTGAACATCGATCATTCAAAGGCAGAATACATATCACTGCACGCAAGGAGAGGCGTAAGAGGATGACACGTTGCAGTCCGGAGGGAATAGGATCATTGTTACAGAGGTGATTGAACACTACCGACAACTGCTCTGGTGTCACTAACTCTGTGCATCGCGAGCCAGCGACAGGTGGGTGTGGTCCCCTGCTGACTTCTGCCCACACTACTGACAAGTAGGTCACACATTTGGAACTGAGTCTTGATAATACATTGTCCGTGTACGCACAAAAAGGAAGATTCTACTTCACTGTACTCCCTTTGGCCAGGTGGCAGCAACCATAAGCATAGCATCCCAATGACACGTGGCTGTGGGCCCTTGCTGACAGCTGCCCCGGCCTACACTGCAGTCGAACAGGTCACACACACTTTAGAATTCAGCCTTGGTTTATTTATGGCTGACTTAATGTCATTGTACAGGTCTCATCGCAGACTGCATCCCCTTTCGGCCCTGGTGCCACTATGTCTATTCCCCGAGACCCATGGACACTTTCTGGTCGGACTTTGGTGGTGACTGAGTTCATGGACTTGGGGTTGTCGTCACCATCATGGCGGTGATACTGACTTTGTGGCGAAAACTAGGCCGTGGCATTCCACCCCTCCATTTGCTGCTTCCGGACAGCTTCCACCCCCGCATCATACCCTGGAGGACACCTTCCACTGTCCCCTGCAACCCTCCGCAACATACACCTCAGACATTGATGAGGACCCACTCAGGTCACATGTCCCATCTGACTGCACCGCAAGTCACCGTCCCGTGGCTGGGTGCCTGTGCCAGCCACTAACTCTGTGCTGATCATGTCCGGTACCCCTTCTTCTGAGATATTGGATGGCCTCTGAGGCGATGGCCTTAGGGTCATCAACACCATGTGTCTGTGGCCCTGCGCTGTCCACTGCCTCCGGCCTGAACTGCTGTCCACCAGGGCTCACACATCAAATCGAGTCCTGACCGGCCTGGATGTCGCATTACTGCAGGAGGCACCCGCCACCACCGCCAGGACCACCTCCAACCGCCATCTGCCAGATTCGAAACAGTGGTCCTGACAGACTTATGGAGTTGCTCACACCTGTCATGGATGCCATCATCAGACTGATACCTTGCTAGGCACTCCAGGTGCCACTGACTGAGTGCACCGCAAGTCATCGTCCGTTACTGATTGAGTTTTGTGTTGTGGAGAGGTTGCGCAGCAATGTCACCTCACACAGTGTGGGAGACCTGGGACGTTGATGAGGAAAATGATACAGGTCTAACACACCCCACTGCATCTGCATCAGGAATATCTCGAGGGGACACAATCCGAGACTCTTTCTTCACATGGGCGTGCTCAGCTGTAGTGCCCCAACCTGAGTGCACTGCAACTCATGGACACTTCTGTTTGCATGTTGTGTGTCCTCTGGACTTTCTCCGGCTCCCTCCATGTTGCTCACCAGTTGACTCTGTTATGTAGGTGTTTTCAGTTTCCGTTGCACTGGGGTCCACTGTTCAAGTGGTTGCCAGCACCAAGCACTCCATGTGGGCTAGCTTACACTCACCCCACACACATCCAGCACAGGCATCACTGTACATGTGGCCCTGCCATTAAAGGGGCTGGGCGCACGTGCCCGTAGCCAGTTCAACATAATATCTGCGTGTGTCCTTTTGGTCTTGTTGTATGCATGAGGGCCCTGGGCCCTACAACATTACATTGTGCTGTGTACAGCAGATGCAGACATGTCACCGCAGGCATTGGGTTAGAGCTTGGACATGTAGCTTTGTTGTCACCCACTCAATTCGTAAGGGGAGTGGCCTGGGCCGTCGTACGCAGAGCCAACATGGGTGTGTGACTGCTATTTGCGTGCCCCTGGGCATGGTTGTGTACTGTGAATGTGTCACTATGGCAGTGTGGGTCTCCTTTGTGGGGAGTAGGTGGTCCCTGAAGGGTAATAGACACCAACGTATGTGATCTAGTTCGCCTTCCATGGGTTCAGACCCCACCCACACCTGTTCAGCCACCTCCTTTTGGCCTGTTGACAAATGGCATTGGGGTGCCATGTGTGGGTGCGTGAGGTGTTGTGAGCCAACTGTGCTTGAGGGTGCTTCCTGCTGTATGGTCTGTTGTAGGCTCTGTGTTCTCCTCTAAGTAGCTTGGCTGCCCGGGTCCTGGTGGTGGGTTGTGTGGGATGTCCATGGGCTGTTGTAGGGTGTCGGTGTCGAAGGTGTGGTGATCCTCTCCGGCATCACAGATGTGTTGTCTTCTGTGCTCTGCTGTAGGTGTTGTGTGCCCCTCTGCAATGTGAATGGGAGATTCATGTTGACATTGCGTTGACATGTATGTTGGCGCATTGTTCTGGTTTACAAGCAGACCGTATGACAATGTGCATTGTGACGGTTTGGGAGGGACTGAATACTGCTGCTGGTCAGTGTACATTTGGACTACATGACGGATGTGAGGTTGTACGCGTACATTTCCATTTCACAGTGTTGTATTCCACTTTAGGTGTCCGTATATAGGTTTTCCTGATACATGTCCTTATATAGGCACAATTCGCATTGCCCTTATATAGGCATAAGATCCCAGTCCTTATTTAGGCATTATCCATGCTATCCAAATACAGGCATGGTCACCTACATCCGTCCACCCCAACGTCACAACTAGTTCTTAGAAACCAGACCCTTAAACTCAGGATTATTGATTTCTCTAATGCTTACTTACCCCTGAGGCGGAAGCCGGGGGCACTTTCTAGTTTCTTGCCGCTACTCGCTGCTTGTCTGCCTGCTACTGTTTTTAAAAACTGTGTATATTTTAAATTGTGCTATTTTATTTTACCGTGTGCCTTGCTTGTGAGTCCTCAAGGATCCCCATTCTTTAGTGGCCATTGGCGTTGCCGATCTCAGGCGCTGACGCCGCACGCTGAGGCTAGCCGCCGCCATCTTAGGGGGACGCAGGGTAGCGGTCCAGATCTTGGACGCCTCCCACCCTCCTCTCTATGTATATAACCAGGTGGACTTCCCGTCCGCGCAGCGGGCGGGCGCAGCGGGCGCGCCGATGGAGCGCCGAAGGCGCGCCTAAGGCAAGCCCGTCTGCGCCCGTCCGCGCCCGGTCCGTGCCTAGGGCCAGTCCCCCTGCTTGCCGTTCTATGGCTATCCCTCTCTGCTGGTCTAGAGAACAGCTTCTTCAGATGCGAGTGGGTATGTGTATGCCAATCTATCGCTGCGCCCCGTGTAAGTTGGAGGGGCGCCCCTACACATGCCCTCATTGCAATATGGTACTTTCCCCCATGAGTAAACGTGCTTTTCCGCGCCTCTACCCTTCCAAGCGACCTATTCACTCCCTGACGTTGAGGGCTGGCTTGGTCAACTGCCGCTCTCTCCCTCGCCATGCTAGTGATATTTGGACATCTCTCGACTCACATGCTTGGGATATCATGTTTCTCACTGAGTCCTGGATAAAAGATACTTCTAACCCTGATATTCATCTAGCCTTGCCCCCTGGTTATCTTTTAATGGGCATTAATCGTGGGGGCGATAAAACTGGAGGGGGTCTTGCCATTATACTGAAATCTCATCTCCGTTTGACTATTAGTAAACATTTTGAATACTGGGTCGATTGAAGCCATGTACTTCACTATTTCTGATTCAGCTGCCGTCATTTTGGCGGGTATTTTAGTATATAACCCCCCCAAGGCTTCAGCCTCCTCTCTGTTGCCACTGATACATCAGATAGCGGATCTTTCCCTTAAACATCCGCACTTTATTGTACTTGGTGATTTCAACCTACATGTTGATAACCCGTCCTGCTCCCAGGCTATTCAGCTATTAGACACTCTACAGGGTTTAAATTTGACCCAACTAGTCCAGGGCCCGACGCACGTTGCTGGCCATACTCTTGACTTAATTTTTTCTAATCACCCTGCTATCACCGTCCATCCCTCCCTCCCACTCACCTGGTCAGACCACTACTTTATCCCATTTGATCTCAGCTTTCCTTTGGCATTTGGTCCGGTGGCGCCTGATAGGGTGTATAGGAGAAAATGGCAAAAAGTCACCTGTTCGGCTTTGGATCCTTTTTTTACTTATCAACCTGATTCTCTGTCCACAGATGTTGATGTGAGCGTGGCTCAGCTCAATTCTGCTTTATTGCTGTCCATCGATGTTATTGCTCCTATCCAACCTATTACTTCCGCCAGATCTCGTCCTGCTGCCCCCTGGTTCTCCCCAGCCCTTCGTGTGGAAAAGAGTCGTTGTAAAAAATTAGAACGTATTTGGCGGCAAACTTATGATCCAGAGGCAAAAATTGTTTATAAATCTGCTTTAAAAAACTTCTCTAAATTAAAAAAATTTACGATGAGAGATTTTTTTGCCCTACAAATTAAGAACGCAGATAATTCGTCTAAAACTCTCTTTAAGATTGTAAAGGACTTTGTTAAACCCCCTGCTTTGGTGCCTCAGAATTCCTCTAGCCAGGCTTTGTGTAACGGTCTATCGGTTTACTTTCAAGATAAAATTGCCAACATTACGTCTTCTTTCCCTACGGTGCTGACCCCGTATATCTCTGGTGTCAACGACACTGCGAGACCATCAATGATGGCTTTTAAGGAACTTACTACTGAGTCTGCACTTAATCTGCTTATCCATTGTAAGTCGGGCTCCCCTCTTGACCCTGTCCCTGCTAAAATTATGAGCAATCTGGCCCCTCTGTTGGTCAGTCCATTTCTCTCCATTTGGAATACCTCCCTGCGCTCGGGCCAGTTCCCGTCTGTTTGGAAGGAGGCCTTATTAGTTCCCATTCTGAAGAAAGTGGATGCGGATCCGACGCAATTTTGCAACTATCGCCCCCATCTCCCTCCTCCCCAAACCGGCAAAGGTCCTGGAAAAGGCTGTGCAGTTACAATTGGCAGAGTACTTAGAAACCAACTCACTTCTGCATGACTCACAGTCAGGATTTAGAACTGGTTTTAGTACCGAGACTGCTCTATTAGAGGTATCTGAGACAATCCGGGAGTGTGTGGACAGGGGCGAGGAGGCCATGTTGGTCCTCCTCGACCTATCCGCCACTTTTGATACGGTGTCCCACGAAATTTTATTAGATCGCTTGATGCAGATTGGATTGGGAGGCTCTGCTCTATCTTGGATTGCCTCCTTCCTTACCGGACGAACTCAGAAAGTTCTTCTTAAACCGTTTGAATCAAAGGGTAAACCCCTTATATGTGGGGTGCCTCAGGGCTCTGCACTTAGCCCTCTATTCTTTAACGTGTATCTTGCACCTTTGGCTGAGGTGGTAGAGTCATGGGGTATTAGGGTGATCTCTTACGCTGACGATACTCAGAATATGTTTTCCTTTAGAGATCACTCAGACTCCAGCTTCGCCAGTTTTCGCAAGTGTCTGAGTAATATATGTTCTTGGATGTCGGCTAATCATCTCAGACTTAACACTGATAAGACGGAGGTCCTATTTTTTAATCAGAAAACCATTCCTCCTGCCACTCTGTGGTGGCCGTCTGTGCTTAACCCCCCTCCCTCCCCTGTTCTAACAGCGCGCAACCTGGGCTTTCAATTTGACAACGTTCTCTCCTGTAAGGCTCAAATTAGTAAGGTCACGGCAGCCTGCTTTGGGAAGCTGCGTATGATTAGAAAGATCTTCCCCTATCTGCCTTTGGATGCTCGTAGAACTGTCATTCATGCCTTGATCACGTCACATCTGGATTATGCCAACAGTCTCTATGCCGGTGCCCCTATGTACCAAATTGAACGGCTTCAGATTGTTCAGAATGCGGCGGCTGGACTAATTGGTAATATCCCCTATCGTCAGTCGGTTGCGTCCTTTCGAAATAAGTTACACTGGCTCCCCATTTCCCGCCGCATCCAGTTCAAGATGCTGACTCTTGCTTTTCGCGCTCTCAATGGGTCAGGCCCAGGCTATTTGAGAAATAGACTCGTGCTTTCCCAATCGGCCAGATCTTTGGGGTCAAATAACCTACGCCTTCTCACGGTTCCTCGTTTTCGTTGCTCTAGAATGGGCGGCAGAGCATTTACCGTAATGACGGCCAAACTCTGGAACAGCCTACCACTTGATCTTAGGTTTCTTTCTTCAGAATCTCTTTTTCGTAGCAAATTGAAAACCTGGCTGTTCACCTCTCCTTAAATCGCCTCTTTCTCTAAGTATACAGTCTACAGCGCCGGGACACCCCCATTGGGGGTAGCCGTGCGCTTTATAAGCTTCTTAAATAATAATAATTATGCATGAACCGCTATTCGTAAGGTTTCATTCCTGACGTCTTTCACTGCCCGACCTTACGTCAATGCTAACATTCCAAGGCACCTACCGGGTATAAATATACCTTTCCTTGCCAAAGCAAGTAGGAGGAGACCTCGACTTTAGAGGAGCCCGTGTCCCGGCTTGATGCACTGACAAGAGACGCTGTCATCCCTGCTCGCAGAGAATACAGCTTCCAGTGTTCTGACTCTCTTCGTGGGGTGTTAGAGTTCGAGACCCGGAAAGAGATTCCCACCTCACTCATTCTCAAGGTATGGAGCTGACTAGAACCTACAGGGACTCTTGGCATACTAAACTTAGCATACCAGACTATAGCATACAGCACCTACTTCTTACCTTGTACTACACTTAGGTTAGGTACACTGGGATAGAACTAGTTTGAGAACCATCTTATGAGTACTCGCGTTTTTAGCTTATGTTATTTATGTATATGAATATATGTGTCATAGCTAAAAATTAATGCTAGCGCAGTATTATTTCTTTCTACTGCTTACGCTGTACATAATATATCTCGCATACTGTCTTGTGATTGTAAGAGCTCATATCTCTTACACGAGAAACAAGACTGTTCAATAAATCCCTTTATTGAAACGCCTGTCTATTGTTTCTGTGTAACTCTGAAGAAACTAAGCATGCACGAATAACTGAGTGAAACTGTTATCTGTTATTTCCACGATTCTGAAAGTGTTCCGATACCAAAGGGAAACAAAGTTGTTATGTTTATGCGGTTGCCAGAAACTACTCCATTCTTGTTTACAAGGATTTTCTAGTGACCTCTGAGTTAGCTGGTACAAATTAGTTAAGTTTAATATACTCGATAGGGGCATACTGACCTCAGTCCTATGCCAAACCTATAGGGTATATTATTCCAATGTGCAGAGCCTATTAGGGAAATAGGAACTACACTACAACAGTTTCCTGCTCTGTCAGATGTAGTATTTGCAAAAAATAACAGGGTTATACCCAATAGACCCTAAATATACCTGGGTATGGGACGTAATATTATACAGAAAAACAATGGTATACAGGAATTGATACACAATTTATTTTTGAAAAGAGCACATATTAATTACCCTTTCTCTAGTTCATCAATCTCACAGAAAATATATCAAAGCATTTTTAGCCATCTACATGAATCGTGACGTCTAATCAGGCGAGAAATAACAAAACATCTATACAAAAATATATACTAAATTCCAAAGAGGAAACATAACACCCAACACCTTGTAACATACGTTAACCCCACAAGTACATTTCACTAGTGTCCTCCCACTTATTCAGGGCGCACCACTCGGAGGTAGTCAAGACAGTAAACTGGAAATCTATCCATCAATGTAGACCCTCGCGTTGTGTGCAATCAAAAGTTCATATTTGCGGCTCCTCCTTCAAGAAAATGTGTCTACGCACATGCGTTTCGGCCTTAATCTTTGCTTGGCCTCCTCAGGACAGGGTTAATACATGACTGTGCCCACACTACAAAAAAATATATATATTTACAATAATTACAATAAAAACCGCATAAATGGTATTGCCAAGACACTACATGCCTCCCGAGCTGGTGAGGGTGATGGTAGTAGCCCGCACGATCCCTAGAGAGTCTGGTTCTACACAAAAGAATCACCAAAAGTGCAGTAAATAGTGACCAAAAGTGCCCAAAGTTAAAGAGCAGTTCTAACAAAATACTACCTACTGGAGACATACCCATGGTGTGTTCAGAAATCTAAATCCCAAGGATCGGCCGAAATGGGCTAGCTTAAGGACTTAGGTGAGCAACAACGGCCGGGGCTCTAATCAATCAATCCTCGTAAAGTAACAGAAGAAAGTGCACGCCTCTACTATATTCACGTGTAAAACTCACTGGTGGAAGGAGCCCATATACTTACACATCCGTGTAAGCTCATCCTGACACTTAGAAATAGGCAGTGGCTTAAATCAAAAGGCCTCCGCGACAAAATCAAGGCACCTAGGAGGAAAGTGAATGAGCACCTTAACATATTAAATTATTAAAACCTCCATGGGGATAACAATCTTGCCAAGCAGCTTCCCTAACACCCGACTATAGTGTGCGCCAGTGCTGTACCTTAGGCCCAGAAAACGGGCTCCTGTATCATGAGCGCTCTCTTATTTCCCCGTCTGCCTTAGTCCCAAATCTAAGGAAAGAAAACATTTAATAAATCTCACGTTCTCACTCAAACAAAACTCTCCCTCCATGAGGTCTGTCGATACTGAAGTCTCGCCTCCCTAGGGGATAACGGGACCGTGACCTCAACACGCGCATCCCCGTAAAGCAGGAACTTACTTTTAAAGAACAATGGTCCTGCACCAAGCTAGAACCCACCGCCAACGCCGTCCGTCGTGCATGATGTCTAACAGGATGCTGCTATCTATACACCCAACGCTCGGCGAACCGAGTACAAATAAAGAGAGGACTATTCTAGTGGAAAGTTAAACAACCGGAGGCCAAAAAGGTGGCCATCTTGTAACGGTGTAAACTGGGCCAACCCAGCCGGATCCCACTAAATCAAGTGGGGGCGGTAAAGGCGACAGGGGTGGAGAGGAGGGAAACGAAAAAGGGCAAGGGAGAGCCAATACATATAAATAGTGCCAACGGATTGAACCTAATCGAACGGGCAACACCTGTGCTCAAACCACCCAATAGGGGGGCAACAGTGGCCTAGCAATACCATTCCTTATAAAAGGACACTCTATACATATTTTACATAAATACATACATAATATACAACATTGTAGTAGCATTAATTCAAGAGAAACATAGAATCCTAACATAGTTAAACAACCCTAAATCAGACCTCCCCCTTCAGCTTCGTATGTTCTGTACTGTCATCTTCCTCAAATCAGGGCCCAGATCTTGTCTCGATCATTCAACCCATGGGTGGCTGTGTGGTATCGTTCTATCATACGTGCTTCGAGGCGGTTCAGGTTCTTTTGCAGAGTCATTTTGTTGACTCCTTTTGCCACTACTAACACTGTCCAGTACAATTCGTCTTCTCTGTGGTTCATATCGATGAAATGTTGAACCATAGGCGCCCCTACGATACCGCAGCGTATCCGAGATTTGTGCTGCAAGATCCTCATCTTGATTGCTTGGGTCGTCTGCCCAATATATGTTTTCCTACATGGGCACATGGCTGAGTACACTACGTTTTTGGTATTACAGTTCGAGAAACTTAACTGGGAGTGTACCATATTGTTTATCTCGACGGACTTAGAGTCTTTAGTTTGCTGGCACACCCCGCACCCATTGCCTCGATAGTGTCCAACGAGTGCTGGCAAACCTAGCATGCTACATACATCTCTTTGACTGGCTGCCAGGTGGGTTGTTTTCACCAGAAAATTTCTCTGATTTTTTCCTCTCCGAAACGCAAATAATGGTTTCGGAATGTTTAGATGTCCCACTAATCTAAGATTTTTCAGAATGATCTGTTTGACCTTATTCGCCTTAGGATTGAATGTCAAAACACAGACCAATTGTTCTGTTTCTATTCTGCTTTTAGGGGTAAGTAGCGACTCTCTTGGGGTGTACCAAGCCCTCTTAAGGGCTGCCCTGACAAGTTTCCTGGGGTATCCTCTAGAAGTGAGTTTTTTCTGGAGGGTTTTGGCATTCCTGAAATAGTCAGTTTTATCGGTGCAATTACGCCTTACCCTCAAAAACTGCCCGTAGGGCAAGTTATCCTTGAGGTTGCGCGGGTGTCCAGAAGAATATTCCAATAGCGTATTTCTGTCGGTGGGTTTGATATACAAGTCCACCTCCAGTTTACCTTCCTTATCAATGATCCAAACATCTAAGAAATTGATCCGTTCGTTGCTTGACACCATAGTAAATTTTAAATCAGTTTTACGGGCATTGAGCCACGTGTGAAATTGTTCCAACTGTTCCTGCGACCCCTTCCATATCATAAACACATCATCAATGAAGCGGACCCATCCAAGGGTATGATCCCTGAAGGGGGCCGCAGCATGGAAGACGTGTCTATTTTCAAATTGGTCCATTACCAGATTGGCAATTTCTGGTGCAAAACAACAACCCATCCCTACACCTTTAATCTGTAAAAATAGGTCCTTTTTAAAATTGAAGAAATTATTTTTCAGACAAATTTGGGCTAGGGAAAGTAGGAACTCAGTGGGCACAGAATGAGGTCTAGGTCTTTGGTCAAATGTCAGTCGCATGACCATAAGGGCTTCGTCCTGGGGTATATTAGTATATAGGCTCTCAATGTCGAAGGAGACCAGCAATTGCTGGGCTCCATCGAACATTGAGTGCTCTATCTTGGAAATGAAATCCATAGTGTCCCTAATATAAGCTTTCGTCATAGGGACAAATGGTTTTAGGAAGACATCGATGTATTTAGCCAATGGCTCCAGAATGGATCCACACGATGCAATAATGGGTCTCCCCGGAGGTTGGGTGCTGTTCTTATGTATTTTAGGTAATACGTATAAGTTGGGTACCTTCTGCTCTGTAAAATTCAGGTATTCGTCAGATGTAGTAGGCATGGTTCTGTGCATGTGCGGAGCCAGTTGTGTCCTCTGTTCTGCAGTGTCGACTTTGCTCATTGTACTACATTGTCGTCAATATGGGTGTGCTGTTCTTGCCATGTGTGTGTGCTTCAGTGTGCCAAGGGGATCAGGGACATGATCCTGGGTAATTGTGGGTGTGCAGTCTTCTACAACTTGTGGTGAATGTGTGCCATTGTGCCCATCTCCCCCGTCCCCCAGTCCCTGTTCGTTACTCTCCCTGTTGATGTTGTGTCAGGTCCTCTCGAGCTGTGTCTGTACTCCCTACTCCTTGCACCGTCTCCACACTGATGACTGAGGCCTCGGTTTCCTCCAGCTCTTCCTGTGGCACAGGACTGCCACCTCCTGTCGCCATTGCTGCCTTCCTGTTGGCAGCGGGTGTGTGCCTGGTTTAGGTTGTCACATCATGCCAGTGCCTCTTGGCCTCCTTGATTGGCCTCCTCTGCACTCCAACTGCATTCCAGGTGGTCTGCTTGGTGGTCATTTGCTGGTAGTGTTCTGTCACCTCCGTGACACTGGTCTTTTCCTGCGGTATGCGCCTCTTCTTCCTCTCCCTCTTCTCCTAGGCCTTCGCCGACCCCGTTGTTCCTTGCAGGTGGTCTGTGGGGGTTGTGGGGTTCGCGTTGGCCTGTTCGCTGGGTCAGGGTGCATCCATGTTGGTACGTGCTTTGGCTTGTTTCTGGTGTGTTGTTTCTGTGGTTTTTATGGTGCATTTTCCCGCCAGATGCGTGGGATTTGCAGGCCTGTGGCTGGTTTTCGCTTCTTTTTGTACCGCAATTGGCCACATCGCATTAATTTTTGCGTTCGTTTTTGCGGCATGGCGTTGATTTTTGAGCGGCTATTTGACCCGTTATCTGGTGACTATCGCATGCTACCGCCGCGTTGTGAATACTTTGTTGGCACGGCGTAATTTTCCCGTGATAGGTTGCGATGTTGAGAGTTGCGTTAAGCTACTCCTGCTGTAGTTATCACACGTTCTTGTGCATATACCCCCGTGTCTTCATCCATGAATTCCTCATCAATTTCTGTATCTTTTGTCCCCAGCATCCTGGAAAAACAATCAGTGACCATATTACTTTTCTTAGGGATGGGAACAACCTAGAACTCATATTCCTGTAATGCTACCACCCATCTAGCAATCCTATAGGAAACATTATCTATAGTCTTCTTCAAAGACACCTCCTTAAGAGGCTTATGATCTGTTCTGATGGTAAAGTTTCTGCCCCACAAGAATTTATTTGACTTTTCACCACCCAAAATGTGGCAAGAGCCTTACACTCAGGCACGGAATACCTACACTCTGCAGGCCTTAACACACGAGAACTAAAGGTCACCGTTCTTTCTAAACCTTCCTTCCTTTGGATAAAAGCTGTCCCCAATCCTTTTACAATCACATCAGTGCAAATTATACTCTCTTGATTGGGCCAAAAACGTTTTAGACATGGAACATTCTGCAACTCCTCCTTGAAACAAATGAATTCTTCATCACACTCGCTACACCACTTGAACTCTGTTATGATTTGTAATGTACGCCAATATAGGCCTGGGTATTGACCTTTCACCTACATTTTCCCTGCCATTGTACTACAATGGCAGGGGATTGACCTTTTACCTAGTTCAGAACTGTATAAATGTCGTGTGGTTTTCCCAGAAAACTAGCCTCATTTATTATGCATGAGGATTCTCAGAATCACAACAGGATAACCATCTTCTGCATAATAGATATGTATAAGGGTCATCCCTTTCGTCATCCTCAGCTGACATGACACAGCAAGATAAAACGCCGGATGGTACCTTTTGGATATATAAACACCATATATTTCCTGGGGTAGGCAGAGGAGAAAGACCTCCTTGCTAACACACTGACGCGAGACGCTGAGATTCCTGCACGCAGACACGCCAGCACGCAGTGGTCTGACATCCCTCGCGGGGTGTCCATCCTGAGACCAAGATGGGTTCATTCATTCTCTCACACCAGGTTATGGTGTTGGTTTCATCCTAGTGGAATTTATGGCTATACGCCTACATAAATGCTAGGTACACTGAGGTACATCTAGTTAGGGTTGCATCGTTGGAGTACGCATTATTATTGTCTTGTATTTATATGCCTACGAATTTTCATTGTTGTAGCACTATGGTTCAAATCTACCATCCAATTACTCTGTTGGTGCTTATAATCATTTATATCTGTTTCTGTCTTATGGTTGTTTCAGCACACCTTTTTTACACTAGAATGACGCTGGTTCAATAAATGCTTATGGAAAACGTCCCCACTGTTTATTCTGTGTATCTCTGTGAGACAAAGTGAGCGTGAGTGACTGAGCGAAAAGTACTATACTGTTTCCACAATCCCTGAAGGGACAGGGTTGTCATGTTCGATAGTTGCCAGGAACTGTTCTCTCCTTGATATGAGGAGTTTATAGTGGCACTGTGAGCTAGCTGGTATACAGGCGAACATACCCGGTGGGGGTGTCTGGAATCATTCTGGACACCAATCCCACAGTTTATGTTGTCTAAATGCGATGATCCTATATAGATTTATAGGAAGTACATGACAATTCTGCATTCTTCTTAAGTAACATCTGTAACTTAAATGTCTTTTCTGAAAATCTCTTTACAGACTTGTAAAACTCTACAAGTTCTAAAAATGAGGCTAACTCTTCTTTGCTCCAAGATAGCATTTACCAAATCTGGTTTAGGTTTCAATCCATCTGCTGTCAACGTATGACCTAAAAACTGTAGCTCCTTTCTATGAAATTTGCATTTGTCATCTTTAAGCGTCATACCATTTTCCCACAAGCTCTGCAACACTGCTCTAACCCTCTCATTATGTTCTTCATGATTTTCCCCCAAAATAAAGATTTCATCTTGATATAACTTCACAACAGGTAAACCACCAATACATTTCCCATGGCCCTTTGGAAAACAGATGCCGCCTACACTAACCCAAAGGGCATTCTCCTAAATCTGTATAAACCATTAAACGTAATTAACACTGTGAGATCCATTGTATCCTCATGCAAATATATCTGGTGATACGCTGAGGCTAAATCCAAAGTGGAGAATCACTTTGCGTTTCCCAACACACACAGCAACTCGTGGATCTCTGGAATAGGAAATTTGTCAACCACAACAGCTCTGCTGAGACCTCTGAGGTCCACACACAAATGAATATCACTATTTTGTTTCTTCACCATGACCACCGGACTTACCCATCTATATGATACCAGCTTCATCCAACCTTTTCAACTCTTCAATTACAGCTTCTCTGACCTCAAAAGACACCTTCTGTACTTTGATCACTACAGGTATGGAATCTTGAAACACCTTGCTTTTATAAACATACCCCTTCAAACAACCAAAAGCATCAGAAAACAATTCTGGAAACTCCAAAGAAAATGCATCACTTTTAACAACTTCACTCTTATCCACCACTTTGACTTTGAAATCTTTCCTTAACTTAATGGGTAGATCTGAATTGGGATCCAAGATGACTCCCTCATCACATTGGTGAAACCAACTTATAACTGCATCACTTTTAACTGAAACATACATTTTACCTACACCCATTCTTCCTCGGTATTCCAATATACCTTGAAAATTACCCACCAGCCTAATTGGCTCTCCACTATATCCTGCAGGTCAAACATCTGGCTCACATAATTGTTCTTTATATCCTTTACACCACTGATAAACACTTCATTGGAAATAATGGTCAATTATCCCCCAGAATCAGAAGCATTTAAACACATTTTTCTTCTGCCACGGCAAAATCTTGTGGACCTTCACTACCTTTGTTAGACACCTGCAAAATTATCTCTTGCACCTCATCAAAATCATCCAAAATTGCATTTATACTTTTATCACTTTTACTCCTACTACTCTTACTCAAATGTCCTTTATGCAAACACAATTTACACTAACTTTCCATCCAGGACACTGTTTATCATTAGCCATGTGACCAGTCACCCTTCGCCTAAAACATTTTCTCGTAAATGGTCTACTCTTAAACTGCCCTTTCACTACTTTTTCAATTGTCCTTTCATATCGTTGTCATTCACCTTCTTCTTCTTTAACACAGAAACAGTTGTCCCTGTCTCACTTTCAGAGATATTTTTCTTCAACACTTCCACACACGCCAAACTGTATTCTAATTGCTCCACTAGATTGACCATCTCTACAAGAGAGGGATCATCTCTCGACCACAATTCCTCATGTACCTTATCATTACTGCACCCCAACATAAATCGATCCCTCAACCACTCATTCACAGATTGACAATCCATAAGGTGTGTGAATCACCGTGACTAACAGAATACAAACAGCACGCCAAAATTTGCACGCGTTAGACATTGTAAACAAATTGCACAGTCATGCGCATCAGCAAAATGATAATATATCCACTTTAATTACTGTACGGCGTGTAGATGCACACGAAGGCCGTGTGCATCGGCGTTTGAAAACCTATGCACCCCAATCTAAAATAGCCACCAGGCATAATGACACGCCACATTGACGACTTATGTATGACACGGAATCAGGTCATGCTGTGTGTGCAACACAGCCATCCCCTCAGGACTTACGTCAGGCTTTGGATGCTGGCCAGATCTTGAGATGCATTCTCCTTGCCTGGCTCACTCCTCACAGTCGAAGTGACTTCACAACCTCCAGGTGGTATTCAAAAGATGCGCCTCGCTACTTTCCCGGCTCACTCCTCATGGGCTATACAAAGGATAAGGCCTCCAACGATCGTTACACTGGTAAGATTGGAATTTACAACCTTAGCATAAAACACTCCACAAACACCAGTGCAGCAAATCTTTACTCCCTTTTTCAGCCATAATCCTCTTTTGTTCAGCCTGTTCTTTGTTCCGAGATTCCAAATTAAAATGTCTTCTTTGTGTTCAAGTCTGCATCCACCTCAGGGTACTCCAAACCATATATTTAACTAGTTGCTAAAATGAGGTATTCTAATAAGAAATGCAGCAGGAGACATGGGTGAATAAGTTGGTTTATTTCAATATGCAAACTTCACCCACATTTATGGTCGTATCTCCTCCAAGAAGCAGCACTCAACTGTCCCCTTAACATTCTACACACCAAGGGTAAACAGGCAGAACACTTCCAACCCTACATTCCAGTGCACCAGCCAGGACGCCACAACTTTTCATCAGGTTCATGTGATATTGCACCTGTAGGTCCACAGTGCATCGACGTGGCATGACCCAAAAACCCACGTAGCCATCATGCAACAAGGACCATGTACAGAATTTCTTGTGGTAGTTTAGCGTCCCACTAATTCTCACTGGAAACCAAAATCATAGTATCTGCTGTTCTCAGCAACTCAGTACACAAAGCTACCATTTTGTGTCTAGGCAAGGGCATTAGACATATGTATTTGAATGCTAAGGAAATCCCCTTGGATGGCCACTATCTTGTCATGAAAAAACCAAAAGGAAGGTGGCCAACTGGAAGGTGCATTTGTAGCTAAGGGTTGTACCTTTTATTTTACTTTTATTGAGTTGCAGATAAAATAGTGCATCTTGCTAAGAAATAAATTGCTTTCAGCATGGTAATTCCCCTGAGTTCTCATCAGATTAGTATAAAATAAGTGCATTAGGTTTAAGGTTAGGATCACATACTACACACACTTTGACAACAAACAGTGGAGGGTAGGGAAACACGACTCCTCGGCCCTTCCCTAATGAAATGTGACAGACCCAGTTCAGAACTAGTTTAAGCAATCAGGAAACATAACATGTGTATTTGTAAAGCACACCTCCACCCAGAAGGGTATCTTGGCACTGAATAACTCACCCATTTGTTTTTATAGTTCCCACAAGAAGACCGCAATAAAACATAGTGCCAGATTACCATAGGCAATTGTATACAGATTTCAAACAGCACTCCACAATAGTGCACACTGACTGTACGGGATTCCTTTTACATATATTCTAGTTTAATTGCTTGGGACCTGAAGAATTTTCATCTCTCCACCAAAGTACTCCATTCAAAATCTACCCCTAGAGTACAATTGATATCTTCGGGGTGGGGAGTAGGGCAGATGGTGAAGCATGCCACCTTGTGTGGGTGAGAGCTCTGCTTTCTTTTACTCTAAAAGTTATTTTAAGTATGATTTGGTACAGGAGATAGGGCACTCGAGGTCAAAACTGAACCTTCTCTATATTTCACATTCTGTCCAGTCGTGCCTCCTTTTTGTTTATACATGTCGATCAAGGAGGACAGAGGCCAGACCGGCACAAACTGACACACGTCCTATTACTCCTTTTTCTGTGGATTCATATCTTATCATGCCACAGCCTGGATTCCTGAACTCTCATGAATTGGCTGCAGTGCTTCAATCTCATTAAAGATGTGCCTGTAGAGTGAGGGTGTGTGATTCTATAGTTATCTGGACTGAGTTCATTGAAAACAGGGAGTGGCTTGGGGTGAAGCGATGTCTCTTTTACGATAGATAATACTGTCTACGTTTTCCATGTCTTAGATCTGTAATTCCTGAATTTTTTCCATGTACCGAGCATGCATTTATGAGTATGTTGTGAAGAGTTTATGGTTAATTTTTTACTGTGTTTGTGTATGAGGTTAAAGGTGTATTTCGTTCCTATCTGGGATGTGAGGAACATGTTAGCTCACCTCCTTGCTCTGGGCATTACTTCTCTCCCTATTGTCTTTTCTGGCTATTGTCTTTTCTACCCTTACAGACCTAAGCAAGAATTGCAGTGACAAGTTACCCCGAGCTGCTTTGGCTCTTTCCCAGGAATAAAAAGGTACATTCCCTGGGGACATTTTTGGAGGTGACAGATTTGTCAGAACACCTGAACTGAAGCAGTGGCAAGGAAATTTAGGATGGATATGGACCCTGGGATTCAGTAGCTCATACATTGCACAAAGAAGGAGAAGACACTTTCAAGACGGTATCCTCAGAAGCAAATTCACCCTGTGCCATCAATAATAACAGAAAATCCAACACCAAAATTAGCAAGTAGAAGAGTACCACAGTGGTGGTACATTTATGAATTGTTATATATCTAATTTTCCTAGCATTCTTTGGGAATTTCCCCACCAAGTCAGAATTATTATTCTTACCATTTAATTAAATTCCATTCCAATTTCAATAGCAGTCTTTCAGAGAGCTACCTAGTCCACACATGCGGCCGAACCAGTCACTCTAGATTGGGCAGATGATTGCCCGGCATATGTTATGCAGCAAACTCCTTTCCCTAATGCAGCCACTAATGGAGCGGGATGAATCATGGCCATCTGTACAACTGTCACCTTGGGTACACTCCACAGGCAGGGGCGTGGCTTAGTCAGTGGGATTTGGTGAGTGTGAATCCCAAATTTCCCTACTAAAAAGCAGTGGACTGCAAGATGAATGGGTGAAGTGACCACAGCTGGATGGTCAGTACTGGAGTGCATTATATAGGCCTCTGACTGCAGTGGCAAAGCATCCGAAAAACAATGGGTTGGAATACTACCCTGAGCAATTGCCACTGGCTGGACTATTTTCAAGCATTCATTCCATCGACTTTGGGGGGTTTAATTGCAGTAGCTAAAACTGGCGCACTTTTCTAAGTCTACTATTGCCTATGTTTGTGAATTCCAAAATGTAGTAAATTTGCACACATTCAAGGAGCACTTTTATAGGTGCAGATTTACTACTTTTTGAAAAACAGGTCACCTTATCTATCTAAGATCCTGATTCAAAAAATGAACAAATACAACCTCTTGGTGAAAAGATGACAACAAGAAAACCTGACATAGACATATCATACCCTATTCAGGGCCCTCAGACCCAACTACCAAACCAATAATACATTTAAGGGGTTCTATACCCCAAACACACCAGCTGAAACAATGCCCCAGGCCATCCCACTGGGCCTGGTAGTTCTCCCTTGGAACTCATCACTATGACCATGTTCAACACAAAGGCCTGGAATCCCTGCCCTGTAATCACATATTCTTACATTAATTTTCACTGCACGCATTCTTATTTGTCTCTGTTTAAATAAGTCTTGATGGCAGAGTTATCCAATCGATGCATGTGGTCAGGGCTCCATGTTTCTAATCATCGCCCTTAACAAATCATTTTATCAAGTGAATGATGGCCACATGTACTAAGCCTGAGTATTGTATAGAGGAGGGCATGCAGGCAAATTATTAGGGTGGGCTGACTCAGAGCAGAGCCAAGGGTCTGACTTTGCTCCAAGACTTCGTGCACGAGCCAAGCCATGTTAACATTTGGCATGTATATTGTGCAACAAACAAAATGTAAAAATAAGATATCCACTTTTCAAATGTTCATAAAATGTATTTTTTAACAGTTTCATCTTAATACATCATAATATTTTACTGCATAGACAGACAGAAATTAAAAGTTACTAAAAAGTCAGTCGAAATGTAAACTCTAAATGTGACCTAGATTCCACTATAGATTAAGCAACATTACAGTCTAATAAATCAAATGTGAGGTGCTTGTGCAGACTCATCCTGAACTCAAGTATTTAAAAGTGTGCTCATCCATAACCTCCTCTGTGAAATAAATTATATTCCTTGTATCATAAAATTCGGACAAGCAATGAAGCTGTTAATGATTTCAGGTTATCTGGCTTCATATTTTAAAACTCAGCTACCAAATAAGTATCTCTCACTCTCTCTCTCTCTCTCTCTCTCTCTCTCTCTCTCTCTCTAGTTCTCTCTCTTCCATGTCAAAAAAGGTCACTCTTTCATTCTTGGCTTATACCGAAACAAATCAACACAGACATAGCAGATCCAACTCAGGACTCCCAGACCCAACTGCAAAGCCAAGAGTGCATTTATTTGGGGGGGCGGGGTCACGCCCCAAACCCCCCCTTGAAGCAAACCCCTGTACGTAGTGTTTTTATACCATTGGAGGTACTGATGTGAAATGGTTGCATGACATTACAACACATGTTTTTGCCCCGCATTCTTTCACAATGCATTTTTTATAATGCATGCATTTACCATGCATCTGTTATTGACTTGAATGTAACTTTGACGTCGTTGGACCAATATTCTTGAAATATTCCCAAAACAGTGTTGGGGTAGGTTCTGTGTGTCATAGAAAGTGTGGGGGTGATTCGTGCAGTGGGGACCGAGAAATAGGGGCTTGAAAAAAAGGGTGCATTTGTAATGTTAATTCCCATAGGAATGCATTCGTCAAAACATACAGCCCAAACCGCTGTATGGAATTACACAGATTGTGCTTTTTGTTATTTATGGCAAATCTGGCCAGTAATTTAAGCGAAATGTAAGCTGAAAATTATAGATAAATCTCTAGCCGCAGATATTTCACAATGATTTTGCGATGAATTGCGAATGCATGCGCCAACGGGAATGCTCTGATTGACTGGATGCACCTTGAACAGAAAGTTGCGGCTGCCATTTTATCATCCAGGAATGGTTCCAGATGATGAAAATTTGTGTGAAAGCTAACATAAGGGGTCAGGGTGGAGATACTCTGACCCGATGTTTGAGAAATGGGTGTGTTAGTGACACAAGTAATCTGTCCAAAATGAAGTTTTTTTAATCACGTGCCATATTCGTGACAGTGCAGCGACTGCCAAAGTGGCCCCCCAATGGACAGCTGTGACTACCGACAGCGTCACGAATATTGGTGGAAATATATTAAAAAATCAGTGAATTATTAATGCGCATCTTTATAGTGATAATTTGATTCTGATAAATGTTTTTGTAGAGTTATTTAGATAGTGAGTTATCTAGTGTGATGGATAGAATTTTTTATATAGTTAGAATTTTTTAATGTTGTGGTGCCTATTGAATTCCTGCTTTTGCTTTTCGTTTTCACACCGTATTCGTGGGGATCGCGTTTCTGACGTCATCGCGATATCCTGCCTGACAGGGAAAACAGCAAATAGGTTTTATTGATGGTTGTTCTAGAAACACACTAGAAAAACATAGGTTTGAAGTATACAGTAATAAACCCCTAGTGTGTAAAATACTGTGATATGTGTGCATTTATTTGTTTTTCACATTATAGAAAAGGCACGGTCATCACAGTTAACGGAGGTGTCGCGAATTCCCGAATAACCGTGAAAACGAAAAATAGGTCTTAAAGATACATTTTTAAGAAACCCAGTACCAAAACATGAGTTTAAACACATTTTTAAAGTCGCTTGTATATAGTAATGACCGTAGTGCAATGTTTGGAATGGATTTTTTACTTATTATTTTTGGATGTGCTGGTGGCCATTGAATGTGTGCTTTTCTGTTCTCGGGACATATCTGCGAACATTAGGATGTCATCACAAAGATTCCCAGAAACTGATATTTTTTAAGGAAAATTACATTTTTGGGTAGTAGGGTGGCTCTCACAAGAGCTCTTGTGTTGACTGTGTGTATATGACAGATATACATAAGACCGGATTCAGTTTCAGGTTACTTAGAAACACCTTGTTGCCTTCATCTGTAAAGTGCACGCCATCATGTCTATAAATTCCATGCATGTCAAAACGCAGATTGTTCTTATAGATACAGCCCATGTGATGGTCTCTGAGGAATTCAGAAACAGTTTTATTAACATGTTTCCTGGCTTTGTCAATCTGTGGACAGAACTGATTTGACCACTTCCATTTCTATCTTTTGCATATATTAGAGCACATCAAGACAGTGTGTGGGAAAAGCAACATCATTTCTACAAAGGTTTCTTTCATTGGGATTTCCAGCCCTACCACAGTCAATGTGCCTAGGTCATTTCCACCACAATGCACAATCATGAGGTGAGGAGCTCGGGAATCCACAATGGATTCAACCAAAGCCAGCAACATTAACCCTCTCTGGCCAAACCAAGCAATCTGCATATTTGGCAAACAAAAGTCCCTGCCCATACCTCTCTTTTTTGCAGCCTCTTTAGCCCAATAGGCATAGCTGTGGCCCACAATCCACACTCTGAGCATTTTGAAGTGAAGGAGAAATAGCAATCAGAAGGCTGGAGCTGAATGAGGTAGTTTTCCAAATAAAAAGCAGTTGAAATTGAGGTTTTTATTTTTTAAAGACTTTTTTAAAATATGTATTTCATTGGATGCTGTCAGCATGAAAGTGAATAAAATTAGGTAGTGTGGTGGATGCTATAGCAACAAGGCCTATTATTGGCTGTTGTTTGAAAAAAGAAATGTAACACAGACATGGATATGCTTTTACATCTGTAGAGTAAATCACACCTGCTGTATCTTATTTGGAAGTCTTATTTTCCTTCTAGAATGTGTTTTTAACTTGTGACCTACTGGTTCCCCTGGGTTGCTAGGTACACTGAGCTAAGAGTGTATTGTGCGATGTTAAAGAGACAGAACATTTTTTTTAAAGTTGAGGCGTTATGGCACAATTTAAGTAATGGCAATCTTTAATTTCCAAATCAGGACTATGTAATAAACTGTTGTTCAGTACTTGAGTTTTAAAAAACTGAAGCTAAATATCAGTTCTGACTTTTTTCATGATTACTCAGCGATGATTATGAAAATATCGCAAACAAGAAGAGACTGGAACCTTGTTTTGAAACAGAGTAGAAGGGTTAAAAGATGCTAACCATTCACAAGTGGAGATGCAGTAGTCTAAAATGAAAGATATAATTTCATTTGCTGCCTTTCTCATGATCATAGAGTGGAAAGTTGAAGAGGTTGCCATTTTATTGTTGCTTTCTATGAGAGTGGTGTACCATTCTTGTGCTTAGCTTTTACAAATCTTAACAGTGTCAAAACTATCCAGAAAGAGCTAAAAGAACAATGTAATCAACTAACTCAATTCATTGGTATGTTTATAACTTGCTAATTATTTAAAAAAATGTAGATTAGAAATGAAGATGTTTATGGGAGTTTGATTAAAAAGACTATCACAGTGAGGTGAAAAGAATATGTCAGATGAACTGTATCAGGCAGCGGGTATGTGTTTAGGATGGTAATACTGTTGAAAATTATCACGAGCAATGCCTATAAAAATTACAATGTTATGAAGTGTTCAAGCATTATGTGTGGAATATATATTATCTACTGGCGGTCGCCAGTAGATAGTTATAGTTAGGACCGTGTTTCCATAGGAAATCCGCAACATTCTATTTGGAATAACTTTGGCGCTGGTTGACGAATCCTCGCGAAATTTTCAAAATAGGTGGGGCGCTCCGCTCTGCTCCTACCCTGAACGCCTCGGGGGGATTCGTCAAGCGGGGGCTGAGAAAAAAGGGGGGTCCTAAAACACGTTTTCCCCATGCAATTTTCCATAGGGACCTTTTGTCCAAGGTACAGCCCGAACGGCTGAACAGAATTACTTGAAATTTGGCAAAGAGGTAGTCCTCAGCTCAGGGATGTGCCTTTTGCATATATGGAGTCAATCTGTTCAGTAGTTCCTGAGAAAATCAAAAGTAAAATCATATATATATCTGGGCGGAGCCTAACCACACATCTCATCCTGAGATCTGATTGGCTGTCAGCACTTCATCCAAGAAGTGTTGGCAGCCATCTTGGGACCAATATACATGATAGCACCTCATTAAAAAGCATTGCAGTTAATAGAAGGTTTTAAGACTTTAGTTACATTATAAATCATTTGTTGATGGTACCATACTCATTTAAGGAATTGTGGTGTGTTCTAAGGTGATTTTACCATGTGAAAAAGCCTTCTGCTGTGATATCATGAACCATGTTTTAGAGAAAACTATTTTCTCATGCTTTTCCCACAGAGGTTTGGAAGGTGATCTATAAGCTAAACTAAGAGCATATTTTCTGTAAATTCACATTATCTTTCTCAGTCATGTGAGAATGAAGTCTGACATTCTCAGTAAAACATGTACATCCAACAAGGGCAGAGACTGTCAGTTGATTCCTTTGTGTTCTACTGCAGCTTCCCAGAGTGTTCTAAAGAACAACTAGAGCGCTAACAGTCTTACTTATGACAAAAGTATGGCACACCTGAAGCCATCTTGATTGGGATAAAGTGATAACACTTAAAACATTTAATTTACAAAGGAACAAAATGAGGGGGTTCATTTTGCCATATAAATTATGATTAGTGCTGCAGAAAGAAAAACACATTTTGACTTCTGAAATCCTCTTTTATTTCATAAAAAAATTCTGGCATGCAGACTGAAACATGCACTTTCAATACCAGCAGCAGATTTGCCTGGTGAGCAGTAGCTTTACTACAGTGATCTAATGAGCAACTAGAGTGCTAACATTCAGAATTTATGGAAAATGTGTGACACATCTGAATGCCTTCTTGATGGAATAAAAGTAAAAAACTGAAAGTATTTCCTACTGCGGAGACTGCAGTAAATGAGGAAATTAGGAAACTTCATAACAAATAAATCTCCCAAGATGGCCACCAGAGACAAAAGAGCCCAAATGTAGCCCAAATGTAGCCCAAATATCACCCAGATGTAGCCCAAATGTAGCCCAATGACAGACCGTCCCAGAGTGTTCTTAAGATCAACTAGAGCGCTTACTGTCTTACTTATGACAAAAGTATGGCATACCTGAAGCCATCTTGATTGGAATAAACTGGTAACACTTAAAACATTTAATTTAAAAAGGAACACAATGAGGGGGTCATTTTGCCATAGAAATTATGATTAGTGCTGAAGAAAGAAAAATTAGGGCATATTTTGAGTGACTTCTCAAATTCTCTTCTATTTCATTAAAAAATTCTGATATGCAGACTGAAACATGCACTTCTAATACTAGCAGCAGACTTCTGTGGTGAGCAGTAGCTTTACTACAGTGATCTAATGAGCAACTAGAGTGCTAACATTCAGAATTTATGGCAAATGTGTGACATATCTGAATACCTTCTTGATGGAATCAAGTAACTGAAAGCATTTCCTACTGAGGAGACTGCAGTAAATGAGGAAATTAGGAAACTTCATAACAAATAAATCTCCTAAAATGGCCACCAGAGACAAAAGAGCCCAAATGTAGCCCAAATGTAGCCCAAATATCACCCAAATGTAGCCCAAATGTAGCCCAATGACAGAAGTGTGCAAAACACTTATTTTTTGTGTATTTGCAGTTTTATATAGTGCAGACTTGTCAGGTATTGGAGTGCTTTACATGAGCATTGGTTACATCACACAAGATCAAATTCAATTTGGTTGTAGACATGGGGAGATTAAGTGATTTGACCAGAATCACAGAATGTTGTGCTGAAGCAGAAACTCCAACCTGGTTCCCCAGTTGCAAAGTCTGCAGCTCTGGAAGTAACACCACACCCTCTCCCCTTGGATTCAACATTTAATCAAGTGGTCAACTGGATAAAAAAACTAAGATTACAAATAATTTTAAAGTTCTTTGTCGCTATTTGAAAACTCAGAAAATATGTCCTCATTTTAGTTTTTTAGAGCACTAACCATAATTTTGATGCAAATAAGACCATCTCATATATGTAATTTCTAAAGGAAATGCTCTAGGCATTACAGTTTTGATTACATCAAGATGACGTCAGGCAGTCCACACTTTTGTAATAAATATATTATGTTAGCAATCTAGTTGTTCATTGGGATACTGTTGAGAGGCAGAGGCCGGGGGCACGGACTCTGAAAATTGAAGGCAGGTAGGAGAGTGCAGAGGCAACAATTTGACCACACTGGGCAGGCAGGAAGGGCAGTGGCAGCACAACAGACTATGGAGGGCAGTGGAAAGGGGAGCAGGGGCTACAAACCAACAATACAGGACTGGCAAGAGAGGCTGTGGTGATGTAATAGACCATTGTGGGCAGAAGGAAGAGGCAGTGGTCATACAACCATACATCCCAACAGACCCGTTTCAGCCAGGAAACGTCCAATGTTTTTAAGCTCAAATGGGCTTTACTTGATCTGGTTCCTGTCTACAATCATCTCTTTTTCAATGTAACTCAAAGAGGAAAATCAATATCCCAGTTTTATTTCAAAATCTCCCTCTTACCAAGTTCAAAATGTTCGCAAGTATGGTACATTTGATCATGGTAGGCAGGAGGAATTGGGGTAGGGACATGGACTCGGATAACAGAGGACAGGAGGGACATTGAGAGGTGCACCAAACTGACCCTACAGGGCAGGCATCAGGGTTTGCAGCAGCACAATACACCACACAGGGCATGCGGGACGGGAGTGCAGCACAACAATCCATAGAAATCAATAGGGAGGGGACAGGACCATGCACATGGACAACAGACAACAGAGGGGAAAGAGGCTGACCATAATGGACAAACAGGAGAGAAAGCTGCAGCATAACAGACCATAAAGGGCAGGAGGGACGGATCAGGGGCATTACAATGGAACCGACAAGCCAGGAGGGAGGGAATAGGGGTCTGCACATGGAAACAGAGGGCTGGGGGCAAGGGGGCAGGGCAGGAGCAGCAAGATGACCATGGAGGTCAGGCAGGATGGGCACTAGAAACAAGACACACCGTGGAGAGCAACAGTGAGACTGATGGCATACACACAGACCATGGAGGGAAGGTGGGAGGGGGTCAGGAGCAGCTAGCTGACCACACAGGGAAGGTGGGAGGGGCCATGGCAGCACAGAAGACCATGCATGGCAAGCGGGAGGGTTAGTTGCAGCACAATGGCTATGATGGGCAAGAAGGAGGGTGCAGGGGCATGCACAAAGGACCATGGAGGATAGAAGGGAGGGTCAGGACCTGGGCACAAACAAGAGAGTTCAGGGGAAGGGGCCTCACAACAGACCACGCGGGGCAGGCAGGAGGAGCAGTTGCAGCACAACAGACCAGGGAGGGCGGAAGGGTGTGGCAGTAAAATGGACCATGAAGGACAGGAGGAAGGGGATAGGGGCATGGCATGTGGACAGGCAGGGTGGAGGTGACAGGGACAGGTTACAGTCATCTGACAATGCTAGGCAGGTGGGAGGGGAGTGGCAGCTCAACAGAACACTCAGAGTAGATAGGAGTGGCAGGTACATGGAACATGGTGGTCAAAAAGGATGGAGCAGGGGCATGCACAAAGACATCGGAGGGCAGGGGGAAGGAGAATAGGGGCAGCAAGCTAAGCACATAGGCTAAGCAGGAGGTCAATGATTGCCCATAGAATTGGGCAATGGAGGGCAGGAGGAGTGGACTGGTACATCATGCTAAATGGAGGGCAGTGGCAGCACATCAGACCATGCATGGCAGGAGGGAGGAGGCTAGTCCATGGATTCAGACAACAGAGGATAGGGAGGAGGTGGATGGGGCAGCAAGCTAACTGTACATAGAAGGTGGGTATTAGGAACTTTATTGTTTTTAAAATCTGTGTCTGTGCGAACTACTTAAAATATGAACAAGTATGCAGCATAATCTCACTTTTATTCAGGAAGAAGAGAACGTTTGGGACTGTGACTCCGGGCTCAATTGGCAGAAACATCCCCTGACCTTCCACCCCCCATCGCAAAATGTAATGCCCGTGAAAAGGGTAGGTGGACGCAGTGTTATATAGAACATAGTCCTGAGAGCACGATTGAAAATGAAAACTAGATATAGTATATGGTATAAACTATTCACCAAAAAGTGTGATATAAGATGAACCGGGGCGTGAAATATAATATGCAATACATTGTGCGCAATGACAGATTCAATGGAGAGCGCGAGATAGCACAGGCACTAGCGCTTGCTATGTGATATGCGCCTTGGAGTGTAATATGCACAGGGCAGTGTTGTGTAACCTAAGTAGTCTCTAAAGTTGTAATATAAAATATGTGCTGGGTAGTGTAACATTGCATATGCACTGTGACAAAGATATGGATCCCAGATTGTAATAAGTATGGCATAGCGCTGTGCTTTATAACATAGGCATCGAGGAAGGCACGTTAGATGGGGCAATATAACCCGTGCAAAGGCAAGTGTGGCATGACATATTCACGGGGTGGTGTTACAGTGCACATGGGCTAGAGAGTGTCATAGCATAAGCACTAGATGGTGGAATACAACACAGAGGTGTGTGGCACTTGGCAGGCAATGGTGGGTGTAACACAGCATTGGGCTCAGCCAGGAGCACGCTGTGACTCTCAAGTGAGGTTTGTCTCCTTTCCAGAGAGTAAAATAAAAAGTATTACACATCCGGCGGTGGATGTGTGTTTTATTAACCGTGAGGGGGTTTCTTGCATAGTTTGGTCGATTTTTTGTCGAATCCCCTTTGAATGGCTTGGTGTGCATGTGTATTAAATGTGCCCGTCAATAGCTACCCATGTTTGTATAAATAAACGACAAGGGTGTCTACTTGGAGAGTATGTCAGAGCTTCACTAGCGGTGTGAATACATTCTACGTGGATTCATTGTATGCATAGTCGTCTTTTAATGAATATCACGCAAATCATCATGGTGATAGGTACATACGGTTTGTCCAGCAACACAGCCCCCCTCCTAAAGATTAAAAAAAAAAAAAAAAAAGGCCATGACCCGGGGTTGGGGTCCCCGGGGCCGATTAAGGCCTTGGGAGGGCCAAATTAATTTTTTTCAACAAAAACAATTAGGGTGCAGGCCCTGGGGGATGGGGTCCCCAGGGCTAATAAATTAGAAAAAGAAAGGGGGCCACACAGCCCTCCTTCTTAAAAATAAATAAATAAAAGACCGGCATCGCGCCGGAGGCCATGCCAACTCCTTGCAGCACTCTGCAAACGCGCCCCCTGGCCAGTTGTAAGTTGAGAAATTAATTCCCCTTTAATACTGAGGGTCCCTGAGGGCCAACTAGCCCAACAGGTATCTCCAGTATGCGCCAGGGAGCTGCGTTGCAGACAGGTGTTCTGAGGCCACGCCACTTTTTACACCTCCATGCAACGCAGCTCTGTGGCGCTTACTGGAGGTACCTAGTGGGCTAGTTTGACCCTAGGGACCCTTAGGATTCAAGGGGACTTAATCTCTCAACTCAGAACGGCCAGAGGGCGCGTTTACACAGTGGTGAAGGGAGGGGACGGGGCCTGAGGTGACGTGTGCAAACACGCCCTGTGGCGCGTTTTTAAGTTGGGGAAATAATTCCCTTTCAATCCTGAGGGACCCTGGGGTCCAACTAGCCCACCAGGTGCTTCCAGTAAGCACCACTGCTCTGCGTTGCAGAGAGGTGGTGCAGGCCGTGCCACTTTTTACACCTCTCTGCAACCCAGCTCTGTGGCGCTTACTGGAGGTACCTAGTGGTCTAGTTGGACCCTAGGGACCCTCAGGATTCAAGGGGACTTAATCTCCCAACTTAAAATGGCTACAGGGTGTGTTTACACAGTGGGGAAGGGAGGGGACGGGGCATGAGGTGACGTGTTCAAACACGCCCTGTGGTGCGTTTTAAGAGGTAGTTTTAATCCCCTGCCCTATTATATACTAGGGGCTTACAGAGGAGGTCATGCTAATCACAGGGGGACCCCAACGCATAGTGTGCCCTAGTGTATGTAGGTGTTTTCACTGTATTCTGAGTGTCTTTTAACATAGCACTGGCTCTAGGACTGCTTAGGCAGACTCAGTTACCACCAGTATCCGTCTGAAAAAGTTGAGGGTACAGGATGATTTTGCAACAAGGCTTCTTTCTGCTCTTCTGTTTGTTCTTTCTGCACGTTATATTTCTTCCTGCACTTTTCTTCGTCTTTGAGGACTTCTGTTGCTTCTTTCTGCATTTGTTTTTTTTCTTTCTGTGCGTTTTTCCTTCTTTCTTCACATGTCCTATCTCTGTAGGCAGAGTTAGAAATTAGCATTTAAAAAACCTTTGAAATTCACTGAAAAAACCATAGGTTTCAGGCACGTTATAGCTAGGAATTAGCATTTAAAAAACCTTAGAAATTCACTGAAAAAACCATAGGTTTCAGGGGCGATATAGTTAGCTGGACTTTTCACTCGTACAAAACCATAGAAATTCCCCCGTTATAGTTAGTTCAGCTAACTATAACTCGCGCGCCCGCAATGCACTGCTGATGACGTCACATATTACATCACTCATGACATGGTCAGTGACATCACTCATGACATCATCCTTGTGATAGAGTGGCAGACTTCCTCTCCCCCTAATATAACCTTTCATACACACATTCAAAAATAGAAATTTAAATTTTCAAAACAATGGACATACCAATACCAGTTACAACAACCTATTCAGTAATTGTAATATCCACATACACATCCACTCATTCACCAACAGTCCTATACAGTCACTCATACATGCACTCACTCATCATATGTATTCATACACCTATACATTCTGTTACACAACGCCACTCATCCATAAAGTTACTCACACACGTAGTCACTCATGCTAATAAAGAATCAAACATCCGTTTACCTGCATATTCAGTTATACACACACCACCACACTTACTTCTACAGAAACTTACACATACTTAGTCTTTTAAACAATCACTTATAGAAACACATACTTATTCATACAGGAACTCTTTCAATCTCTCACTCTCACATATACTCACTTATATACACCAATAGTCACATATACTAGTTTAAAACATATGTAGTTACTCATAGAGACACTATTGAGACAGTCATTCACTCACTAACACACCCATGCACACACTCATCCACCCATACAGTCCTGCACACATTCTGTCTTCAACACATACAAACAGTGATTCACTCATTCATGCACCTATGCACTACGTAATACCCCCCACCGAACCATACAGACATCAGACACTCATACTGATACTCAAAAAATCAACTAATAACCTATCTAGACACTCATGTAGCTACTCACCAACCCATGCAGCCACTAATACACAAAGTGAGAGACTGATACAGATATTTACATATTTATACATTACTCACTAAGATACACTTAATCAGTCAGTAATACAATCAATTTTTCAAAAACAAATCATCCATTTAGACATTTATATACCCATTTATTCTTCCATCGACCTTGAGATATACATATATAAAACATATATAATTTTCAGAAAAACACACATTCACTGGATGATGTCATCAGTGATGTCATTTGAGATGTCATCAGTGATGTCATGAGTGATGTCACTGACCATGTCATGAGTGATGTAATATGTGACGTCATCAGCAGTGCATTGCGGGCGCGCGAGTTATAGTTAGCTGAACTAACTATAACAGGGGAATTTCTATGGTTTTGTACGAGTGAAAAGTCCAGCTAACTATATCGCCCCTGAAACCCATGGTTTTTTCAGTGAATATATATATATATAGATGCCTAGCGCGGACTCATTCAGAGCAGCCCATCAGAGGGCGCGCTTATTTTGCATAAAGAGAGACAGTTGCTGGTACGTGCCTATTCCCTCACCACGAGCCCTGGAAGAAGAAAAGATATTTTCGAAACGCGTCGGCGAGAGTGGTGTTTGACTGTGAAAGGGAGCTGGTTGGCGCCATCTGCACCGATAAGGGGGCTAGTGCTTGGAGCCCCGAGTTGATGTTCGAGTGCACCTCAAGCCTTTTGGACCCAAGCCTGAGCATTGATATATATATATATATATATATATATATATATATATATATATATATATATATATATATATATATATATATATATATAAATATATATATATATATATATTTCCTCAAGCTTTAATATTAAAACGCGCTCTCAGGACAAAATACCACACGAACAAACAAGGTGTCCGTTGTTTAATTCACAACGCGTTTCACCTCTGACGAGGCTTAATCACGTGAATAGCAGACAACAAAAACAGCACAGCATAAATGGGGTTTCCGTGATGCATACTAATGACCTGTATATCGTGGTTAATGCAGCGGACATATTGCAATGGTACACACCATATGTGTAGTGAATATCGGTGAATAAGCAAGTCCTTTCCATCTGTGAAATAGATACAGTATACAGTCTATATGACATAAATCAACTATCTGTCTGATATGCAATAGGATGCTTTAGGACTTTGCGAATGAAAAATAACTTTATTGACAAATAGACGAGTCCCGTCACTCACGCAAGATGCGTGAGTCGGTACTAGCCAACATCGATGATTATCAACATCGTTGTAGGCGGGTGTTTAGTCCTAATATCACACGACTAAGATTGCAAGATCGCATGTGGCAAGTAATGATACATGGTATCACGGGTTAGACTGCTTTAATTAATTTCATTACAATTTTCTATATTTATTCGTCATTGATCGTCATGTGCAATGCTTATTATTTCCCTATGCAATTTCGCCATATTCATGTGCATGCAAGAGTAGAGATATACTGACTTCACAAACAATGGCATGGACGATCGTACGGAAATGATAGTAAGATGATTACTTAATTTTTTCAATCATGGCATTTAAAGTGTGTACCATTGCAATATGTCCGCTGCATTAACCACGATATACACGTCACTAGTATGCATCACGGAAACCCCATTTATGCTGTGCTGTTTTTGTTGTCTGCTATTCACGTGATCAAGCCTCGTCAGAGGTGAAAGGTGTTGTGAATTAAACAACGGACACCTTGTTTGTTTGTGTGGTATTTTGTCCTGAGAGCGCGTTTTAATATTAAAGCTTGAGGAAATATTGACATAGCCGGTACTCCGCCGGCGTTCGCGCCACTTTCCACGGGTCTCGTGGAGTCCAGAAGGAGCAACTGGTCGTTTTTATATATATATATATATATATATATATATATATATATATATATATATACATTATTTGCATTCTGGGATTGCTTTGTGGTAGTTTTAATCACATTATTAAACAGGAGTAGTGTATTCAAAAATAAGAGGTAAGAAAATGTGCTGCATCTGTATATGAATGATAGAATAGTAATATTTGTGAGGTATGTATTAGGAAGTGTTTGTCAATGTGTTTTTTAACTTATATGACTGGTTTGCATATACTTAGATTGTGAGGTATGGATTTTGTAGTTGTAGATAGTTATATGTACAATGAGACTCTTGAGTTTGCTTAAAGATGCAGAGAACTGTATATTTTTGGAAAGATGGTCTGATGGTGTATATCTAGTATGAAATCACACATATGTTTACATGGTGATCTATGTTCTTTAAGGCTGTTGAAAATTTCATGTATATGGTGAGGGTGGTATATTTTTTTAAACATGCTATGTTTAAAATTTGAGGAGGGTTAATAGTGCAGAATGTTTCTCGAGAGTTCTTGTGCTAGCTTCACTTGGCGTGTAACTTTTCTTTGAGAAATGCTGAATATTTGTTTTAAAGACACAAGAAATATTTGTTCAATGATGTAGGGATAATAACCACAATCAAGAGAGTACAGGGGAGAGAATGAAACCATACAGTCCCCCACCAAAATGAACCTACCATGAAAAAAGGGGGTTGCTTAACTAGCGCTATAAGCAGATGCCTAAAAAGGTTGGAAACTATCTACTGCAGTTCACCCAGGGCCAATCAGAACAAGGAGGCCATCCTTAATGGTGGAAGATGCCTCGCCCACAATATTGTATCATTCTTCATCATAGACATCCTCTACACACCCTGGTAAGCTGGTACTACCAGGGCGGAATCAACCTCTGTGAAGACTTGGTGGTAGGAGGGACTTCTTACATAAAACTTACAGAATATGGTTGCGATCCAGTTGAATTAAAAATACCTCCAAGCTCCTCAGTTATCACCTTTATTAGTGAGGACCTGGGGTACACTAAAAACAGTACAGGTGATGGAGACCGAAGAGGATAATGCCTCTAGTCCAGCTTTCGACACCATCTCCCACTGCACAATCGCCGCCAGACTCCACGACGCTGGCATACAAAAAAATGCCCTCAACTTGATCCGCTCATTCCTCACTGGCAGAACCCAAAAAATCAGAATACCACTATCCTCTCCGAACCCCATGGGAATCAACTGTGGAGTACCCCAGGGATCTTCGCTCAGTCCAACCCTCTTTAACATCTACATGGCCTCCCTCGCCGCCATCATCAGACAGTTCGGCCTCAGCATAGTATCCGACGCCGACACCCAGCTCATCATCTCCCTGACCAAGTACCCCACCACCACCAGACAACTTCCAAGAAGGAATGCAGGACGTCGCATCCTGGATGAGCAACAGCTGCCTGAAGCTCTACTCGGAGATGACAGAAGTCTTCATCCTCGAACCTCCCCATCAGCATGGGAAAACACCTGGTGGGCCACTGTCCTCGGCAGCCCCCCTACCCCCACGGACCACACCGAAACCTCAGCATTGTACTCGACTTCTCCCTCTCCATGAACAGACAGGTCAACGCCGTCGTCTCCAGCTGCTTCAACACACTCCGCATTCTCCAAAAACCTTCAAATGGATTCACCCCAGTGAGTTAAGGAAATCTGTCACCCACGCACTCATAACCAGCAAACTTGACTACTGAAAGCCCTCCATGCTGGGATCAACAAGTCTGTACTCCTCAAGCTCCAGACAATACAAAACACCGTACCCAGACTCGTCCTCAGCATCTCTCAACGCAAACACATCACCCAACACCTACAAAACCTCCACTGGCTCCCCGTCGAGAAGAGAGTCACTTTCAAGATACTCACCCACACCTACAAATGCCTCCACAACACCGGACCCCAATAACTCAATGAGAGAATCTCCTTCCATGCACCCAAAAGAAACCTCAGATCCACCAACCTCACCCTCGCCGAGACACCACGCATCCGCAGAGCCAGAACAGGAGGAAGAGCCTTCTCCTACATCATGGCCAAGACCTGGAATGAGCCCCCGATTGACATCAGGCGCGTCCCCTCCCCGAACGCCTTCAGGAAAACACTCAAGACCTGGCTTTTTGACTGAATGGAGCTTGCTTACCCCCCCTCCGCCAGCGCCTTGAGACCCTCACAGGTGAGTAGTGCGCTTACAATTCCCCTGATTGATTAATTGATTGATCCTATATCCAGCCAACATGTTTCTGCCCACACAAAAAGCATAAATGGTTTGGGGCATTCATCAAGGCTGTCGGATCCCTACCAGAACAAAGAGGGTGTCCCCCGTTATGTTACATGCTAATGTGAGGGAGTTCACCTACAGTAAAACCCAAGTGTGTTCTACCTGGGAGATAAACATTGCGTTGTCCCCCCTATGCTTTAGGGGATTCCAGCATTGAGGCAAGCGGCAGGGAGAGTAACACTCTAGGTTGCTTATGTGGTGTACCTTCTGACGAATGTGTGACTACGAAGGACACCACCCCTCCCCCGACTGAGATCCTGGTATCCCCTAATGCTTTGACTTGTCCATACAGCAAGTTATATGTAAGTAGTGTTACAATAAATGAGAAGATAATACAATGCAGACCACATAGATATTAGATACCCATTTTGTAAGATGATAAAATGGGTGCTAATGTAGAAACACTAGAAGGGGCCAAAAATGAAAAAATAAACATTTATGATTCTTTGCAGCATTGCGAAGGGCTGTTATGGACTGCTCTCCAGCACTCACTACAACTCCACAATCCATGCAGTATGATGCCATCTGGGAAAACTGCGGAGCCAGATCTTGAAGTTTAGGACCTCTGGGGGGCGTGGTCTGGCCACGTAGGAAGATGGCCGCTTAATCCCGGAGCTCCGTGTTGTGAGGAGCCCTGGATGGTGGCATGAACTTCCTGAGAATCATTCCTGAGTGCACATCTTGATTCCAGATGGCGAAGGACCTGGGGGTTACATGGCGATGACGACTCTGAAGCTATGTAATATCCCTATGTCGATAAACTGACACCTCTCCTTAGAGAACCAAGCGCGTCTCTGTTACACAAGAAAGACTGCGGTCTACGGTGGTAGTGTGTTCGTAGTCGTGAGGATCATCTGCCGGTTAAGAGGGGCACGTAGAGAGACTCTGCCCTTCCCGTAGGACCGTGACTGAAAACTCCAGTACTGGACCCGACTTCTGTTTTCTTCCTCTGTGGGTACCTCAGCGCACGGATCCCTCCTCGGACGATGTAGTTCAGGCCTGCGCATACTCGTCATTATCTACGGCCTGTCAGCAATAAAGATAGTGGACAGAGAGAGGCCCACCTGGAGGGTAATGTTACAACCGGTGTTGACGCCTTCCCCTTTTACATTGTACTGGCACAAGTGGGGGCTTTTAGCACTCAAAGTGGGACTCTACTTTCCTCCTGCCCGGCTGTGGGGCTTATGTAATTAATATTGACCTGTGCCTGTTGCGGCTTTCACCTGCCCGACTGCCACAGGGCGCTACAATGCTACAGTGGTGCAAAAGTAAGTGTGAAGTGAAAAAATAAACAAACTGGTGTTAATGCGAGAGACAACTAATAAAGAGGATATTAGTCTTGAGGAGGTTTACCATAACCTGCCACGGTAGACCTTGGCGGTCCTATGCAGTGTCATCATTGACCCTGGGATGGCCACCGGGATAGAAACCAGTTGATCTCCTAGAGAGCAATTTTTCAACGTTAGATAATTCCCTCCTTCACTTGATGTAGCAAATTACATCTGGGTTAGCAATTGTTCTCCCTATGGAGTCATCAGCAGAGCGTGGGTAAAAAAGTGTATTACACCAGCGGCCCTTGCGCAGTGACCTGTCCCTGATAGACACACCTAGGAAGGGTCATCCAACATGGATTTCCCCCGTGCTTTCGGAAGCCGGCCAGAGGTGTTACGCTGCCTGAGTACTCCACCCAAAGTGGACGCGTCATTATTGTCTTCAAAACCCACCCACTAAATGGAATACCCTCGCCCTTTTGGCTGCTGCCTCTGCTGGAGAACAGACCATCAACGACAAGCATACACGGCCAGGGAGGTGTCCTCCCCAGAGTCCCAAAGGCAAGAGACAAACACTGATTAAGGACACATGTGCCTCTAAAAAGCTGTTATTCATTGCCCTTAAACTTCTCTTCAATTGATCCCATCTCCAAACTCTGTTCTGTAGTAAAGCTGGACACTACCATAGGCCCCCCTGGAGACAAGCAAGGGCATCCTGAAATCCTTCAACAGAAAACCTCTCCTCAAACCTATTGCACCTACGTAGTACACCCCTTTCCATCCTCCACATAACTAACTCCCTCTGCCTATTCAAGCCAATACCAGATGCAACCGTAAATTGGAGCTGCAATCACCACTGCATCTGACGGTGAGAACGGGAAGTGATGCGGTCAAACAGGATGCTGCCTATGACCTCCCTGACCAGAGCATCGGTCTCCTGGTCCGCCGGTCTGTGTTGATTTGTGGTTGCAGCTCGGCCTAGTATTACAGTGCGCTTCTGGGTGTGTGGACCGAGTGCTGCGTACTACATGCAACACTACTTACTTGTTTAGCCAAGAACGGGCCTGTCTTCGAGTGTCTCTTATTGTTGTTGCTTGGAAGAGTCTAGGGCACATTCTTTCTTTCATTAGTGATCTACTGTGGAAATTATCTGAAGACGTCTTCTACAGCCCTGTTTACCTGGAGTTTGGTATTGCCAACTGTTGTTCTCAGTTTACTGATGCTGTAAGACAGGCTGAGAGAGCGGCATTGAACTGAGGTGAAAGAGCTACGCACCATTTTTTTAAGCTCTCCAGTAACTACAAGGTGGGGTTTCCATGCATCTGGTCGCATGTTGAGATGATGCGTCCTCTTCCTCTGAAGGAGTGTACTGTACACCAGCTGTGCTTTGGGATCTTTCTCGTCTGCCTCACATCTCACGCTGTACTGAACTTTGCTGATTTGAATTAAACTAAGTTGGGTTATTAGTCTAGTGGCCCTAGTTTCAGTTGAAGAAGCTTGCAATCCCAAAAGATAGTAAATGTATTTATAAAAAATAGAAGAAAAATCCATATTTTTCACGAATGAGATTTGCGTACCAATGATCTATGCTTCACCTCAGGAGTGACCCATCACAAAATAGGCAAAGGACGACTCACAGACAATAATAAAATTGACTCTGATCAGTTAAGTTGATCTTCAACAACAGATATTGTCGGCAAATAAGATAGCTTCATCATAAACCTAGACTCATTGGGAAACAACATAGAATCAAATTACTGCCTGGTTAATCCATTCATTGGGTCTGAGGAGCTATATTTGCATCAATATTCTTTCTTTTACCACACGTATCAATGCTCATCATCTAGTATACCATAAACATCATTTATATGTTAAAAAATTGCTACAGAAGAGTCAGTGATGCCTGCTCTTTTCGGAAGCCTTCAGCCAGGGTCGTCCCACCTCAGATACTAATGGAGCCACTTTCTCAACTCAGAAGTCAACTATTCCTACAATGACCCCACCATGGAACGTATACTTCAAGAAATTTCTGCTGTGGGCCGACGATTAGAGGGTATGGAGACGTCAATATCTATTCTCATGACTGAGTCTAAATCTATGCGTACACACATTGCTGAATTTCAGAACCAGATGGAAGGTCTAACTGCTTGGGTTGTAGCGGTTGAGAACCGCCTTGGTGTTACACCAGACCGAGACCATGAGTTCCAATTTCTCAGGAGTTAGGTAGTAGATCTCTAGAAGATAGAAGGCGTCAAGACAATGTCCGCATTTTTGATTTTCCAGAGAAAATGGAAGGCTCAGATGCAAAATACTTTCTTGGAGAAACCCTTCCAAAGCTCACAGGTCTTACTTTTGATCCACTGTTGGACATGCAGAGAGCCCATCGTATTGGTCCACCCAACACAGGAGGAACAAATATGCGACCAAGCCCGCTCATTGCCTGCTTCCTACGACATGAACAGGCCCGCCAATTGATCATAGTGGCTCGTACCCATGGCCCATATACATTTGAAGATCATGAGATCATATTGGCACCGGATTTCTTGAAAGAAACTAATGACTGTAGGAAAGCATTCCTTTTTCTTAAATCCCGCCTATGACAGCTTGATATCAAATATGGCCACTGCGAACCTGCACATTTGCGGATTACCAAAGATGGGATTTCCAAGGAGTTTTTTAATCCAGAAGACCTTCGTAACTTCTTAGACAATCTTTCTCCTCAGAATATGGAATGTATTACGCCCCCACAAGAACTTGGATCCCAACTCCTGTCATAAAATTCTACAATATCCGTAGGGGGGTCCCGACGTAATCCAGGCCGGTCCCAGACCAAGGATAGAGTCCTGTTTGCCCTTTGGGAGATCGTGCACAGGTCTTTCAGGCAGTAGCTGCCCTCACACAGGAAAGAAGCAGGGACAAATCACGCTCTCCTCTAAAACCCTCTTCATCAGAGGAAGGTGTGTCCTGAAGTTTGTTGATTGATTGGCCTGTCTGCATTTTTATCACTTGGAAATCTGCTGCCTTGACGCCCATTGAAGATGAAGAAGTCGATTTAATATATGTTCTTCAGGCAGTGGTAGCCTATACACAGGAAAGAGATAACGACTAATCACGCTCTCATCTAACGTCTCCCTCCTCTTTATCTGAAGAGGGTGTGTCTTGAACTTGGGCTGAATGTTTTACCTTCTATTTTGATGAGTTGATGAACATTTGCTGCCTACTTGCCTACCGAAGGCGGCGACTAGATGAGTAACTGAATTCTGGCTCATTCTCTTATACATTACCTACTTTATAATATTATCATATTCTGTTTTTTACTATTCTCCAATATATACCTATGTTAACTTTTCTTCGTCTTGAAGATCTCTTCTAAGCCTGTTTACTAGAGATTTTCTATTTTAAAACCTTATATGACATGAATTAGGATAATTGACTATATTCTTGAAATCCTACTTATTTGCTATACATTTTTGTACTATAATGTTCCTCCTCTGTCGTTCTCTTCCCACTCATTTCCCTCCCATCTTCATCTGCTTAACCAATATTTTTGGTATCAGTTAACTATGATAATATTTAATATTTAATTGTGTTCTTATTTAACTACGATAATATTTTAGGATACAGTGTTAGTTTTTAGATATGATAATATTTAACTGTGATAATATCTACTCAAGATAATATTTAATATTTAATTACCACTACCACTATGTTATGCAATATTTGATTGATTGTACTATGCATATGATATTCTCATATTATATAGACTTTCTCCCTTCTTCTCCTTTTCCTTTGATCTCCTCCTCTCCTTTAACACTATACTCTTAAGATGCTCATCTCTTTTCCATATCCTTTCATTCAATCAATCAATCAATCAATCAATCATAGCATTTGTAAAGCGCACTACATACCCGTGAGGGTCTCAAGGTGCTGGGGGGGGGATGCTACTACTGTTCGAAGAGCCAGGTCTTGAGGAGACTCCTGAAGGATAGAAGGTCTTCGGTTTGCCGTAGGCGGATGGGGAGGGTGTTCCACGTCTTGGCGGAGATGTGGGAGAATGATCTGCCGCCGGCGGTCACTCTTCGGATGCGGGGGATGGTGGCCAGGGCATGGTCTGCGGAGCGGAGCTGGCGGGCGGGGGTGTAGAGGTTGAGTTGTCTGTTGAGGTATGCTGGTCCGGTGTTGTGGAGTGCCTTGTGCGCGTGGGTGAGGAGCTTGAAGGTTATCCTCTTGGTGATGGGGAGCCAGTGCAGGTCTTTCAGGTGGGGTGTGATGTGGCTGCGGCGGGGGATGGCCAGCATCAGGCGAGCGGAGGCGTTCTGGATGCGTTGGAGTCGTTTCAGGAGTTTGTCCGGGGCTCCTGCGTAGAGTGCGTTGCCGTAGTCCAGTTTGCTGCTGACGAGGGAATGGGTGACCGTCCTACTAGTTTCGGTGGGGATCCACTGGAACATCCTGCAAAGCATGCGGAGGGTGTTGAAGCAGGAGGAGGAGACGGCATTGACCTGCTTTGTCATGGAGAGTGTGGAGTTGAGGATGACCCCTAGGTTTCGTGCATGGTTGGTGGGTGTAGGGGGTGCTCCTAGTGCCGTCGGCCACCAGGAGTCGTCCCAGGCTGAGGGGGTGGAGCCGAGGATGAGGACCTCCGTCTTGTCCGTGTTCAGCTTCAGTCCGCTGTTCCGCATCCATTCGGCAACGGCCTTCATTCCTTCGTGGAGGTTGGTTTTGGTGGTGTGGGAGTCCTTGGTGAGCGAGAGGATCAGCTGGATGTCGTCGGCATAGGAGATGATGTTTAGGTTGTGCAGTCGGGCGATGTGGGTGAGTGGTGCCATGTAGACGTTGAATAATGTTTGGCTGAGAGATGAGCCTTGGGGTACGCCGCAGATGATCTCGGTGGCTTTGGAGCAGAAGGGGGGCAGGCGGACGCTCTGGGTTCTCCCGGAGAGGAAGGAGGTGATCCAGTCCAGGGCCTTCTCTTGGATTCTGGCGTCGTGGAGGCGTGCTCTTAGTGTGCGGTGGCAGACTGTGTCGAAGGCGGCTGACAGGTCCAGGAGGATCAGGGCCGCGGTTTCTCCGTTGTCGAGCATGATCCTGATGTCGTCGGTGGCGGCGATGAGGGCAGTTTCGGTGCTGTGGTTGCTGCGGAACCCTGACTGGGATGGGTCCAGGATGTTGTTCTCTTTGAGGAAGCTGGTCAGTTGTTTGTTGACGGCCTTTTCGATGACCTTCGCCAGGAACGGGAGCAGGGAGATGGGTCGGAAGTTCTTGAGGTCCTTGGGGTCTGCCTTGGGTTTCTTTAGTAAGGCGTTGATCTCTGCGTGCTTCCAGCTCTCCGGGGAGGTCGCTGTCTCGAAGGAGATGTTGATGGTTTTCCGTAGGTGGAGTGCGATGGTCCTACTGGCTTTGTTGAAAATGTGGTGTTGGCAGGAGTCTTCCAGGGAACCGGGGTGGACGGTGTTCATGATCTTGATGGTGTTGTCGTCGTTGGTGTTGGTCCAGGCGAGCAGGCGGTTGGTGCGGGTGGTGGTTGTGGGAGCGGGGGTATCGGCTGTTGTCGGGGTGGTGACGGCGTCAAAGCTGTCGTGGATGTCTGCGATCTTACGATGGAAGAAGGTGGCCAGCGAGTCGCACAGTATCCTTTCAACTTTTAATTCCAACCTTTACACTATGGGTTGAATACTCAATCTTTTGAATACTTGAGTATTCTTATAACCTCCACCTCAATACTGGTAATATTATTGCACAGATGTGTCTTTCACTATTGACATTGTCGCCAGACGGAGCTCCTCTGGCACGCATAGCCCGAAGGTTCAGACCTGTAGAGAGTAGTCCCATTCCCCTGGTGGTGTGTTTTACCCCATAGCACATCCACCACTTTTCCCCTTTCTTTCTTTTGTGTTCTTCCAGTTTTTCTAGGACCTTGCTTTTTCTTCTCCTCACCTGTCCTTCCGTGTACATATAAGCGACTCTCTTATTTTCCTTTTCACAGCCCTTTAACCTCCTTGGAATTTTTCAGGAGGTTATTGATTTCATCCTTGACCTTTCTCCTTACCTGGAACTTACTTACTTTCCATCTCCCCCTTTTCTTTTCTATTCTCTTTCTTTAGTTCCTTTTTTCATCTCCTTTTTCTTACATAGCCTTTTCCCTTACTCCTTTTTCCTATCCCCCCCTCTTTACCCTGATATCCCCTACAATCTGCGCAGCTTTTATTGCTATACTTTATTTCCTTATTTACTTCACTGTTCATAACTTAATACCTTTCATTCCTTATATTAGCATTCCTTCAAAATCCTCTTCTTTTGCCTTCCAATGCAAATATGACAGCAAACATTACTGCTCCCTCTAATCCATTACGCATTATTTCGTGGAATGTTAATGTCCTTACGCATTTTATTAAACGCAAGAAAGTACTCTTTTATCGGCAAATTAAAAGAACTGATATTGCTCTTCTGCAAGAGACTCATTTGGTTGCTTTGGAACCATCTAAATTACAGCGAGATTGGGTGGGAAAAGTCACTCACGGCGGATTGACAACACAATCTCCTTCTGAAAGGGCCAGCCACGGAAATGTGGAGTGGCTATTCTCTTACACAAATCCCTGCCCGTCACAATTGTTAAGACATGGGTTGATCCAGAAGGCAGATATGTCTTTGCTAAGTTCAAAATAGGAGATAGGATCTTTTGTGTTGGCTCTGTATCTGCTCAAAAGGGAGCTAAACCCTCCTATCTTCTTAACCTGAATCGCTTGCTAATTGAAATTAGAGCATCCAGCTACATCATTGGTGGTGACTGGAATCTTGCTCGTGACTCATTCTAGGAAGAACAGGTCCCTTAGATAGATGTAATGTAGGAGACAGAGCCTTACTGGGAAACATAACATCGGACCACGGATTGGTGGAACATTGGCGTCTCTGTCCTCCCTCAGATCAGGAATACACCTTCCTTTCTCCTGCTCATGGCACCCAATCTAGGATTGATTATTTTCTTATTCCCATTTAGTAGTCGCAATCACTAGTGAATCCCATATTTTGGAAGCCACCCTTTTTGAACATTCCTTGGTTCTTTTTGCTCTAGAAGTAGGTTTAACTTCTCCAGGCCGTAAACCATGGCGTATGAATATTCAGAGATACTGTTCACCCCAGGATAAAGCCCAACTACGTTCTCATCTCTCTGATTACTTAACCAATAATAAATCATCAGTTACCTCCTGTAGAACCATATGGGCGGCTACGAAAGCAACTATTCATGGACAACTAATGCGAGATGCAGCTGAGGCAAGTAAGTCAGCCTCCCTGCGTCGCACTGAACTTGAGGCTCAAATTATCTCTCTTATACATCTAGATTCATCTCGTCCCACTGTACTCAACCGCAGGAACCTAGAGTTAGCTAGATTGGCGCTTAACAATCTATATACTTCCAAAGCTGAGTATGCTCTTCAGCATCTAAAAGGTAGGTTTATGAATAAGGGGAGAAAGCAGGCCAAAATTCTTGCAGCACAGCTGAAAGAATGTGAGGCTGCCATGGCTTTTACCTTCAATCCAGATGGAATCAGGTGTGATTCTTACTAAACCACAAGAAATAGTAAATACTTTCACATCATTTCATGAAAAACTTTACACTCCTGAGACTTCAGCAAATGAACATCAATTAGTTGCCTATCTCGTGGATATTGATCTTCCATGCCTTATAGCTGAAGCTAGAGACTTACCTGATGGTGATATTAGCAAAGAAGAAATTTCTGCAGTAATTGCCAAATTACCTTATCACAAATCCCCAGGAGAAGACTGATGCCCTGCGGAGTATTATAAATGGTCTGGGGAAGAAACAACTGATACTCTTTGTTCTGCCTTTCATGAGGCTGTTCAGACATCCTCACTTGGTCCTTTTTCTAATAGGGCGTTAATTGCGGTTATCCCTAAGCCGGGCAGAGATACACTCGCTTGGGGTAGCTATTGTCCTTTCTCCCTAATAAATAGAGATGTTAAAATCTTGTCAAGTATTTTAGCGACCCGACTCCACAAAGTCATTCCATCCCTCATACACCATTCTCAGGTTGGCTTTGACCCAAGTCGTTCCTCCAGAAATCACCTCCGAACATTAGCTCATACTTTATGAGCTGCAAAAGGGATGACGGAAGATGCTGTGGCCCTTTCTCTGGATTCAGAAAAAGCGTTTGACCACATTGACTGGGTCTATCTCTTTGCCACCATGAAACGCTTTGGTCTAGGGGATCAGTTTATTTCCAAGGTCCGCCTACTATATGACAACCCTGTAGCCTAGGTCAACTGTGGTGGTTTTCTTTCGGACCCTTTTCCAATTCGAAGGGGTACTCGCCAAAGCTGTCCCCTTTTTCCCCTTTTATTCTTGTGGGCTATGGAACCCCTTGCCTCACTTATTCGTCACTTGTCGCAGATTCGGGGTATACCTATTGTGGTAGGTGTATCTAAATTATATTTATATGCTAATTATATCCTTCTTACTCTTAAGGATCCCTCTCATTCTTTGCTAACCTTACTTGAGATTATTAATAGGTTCTCCGTCCTTTCTGGTTAAGGTGAATTTGGACAAAAGTGAAGCTCTCCCACTCGCTTCTGGCACCACAAAAGCATCACTTGATGGATATCCCTTTTGCTGGAAATCATCACACTTAAAATATTTAGGAATTCTAGTTAATCACGGATAAGAAGGAATGGTCTCAGATAATCTGTCACCCCTTATAGTACAAATGGAAACTGATATTTTCCAAATGGTCTCTTTTGGGTTTTCCCATGTGGGGAAGAGTACAGGTGGTACAAATGGTCCCTTTACCTCGCTTTACTTGTGTTCATGGAATGCTTCCAATTGTAGTTCCTTTGTCCACATCACGTGGTGTGGATGCCCGTATATGGGCTTTTGTTTGGGAATGTATGCGTCCTCACCTAGCTGCTGCCAAACGAATGGCTCACCGCTCCCATGGTGGTTTGGGTTTGCAAACGCTGAAGCATTACTGTTTAGCCCTACAACTCTCGGAATTAGCTTACCTACATCCAGGTACGATTGACCCTCCACAATGGGTCACAACAGAACACTTACTACTTAACTGTAATGATGGCTTTGAATTTTCATATGGACCCCGTAGTCCACGAATATCTCCTCTGCACCCTGTGATGCAAGCTACATATCAAGCATGGTATCGAGCACACCGTCTTCTTGGGGTTGCCTATCGTCTGCACTCTAAAGCTCCACTTTGGGGTCATGAGAGCATCAGAATAAACTGTCATGGGCTTCACTGGTCCAGTTGAAGTTCAAGAGGAATCCAGATACTAGATCAGGTCATATTAAATGGAGATTTAAAATCCTTTGACCTGCTTTGTGAGAAGATTATCTTCTTATCTGGGGACGACATAAGGGAGTAATGTCTGGATTATACTGTGCTCTAACTAATCACTTATACTCACAACCACTTCTTAAAGCTCTTCGGGAGAAATGGCAGGAACGCTTACACGTTATCATAGATGAAGATGTTTGGCCGAACATACTGGAAGCATTAGACAAGGGTACTTGGGAAGCGTGTTTGAAATTTTGTCTTTTCAAAACTTTGCATGACTGGTACTTGACGCCTTTGAAATTACAGCAAGCAGGATTATTACCACACTCTAAGTGCTGGAGGTGTTCTGGAATTAAATGTGACCTTCTTCATAAACTCTGCGATTGTCCTTCTATACAGTGTATTTGGGCTCAAGTAGGGGATATAATAAAGGAAACAATTCCCCTCCGACTTCCCCTCACACCCCCCCATTATTTTATTGAACGATCTTGGGAGTCTACCTGACATTGCAGCATCATCTTTTACATACTGCACTCTCTACAGCCAAAATTTGTATCTCAAGACTCTGGCAGTCGCCTAGTCTTCCCTCAAAGATGGATTGGATGGCAACAATGATCCAGACGGCTTCCCATGAACGTGTAATATATAGACTACAAGATCAGGAAGACATTTTCCAACAATTGTGGGCTTCTTTTCTCTGAGAATCCTGAATGTTTTCTTATACCACCTCCCCTATTTCATCTTTCCTCCTTCTCCTTTCCCTCCCCCTTTTCTCTCACTCTTTCCCTATCTCATTCTTTCTTCTCTCCTCTCTTCTCTCTTTTTACCTTCTCTCTTTCTTTTTCTTCTTTTTCTTTTGTTATGCTCTTGTTCTTTCTTTTTCCGGATAAGGAGATGTCATTCCTTCTCAATCATATATTTATTAATTCTTCTATTTATTCAACCACCTATTTGATCATCTATTAATTCACTTATTTATTTATTTATCTATTTAATTATTAAACTATTTATCTATTTATTTATGGATCTTTGGGACCTTCCATCATCCTAAATGTACATCACATTTTATATATTTAATACTTTTATAGGTTATATTTTATCCGCTCTATCCATGATCTATTATTATCTATTATGTCTAACCCATTCCGTGGTAAAGAAAAAACGGAGTTATGGATTTTTAGGCATACTATATACAATATCCCTCTCTTCCACTATTGGCTTCTTATCTTTTAATTGATCCCTCCTTTTTCCTCACTCCCTCCTCTTCTGTAAGGTTTTCTCTCCTTTATAGCACATCAATATATGTATTGATAATAGACTCTTGTGGGTCCATTATGTTGTGCTACACTTTCAGGTATTTATCTGTCTTTAATTTCTCAATAAAGAATTACGACACAAAAAGAAAAAAATAATTGGACCTCTGAAGGGACTATCTGTCCCGGTGGTGCGGGTGCTATTGAAGTTGAGGGTCTATTAGCCTTGCGTTGCCTTCGTGCTGCTTTTACACTATTGCCATGGCTTGTTTTCAGATGGTTTAATCATGAACATAGCCTTGCAAGAATGTTCTTTATTTGTACCCCTTGACAAGGTCTTGTGACATATTGTGCATTGCACCTAACTGCTCACTATGATCTCTTCTTAAAGAATGTTCAAGATAGATAAATGGGCATGTTCATCTTATTTTTTTAGTTGAAACGTGTATTATCCCCAGATATTCTTTTATTTCTTGGTGACATGATTTTCTGTTTTATTGTTTAATTATTTTTTGTGTGCTTTTGTAAAGTTAAAAAAAATATTTTCTTTTTTATGGTAACAAAGTGGCAACTGGGACAGGAGGAATTCGAAAAATGTGCACAGAGAAGTGTGCAAAAATATAAAAGGGGAGAAAAAATGAGCATGTGTGATTTTTTTGCAATATTGCGAATAGCTGTAACACACTGCTCACCAGCACTTATAACAGTGCTACAGTACATGCAGTATGTGGCGATTCTTGAAAACTCTGGAGTGGAGCCATATCTGTTATTGTAGTGTACACCTCTTGAGGGACTTTATGGCCGGGTATTGTTGCTGCTGTCACTGATGTAGATGGTTCTCCAGCTTTCCTCTGGTAGAGCACCAGTTGGGGATGCTTTCTAGGATAGGTTTTAAGATAACATAAGATGGATGTCGTCCCACATGAATATTTTGTATTTGTCCCTCTAGAGAGGGTCTTGTCACATATTGTGCACTGCATTAGTTTTGCAGCAGTTTTTGATTCACAAAAACAAGAGAGAGAGAAAGGGATTTGCCACAAAATTAAGGGAAATACTCCTAGTCCCCTTGGAATGAAGTAAACAAACAGTAGAAGGAGTTCATCCAGGAGACAGATCAATGTCTCCAGAATACTGGGAAAGGTGCACTAGAAAATAAATGTTTATTTTCTTAAGAAGACCCCTCACTCACCAACCTAGTTGGTGACATGCTTCATCATCGGGGTCCCACCGGGATAGCCGAATGCCATCCGGGTGTGCTTCGACACCTGATTACAGTGGAGCTGGTAGTTTTTTTTGTGCAAGTGAGTGAACAGTGAACTAAAAATTGGCCAGATATAACTCACATAGAAGTTTTATTCTGGAGCAACTGGACAATATTAAAATTGTTGGTTAGATACCTTACTTGGTTAAATTGACCTATGGTATCTAGTGGTGAAGAGTTGTGCTAATAAGTGCATAAAACGGTCTACATGTTTCAACCTGTGGAATGGTAATACTAGGTTTTCGTCAGGACCAGTGGGCGTGACCCAGGTGATGTACACACGCTAAGGTGTACCCTACCCTTGATCACTGCAACCTAACCATATACTCACGGTCAGGTATCCTATCATCCAATTTGTAGACAGGAGAAATCTGTAAAGACAAACACATAATCACAAGCAGACGCAATAATTAGCATGTAATACAGTGTTTTGATGATTATGTGCTCCTTGAGCTCCCAGAAGTGTGCGTTGAACACATACACAACACAAAGATTACCTCCATGTTTCAGAGGTAAAAGTGCATAAGCATTGCAGTAACCAATTCAGTTACTAAGAGCTTGATTATGACCCTTCATAGTCATTTGGTACAATAGGCGTATATGCACCGTCAAATGCAAATGCATTAAATAAACACACAGGGTTCCAATTGAGCCCGTGAAAGTATCGTACAGACCCACTTTCATCAGTCATTCATAGTGGGTGTCTCTGCTCTCAAACATGATGGTGAGGGCGTATGTTTCATAGCATGCATGCTAAGTGTATGAGCGTAAGAAAGTGGTACCAAGAAAACACATGAGAGGAATAAAAGGTGCTTACTAAAAAACGTGAAATTGCTGGCCTCATGGGAGTCAGGGTCGTGGGGCTTTGCTCAGTAACACGATCTGGAGAAAATGGTCATAGCGACATAAAAGGTGAAATATCTTATGGGGCGCATGTAAGAAAAGGAAATTGCTGTGAATCCATGCCGCATCATGATGCTGTACTTACTTAGTGGGTTGTTCACAAGGACAATGGTCTGGTGAGGTCAGAGATCCTCATGTAGCGGAGCTACAGTTAATGATTTGGAAAAACAATTCAATGGTATTACTAATACGTAGAACTCAATTTAAAGACGTATGCAAGGACACAAGAGAGTATGGTAGTAAGTTTAGGATTTTGTCTTAAGTTAGTTCTGTGAATCGGTCCCTGAGTCTCTGCAAGGATCAATGAGTGGGTGAGTCAGTGGGTGAATAGGTTAGTGAGTCGGTAAGAGAAGTTCTGTATAAGTGACTGTGCATGTGTATGGCTGTATCGGTGAGTAAATGGATGTGTCAGTGGTATATGGGTGAGTAAGTGGATATGTGAGAGGCAGTATAGGTGAGTGTTGGAGTATATGAGTGACTGTATGTGAGAATGAGGGATTGTGATAGTAGATGTATGGGTTAGTGAGTGTGTGTGTGAGGGGCTTATGGGAGAGTCAGTATTTGCTTGTATCTGTATGAATAAGTGATTGGGTGTGTGTGTGTATAACTGTATAGGTGAGCAAATGGCTTGACTATAGGTAAGTGAGTAGGTGTGTGAGTAGCTCTATGAGTGACTGACAGAGTGTGAATGAGTGTATGGCTATATGAGGTGATATACCAGTGGTTGTATTAGTGAGTGAGTCGGTGTTTAAGGGGTTATATGGGTAACTGAGTGGATGTGTGTGTAGACCTATGAATCAGTGAGTGGGTGTATAAGTACTGGTATGGGTGTGTCAATGGTTTTGAGAATAGCAGTGTGGAAGTTCGAGTGGGTGTATGAAAGGTCATATTAGGGTGTGAGTGGGTGCGTCTGAGATTACGTGGATGATGTCATCAGGAATGTAATTTGAGATGTCATCAGTGATGTCACTGACCATGTCATGAATGATGTAATATGTGAGGTCATAAGCAGTGCATTGCACGAGCGTGAGCGTTAACTAACTATAACTGCTTTATTTCACTGATTTTGTATGAGTGAAACTTTAGCCTAACTATAACGTCTCTGTAACCTTTGGTTTTTCAGTGAATTTCTAAGGTTTTTTAAATTATATTTCCTAACTATAATGTCCCTTTAACCTTTGTTTTTTTCAGTGAATTTCTAAGGTTTTTTAAATGCTAATTCCTAACTATAATGTCCCTGTAAACTTTGCTTTTTTCAGAGATTTATTTTGAAGGTACTTTTAATTTTATTTCCTAACAGTAACCTGAAACCTTTGAGAGTAGATGTGTGAGTGGCCGTATAGGTCTGTGAGTGAGTGTGTAATGTCTGGGTAATTATGTAAGTACATGAGTAGTACATGGGTGATTGTATGATTGCATAGGTAGTGCCTGTGTGATTCTATGAGTGCAATTGCCTAGGACACACTGCAAATACCAGACGTTTTGGAAAAAGAATAAAACACATATACAGACATACTTTACATAAAGTTTCAGTATAGCTATTTAGTAAGATACTAATTTATATGTCCCCTTTGTATTCATTTGTCAAAATGAATACATCAAAAATGCATTTTCCTTCTTTACAGCAACACTAGAGGTCGCAATGACATCAGTAGTCATGAATACAAATGACAAAGTGTAAAACAGATATAAAAGACATATTTTACACAAAGCTTGAGTCTAGCTGTTTAGTAACATATTAGTTTTCCAAAAAACAACAGTTTCAAAAAAATAACTTTAAACATCTGAACTCGCTAATACAACATATCAACCAAACATCAAACTTTCCATTGTTGGAGGAGCCAAGATGGCGACCGGAGCAGACGCTTGAGCGCCCGGCTCCGTCGGCCCTTGGCCCCGGACTATCATCCTGATTCCTATCCTTGCCGATTCTCGAGGTGAAACGTGTGCGACGACGCGCTGTCCACGCCGCCGCTTCCCCGAAGTCTCAGCCCGCCCGGATGCCGGAGTTCTTGGTGCTTTTGTCCTCCGCCCTGGACCCCTGCTCCATTGTGGCCTTTGCCGGCCCCCTGGAAGCTCCGCAGTCACCGGACCCGCTAGCGCAAACCCGAGCCCCGCGGTCCCGACCTCACCTAACACCACGGACTGTCGCCAGATGAGCCTGGGGAGGGACGGCCAGACACCTCCTGCACCCTGCGCCTGAAGGGCTGGGGCTGTAAGGTAAGCCCCGGTGCGGCGGGTCTCCTGCCCCGATCTGTGGACCGCGCTGTGGGAGGCTGCCGACCCCCTTCTTCTATTGCCTAGTCGGCTGCAAAGAGGACCCGAGGGAAGGGAGGCGACTGTTGGCTTTCCCAGTTGCGGCGCAGACCTGAGGGGAACTGACTCCTTGCTACGACCCCCCCCCCTGGCCATTGTACCGTCCGGCGGTAAAACATGGCGTTGTTTGTCTGCTCGCGGCTGGGGGGTGATACTCCGGTCTTGCCCGCTGCCCGCTTCGCCCTCCCTCCACCAGACACCAGCTCCACAGTGCCGTCCCGGATTGCTGCCGATGTGGGGGTGCAGCCTCCGCTGACATGCGGCTCCGTTCTGGCCGTCCTGCGGGACCTTCGTCTACAAATGTGTGCTCGCTTTCAGGCGCTGAGTGAGCAGTTTGACTCCATGCTGTCGGCTGCGGGCCGTGAGCGCTCCGCTTGTCATCAACACGGCGTGGGTCTGCCAGTGCTTTTGTCCTCTTGCGGGGACGCAACGGCTGTGTGTGATCGTGCTACACTGGTGCCTGCATCTGGCTTTCCCGGCACCCAGGATCAATTGCTCTCCAGCTCAACAGCGGATACTTTGTTTCCCCGTTCATTGCTGCCTGCTTCATTGTTGCCTGCCTCACCGCGTCTGCAAGAGTATCCAGCTGAGCAACACCTAACATCCTCGAGGAATCGTTCACGGTGGCCTACTGCTTCTTTACTGTGGAACTCCTGTACTCTACATGCCATGTCTGGACTTTATGTGGTGCACAAAGGGACCTCTACAGATGGTCGGCGGCCATTTTGTGATTCTACTTCACCATCTTCTCCCAAGCGGCCATATTGTCTTTGTCTGCACGGGATGCGGGGCCTTCATGTAGGGGCTGGCTTAATCTCAAGCCCGCGATCGGGCCAGGGCTAGACTGATTTATATCGCCATGGTTTCACGGATGGGCTGGACTGGGACTGGAACTGTATGTATACTTTGTGCGCACTCGTCGCGATCTGTCTTCCTTCATTTAAATTGTTGTGACAATTCATTTTCACACGACCGCTTTTGGTGTAGTGGGTACTCAGTGTGTGGAAGCCATAGATGGCCGATGGTTTAGGGCGCTCTGATGATACGTAGGCTCCTCCCCACTTTCTTCTTTTTGGGAGTTTAGATTAGAATAGTCCTATTCTTTTCTCACCCCCTTTATCATAGGTGTACTGTTTTCTTATCTTTCTTTACTCTATTCTTACTCTCTTTCTCGTCTATATTTCGGGTTTATTGGGCGACAGGCACTATGCTGGGGGGGGGGCAGGCCGTAGCCTCCGCATTGGTGTAGAGTGGGGGGGTAATTTACTGTTTCTAATTAGTTCTATGGGCCTTTTTTTTTTCTTTTTATGTTTCTGCGCTATACTTGTTTCGATTCTGGGTCCGGGTGTGGGGTTGACTGAGTGGGGGCGGCACTGGAGGGGTGCGTAATTGTTCATGTGACTATCCTGTTATATAACTGCATTGCCTCACTGCCTGAGATTTTACTTCCATTGCTGTTTTAATGATGCTGCTGCTCTCCCGTGTGGTGAAGCTATCGTGCGGACTCGAATCTCCTTGGTTCTTATTCTTCACTGACTTTTTCCCTGATAAAATTATTTTGAAAAACTTTAAAATTAACCTTCACTTCTCCTTTCCCTGGGGTCAAGGATCTCTCCAGTGTATAATTCATAAATCGTTGCTAATCTTGACCGTTGAAGCACAGGGGCCGTAATGTTTGTATCAGTGCTTAACCGTATCGTGGCCGGCCTGAAGGTTGTAGGCCCGTATTTGTTCTTTTAATATGCACGAATAAAGGTTTTAAAAAAAAACAAAAAAAAAAAAACTTTCCATTGTTACCCAAACTTATGGGGAATCAAAAGCTTTAAGGAAGAATCTTCCTTACGCTCAGTACCTGAGACTGCGCCGCAACTGTAGTAAAATCACAGATTATCGTAACCTAGCAAGGGATCTTACTGAAAAACTTTCAAATAGAGGTTACCCTGAAAGAATTCTCAATAAATGTCAAAAGAGAGCATGCAATCAAGCCAGAGAGGCCCTCCTGGAAGATAGAGTACAGATGGACGATGAAATACCATTAACGTGTGTAACCACATACAATACAGCCTCCAACCAATTGACAAGGTCTATCAATAAGCATTGGTCCATCATTAACACAGGGAATTTACAATGGGAGAAACCCCTATTCTCCTTCAAGAAAGCAAGGAGTCTAAAAGATGCCTTGGTGAACACATGCCCTAAAGACTGCCCACAGATGGCGACACCAACTGTAACCAACGCATGGGGCCTACCGAATATAGTAGGAAATTATCAAGGCGGCAACTGTAGTGTCTGCCACCTGACCGACAACACAAAACATTATCACTTGAACCAGGAAAAATGTGGAGCCAACGGGCTCATACAAATTGCAATAGTACCAATGGTTTCCATCTGATAAAATGCCCATGTAACTTGAAATACGTGGTTATGACCTGCCGGAGGGTTAAGCAAAGAATCTGTGAACACCGCAGTACAATAAGGTGTAAAAGGATGACAACCAAACTCACCGAACATTTCCTTCAATGTAACCACACAACCAACGACATGAGATGGACTGTTATTGAACAGATAAAAACAGGCACCAAAATCCAACAGCGTCTTTTTGAGAAATTTATAGGATATCTACTCACAAAGACGCCCTGAACGATAATATACCGTGGCATTCAGTCCTTTCTAAGTAACTTCGTCAATCATTCTTCCACTGTGAGGCATTCATTTTTATACGTGAGAATGAGGCGCTACACTGTGTCACACATTAATACTGACATTCGGTTTCCAACGAACAGGTCAGCACTGTCTCAATAAGAATGAGGCGCTACTTTGTGTCACATACTAATACGTACATTTGGCTCCCAACCAATAGCTCAGCAATGTCTGAATGAGATTGAGACGCTACACTGTGTCACATATTAATATATACATTTAATTTCCAACTACTAGGTTACTGTCTGCTCATATATGAATACTACCTGTGTGGCACACCTGGCCTTAGTATTGTCACCTTTAAAAATCCTATAGAATTTCATTTGGACATATGTGCTTCACTTACCGCCTGAACCAGGTATGATATTCAGCCCACTGCACAAGCTTCATTGCTCGTACTTTTCTGGTATAAGGCACACAAACCATTATGGAACACAGTTGATTGTAGGTTCTATTTTCAAATTTGCGGGCCGATCTGGTCCTTACATTATCTCTAATGGCTAAATTCTGGGTTGGGCTGCCATTTTGTAGAAGCACTGTAGTTTCATGTTTGTTTACTCAATACGAGTGACACACCTTTTCAGATATGTCATCAAACTTGCTACGATGAACACCACGTACCTACGCCCCCACGCAAGTCACATGACAACGTGACCACGCCCCCGCCGTCCTTCTGTTCTGCATTGAACCGGCAAAGACGCTCGGATGCAGTAACCCTCGGGGAGCTGAGACGGGTCGCTTAGGGTAAGTACATGTATATGTATGGAGAACAAGGGAACCCCTCACAAATGTGACCTGGGGTAGAAGATAGTTCACAAGGACAATGGTCTGGTGAGGTCAGAGATCCTCATGTATCGGAGCTACAGTTAATGATTTGGAAAAACAATTCAATGGTATTACTAATACGTAGAACTCAATTTAAAGACGTATGCAAGGACACAAGAGAGTAGAGGAAGGCATCACATTTTATTCAACATCATAAAATGGAGTCGCTTCCATTCCTACGATTTTCTCATTTTGCGACAGTGTATTTTGTATATACAGTGCTCACACATACAAAAGTGAGGGTGCGTGAAGTGAAGAGCTTTGTGACAATAAAAACATTTCATCGCATTGACAAGCAGATCAAAAGAACCCAATTGGTTTAAGCAATTTAAAGGGAACTTTGAAATTGAGGTCGACGGCGTTTCGATCTTAATGAGTCAAGATCATCATCAGGACGAGGTAAGTGCGAGCACGTATGATCTAATTGGGGGAGAAAAGGTTAATTACTGAAGTGTCCTAAATATGCATTAATAAGCACCAAGGAGGTGCGTGTTAATAATAGCGCAACGAGGGCGTGTATGGAGGAGGCAACATCAAGGCAGTTAATGTGATGTTGAGTTAAAACAAGTGAATGAATGTCAATTGGAATGGTTAATATGTACAAGGAGGTGGTGGTGCCGTCGTTACTAAAACATGAAGTGTCCGATAGCAGGCGTGAGAGCGCAGCTGGTAGAAGGAACGCAAGAGAATTACTGGGGGCGCTTGAGGAGGGAAAATTGAGTAAAAGGTGCATGGTGAGCAGCACCAGTGGGGTGAAGACCCCTGGTTAGGAATCACTCAATGCAGGGAACTTGATCGGGTGTCCAGAAGAAGAAAAGTGATGTGCACAATTTGTGAAAACTCACGAAGGAGATTGAACTTACTACGCGGAACCGTAGTGATAGAATCCAAGACCTGCACAGATGGTCGATGAGCCCAAGATTCAGGAGAACGTCCGTGTTGGTAAGGGCACGAAGGGGAGGAGAATTCCCAAGGCGCTAGAAGCGGGAGCAGGAAGGGCGGAAAAGAATTGAATTAAGAGGAATGGGGCGGGAAGCGCGAATAACCCAGGTGACGGCGTGAGTGGAGAGACTTACTTGTATGGACGGAAGTGAAAAACGGAGTAAAGCCGTTGACAGTCCGTGTTCTTCGGCGTTAAATTAGACCCAAGGCGTGTGATTGACCCGGGAATTTCTGCAAGATAAACCGTGAATAATGTAGTTAAAGGTCTATTAATTGGCAGCGTGAAGGGGCAGACTTACTTGGCAAGAAGAATGAATCACTTCAAGAGCGCGCTGGCAGCAGTCCGGAGCGTGCTGTGTGTGCGTTCGTCAATGGGAGATAAGAACAGTTTGGGGAGGGAGCGCATGCGTGAGGAAGCGCGTGTGTGGACCGAGATAGGTCATTACGCTCAGGCGGGGTATAAGGGCAGCCATGTTGAGTGAGGGATGGTACACGCAAGAGTGTGTTTTGAAAAGGCTATACTCCTGCATTCAGGGGTAAGGATTAATGCAAATATGAAACAGTACGGATAAAGAATTTTACACAATCATTACTGCAATGTGTGTTAGTTGTTGAAGCATATTACATACAGGGAGAATTGTACAGTTTTATCAATGATAGAGAAGGAACTCTGTTGCGATGCGAGTGAAACCAGAGACACCATGAGTAAGGAAGCTTACAGTATCATGTTCCACTCGTCAATCGTATTAACACCATGCTCGATTGAGCGACAGTTGAACATCCATTTGCATTCGAGTCTGTTTAAAGTGAGAGTCTGGTCACCACCTCTGCTGTTAGGGTGGAGCATGTCAATCACTAGCCATTCAAGATCATTTTCAGTGTGTCCTTTTTCAATGTAGTGGTTCACCAAAGGGGCTGTTGTAACCCGGCAGCGTATTCGGCTCCTGTGTTGTCCAATCCTGGCTTTGATTTTTTGCGTTGTCTGGCCGATATACTTCAGATTACAAGGACATTGAATACAGTGAATTACATTCGTTGAATTACAGTTGGAAAAGAAATTGAGGTCATGCATACTGGTAGCGTACGGAAATACTTTGGTGTTAGTTGTGAAAGGGCATGCAGCACAGTTACCACATTTGAAGTGACCTACAACTGGAGGTAATCCAAAAAGTGAGTGGATTCCATTGTTTTTGAGTTTAGGTTTCTGCGCACACACAGCACGCTCCGGACTGCTGCCAGCGCGCTCTTGAAGTGATTCATTCTTCTTGCCAAGTAAGTCTGCCCCTTCACGCTGCCAATTAGCCGCCCCCCCCCCCCCTTTTTACCCTTAATAGACCTTTAACTACATTATTCACGGTTTAACTTGCAGAAATTCCCGGGTCAATCACACGCCTTGGGTCTAATTTAACGCCGAAGAACACGGACTGTCAACGGCTTTACTCCGTTTTTCACTTCCGTCCATACAAGTAAGTCTCTCCACTCACGCCGTCACCTGGGTTATTCGCGCTTCCCGCCCCATTCCTCTTAATTCAATTCTTTTCCGCCCTTCCTGCTCCCGCTTCTAGCGCCTTGGGAATTCTCCTCCCCTTCGTGCCCTTACCAACACGGACGTTCTCCTGAATCTTGGGCTCATCGACCATCTGTGCAGGTCTTGGATTCTATCACTACGGTTCCGCGTAGTAAGTTCAATCTCCTTCGTGAGTTTTCACAAATTGTGCACATCACTTTTCTTCTTCTGGACACCCGATCAAGTTCCCTGCATTGAGTGATTCCTAACCAGAGGTCTTCACCCCACTGGCGCTGCTCACCATGCGCCTTTTACTCAATTTTCCCTCCTCAAGCGCCCCCAGTAATTCTCTTGCGTTCCTTCTACCAGCTGCGCTCTCACGCCTGCTATCGGACACTTCATGTTTTAGTAACGACGGCACCACCACCTCCTTGTACATATTAACCATTCCAATTGACATTCATTCACTTGTTTTAACTCAACATCACATTAACTGCCTTGATGTTGCCTCCTCCATACACGCCCTCGTTGCGCTATTATTAACACGCACCTCCTTGGTGCTTATTAATGCATATTTAGGACACTTCAGTAATTAACCTTTTCTCCCCCAATTAGATCATACGTGCTCGCACTTACCTCGTCCTGATGATTATCTTGACTCATTAAGATCGAAACGCCGTCGACCTCAATTTCAAAGTTCCCTTTAAATTGCTTAAACCAATTGGGTTCTTTTGATCTGCTTGTCAATGCGATGAAATGTTTTTATTGTCACAAAGCAGTTCACTTCACGCACCCTCACTTTTGTATGTGTGAGCACTGTATATACAAAATACACTGTCGCAAAATGAGAAAATGGTAGGAATGGAAGCGACTCCATTTTATGATGTTGAATAAAATGTGATGCCTTCCTCTACTCTCTTGTGTCCTTGCATACGTCTTTAAATTGAGTTCTACGTATTAGTAATACCATTGAATTGTTTTTCCAAATCATTAACTGTAGCTCCGCTACATGAGGATCTCTGACCTCACCAGACCATTGTCCTTGTGAACTATCTTCTACCCCAGGTCACATTTGTGAGGGGTTCCCTTGTTCTCCATACAAATCCTATGAGCAGTGGCTACACTGCAAGGGTTTTCTTACCACCCGTGTGGTCTTACTCATCGATTGTTTTCCTTTTTTTGATTATATAATGTCCAATCCATTAGCCCCTACTTACACAGAGGACTACATAGCGAGGATTATTAGTGGCCCCTCCCTCTTTCAAACTACAGCAGCAGCCCCAACTGCACCAACTGATGCTGCTACAGATAAAATAACAAGACTAGAGAACCTTAAGAAAAAACATATCAGAACAGAACTACATGCACGCATGCTCACAGAGTATCTGAAAGCAGATATTATCCCTCTAGGGCTACAGGTGCGCAACACCCCAGCCATTTTCCTACAGGACCCCAAATTCAAAAATGGCTTTGCGCACATAGGGACAACATGCTCACGCCACTGGATGGTCCTTGGTATAGACACCGCGCTCGAACAGAGTAAGAAAGAACTTGAAGAGATACTACTACTTGAGAAAGCCATTTTGGAACTAGAAAGCCTAGCAGACGCTAAGTCAATTCTTGAAAAGATAGAAAAAACTATCTCTGATTTCCACAAATTTGAGCACCACAAGAAAGCAACCAAGGTAACAAAAGACATCAAAAACTATAGCAAAGAAAAAACCTACCCATACCTTAGGGAGGACTACTTCACCCAGCCCCAGTTTCCACAGAGACAACAAGCGGGCACTTGGGGCAGGTTTAAAAATAAACAACCAGTCACTTTCTCTGATTCTTCTGCAGACTCTGATTCATCTGACCAAAGTGCAGGACCTAGTTCAGCCCCCAACACTCCGAATTTTTTAGGGAGAGGTCAACACTTCCAACCAGAGAGAGGGAGGAACAAACAGAGGTACAATTTCCAATCAGGGGAACGTCAGACACGGCGGAAATTTTACCAATGGGGTTACCAGTACTAACTGAGCCCTTCATTGAAAATATCCCTAATATACAACCCATTGAGGAAATTCCCATCTTTAACCTCTCCAGCCATCAATTAGCGACCACTGAAATCTCCCTCCTGAGTAAGGGACTATCCTATGTGCTTACTGAAAAAACTGACTGGTTTAAGATACAGACCGAAATTTTCCAATTCTTTAGGAAAATTAGACTTCAGGCCTTTTTCCTTGACAGAGACACCTCCCCTAACTGGGACACCACGGGCCTACGACCTAAATCGACCTTCAATCCACCTACGGGAGCTTTACCACCGGAAGTCCTATCATTCGAACACCTCGTCCTGAAGGACTTGGAAAAACTAAGAAACCAGCCCAAATTCGTCCCATATAATATAAGCATGGAAGAAAGGAAAAGTCTTCTCCTTCTAAAAAACGCAGAAGACATCATTATCAAACCGTGTGATAAAGGTGGTGGGATTGTGATCCAATACAAGTCCAACTATGACAAAGAGATTATGCGACAACTTAACAACACCACTCACTATGAACCACTCAATCACAACCCCCTTAATGACATAAAATCTCTAATACTTACAACTACAAAGGCTGCAGAAGATGCGGGCTACATCAGCCATAATGAGTTCCTTTTTCTAAATAACAAAAACCCTAGAACCCCAGTCCTTTACACACTGCCAAAGGTACATAAAGACCCTAGCAACCCTCCAGGGAGACCAATCCTCTCCGGCTGTGACTCAATTTTGGAACCTCTAGGCAAATATGTCAATTTCTTTATTCAAGACCTAGTCACGAATACAGTTGCCTATGTCAAAGACACCACACACTTTATCAACATAGTTGAAAAGGAGACTTTGACCCTTCATGTGAGCATCTGGTCACCCTAGACATTGAGTCACTCTACACAAACATTCCACAAGACAAAGGCAAAGACGTCATTGAAAAACACCTAAACAGCAGACCTCGCCCACACAAGGTACCGACCGAATTTATAATTTCCCTCCTTGAAATAGCTCTCTCTGAAAACTATTTTCTATTCAATGAGAAATACTATAGACAAAGGAAAGGTACATCTATGGGCGCAATTTTTGCCCCTAATTTTGCCATCCTGTACGTTGATGAAATAGAGAAAACATTCATCCTCAATGAATCCAACCCACATCGCAATAAAATTAAAAACTGGCATCGCTACATAGACAATGTTTTTATGATTTAGCACGGCTCTAAATTAGAACTCGATGAATTTTGTTTTTGGCTTAACAACTGCCAACCGGATCTTAAATTCACACATGACTCCAGTAAACACTCTATAAACTATCTAGATGTTACTGTTATTCATTCTGAAGGTACCCTATACACCACTCTATATAGGAAACCCACCGAGCGCAACACTCTGTTGCATTACAAGAGTGCACATCCCAGAGCACTCAGGGATGGACTACCCTTTGGACAATTCCTTCGAATCAGAAGGAATTGTAAACTTAAAGATGACTACTTTAAAGAGGCCAATATCCTATATGAAAAATTACTCTACAGAGGATACCCGAGACGCCTTGTCAAAAGATCCATGAAGAGAGCGTGGTACTCTCACAGGGAGATACTCCTGGAACCCAAACCTAAGAAAACCCTATCTCGCATCACCTGTGTTACTACCTTCTGCCCGGCTACGAACAGCATTACCAAAGTAGTTAAGAAACACTGGCCACTCCTCACATCCATCAACATCACTAAGGAAGCCCCGCTTTTTTCCTTCAGGAGGGCCCGCAATATCAAGGATCATCTAGTTAGGGCACAGAAACCTAAACTCAAAAACAATGGAATCCACTCACTTTTTGGATTACCTCCAGTTGTAGGTCACTTCAAATGTGGTAACTGTGCTGCATGCCCTTTCACAACTAACACCAAAGTATTTCCGTACTTTACTACTCTTAAACTGAGAAAAATCCTAACTTTAAGACTTTCGGTATTCGCAGAAGGCATTTAGGGGTCCTAAAGTAAGGAGTCCTAACTTTACTACTCCTAAACTGAGAAAAATCCTAACTTTAAGACTTTCGGTATTCCTGGAAGGCATTTAGGAGTCCTAAAGTTAGGACTCCTAACTTCTGTGAATACCGAAATGAGTAAGTGCCTTCTGTGAATACCAAAATGAGTAAGTGCCTTCTGTGAATGCCAAAATGGTAGTAAGTGTAGGATTTTGTCTTAAGTTAGTTCTGTGAATCGGGCCCTCACCATTTCACCCAGCCACACAGACACTCATACACCCATACAGCTCCTTAGACACCCAATCAATCACCCATACAGCCACTCACATACCCACTCAGCAGCCCATACAACCACTTAGACACCATCCGACAGACTGACACAGACATTCACAAAACATAGTCACTCACCCATACATTCACTCAGACACCTAATCACTCACTTATACAGTCAGCCATGCACTCACTGAATCATCCATACAGGCAATCATACATCCATTGATTCATCAAGACACCTTAGCACATATATATTTAACACTCATAAACATTTTAAAAACACTCAGTCACTGGATGATGTCATCTGTGATGTAATTTGAGATGTCATGAGGGATGTCACTGACCATGTCATGAGTAATGAAATATGTGAGGTCATAAGCATTGCATTGCAGGGGCGCGAGTTATAGTGGTCTCAGCTAACTATAACCGCTGAATTTATAATTAATATATATATATATATATATATATATATATATATATTACCTACTGGCGGTCGCCAGTAGGTAGTTATAGTTAGGACCACGTTTCCATAGGAAAACCTCAACATTCTATTTTGAATAACTTTGGCGCCGGTCGACGAATCCTCGCGAATTTCTCAAAATAGGTGGGGCGCTACGCTCCGCTCCTACCCTGAAAGTCTCGGGGGGATTCGTCAAGCGGGGGCTGAGATAAAAGGGGGGTCCCAAAACGCGTTTTTCCCATGCATTTTTCCATAGGACCTTTAGAACGAGCTACAGCCCGAACGGCTGAACAGAATTACTTGAAATTTGGCAGAGAGGTAGTCCTCAGGTCAAGGAAGTGCCTTTTGTAGGTTTGGTGTAAATCTGTTCAGTAGATTCTGAGAAAATAGCCTTTAAATCAATATATATATCTGAGCCCGCTTACGGTACGCTTACCGTACGCTTACGGTAAGCGTACGGCGGCGTGCGCGAGCGCGATTCTGATTGGCTGTTAGATCTTAGTAAACATTCGAATCGGTCGAAACCAGGAAGCGGCGGCCGCCATTTTGTGTATTTCACTCTGAAAAAAAAGAGTGAAAACAAGGAAAGGGGGCAATGAGGAGAGTTACAGACCCCCTAACATTTGTAAGGGGGTCAAAGAAGGACAGAAAAGTACAAAAAAAACATTTATTGATTTAAAAAAAAATCACGGGGTACGCGTACGGTAAGCTTACGGTAAGCGTACGGTAAAAAAAAAAAAAAAAGATAAATGAAAAGCAGATTTAAGAGTTTAGAAATTAGGGAGCTCTAAAAAGAGCTGTTGTGTTTATGAAGTCATTTTTTTAGTGGTACCTACAAGTAAGTACCGATGCAGAGTCTAAGGTTCAAGAGGAAGACTCTGTTCCCTTCATCATTGAAGTGCACACCATCTCCTCTATAAATGTCTTGCATGTCATAACGCAAGTTGTTGTGGTAAATGGCACCCATACCATAGTCACGGAGGAAAGCAGAAACAGATTTGTTGACGTGCTTTCTTGCTTTGTCAATCTGTGGACAGAAATGATTGGACCAGTTCCATTTTTGCCTTTGGCATATGTTGGAAAACACAAAGGCAATTTTAGGGAAAAGTGTAAACAGTTGTGCAAAGGTGTCCTTCATAAGCATTTCCAGACCTACCCCAGTCAAAGTGCCTAGGTCATTGCCACCACAGTGCACTATTATGAGGTCAGGGTGTTGGATTTGAATGAAGGATTTCACCAATGGCATCAATTGGTGCCACTTTAACCCTCTCTGACCAATCCATTTAATGTCTACATTTGGCAAAGCAAGGTCTCTCACCATATCTGTTTTCTCTGCAAACTTTTCACTCCAGAAGACATAGCTGTGCCCTACAATCCACACTGTGAACATCTTCAAAGGAGAACTGGATGCACTCAGGAGGTGTCTTTCAGTAGAATGGCAATAAGAAAAGAAAGACAGTTTGGAAATGGAGGCATACATATTTTTTTAAAACAAAAAGAACTGATTGGCTGTTTCATACCATTCTAGAATAAAAACTAGGCTGTATGTGAAAATTAATAGAAGCATGTTTTGTATTGGTACAAAAAAATGTGTAACCAAAGAACAGTACTATGGATTTGCTGTAAGGTTTGAAAAGTCAAGCACTCTTGCTCTGTGGAATTGAAACATTGTGTGTCGAACTTCTGACCTAACTGCACACAGCAGTGTTCCATGAGCTGTTGCTATGGTAGCAGGCAGAAGTCAAGTTGGGGGAAGGGTACTAGGCAGAAGTCAAGTTGGGGGCAGGGTACTTTTGGAAAAGGGTTGGTTTTCAACCAATAGAAATGTGTGAATACATGTGAAAAAAAGGGGGAAGCACTGAGATTTGAAACTTACATGTATATGTGTGGAAAAATAGAGGGAAAGTTTGCCATTATCTGGTTCTGCTGAGAGGAGAGAGGTGAACAGAACAGAGATCCTGGCTCTGATAATCTGCTGTTTGAGTGTCACATTTCTTTCACAACTAACTAATTTTAAAGGTGAGTTTACAGTTTGAGAGGGGATGTATGTGGTAACTTAAGAAATGAATAATAGAAATGGGAATTGTTTTTGTTGTAGTTACACATGGTGGTTTCATAATGTGTCAGTGTGTAAAAGTGATTTACACTTGCCCCGAAAAAAAAAAAGAGCAGTAAGTGTGCTTTCAAATTGGCAAAGAAATTTCGTTTTGGCACTAATGTGAAAACATGACTCTGTGTGCATAGAAGAATTATAGGCAGAGATTTATTGCGTCTTGCTCTGGTGATTTCACAGTTGCATTAGATGGAAAGGGGGAGCGAATTTTTGGGGGAAGAAGCAGAGGCTTAGCACACACCCATGTCCTTGCCGTGTATAGTCATGCACAGTATTTACAAGCGAGTGGGGTTTTCAGGTTTCAGTCTGTAATGCAAATACATTCAGCATCACTAAGGCTGGTTGCCCTTGGTGGAGTGTAGGCAGTCACAGAGAATGCACATGGTGGTGGTCTGAAAAAAAAACAGCTTGGACACGTGCAATTAAATAAATCAAAAATAGTGGTTTCATAATGTGTCAGTCTGTAAAAGTGATTTCAAATTGTAAAAAGAGATTTTCACTTGGCCCGAAAAAAAAAAGAGCAGTAAGTGTGCTTTCAAATTGGCAAAGAAATTTCGTTTTGGCACTAATGTGAAAACATGACTCTGTGTGCATAGAAGAATTATAGGCAGAGATTTATTGCATCTTGCTCTGGTGATTTCACAGTTGCATTAGATGGAAAGGGGGAGCAAATTTTTGGGGGAAGAAGCAGAGTCTTAGCACACACCCATGTGCTTGCCGTGTATAGTCATGCACAGTATTTAGAAGCCAGTGGGGTTTTCAGGTTTAAGTCTGTAATGCAAATACATTCAGCATCACTAAGGCTGGTTGCCCTTGCTGGAGTGTAGGCAGTCACAGAGAATGCACATGGTGTTGGTCTGAAAAAAAAACAGCTTGGACACGTCCAATTAAATAAATCAAAAATAGTGGTTTCATAATGTGTCAGTCTGTAAAAGTGATTTCCAATTGTAAAAAGTGATTTTCACTTGCCCCGAAAAAAAAAAGAGCAGTAAGTGTGCTTTAAAAATGGCAAAGAAATTTCGTTTTGGCACTAATGTGAAAACATGACTCTGTGTGCATAGAAGAATTATAGGCAGAGATTTATTGCGTCTTGCTCTGGTGATTTCACAGTTGCATTAGATGGAAAGGGGGAGCGAATTTTTGGGGGAAGAAGCAGAGGCTTAGCACACACCCATGTCCTTGCCGTGTATAGTCATGCACAGTATTTACAAGCCAGTGGGGTTTTCAGGTTTAAGTCTGTAATGCAAATACATTCAGCATCACTAAGGCTGGTTGCCCTTGGTGGAGTGTAGGCAGTCACAGAGAATGCACATGGTGGTGGTCTGAAAAAAAAACAGCTTGGACACGTGCAATTAAATAAATCAAAAATAGTGGTTTCATAATGTGTCAGTCTGTAAAAGTGATTTCAAATTGTAAAAAGAGATTTTCACTTGGCCCGAAAAAAAAAAGAGCAGTAAGTGTGCTTTCAAATTGGCAAAGAAATTTCGTTGTGGGACTAATGTGAAAACATGACTCTGTGTGCATAGAAGAATTATAGGCAGAGATTTATTGCGTCTTGCTCTGGTGATTTCACAGTTGCATTAGATGGAAAGGGGGAGCGAATTATTGGGGGAAGAAGCAGAGGCTTAGCACACACCCATGTCCTTGCCGTGTATAGTCATGCACAGTATTTACAAGCCAGTGGGGTTTTCAGGTTTAAGTCTGTAATGCAAATACATTCAGCATCACTAAGGCTGGTTGCCCTTGCTGGAGTGTAGGCAGTCACAGAGAATGCACATGGTGTTGGTCTGAAAAAAAAACAGCTTGGACACGTCCAATTAAATAAATCAAAAATAGTGGTTTCATAATGTGTCAGTCTGTAAAAGTGATTTCAAATTGTAAAAAGAGATTTTCACTTGGCCCGAAAAAAAAAGAGCAGTAAGTGTGCTTTCAAATTGGTAAAGAAATTTCGTTTTGGCACTAATGTGAAAACATGACTCTGTGTGCATAGAAGAATTATAGGCAGAGATTTATTGCGTCTTGCTCTGGTGATTTCACAGTTGCATTAGATGGAAAGAGGGAGCGAATTATTGGGGGAAGAAGCAGAGGCTTAGCACACACCCATGTCCTTGCCGTGTATAGTCATGCACAGTATTTACAAGCCAGTGGGGTTTTCAGGTTTAAGTCTGTAATGCAAATACATTCAGCATCACTAAGGCTGGTTGCCCTTGCTGGAGTGTAGGCAGTCACAGAGAATGCACATGGTGGTGGTCTGAAAAAAAAACAGCTTGGACACGTGCAATTAAATAAATCAAAAATAGTGGTTTCATAATGTGTCAGTCTGTAAAAGTGATTTCAAATTGTAAAAAGAGATTTTCACTTGGCCCGAAAAAAAAAGAGCAGTAAGTGTGCTTTGAAATTGGCAAAGAAATTTCGTTTTGGCACTAATGTGAAAACATGACTCTGTGTGCATAGAAGAATTATAGGCAGAGATTTATTGCGTCTTGCTCTGGTGATTTCACAGTTGCATTAGATGGAAAGGGGGAGCGAGTTATTGGGGGAAGAAGCAGAGGCTTAGCACACACCCATGTCCTTGCCGTGTATAGTCATGCACAGTATTTACAAGCCAGTGGGGTTTTCAGGTTTAAGTCTGTAATGCAAATACATTCAGCATCACTAAGGCTGGTTGCCCTTGCTGGAGTGTAGGCAGTCACAGAGAATGCACATGGTGGTGGTCTGAAAAAAAAGCAGCTTGGACACGTGCAATTAAATAAATCAAAAATAGTGGTTTCATAATGTGTCAGTCTGTAAAAGTGATTTCAAATTGTAAAAAGAGATTTTCACTTGGCCCGAAAAAAAAAGAGCAGTAAGTGTGCTTTCAAATTGGCAAAGAAATTTCGTTTTGGCACTAATGTGAAAACATGACTCTGTGTGCATAGAAGAATTATAGGCAGAGATTTATTGCGTCTTGCTCTGGTGATTTCACAGTTGCATTAGATGGAAAGGGGGAGCGAATTTTTGGGGGAAGAAGCAGAGGCTTAGCACACACCCATGTCCTTGCCGTGTATAGTCATGCACAGTATTTACAAGCCAGTGGGGTTTTCAGGTTTAAGTCTGTAATGCAAATACATTCAGCATCACTAAGGCTGGTTGCCCTTGGTGGAGTGTAGGCAGTCACAGAGAATGCACATGGTGGTGGTCTGAAAAAAAAACAGCTTGGACACGTGCAATTAAATAAATCAAAAATAGTGGTTTCATAATGTGTCAGTCTGTAAAAGTGATTTCAAATTGTAAAAAGAGATTTTCACTTGGCCCGAAAAAAAAAGAGCAGTAAGTGTGCTTTCAAATTGGCAAAGAAATTTCGTTTTGGCACTAATGTGAAAACATGACTCTGTGTGCATAGAAGAATTATAGGCAGAGATTTATTGCGTCTTGCTCTGGTGATTTCACAGTTGCATTAGATGGAAAGGGGGAGCGAATTTTTGGGGGAAGAAGCAGAGTCTTAGCACACACCCATGTGCTTGCCGTGTATAGTCATGCACAGTATTTAGAAGCCAGTGGGGTTTTCAGGTTTAAGTCTGTAATGCAAATACATTCAGCATCACTAAGGCTGGTTGCCCTTGCTGGAGTGTAGGCAGTCACAGAGAATGCACATGGTGGTGGTCTGAAAAAAAAACAGCTTGGACACGTGCAATTAAATAAATCAAAAATAGTGGTTTCATAATGTGTCAGTCTGTAAAAGTGATTTCAAATTGTAAAAAGAGATTTTCACTTGGCCCGAAAAAAAAAGAGCAGTAAGTGTGCTTTGAAATTGGCAAAGAAATTTCGTTTTGGCACTAATGTGAAAACATGACTCTGTGTGCATAGAAGAATTATAGGCAGAGATTTATTGCGTCTTGCTCTGGTGATTTCACAGTTGCATTAGATGGAAAGGGGGAGCGAATTATTGGGGGAAGAAGCAGAGGCTTAGCACACACCCATGTCCTTGCCGTGTATAGTCATGCACAGTATTTACAAGCCAGTGGGGTTTTCAGGTTTAAGTCTGTAATGCAAATACATTCAGCATCACTAAGGCTGGTTGCCCTTGGTGGAGTGTAGGCAGTCACAGAGAATGCACATGGTGGTGGTCTGAAAAAAAAACAGCTTGGACACGTGCAATTAAATAAATCAAAAATAGTGGTTTCATAATGTGTCAGTCTGTAAAAGTGATTTCAAATTGTAAAAAGATATTTTCACTTGGCCCGAAAAAAAAAGAGCAGTAAGTGTGCTTTCAAATTGGCAAAGAAATTTCGTTTTGGCACTAATGTGAAAACATGACTCTGTGTGCATAGAAGAATTATAGGCAGAGATTTATTGCGTCTTGCTCTGGTGATTTCACAGTTGCATTAGATGGAAAGGGGGAGCGAATTTTTGGGGGAAGAAGCAGAGGCTTAGCACACACCCATGTCCTTGCCGTGTATAGTCATGCACAGTATTTACAAGCCAGTGGGGTTTTCAGGTTTAAGTCTGTAATGCAAATACATTCAGCATCACTAAGGCTGGTTGCCCTTGGTGGAGTGTAGGCAGTCACAGAGAATGCACATGGTGGTGGTCTGAAAAAAAAACAGCTTGGACACGTGCAATTAAATAAATCAAAAATAGTGGTTTCATAATGTGTCAGTCTGTAAAAGTGATTTCAAATTGTAAAAAGAGATTTTCACTTGGCCCGAAAAAGAAAGAGCAGTAAGTGTGCTTTCAAATTGGCAAAGAAATTTCGTTTTGGCACTAATGTGAAAACATGACTCTGTGTGCATAGAAGAATTATAGGCAGAGATTTATTGCGTCTTGCTCTGGTGATTTCACAGTTGCATTAGATGGAAAGGGGGAGCGAATTTTTGGGGGAAGAAGCAGAGGCTTAGCACACACCCATGTCCTTGCCGTGTATAGTCATGCACAGTATTTACAAGCCAGTGGGGTTTTCAGGTTTAAGTCTGTAATGCAAATACATTCAGCATCACTAAGGCTGGTTGCCCTTGGTGGAGTGTAGGCAGTCACAGAGAATGCACATGGTGTTGGTCTGAAAAAAAAACAGCTTGGACACGTCCAATTAAATAAATCAAAAATAGTGGTTTCATAATGTGTCAGTCTGTAAAAGTGATTTCAAATTGTAAAAAGAGATTTTCACTTGGCCCGAAAAAAAAAGAGCAGTAAGTGTGCTTTGAAATTGGCAAAGAAATTTCGTTTTGGCACTAATGTGAAAACATGACTCTGTGTGCATAGAAGAATTATAGGCAGAGATTTATTGCGTCTTGCTCTGGTGATTTCACAGTTGCATTAGATGGAAAGGGGGAGCGAATTTTTGGGGGAAGAAGCAGAGGCTTAGCACACACCCATGTCCTTGCCGTGTATAGTCATGCACAGTATTTACAAGCCAGTGGGGTTTTCAGGTTTAAGTCTGTAATGCAAATACATTCAGCATCACTAAGGCTGGTTGCCCTTGCTGGAGTGTAGGCAGTCACAGAGAATACACATGGTGGTGGTCTGAAAAAACAGCTTGGACACGTGCAATTAAATAAATCAAAAATAGTGGTTTCATAATGTGTCAATCTGTAAAAGTGATTTCAAATTGTAAAAAGAGATTTTCACTTGGCCCGAAAAAAAAAGAGCAGTAAGTGTGCTTTCAAATTGGCAAAGAAATTTCGTTTTGGGACTAATGTGAAAACATGACTCTGTGTGCATAGAAGAATTATAGGCAGAGATTTATTGCGTCTTGCTCTGGTGATTTCACAGTTGCATTAGATGGAAAGGGGGAGCGAATTATTGGGGGAAGAAGCAGAGGCTTAGCACACACCCATGTCCTTGCCGTGTATAGTCATGCACAGTATTTACAAGCCAGTGGGGTTTTCAGGTTTAAGTCTGTAATGCAAATACATTCAGCATCACTAAGGCTGGTTGCCCTTGGTGGAGTGTAGCACTGTGGACATGGGCTTTTTAAAAAATCTGAAAAGTGGTTTCATAATGTGACAGTTTGTAAAAGAGATTTTCACTTGCCCAAAAAAAAGAGCAGTTTGTGTGCATTCAAATTGGCAAAGAAATTTCGTTTTGTGACTATTGTGAAAAGAAATGTAGTAATATATTTAAATACAATAACAGATTTTTTTTTTAGTTTTTTTCAGGTATTGCTGAAGAACAGTGAACAAAATTTAAGATGCCTACAAAATCTCGAGTTCAAAAAACGCTAAAAAAAAAACTATATTTGAAGACAACTGGAGGACCAAAGTTAGTAGAAGATGCTGATGTTGGGAAAAAGAAAAAATCTTCTGGTAAGCAAAAAAAACAATTCCTAAACAAAATATTTAAAACAAAGAAAAATGTACAAAATGTCTGTTCTCGGAAAAATGTAACAAAACATAGAGAACAGCAAAAAATTGAGAATTTAGTTAATGCAAATATACCTTCTGCAATTGAAAAGTTTAACATAAACAGAAAAACAGCATTTAAAGAGATACGTAGAAAAATGTTTCAGAGAAGAGTTATGTCCAATTTGATAAAGGATATAAAGAAATATAAGCAAAAGGCTAAATATTACAAGAGAAAAAAAGAAATTGAAGCCATTGCAGCAAAAGCATTAGAATTAAAAAGGAAACTATTCATATTAATTTTGAATAGGATGCGTACATTAGATAAAATGGTTAATGTACTGAAATCACAAAGCAAAAGCAAAAGAGTAGTGAACAGAACAAACTTTTGTAAAGTGTTTTTAGGAAAGTGGATGCATAGTTCAAGTAGTGAACCTTTTTTTAATGAAGAGAGCTATTTTCAAAGTAATAGTTTGCTGCATGCAGTTGACACCAGAGGTCGTTCATACGAAGTAAAAAATGGTTGCATAATGGAGAAGGAGATAATGGTTCCAAGAGATGAGGTACAAGTGATGGCAGATGAGGCAATGGGGAGACGTCCTAAAGCCCCAGTGTACACTTGGAATTGTAGTAGTATTTGCACTGTGCGTCAGGAATCTATTGACAGATTTCGAGAGTTTCTAAGAGAATATAGTAAAAAAAGTGTAAAACAAAAGATTAAGGTGCTTCAAAGTCTGGATCCATGCAGAGTGAGAGAGAATACTGGTTTGCAGGGTCATTCTCTTGCTTGTCTATCTAGAAAAGTGTGCAATAGTGTTTTCCATCATTTTAGGATGCTGGCTGTTCATCATACTGAAATGAGAAAGTTTGTGAGACGGTTGTATTTTGCCAAAAGTCCAGCAATAAAGTTAAATGAATTGAATAGGGCTCTGTTCCGAGGAACGGTATCAGATGTAGAGAAGGTTGTTGATGAAATTCAGTTTTGTTACTTTGGTCCTGAACAAAACAGTGCAGAGAAGGACACAGTAAATGAGGAAGAAGTGGAAGAGAATGTAGAACCCTCTGTAAGTAACACATTTAATGATCACATAACAAAATTTGCAATAGTCTCTAATGAAAGACCAAATTTTACTTGTATTTGTTGCCGCAGAACTCATTATAGAAAACAAACTAGGAATGTTGATCTCTACAGAAAGAGTGAAAATGAAGATAATTATAAGTGGAAGGATTTTGCCACATATATATTTCTAGAAAATTGTTTTGAATTGGGTGAAGATCAGCGTATTTGTAAATACTGTTATAACAAGTTAGAGGAAAATAGAATGCCGACCAGAGCTGTACATAATAATTTAGAATTGGATGCTATTCCTGCTGAACTTTCTGAATTAAATACATATGAGTCTATACTCATTCAATGTGTTCATCCGTTCCAGACCATAGTACGTATGGAGCCCAAAACTGGTAAATTACCTCCTTCAGATTTACTGAGAGGTTTAAAAGGTAGAGTGGTGTATTTGCCCTTGGATTTGAAAAAAAATATGGAAACTATTGATGCGGATACTTTGGAAACTGAACCATTAATTATTCTGGTTAATGGTGTACCTACAAAGAATAAGAAGATTTGGCAGGAGCTGGTAGATGTGCGGAAAGTACAAAGAGCAAATTTGTATTTGAAAAAAATAACAAATGGTATGAATCAATTTATATAGAAGAAGAAGAAGAAGAAGAAGATTTACAAGGAGACACAGAAACACCAACTGGACAAATTGAAAAAGTGGACAAGTCAAAGGAAGAAGAAATTTATGAACATTTTAGCATACATCCTCTCCATTCGAAAGAAGTTATGGGAGACAATATTGATCTCTTTCAGATGAAGAAAGCAAAAGGAAATCCCGTGAGTGTATGGGAGGAGAGCTTGGAAGCTCGATGTTTTCCCCAGCTGTTTCCTAAAGGAAAAGGAGGACGATACGATGAACGTCCAGAACAGATTCCAGCTTCTGAGTATCGGACTACAAGACTATATGCTGAAGATCCCAGATTTCGACAAAGTATTCCTTATTTGTTCCATCTTTTATTTGAAAGCGACTTGTCTGCACTGTCTTATGCAGTAAATCACATTTTAAAAAGTGGAGTACATTTACAAAATGTGTCTGCTAAGGATTTTATGGAGAAAGTGCAGCACCGAGATGATCATTTGGAAACACAACTGATCAATCTGATGGCTTGTCAGCGTGGGACAAATGAATATTGGTACCGACGCCATGGTGAACTAAAATGCATGTTACGCAATTTAGGAACACCAACATGGTTCCTTACCCTAAGCTGTGCCGAGTACGCTTGGGATGATTTACTGGATTTTCTACGAGAGGCCAATTCAAACATTAAAAACATCGAATACAAGACAGCAGGAGAACTGTGCTCATTGGATCCGGTTAATGTTTGCAGATATTTCAATCATAGATTTGAGGCTATGATGTCCTTCATCTGCAATAAAAAAAATCCACCCCTTGGAGAAGTAGTGGATTTCTTTTGGAGAAAAGAGTACCAGGCAAGAGGTGCTCCTCATATTCATATGCTGCTGTGGATCAAGGATGCCCCAAAGTTTGGAACAGATACTGATGAAGCAGTGTTATCTTACATTGAAGAATATGCAACATGTGCTATACCAAAAAGCACAGAAGAGAACAAGTTAAAGGAGCAAGTTCTACGTTTCCAAAGTCATCGGTGTGGAAAATACTGTCGACGGAAATACAAGAGCAAAGAAAAATACTACACTAAATGTCGATTTGGATTTCCTAGACCTGTTCTTTCAAATGGAAGAGTCAACAGTTTTATGTCAGCTGTGAGACATACTATCACAAGAAAATCACCTAAGAATACCTACAACCTTAAAAGAAAAGAAGAATCTAAAAATATAAATGACTACAACCCAGTCATTTTATCCATGTGGAACGCTAACATGGATATACAGTATGTTGCTGACAATTCCATTGCTGTTGCTCGATATGTAACGTCTTACATTACGAAATCAGAAAAAACAGAATTGAAGGAAATGTGGGAAGAGATTTCTCACGAGAAGACTGTCAGTAAGAAGCTGTACAGTTTCAGTTTGAAGATGTTATCGCATCGAGAAATTGGATCCTACGAATGTTCAGATAGGTTATCTTCTGCAAGTCTCTACTCGAAGTCAAGAAGAATAATTTGGGCAAGTTTAGGCCTTGCAGCAATGAGAAATCGGGTACTGAAATCTGTTGGAGAAATAGAATATTTGGCTGAGAATGACCAAGAAAGTACAGATATATTGAAAACAAACATGTTGGACACATATTATCCCAAGAGAAGTCATCATCTGGAGAACATGTGTCTCTATGAAGTGTTACAGAACTACATTTATTCACGGAAAGCTGCAGAAGACATCAACAGTGGAAAATATAAAGTTGTTGGTGAAGAAGGATGTTTGGTGAAGCAAACCAAAGGAAGTTTGATAAATCACCGGAAGCTGAGTTGCGACACTACCGACAAGAAAGAATTTTACTACTTGGCTCTTTTACAGTTGTTTAAACCATGGCGTACAGAGGATGAACTACTGGGAGAATTCCAGAGCTATGAAGATTCTTTTAATGCTTGTAAAGACAGCATACAATGCAGTACATTCTCAACTTATCTGCAAATGTTAAATGAAGAAATTGAACAGGAAACTACAATTGCAGCAGAAATAGCTAGAGACAGTTCTCAGGACAGCCAAAGTTCAGGAACATACAGTCAAGATCCCCTAGGACAACCAATCGTTGAAAATGAAGCATCAATAGCCATGAATGAAGTGGAAACGGCTATGAATCAAGGTCAAGAAGAATTTATAGACTTAGAAAATTTGGAAAGACAACTGAATCAAGAGCAGCAACAAATTTATGAAGAGATCAAAAACAAAATTGATCACGGATTTCTACATATCAAAAAAGAGTGCTCATGCACATCATTTCATCCAATCAGGATGTATGTAAGCGGACAAGCTGGCACTGGAAAAAGTTTCCTAATTAAAGTCATCAGAAGCTACCTAAAGCAAAAAACGGATTCTACTTTGTCTTGTGTGGTTACTGCTCCAACTGGGTTAGCAGCATATAACATAAAAGGAATCACCTTACATCGTTTGCTAATGTTACCAGTGGAGCATGAGAACAAAATACAATTCAACAAGCTAACTGGAGAAGCATCCTTGGAAGTTTCAAGAGTATTGAAGAAGATGCAAGTTCTCATTATTGATGAGGTGAGCATGGTATCGAACTTAATGCTTGCCTTTGTGCATTTAAGAATGCAGCAAATTTTGAAGACAGACTATGACGTGTTATTTGGTGGAAAACACGTCATAGTTTTTGGGGATCTTTTGCAACTTACTCCAGTTAAAGGACAACCAGTGTTTAATACTGTGACACATGAAGACACGAAGAAGTCATTGGGAAGCATTGGAAATACAAATATTTGGTCCTTCTTTGAGTACAAGGAACTTACAACTAATATGAGGCAAGCAAACGATGAAGAATATGGAAGTATTCTGAAAGATATCAGGATTGGAATACTCACAGAAGTTGGGAAAAAAGCATTACAGAGTCGGCTGCTACATAATTTATTTCCAAAGGAAGAAATAGTTGCAGAGAAAATATACAAGAATATTGCAGAAAACAAAAGTGTCATCTGCTTAATGCCAACTCTACGTGAATGCTCAATATTTAATGAGGAGCTTTTGAAATTGGAAAAGGAAGACATCAGGAAATTGGAAGCAGTGGACAAAATTGAGGATGGAAGAATTACTGTCACAGTAACAGGCAAACTGAAAAATAAATTGGACTCACTAGAGAAGAACATCTCCAAAACAGCAGGATTAGAAAAAAATCTATATGTTTGCATGAACTGTAGAGTGTTTTTAAGGAGAAATTTGGATGTTGAGAAAGGCTTAGTGAATGGAGCAATGGGAAGAGTTGTGGGTTTTATTAATTATCAGAAAAAAGAAGGAATTGAATGTTTAAAAATAAAATTTGATCAGATAGAAGAAGTTAAAGATATTTGTCGTTGTACAGTTCGTTTTATGCTTGTGAAAGACTTATATGTACGTAGGAAGCAGTTTCCGTTTTCTCTAGCATATGCTGTAACTATTCACAAGTCTCAAGGATTGACTGTAGATTGTGCATTTGTGAACATTGGTTCAACTGTGTTCAAAGAAGGTATGGCATATGTAGCTTTGTCACGAGTCAAAACATTATCAGGTTTATTCATGATAGACTTTGATGACTCAAAAGTTAGTGCTGATACAAACTGTGTAAAGGAGTATAATAGATTAAGAAGAAGCTATGCTCCTCATTTAGGTCAGTATCCTGTGTTGGAGAAACGTGTAGTTTCTCGTAAAAGGAGAAATGAGAATATCTGTAATGAAGATATAGAGAAGAGGAAAAAAAAGAGGAGTGATGTAATTGCAAGCAAAAAGAAAAAGGAAAATGAAGAACAGGTTGTAGGATGTCATTTTGAAAATAGCTCTGGTGTCAACTGCTATGCAAATGTAGTGCTGAATGTTGCATTTTATCTGGAAAGTTTGCAAGAGCAGATAATAGTAAATCAGGGAAAAAGATTCTGTTCAGAGCTGAGTCTCCTTTTTCAAAAGCTGAGTAAAGATAAAACTCAAATAGAAAGTGCTACTGACATTAGAAAACTTTTAGATGTATGTTCAGGACGAACACAGTTTTCTCAAAATGAACAGCAAGATGCACACGAATTTTTGATGTATTTTCTTCAGGTAGTGGAAGAAGAAGGAGTTCCCATTGACATTTTTTTTGGTCTCTCCTATAAATGGGAACATAGTTGTGATAATTGTTATAATATATGTGGCTCTATTGTTGATAATGAAAGGTTTATTTATTTGACATTGCCAGAGAGTAAAACAGTCACTTTTGCAAAATTAGTTAAAGATGCTAATCATAGCATGAAATGTGGTGAGTGTAATTCTGACATGTTATCAACATTAATTTTAAGGGAATACGGACAGTATGTAATTTTAATGATGCAACGATGTAGAGCTGATGGATCAAAATTGGATACTTTAATAAAGAAGTTTACAGGACAGCAATTATCAATTTCAGGAAAAACTTTTGTAACTGTTGCAATAATTTTCCATGATGGACCTACTGTTACTTCTGGACATTACACAGTTTATCTAAAATGTGAAAAAGGCTGGACACTGTGTAATGATTCCCAATTGATTTTCAAACAGCGTTTGCCTTTTGATTTAGCAAATTCCTATCTAATCTTCCTGAAACCTAAATTTTAGAGAGACTTGGCAAGATCTGGACAAAATAATTTTACCATTTTACTGGATTACCATTGCAATTTTGTAGAAAAAATATTTTTAAAATTATCATTTGGCCTAAAGGAAAGATAACCAATTGTAATGTGGACTTTTTTAATTTTTAATGCAATTTTGAAAAACCAATAATTTAGAGATAATCGGTAACTTCTGCACATTTTAAATTTTGGAATGCTATTGAACTGCCATTGGAAATTTTTTTCAAAAATGATTTAAAAAATTACTATTTGGCCATGTGGAAAAGTAAGCAATTCTATTGTGGACTAAATAAATTATTCAAAAAATTTTCGTGAACCAAAATGTTACAGAGAATCGGTGAGATCTGGACAGATTAAACTTTAGAATTTTAATGGATTTCCCTTGGAAATTTATTCCAGGAAAAAAAAAAAAAATACTTTTTGGCCTAAAGGAAATAAAATCAGATGTATTTTGGAGTTATTTGAGATATAATATTGTGATTATACTTCTCAAACAAACATATCAGACGGTATTTTAAAGAAAAAAGTATTGTTTTTAGATGATATTTTTTTAGAATAATATGCATTTCTGTAATGATAAGTTTAAGTGAGAAGAGATTCTGGGCTTTTTTAATACAATCTTTGTGATTGTTAATTTTTTTTGCCCGCTGTAAAATGATGAATGCAATTGCTTTCACAATTAATAGTGAAATGCAATTTATTCTGAAAACAGCAAAAATAAGGCAAAAATATTTTTTGGTAAAAAATGTAAATATGTGTACTGTATTATTAAATGGTTTAAAAATATTAATACTTTTTTCTTTATTTTCAGATCGATATAGAAAATTTTCGGAAACTACAACCATTTTAAAAACTATTTTTTAAAAAAACAAATGAATAAATATTTTTTTGAGTGAGTATGGTAAGTCAATAATAAAAATTGTAGTCTCTCAAGGACTTTATAATGTGATAAATGATTTTTAGTGTTTTTTTTTAAAAAATAAAAAAAAGGTACGCTTACCGTACGGTAAAAAAAAAAAAAAAAAAGTTTTTAAAAACAAGTAAAAAAAAGATGGAAGATAAGGTTGGCTCTTAAAAGAACCGTTGTGTTCATGCAGGGACAGAGGAAAGGAAGCATGGGAAAATCATTCAAAGCTACAAATGTGCTGATCTATTTTGTTGTTCACTAGGGAAACACTGGTCTCCCTATGACAAATTAGACCTTTACAAAATGTGCAATGAATATCAACCTTCCGAAATCGAAGGTTCATTTCCAGAGGGCCAGCAAAAGGAGATTCTCCCCCCACAGATGAAGGGCTCACCTGACCTGCAGAAGAAGGAGTAAGCCCTGCAGGTGATGGTCCAGGCTGAGCTGCTGTGGATGTACTGGCTCGTCTTTCTGAAGAGTTACCTCCAAAAAGATGACCATGTGTCCTTCTGTGTACATCCTGGAGGTGTCTCTTCATGGTGTGATTCCCAAAGGAATACTTCCTGTTAGGATTACCTCTAGAAAGTACACGCTTACACAGCTTGCAAGTAACTAAGGGTGCATTCACCTTTTGCTGGCCTTCTGGAAAAGTAAAATAATCCCAAACATAAGAAGGCTTTACTTTCCTCGCTCTCTGCCTCAAGACAGTGCTGCTGGTGCTAGCCTCACTCTCAGAAGAGCTCTGCTGTTCTGCCATCGTATCCCAAAGACAAACCAGCTCCTTCTCCCAAGGGATCACAAGCAGAAATGAGGGGAATGGGTGTGGTGTAGGAGAGTTCTAGAACTGAAAGTACTTTCAACCAATCAAAAGTTGTGTTTCATGATCACATGACCTACCGTACGCTTACGGTACGCTTACGGTGCGCTTACGGCAAAAAGTACGCGTGCGCGTAAAAAAGACACGCGCTTGCGCGCATGCGCATAACAGTCACTCCCCGGCACTTCCGCGTAACGTGCGCGTGTGGCGTAAGCGCGCACGCGACCCACGCGCAGTACGCGCGGCTACGCAAAGTACGTAACTATACGCAAGCAGCGTAGATAGATTACGGGCGTTGCGTAAACCGTACGCTTACCGTGAGCTTACGGTACGCGTACTATAAAAAAAAAAAAAAAAAAAAAAAAAAAAAATCTGGAAATAAATTTTACGTTTATTTTAAAAAATTTATATAAAATAAATATTTAATGATTTTAAAAATTTAAGCATAGTCTTTATAAAAGGTAAGAAAATTAAATTAAAAATATGTTTGAAAAAAATGAAGAATAAAAAAAAAAAATAGCATTTAAAAAACCTTGCAAATTCACTGAAAAAACCATGGGTTTCACACACGTTATAGTTAGGAATTAGCATTTAAAAAACCTTAGAAATTCACTGAAAAAACCATAGGTTTCACACACGTTATAGTTAGGAATTAGCATTTAAAAAACCTTAGAAATTCAGTGAAAAAACCATAGGTTTCACACATGTTATAGTTAGCTGGACATTTTACTCGTAAAAAACCAATGAAATTGCCCCGTTATAGTTAGTTCAGCTAACTATAACTCGCGCGCCCGCAATGCACTGCTGATGACGTCACATATTACATCACTCATGACATGGTCAGTGACATCACTCATGACATCACTGATGACATCTCAAATGACATCACTGATGACATCACTGATGACATCATCCTTGTGATAGAGTGGCAGACCTCCTCTCACCTTAATATAAGCTTTGATACACACATTCAAAAATAGAGACTAAAATTTTCAAAACAATGGACATACCAATACCAGTTACAACAACCTCTTCAGTAATTCTAAGATCAACATACACATCCACTCATTCACCAACAGTCCTATACAGTCACTCATACATGTACTCACTCATCATATGTACTCATACACCTATACATCCTGTTACATAATGCCACTCATCCATAGAGTTACTCACACACATAGTCACTCATGCTAATAAAGAATCAAACATACATTCACCTGCATATACAGTTATACACACACCACCACACTTACTTCTACGGAAACTTACACATACTTAGTCTTTTAAACAATCACTTATAGAAACACATACTTATTCATACAGGAACTCTTTCAATCTCTCCCTCTCACATATACTCACATATATACACCAATAGTCACATATACTAGTTTAAAACATATGTAGTTACTCATAAAGACACTATTGAGACAGTCATTCACTCACTAACACACCAATATACACACGCATCCACCCATGCAGTCCTGCACACATGCTCTGTTCAACACATACAAACAGTGAGTCACTCATTCATGCACCTATGCACTACGTCATACCCCCCACCGAACCATGCAGACACTCAGACTAATACTCAAAAAAACCAACTAATAACCTATATAGACACCCATGTAGCTACTCACCAACCCATGCAGCCACTTATACACAAAGTGAAAAAATGATACAGATATTTACATATTTAAATATTACTCACTAAGCCATGTATTCACTATGATACACTTAATCAGTCAGTTACACAATCAATTTTTCAAAAAGAAATCATCCATTTAGACAGTAATATACCCATTTATTCTTCTATCAACCTTGAGATATACATATATAAAACATATTTAATTTTCAGAAAAACACACATTCACTGGATGATGTCATCAGTGATGTCATCAGTGATGTCATTTGAGATGTCATCAGTGATGTCATGAGTGATGTCACTGACCATGTCATGAGTGATGTAATATGTGACGTCATCAGCAGTGCATTGCGGGCGCGCGAGTTATAGTTAGCTGAACTAACTATAACGGGGCAATTTCATTGGTTTTTTACGAGTAAAATGTCCAGCTAACTATAACATGTGTGAAACCTATGGTTTTTTCACTGAATTTCTAAGGTTTTTTAAATGCTAATTCCTAACTATAACGTGTGTGAAACCTATGGTTTTTTCAGTGAATATATATATATATATCACTAAATATACAGTAAGATGCACACTCAGGGATAGATTTGCTCAAAAGATGGCTTTACTTCTCAGTCAGCTGAGTGTGCGTCTTACTGTATATTTAGTGAGATATTGTTTGCAGGGGCGCTCTGCCGGCTCTGCGCACCACCTGTCTACAGGCCCTTGGAAATCAGAAGGACCTCTGCTTTTCTATAGAAAGGTCAGTTTTTGATTTGTTAATAACTTTGGTCCTATTTGATGAATCTTCACAAAACATTCCCCCCATAAAGTTCATCCACCGCAGCCTCCTTCCTGGAACATTTTGGGGTGATCCGTCAAGCGGCGGGGGGTGGGGTGGGTGTTGTGGAGGGAGGGATGAGAAAAAGGGGCAGCCCAAAACACAAAATTCCCATGCATTTATCTAAGACTTATTTAAGACGGACTACAGAAAAAACTGGTGAACGGAATTACATCAAAGTTGTGCTTCTAAATCGAGGCAGTGAAGGTGGTTCACACAAACATCTTTTACATTTTGTGCAGGCCCTTTTGTAAACACTGTTTTCGCATATACTGTTGGTGAATAAGAAGAGTTTTTCAGGCTGTTTTATCAACTCAGAGTTCAGAAAAGTGTACCAGTTCCATCACGAAAATTGACTCTATAGTATAAGTATGTATTGGCTGCGGCATCTCTCACATTGGCTCCTTTATGCTCTCAGGAAGAAGCCCACAGTCTAGACGTTTATTTCGATGTGTTGCTTGGAACAAATGCACATATTTTAAAAACACACCACTCTAAATTTAATTTCTATGTATTTAAAACATTTGCATGGATTTATAGTGAATACGTAATTTAGGCTATGAACACCTTACCGTTTTTTGAAAGTGATTATTCTAAAAAGTGAAAATGAATTATGTATTGATTTCATTAAGATGCTGTTCATGATAAGATGGGGCTTTCGGCAACGCAGGAAAAAAAATGCATTTGAAATCGATTACATATCTTGATGCTTTTTGGAATTCTTATTCCATTGTTCATTATGATGGCAGAGATGCAAGCTATCGTCTGCAAATCCATTATGGAAGGAAGAGGAGCAGATATTGCTACAATATATCAATGTACATATACTAATGGCTTTTATTACTTCTCTTCCACAAGGTATTTATGAATCTCACTTTAAAGAAAGTATGAACAATTAAATATTGTCTCCCCATTAGGCCTAAACTGTTGCGGTGATAAATCTTTAAGTGCTGCCATTTAGTCTCAGCTGGTCATATTGCCCATGAGCACCCCAGAGGAGATTTTTCTCTTGCTGACTGAAGTGTTTTATGATGTTTTATGATGGAACCTTTTTGGCTCCTAAAATACTCTGTAGACCTCTGCCATAGGCATCAGAGCGTAATGCTTGTTTTAGAATGTTGGGTTCGCAGTTACACGCAGCAAGAATAAAGACTTGAAATACTAAGCTCCTTGTGTGACGTGGTCATTGGAGAGTACCCAGGCTGGGAAAACACTACATTGACCACTGCTTCCTTCCTTACAAAAAGCAGTATTAGCCCTCAATCTGTAAGTGGCCTGTCCTGTGTTTTTTTAGGCCAGGAAGTCTGAACTGTGTAAGAAACCTTTCCCCACCGCCTGCTTCAATGTGCTATCTGTACCCAAGCTCTGCACCAACTACCTTACAGCTGTTTATCTTTGCCATTACTCACTCCACTTTTCTAATCTTGGTTCCTACTGAGGACACCCTTTAAAATTCGGTATTTCTATGTAATATAACTAATAGATAACTTGCCAGAAATCCTCGTTACTTTTGCTGAGCATCCCTGGGAGATCTGGACATGGCAGCCATGGAACCAGTAAGAAAGGGGGCTTCCACCTCATCACTGCTTCCTGTTTCTGCAACACCACTCTTATTAGGCCCCTCAGATTGATCTCCCATTGAACTGGTAGCCATGCCAGTCTCACGTCTGGGTAGACCGTGCTTCCAAAAAACATAAACTCTTTGACTGAATGTAGGTGTTCTAATTTATAAGGAACGCATGAGCCTCCAGACTTTTGTATATCAACGCCATTCTTGCTACAGCCATATTTATTGTATTGGCTCATGCACTAACTGTTGAAATAGAGGTTTGAGCAAGGCAACGCAGAGATGTCACTGTCGGAGGCATCTAGGAGCCCATGGACATCATTTAGGGGTCGCCAGAAGTTGCAACTGCATCCCTGACTTGCTCCTTGAAACCCCTGGCACTGCATTTGTGACCCCTATCCTCGGAGTTAGCAAAATCAGTGGCAGCTCGTCATTATGGACATTGGTTGGTGTTCCAATCTCGTTTTTCTTCTTCTTTTTGTCTTATACCAATAATGTAAGACCTGGGGTCTCCAGGCCCTAAGGGGGTAACGTGACACGAGCGGCTGGGCACCCAAAGGCCTGTGTGTTAAGCGACCATACAACACACGCATCCTCTGAAGCAGTAAACGCACACAATAATGGACGCCACACAATAAGGTGAATGCAAATTAATCAGATTTTATCTGATCAAAGGAGCACACACGGTAATCTTGGAGGGCAATGTATCTTAACTGGTACACATTAACATTTGCATTACAGCTTCTCATTACCTGTACCCTTTAACATGTGCATTACAGCTTCTCATTACCTGTACACTTTAACATGTGCATTACAGCTTCTCAGTACCTGTACACTTTAACATGTGCATTACAGCGTCTCATTACGGTTACCTCATCAATCCCTGCAGTATGAACTTCCCTAGTGCTGCGGGCCGGGGCCTGCACACGTGGCGCTACTGGTGTCTATGAAGAAACAAAGGCACATGAGCATAACTTGCTGTCGTATAATGTTTGCCTAGCACCCTGAGCCTAAGCGTTGTGGGTTCAGGAAGCGCCTTGCACTTGGGACCTCCACTGGCGCATGGAGCGCTTGAGACCACAAACTGAGGTTACTCACTAATTGGATTTAGCACACTCTGAGCGCTTGTGAATGCAACACGTGGGATCAGCGCTCCTTAGACTTAGAACGCATTGAGTACTGGTGACTACACAGGAATGATCAGCGCTACTGAGACATAGAACGCATTGAGCACTGTTACATACAGTTGAACGATCAGCGCTACTCCAACATAGAACGCATTGAGCACTGTTGAATACAAAGGAATGATCAGCGCTACGGGGACATGGAACGCATTGAGCACTGTTAAATACAATTGAACGATCAGCGCTACTCCCACATAGAACGCATTGAGCACGGTTGAATACAAAGGAATGATCAGCGCTACTCCCACATAGAACGTATTGAGCACGGTTGAATACAAAGGAATGATCAGCGCTACTGGGACATAGAACGCATTGAGCGCTGGTGAGTCCTGCGAACGGCAGTCCCCAGGAGAGGGTAATCCCACGGAGGGGAGACTCACAATTATGGCGGGAAATCCCCCGGAGGGGGGAAAGTCACAGGGCCCGATTCACAGAACTAACTTAAGACAAAATCCTAAACTTACTACCATTTTGGTATTCACAGAAGGCACTTACTCATTTTGGTATTCACAGAAGGCACTTACTCATTTTGGTATTCACAGAAGTTAGGAGTCCTAACTTTAGGACTCCTAAATTCCTTCTGTGAATACCGAAAGTCTTAAAATTAGGATTTTTCTCAGCTTAGTAGTAGTATAGTTAGAACTCCTAACTTTAGGACTCCTAAATGCCTTCTGTGAATACCGAAAGTCTTAAAATTAGGATTTTTCTCAATTTAGTAGTCCTAAGTCTAAACTTAGGACTACTAAATTGAGAAAAATCCTAATTTTAAGACTTTCGGTATTCACAGAAGGCATTTAGGAGTCCTAAAGTTAGGAGTCCTAACTATACTACTACTAAACTGAGAAAAATCCTAATTTTAAGGCTTTCGGTATTCACAGAAGGCATTTAGGAGTCCTAAACTTAGGAGTCCTAAACTTAGGACTACTAAATTGAGAAAAATCCTAATTTTAAGACTTTCGGTATTCACAGAAGGCATTTAGGAGTCCTAAAGTTAGGAGTCCTAACTATACTACTACTAAACTGAGAAAAATCCTAATTTTAAGACTTTCGGTATTCACAGAAGGCATTTAGGAGTCCTAAAGTTAGGACTCCTAACTTCTGTGAATACCGAAATGAGTAAGTGCCTTCTGTGAATACCAAAATATGTAAGTGCCTTCTGTGAATACCAAAATGGTAGTAAGTTTAGGATTTTGTCTTAAGTTAGTTCTGTGAATCGGGCCCATGGTCTCTGCATGCGGTGTCGTTCCCACTTGGCAGGGGGCGCACCGGGCCTTCACACGACTCCCGGGGAGCAGGGGGGGGCGAGTCTCAGGCCGCCACACGGCTGCGCTACCTCCCAGCCACCGGGGGTTACCTTGGTCTCGTCGCTCGGTTCCGCTCCGGGTCCTCCTTCTGATGCGCGCAATGGCGCGGGACACTCCCAGACACTCGCTCTTCCTTCTGACGCTGCGACGGCAGTGGCGGGGCCCCGGGCTTCTCCGCAGGCCCCGACTTGGCACTGACACTTCCCTGAGGCCTACGGGCCGCGGCGGTGATCGCGTTGCGGGTCCTCGCACCAGGGGGGGTCACAAATTAAGCGGGGGCTCGGCCAGCTCCGCGCTGGACAGCAGATCCGCACAGGGGGTCACAGGTCAGGTCTGGCAGCGCAGGAAACACAGCGCCAGTACCTGGTCGATCCCCAGCAGTCAGGCAATCAGTCGTTTCATGAAGTTACAATATTCAGCTTTGGCATGAAGTTTCAGGATGTCGCTTCTGCAGTTTCAATATTCAGTCTTTGTGGCGCAGATGATACTGGCGCCCTTGGGGTTCTGTTCCTTGGGGGGTAGGGGATGAGTTGGCGACTAGGTCCTTCCTAGTCAGGCTGGGCAGAGGTTCCCTGGGTCCTCCTACTGCTGGGCAAGATCAGTGGGTTTCACAGGATCCCTCACTCACTTAAGAGGCAGCAACTAAGCCCTGTCACTCTCAGAGGCATAAGTCCCTGGCTAGGCCCTACCGCCTACACTCCTGCGTGGATTCTCCAGCTCTGCTTCAACCCAACTGGCCAACTAACTGGAAAAAGTTCCCTCCCTCACTTATGTATCCCTAGGTTAGGTGACCTCTAGCCAAGGCGGCAAAAGTAAAAACCACACCTCCCTTCTAGAAGGTTCCAGCACATTCCAGGAGCTTCCCCATTCTACCTATGGGACAAAAAAGGCGGGCCGGTGTCGCAACATTGTTGTGGGGTTCCAGCCAGCTCCTGGCAGCTAGGGTGCTACTATGAAAGACCACTCTGCAGTAGCAGGGGTCTGTGGCAGCCATCCTGGGAGAAGGGAGCACCTGCACCTTAACACTGGTTGGCAATGAAAAGGCGCCCGGAGACCTAAGTCCAACATCAAAAATGAGGGTGGAAAAAATTAGGCACGATCAAAAATAGATGGGGAGACTACCCAAGGGCTGACAGGTCCAACAAATAGTGAATAACAATATATTATTAACTATAAGTGTAATTAAAGTGCAGTACAATTAGCTGGAATATGACGCTCCATGGGAGCAGATGTTGTGTGTATGCATGCAGTTGAGATTGTGTTATGTGAGAGAGAGTGTGTGTAAGTGATTCTGTGTGTATGTGTAAGCATGTGTGTGTGAATAAACGTAAAGGTTAAACGGCGTGTGATGTCACTTCCACTACTCCAGGGGGGATATTCACAAGGATCTATCGCCTTATTATAGCAGCCAAATTTGCGATAAACGTATTGCCCCAATCACAAGCTGGCGTCAACAGCCCACAGCACCAGTTTACCTGCGATAGCAGCTGCAAAAAACATCACCACAGATGACCCCCGCAACTATGGCTAATGAGATGCAGAGTAGGCGTTCCCGTGCCAAAAGCCGCAACAATACCACTCCACAACATTCACAACGACCAGCCAGAACTGTGATAAGAACACAAAACATGCGATAAGGCACGTTAGCAGCAGGAAAATAACACCTGCTCTGACCTGGTGCAAAGTCGGACCACATCCTGCACCACAAAATGGAGCACAGCCCAGAGTCACACCTGAAGAACAACAGATGCACCTGGGCAACTGAACATGCAGCCCGGAGGGCCGAAAGGGCAACAACACCTGCCGCCACCACCCCCAGGACCCCCCTCCCCGGCACCCCCCGACCAAAGACATACCTAAATATGTACAAAACAATCCGCTTGATGTCGCACAATCACAACTGGTGACATGAATGTGTCGTGACAAAAATGAGCATCCCACATTGACTTTCGAAGCAACAAATAAAACTTTATTAAAATAAACACTGAAATGAAATGAAGACACATGGCGGCTCCCCTCGGCACAAACAGTAGGTCACAGCCTGCAAGACAAAAATCATGATGAGAAGGTGTGTCCTGCGCACATCAGAGGACAACGAGAGAGACCGAAGGAGAGAGAGAGGAAGAGAGGGAGAGAGATAAGAAGAGAGGGGGAGAGAGAGAGGAGAAGAGAGGGGGAGGAAGAAGAGAGGGGGAGAGAGAGAGAGAGAGAAGAAGAGAGGGGGAGAGAGAGAGAAGAAGAGAGGGGGAGAGAGAGAAGAAGAGAGTGGGCGAGAGATAAGAAGAGAGGGGGAAAAGAGAGAGAGAGAAGAAGAGAGGGGGAGAGAGAGAGAAGAAGAGGGGCAGAGAGAGAGAGAGAGAGAAGAAAGGGTGAAAGAGAGAGAGAAGAAGAGAGGGGGAAAGAGAGAGAAGAAGAAAGAGGGAGAGAGAGAGAGAGAAGAAGAGAGGGAGAGAGAGAGAGAGAAATAGAGAGGGAAAGAGAGAGAGAGAGTGCCGCCCCTGCGCACCCAGGCCACACTACTCACCTGCTGCCACCGGTGTGTCTCCAACCACTTGCCGGTATGTATAGTGCTGCAGATCGGCACATATAAAATCTCCCTGCTTCCACGGACAGAGTAAATCTACAGTCACACGCACATACATACATCATACGCTAGGGCCCATCGCACTAAATTCACGCTATTACTCTTTCCACACTGAATATAGGAGAGAAAACCTAAACCAATCTGCATCTACAATGAGGTCAAGGAGACCATAAAATTACTGTCCTGAGCCATGATTTAAAACATAGGAAATACATTTGGAACTCAATAATTGACAAGGAATAAACACCCGACACTGAAATTCAAACAAATGCTTGTTTATCTAAATTAATTCAAATGAAAAGTCAATCATTAGCAAAATTGTCATTCTCATAGTTACCTATTCTAGCTAAAAGGGTCAGGACAGGTCTCTCGGTAAAGTCTCTCGAGCTGCTGTCCTCAGCATGGGTTACGTCCAAACGCGATGACCACCAGGAAAGAATGAATGAACGAACGAACATGGACCCTCTCTAGTCTAACATATTTATAGGGAATGTTGCGAATAAAAGTTACAAACAAATATTAGATATCCGTTGAGCCACTGAGCAGAGCGAGCAGGAAAGGAAGTCTCTCAGTTACATTTAGAAAACCTCCGCTCAGGAAAAATCACAAAAATAAAAAGACGGAAGAAGGAAACTCGAGTTTGCAAATGTTACTTTCGTAAATGTTCTTCCTTGATATCTTAGCAGAGCCACCGCAAACTGGACAATGTTCATTGTGCTTTATCCTTGTCCAAGGACAGCTGGAATCGTTCCCAGAGCTGCTGTCCTCACGGAAGATTTTCTAACCAGGCAAAGGCTGTGATCAGGTGACTCTCGACCATGTTCAGCAAGGCCTCTCGTCAAAATTCAATCACTCGAGTGCAGGCTGTAAATGGCAGCCATCTTGTTTTAGGCCAAAAGAGACCATCTTAATTGAAAGAAACACAAAACAACGTTACCACAGCATAATGATTAAACAGTGTTAATCCCCACTAATACCCTTATGTGTATGTAATTATCTAGCCTTTCGCAACACAATAAAGCATTAGTTCACGTTATTTTAAAAGCATTTGTGCTTTAAACAAATAGCACTTTGCGACATTCATTTAATTAAACCGCACATTATTATTAAGCAACATATATGCATTCCCACGTGTAGTTTCTCTCATTAATAATGTTGGTTAGTCTGACTTTAACAAGACAAACTATTAATTAGTGTTTTTAATCTAATCTTTTTAATCAAAACATATAGACAAAACTGGAGCTTAAAACTCGATAAATTTTCAACAGAAAACTCTGCTCCAGCAATCCCCCCTTTGGTGATATCTTATCACCACAAAAAAACCACAAAAAGCAACCCAAAAAACAATTTTAAGTCCCAATTTTTAGGAGAAATTGAAAATGTCTTTTATAACACAACATTAAACACCAGACTCCCTCACATCATCCCTCTTTGTCTCCAAATAAACACTCTCCCTCAACTCTTCTAATTCTATTTCTTGTGAATCTCTCCTTGACCTTTTTTGTTTCTTTTCAGCATTTTCCCTAATTATTCTCTTTTTCCCTCCCCTGTTTTTACAACACAAACACCCCAATCTTAGTAACAATAAAGCAACAATTATGCAAGTCAATGGAAATAAAATTTTACCAATAATGGTACTACCTATTTTAGCAATAAAACTCTTAACAGCAACTATCTTATTAGCTATTTTAGTCCAGATACTTTCAGCTTCCAGTGGTACTAATTCTTCATGCAAATCAGTAATATTTTTCATATAGACCTTTAGGTCTTTGCTTTCGTCAGGAATGTAAGTGCAACAATGTTGAACTTTCAGCATTCCGCAGACTCCACCCTCCTTGGCCAATAGAATATCAAGGGCAAGTCGATTTTGCATAGACATGGCACGTACGGCAATCATCTCCGTATTTACCAAAAGAAACCCTCCAGCGGTACTTGTCGATAAGCGATCCACCACTGTTGACAGTTTCCGAATACCATATGCATTCAATGAAATTCCCACTGCTGGAATTAAAGCTCCAAATATATCACCAACTATTTCTGACCAAGTTTCTCTCTTAAAACGTGTTAGTAAATTAATATGTTTTACATCTTCTATTCTATCTATATGAAAAATCTTTGGAAAGATCAGGCCCACATAACACGTGCCATACCAATGGTCAGGCAACTTGTAATAAGCCTTGTTCCCACAAACATAATACACTCCTGGGAAAACTGGATCCTCTCCACCTTTAAAACCCCATCCTGTTGCAATGAAGTATGTAACTCACTAGTCCCAACAAAATATGTATCATATTGGGATCTCTTCCTGGTAATGCATAGTTTACCCTTCTGTGGTGCATCTAAAGCTAAAGTTGGACTGGCCCCATTCCTCAATTCCTTTCCCATTTCAATATCCCAAATTGTCTCACTCACTTTATATTTCCCTGCCTTTTCATGCATGCTCATTCTCCTTTCCTCTATCATGTTTAGGAAAGCCTTCTCCTCTTCTTTCAAACTGCAAGTTAAATTGTTTCTAAAAATGTAATCTAATGTTAATTCTTCTTTCTCAATAAAAATCTCACCAAAAATGTTAGCTTCTTTAGCTGGATTCAGCTTTTTGTTCATAGGCAATTGCCCAAAAATGTTATCTTTGTTAGACATTTCATAGTCTATTTTCCCTAACAAATAAAAAACACTACTTAACACACTACATGAAATTCCATACGTAGCTGGTAAATGGTGATAAGTAACACCCTCTGAAACGGATGCAGGTAATTGCATACAAACGTAGCAATCCCTAACTTCCATTGTCTTTACGTATTCGTACAACAACTTTGAAAAAACATTGTTAGAAAAATCATTAATTGACCTATCTTTATGTATGTAAATGTTACTAATTCTAGTTGGAACTACTTTCTGTGAACCCTTCTCTACATTGGTCACATTCTCAGCGTGTATTCCAAAAGTGTCTATTGTAACTCTAAAAGTAACTAGTAAAGCTAGTACACTCCATAATAGCATTAATAATCCAGTACAGCAGCAGCACATTCTACACCATCTTTTCAAGAAGGCACATCTACTTTGATTATTCTCTGTGTTAGCCATTTTACTATTTTGGCAGTGTCTTTTGACTTAGACTCTTTTACTCCACTACTGAAACACTAGAACACTAGATTATTTCAAACAGCTAATTTCAGATTTTCTTCTTTCACTTCTCCAAGTGACTTCTTTAATTCACTCAATTTGGATTTTCATCACTTTTCACTTCTTCTTCAGCAACATCGAATTGTATTAGATCATCAACAACATCCTGTGCATCTGACTCTTCTCCAATGTCAGTCAAGATAACCTTCAGGATTCCAACAGTTTTCTCCTCAACCACTTTACGTACGGTCCCCTCTGGATTTCCTTGACTTTCTGCCTCTTCACCTTCAGACAGTGCCATGTACGTCCATTCCGGTGACCTATACTTCTGGTTAGGTTTTCTTATTCTCTTGATCTCCTCTGGTTCTTTTATAGCCTTTTGTTTTTCACCTTTTGCTGGATTCTGACTCGACACCTCGTTCACTTGTTCTGCTTTTGATGGATTTGTTCGTGTCAGTCTGTACCTCAGCCTCTTTATTCTGTTAGGCCAAAGATCTCCTCTTACAACCCTCTTTGGTCTTACTTCTTTATTATTTCTTTCTCCAATCCAAGTTCTCTTTCTCAGAACTCGACCCTCTGATTTCTCATTCTCACTCTCATCTGATTCTGTTTCATTCGCCTCTTGTTCTTCAACAATTTTCTTTCGCTCCACAGTCTTTTCCACCAATAATTGAGATTTCCCTAATTCTTTCCCTCCTCGGGTCTCCGACACGCAATCTCCTTGCTGTCTACTTGTCCCTTCACCTAACTTATCAGGAATGTTCCCTACACCTCCTCGGGGGTCTTCCGCAATCTGTCCCTCTCTAACTTCTTCTGACCCTGCTTCTTCAGGTGTATTCTCAAGTGGATTCTCAACCTCTTCATCTGATTCAGGTGTAGTCACTGTGGAACTGCTTTTTTCTCTTCTTTCCTCTCCACTGCTTGTTGAAACTTCAGGCACTCTTACAGAATCTGATCTCTCCTCTGAAACTCTCAATGTTTCTCTTGAAGCCTCTCCTGGAAAGAAAGAATCACCTGATTCTCTTTCTCCTTCACTCCTTTCAGGATTCTTTCTCCTTCTCACTGGTTCAGTTTCTGCATCATCACTAGAATCTGACTCTTCAAAATACTCCTTACCAGTCCCTTCTTTTGGATTTGGAACTCTCAGAGTATGACTTGCATGCATCCAGTTTTTCACACCGGCACACTTTACTGCAGTTGTCGTAGTTAGAATAACTTGTCTTGGCCTTCCCCACCTTGGAACCAAGCAATTTCTTCTTCTGTGCACTTTAATCCTCACCCAGTCCCCTGGACTCAGATCATGGGCTTGCTTCTTCTCAAGTGTGGTAGCGTCTTCTCCAACCTTGTGAAACACAGAATGAACTGCGTCAGCCAGGCCTTTACAGTAATCCAAAATCATGTCATCAGTTATTGTCATCAACTTGTTGACAGGCACAAATGCATGTCTCATTGCACGTCCCATTAAGATTTCGTGCGGACTCAAACCTGTGGTTCTATCTGGAGTAGACCTAATAGTCATCAACACTAGAGGCAAGACATCAGGCCATTTCATTCCAGTGGCTAAACACATGTTACCAATTCGATTTTTTATTGTGCCATTCATCTGTTCAACGACGCCAGAAGCCTCTGGTCTGTATGCACAATGTAGCTTCTGCTGTATGCTCAATGCTTCACAAATCAAACCCATGAGCTCATTATAGAAGTGTCCACCTCTATCAGACTCAATTGTCACTGGGAACCCGTATCTAGGAATCAACTCTCTTAACAGTAACTTTGCAACTGTTATTCCATCATTTCTCCTAGTCGGATAGGCCTCCACCCATTTTGAGAACAAACAGACTACCACTAGAACATACCTCAATTTATTCACTTGGGGCATTTCAATGAAATCTATTTGCATTCTGGTAAAAGGACCTCCTTCTCTGCCTATTGTTCCTAGACTCACCACTGTCTTTTTCCAGTGTTGAACTGTTGACAAATCAAACATCTTTGACAGATGCTCTCTACAATCAACCTGAACTTTGCATTGTACCAGGTTTGTTTAAAAGACCTAATCATCGCATCCCTTCCCAAATGTCCCTGGCCATGATACATTCTTGCCATTGTCGACAACATGGAGTTAGGCATGACTGGTCTACCATCTCTATAGATCCAAACATGATCTGTCTCTCTTGGTGCACAACCTGCCTTGATCCAATCTCTCATTTCCTCATCTCCTGCCTCATCCTGCAACTGTTTCACTTCATCCCACGTTTCTAGGACATTAGTAAACATCACAGAACAAAAAGACATTTCCTTCTCTCGTGCCCTATTGATCGATTGATTTGTTTTCGCACAATACTGTGCTATGTCATTGGCAAATCTATTACCAAGTGTAACAAAATCATCTCCTTGTCCATGAGCGGCACACTTCACAACTGCTAGTTCTTTAGGCAGCTGTATCGCCTCAAGCAACTTTCCAATCACTTCAGCATTCTTTATTGGAGTCCCACTCGACGTCAAGAAACCTCTCTGTAGCCAAAGCTGGCCAAAGTCATGAACGACTCCAAATCCGTACTGACTATCAGTCATCACAGTCATCTCAGATTTTTCCCAATTTTGCAAGCTTTCGTCAACGCCACCAATTCAGCCACTTGAGCAGATCTCACCCCTTTCAAAGGCGAAGCTTCCATAACTTCTGAAACCTTGTACACTGCATATGCTGCACTTAGCACACCATCATCAGTCCTCAAACATGATCCATCCACAAACAACACATGATCACTCTCAGGCAATGGCAAATCTCTTATGTCTGGTCTTGGTTTTGTGCAGTAGTCAAGCACATCCAAACAATCATGATCAACATCATCTCCAACATTCACATTATCAGCATCTGGTAACAACGTTGCTGGATTCACATTCACACATCTCTCAAGAGTCACATTTGATGCTCCCAGAATGATTTTCTCATATTTAGTCAATCGACTATGTGACATGTACTGAGTCCTGCTTCTTGTCAAAAGAATTGCCACATCATGAGGTACGAATACCCTTACAGGATATCCCATTATTATACCCTCACTCTGTTCCAAGCTTCTGCATGTAGCAGCTACTGCTTTCAGACAACCTGGCAAACCCACAGCTACGGGATCAAGTGTCGATGAGAAGTACGCAATCGGCCTTCTCAGTTGTCCATGCTTCTGAATCAACACTGAAAGTGCACACCCATTTCTCTCACTGCAATACAACTCAAACTCTTTCTCATAGTCTGGCATTCCCAAAGCAGGGGCTTCACACATTCTGCTCTTCAACTCTTCAAATGCTGCCATTTGTTCTCCATCCAGTTCCAATGGGTCTCTCACCTCACTTTTAGTCAACTTAATCAATGGCTTTGCTATCAGGGAGAAATTACTTATCCACTGACGACAATAACCCACC